>NC_083761.1:16032762-16752762 GCF_963514075.1 Conger conger | reverse complement strand
TACGACGCTGGCTCTGTGACAGTCCTAATGGATGTGAGGTAAAGGATGGAACGGCGCAAGCAGGAGTCCTCCAGCGCTATTTTGGCGGCACACAGAACAGAGGCAGCCCTTTCTGAATGCACCAAGGTATACGATAGCACACCAGCAGTCGAGTGTGCAGAGATCCTAAACGAACTTACACTTCTCTAAAGCCTGTTCAGACAGGTTTTCCCATACCCAAGATCACTCGAATGCAGGAGGCAACCCTGAATGGTAAATGGACTGCATTGAATATATAGCGCTTTTATCCAAAGCGCTCGAGAATTAATGCCTCTCATTCACGCATTCGCACACACTCGCACACCAACGGCAATAGGCTGCCATGTAAGGCACCGACCAGCTCGTGGGGGTTCAGCTATTGGGGGTTAGGCGTCTTGCACAGGGACACTTCGACACACCCAGGGCAAGGGATCGAACCAGCGACGCTCTGAATGCCAGATGACCGCTCTTACCTCCCAAGCTAACGTCATCTCTCGCTCACTAAGAGACTCCCTCTACAGTCAGTGGCAGTAACAACATTTGACCACTTGAGGGCAAATAGCTGTATAAAGTAATAGCGACTCAGACAGTTTCCCGCGTAGTTGTTGTTTTTCTCTGGAATACAACCAAAAAGGGGGGGGGGGGGCGGTGAGCTGATGGATACCCGATTTCAGAAACCACAGTCTGTCTCGAGCTCCCAGAGTGGAGGAGAGAGCGGTTGTGGGTAGACGAACAGTAAAAAAAAAAAAATCAAGGTTTGCAAAAACAATATTTGGGAGGCTTGCCAGCAACCACAAGTGAGTACACAACGCACAGCCCTGAATCTCTTATCGGATGGGTCCAGAGAGAGGGGGGTGGATGGCGGTGGGGGGTGTCTGAGACTCTGAAGTGTGACATTAAGAGACCAAACGCCCTTTTGTACCAAGTGAACTGGATGAAAGGAACTCCGAGGTATTAAAACAAAGTCCCCTTTCACACGGCTAACGGCAAACGCGCTACTGCAGTTGCCGCCTCCAAAAACGATGGCTTCAGGGTGCTGGGGTTTCGTTCTTCAAGCAAATACAATACTCACCAGGTCAGACTTGAAGTAGCTCACTGAATTTTCATCTAAAAGGAAATATCTTCGTTTCCAATTTTTCATCTGGGAATGAAACAAAAAATAAAAAGTTTAGAGGCAAACCAAGCACCTAAGGCGATTTCAAACCTGTCACAAGAGTGTAGCTTGGAGCAGCCCTACTGCCTATTCAGAACACCCACTCAAATCGACAGCCTGGCTAATGAGCTGTTCATCTGTTGCTGCAGACAGGAAGTGCCCCCGAACTGCCCCAGAGGTGCCTCCTCACACACCCCCACCCACCCGGTACTTACCACGGCCCCCTGCTTGACGCAATACCCGGCCTTGATCACCGCCTGGTCCTGCATGGACCGTGCCATGAAGTAGGGCATCTGGCTGTGGGCCCTCTTCAGCCCCCCGCGGTCCGCCCCGCCGTTTTGCCCGTCGCCCCCTTCCTGCCGGGGAGGGTAAGGACAAAACGGGCCGTTCAAGAGCGGCAATAAGAGCATAAAATGAGGTTTAAAAAAAGGAATTCTGCCTTTTGATTAGCTGTGCCACAAAGGTCATGTGTCGACAGATGTCAGTCAGCTGGAAGAGGGGGGAGGGGGTCATATATTCCCAGGGTGGCTACAAGGACAGTGAAAGGGATTGGTAATGGTCAAATCGATGAATTTAGAGCAGCCAGGGGAATCACAGGATGTGGGGCTTCCTCTAGACCAGTGGTGCCAAACCTCTCCCTCTCAAGCACATCTTGGGCGGCCTGCAGCATAGTGGTTAAGGTAGATGACTGAGACACGCAAGGTCGGTGGTTCGATGCCCAATGTAGCCACAATTGAGCAAGGCTCTTAACCCAGCATTGCTCCAGGGGAGGACTGTCTCCTGCTTAGTCTAATCAATTGTACGTCGCTCTGGATAAGAGTGTCTGCCAAATGCCATTAATGTAATGTAATCTGACGCAATTAATCAAGCCCTTAACTAGTTACATTACATTACAGTTGGTTAGCTCACACTTTTATCCAAAGCGACTCAGTCGATTTGACTGAGCAGGGGCCAATCGCCCCTGGAGCAGTGTGGGGTTAGGGGCCTTGCTCAAGGGCCCACAGCTGCACCGATCTTATTATGGTTACACTGGGGCTTGACGCACCAACCATCTGGATCCCAGTCAAGCAACTTAGCCAGTAGACTACAGGTTGTCCCTATTTCTGTCAGGTGTGGTTGTGATGGAACACATGAAATAACTGGATGTGGTACCCCAGGAGAGCTACGGGTACCACTGCCCCAGCCTCAATCGAGGCCGCAACCTGCTCTCCCGCATGTCATGTAGGATGATAAACAGACTTTTCCACAGTTGGGCCACAGCTCTGACTACCCAGCCCCGTCCGGGAGGGGAGTCTCCGACGCTCAAAGCCGCGCTGATCGGTTGTTTACCTGCGTCGGGGTGATGATGGGAACTCCCCCGATGATCTCAGTCCTGTATGAGACCTGTTTCTTGGCACCCAGCACATCGGGCAGGTTTTCGGCACTGTGCTGCACGTCACCCGATTTTGGCACCTGCGAAAGCCGGAGCACACCCTTTAACACGCTGAGCTGGTTGGTCGTGGTCAAGTGTAAACACGATTTCTAAGCAACGTAAAACACGAACAATAACATCAACAGGCTTGGAATTGCATTAGAAAAGACATGGGTGAGGGTTTGGGTGTGGGGGGTTGGGGTTGGACCGCACAGAAATAAGGGCAGACAGAAACACCCTTCCTAAGAAAAGGCTCAACTTTTCCCCAAACATGGAAAACTATGAGGAAAATGTGGGGAATCTGAAGCACTGAGCGTTAGCGGGTCTCCAGGGAGGGCTGGCTGGATAACAGACACTCTCCATTTCTTACAACCACCACCGCAGCTACACTCCGCTGCACCTGCAGGAACGGCAGGGCATGACCGGGCAGGGGTGGGGTATGCGGGCTTAAAGATATGGGGGCAGTGCAGTCCGTGTTAGCGTATGCACTCAGTGTTAGCGCACACACACTCAGTGTTAGCGCTCACCCTTTGTTAACATGCACACTCCGTGTTAGTGCACACTCTCCTTGTTAGCACGCACACGCCTTGTTAGCACACACACTCCTTATTAGCGTTCACCTTTTGTTAGCACACACCCTTTGTTAGTGCACGCACACTCCTTGTTAGCACATACATTCCTTGTTAGCACACTCTCTGTGTGAGACCACACTCCGGGGCGAGCGCCCAATTGGTGTGGTCGGTAAATGAGCGTCCTGTCCCGCAGGGCGCTATCTGAGCGCGCCCAGGGGACTCATCGCCCACGCCAACGCTGGGAGAGGGGGGCTGGTCCACTGCAGCTGTGAGGGGGTGGGGGGGGTGGGGTGTCATTGGCGTCTCTGGTCCCCGCCCGCTGGCCGTCACGCTAAGGGGAGAAACTGCACAGCGCAGCGTGAGTCATCGTCTGACTCAAAGATCTGAACCATCGGGGAAACCACACTGATTCTGAGAAACGCAAACAAAGAAGAACAAGTGGGCCTGGCCGTTTTCTCTGAGCATAGCATATGGGAAGAATCGACAGAAGAGAGTAGTGGACAGGAGGAAACTGGGAGTCCTCCAGCTCTTAAAACGCGTAAGACACCGATCCTTCACAAGGCACACGGGATTTGTCAAAGCTGATCCCTGCAGATAAATGAAGAACAACCCGCCGCAGAGGTCAAAACAATGCAAGTGGCCCTTGGAAGGCATTTTTGATGTTATTGCTTAAGATGCAGGGTGTGTTCAGAAGTGTCGAGTGATTCAGGATTCCCCAGAAGAGTCCACACCCAAGCAAACACATTCACTGACCCCTGACCGTATAGGGCCACAGAGAGTGTGCGCTAACACAGAGCATGCGCTAACACACAATGCATGCAAATACACAGTGTGCACTAACACAGAGAGTGTGCTAACACAATGCGTGAGAATATGCAGTGTGCACTAACACACAGAGTGCGCTAACACACGGTGAATGCTAACACTGAGTGTCAACACTGAGTGTTCTCTGCTGCAGAGCCACAGTGCTGCAATAAGGAAATTCCTCCCTCAGGTTTGGGCGGGGCAGGGAATTGTGCAAGGCTAACAGGCTAACAGAGATGCTGATACGAGAGAGAGTGCGAGCGAGAGCGAGAGAGAGAGAGAGAGAGAGAGAGAGAGAGAGAGAGAGAGAGAAAAAGAAAGAGATAGAGAGAACATTATTTGGAACACTGGAAGCAAACGACAAAACTGCTAAACTAGATTGTTATAATATGCTAAAAATAAATGACAAATTGGCAGAACATCTCTCCACTGTCAGAGATCTGAAGCGGAGACAGATTCTTACCAAAGACAGACTAAGTACAGTCTGGCCATTGAAACAGGAAGACACAAACAAACCTGGCGCCCCAAAGAGGAGAGGATATGTGATCAGTGTGAAACAGGTACAGATAAGGCTGAGACAGAAATACACTTCCTTCTACACTGCAATAAATATACTGAAATTCACAAAACCCGACACACAACTGCAATGACTGTCAACATCTGAACTGTTTCATATTGTATGTCATATAGTATACATATGGTAGTATGTGTATGTTGTTGTTTATGTTGCATATGTGTATAATATGCACATATTAGTTAGGTTGTAGATGTTTTTACCATTGTTCTTTGTAACATTTGCTTTGGCAACACAATGCATGCCATGTCAATAAGGCACCTTGAAATTAAAAAATAAATACATTCAGAGAGAGAGAAAGAGAGAGAGCGAGGGAGAGGGAGACAGAGACAGAAAGAAAGGGAGACAGAGAGAGAAAGAGAGCAGCACAGCCCTTTTAAAAACGATGAGCTCCTTTTGAATACCGGCCAGCTGACAAAACAGTTCAAGCGTCCATTGTGCCTGCAGCTATTAATAGGCCGGAGGACGTCAATGCGGCGCATTAGTGTCCTGGTCGTCTCTGAATGTGGGAGAGTGACAGGGGCCCGAGAGCTGACTGTGCCCTGTGCCCCAGAGCCTGGGGGCCACATTCCCCACCCCGCCCATCGATGCCTCCCCCTACCCCCCTACACAACCACAGGGGTCAATTACACGGGTCACTCAGAGAAGCACTCGGTCGGCACGGCGACATCAGAGTCGCTGGGCGGTTTGGAGCCGGCTTCCGGCACCGAGAGAGCCGACCCTGAACCAGTTTCCACCTTCAGCATGAAAACTGCTGGGATTAGGTGCAGAGGTGAGGAAACTGGTCGTGGGTTTCAGGAAGTGGCTGTACGGAGAGAAAAGACATGACACTGCCACAGACAGCAGCCAGCACTTCAGTCACAGAAGCACTGCTCATGACGGACAGCCTGTCGGGGAGGACAGCCATCGTTCACAGACCCGAAGCCTGCGTCTGCCGAGGCCAGCTCCGACTTTCCGGTCCGAGGCAGACGCTCGGTCGCTCACTCAGTCCCAGGTGTGAGGTCTGACAGCTGGGGAGGGGAAGGGGCAGGGGTGGGGGGGGGAAACTCACTGTGATTTTCGTGGCGTTGTTGAGGACGTTCACCCACTCCACCAGGTCCTGTTGATCATTAGCCTGCAGGAAGAACTTCCTCATACCGGCGTTGATGACTGCGGAGAGACAGAGAGGGAAGCGCAAGGAAATCAACCCACCACGTGACAGCTCGTCGTTAGGGGGAGTTTGCTTAAAGAAAGTTAAGTGTCCAGACTGTTCGGGGACCGGGGAGGAAAAGCGCTAAAGTGATTTAGCCTATTAGCGCTGCTGGTTAGTGATTAGCCTGTCTACAGGGAGGGCTAATGGACGTGATGTAGCACAGCGCTAGGAGACGGCGGGAGCCATTCGTGTTCGACGACGGCGCACTCCAAAAGGGACTAAAAGGAGGAAAAAAAGAGAGGGAAGTGGGAGACGCATAGAGAGGAGAGATAAGAGGGAGAGGGAGAAGTGAGAGAAAAAGAGAAAATAAAAGTTGACAGAGCAGAAGTTGGAGGAGAAATGGAACACACACAGTATCTTCTGTATTTCAACCGCCTTTCCCCCCCCCCCCCCTACACACAGACTGAGTTGTGCTCATCACACTTTCAGGCGAGTTAGCTGAGGCCAGCGTACTTTCACACGCTGCCTCCTATCCCCCTGCAAGAATGCAGCGCCCAATAACGAACAGTAGCTAATCGCCTCAATCAGCTCAAGCTAATCTTTCAGCCTGAAAAAAACACCCAAACTATAGTTAACAGTCATGATCCAGGGCAGGGTGCAACATGAAAATAGCTGCTAATTGCTACTCTGTTGAGAAGGTTACTATAAGAAAGCTGCCACTTTTCAAGTACAAAGTCCATGAAGAAAAATGGGAGCTTTCTTAGAACAGGCTCCTCAACAGAGCAGCATTTAACTGCCATTTCCATGTAGATGCACTGTATTTGGGCAGGACAGGGTGCTACATAAACATAGCAGATAAATGCTATTTCTACGTAGCATTTAGCGGCTAAGTGCTACTCTGTTGAGAACCTTCCAATCGGAAAAGCTGCCACTTTTCAAACATGAGGTTCATAAAGGAAAACCAGGCCGTCCGTGTGGTAAAAGGGGGGTAAGCGCTCCGAGTCGGACGCCGAGAGCGAGAGTGCATTACACCTCCCACAAGGGCCGATTACAGCAAATGAAATTACCGCCGCTCGGGCGCGAACGAGACCCCGGCGATATTACATTACTTTAATATTCAGCCATTAACTCAGAATTTACTTCGGCGGGGAAGCCGTCTCAGGAGCCCGAGTGTTAAAAAAAAAAACCCATGGAGACGTGTGCGACGTGCCCGAACGCTTGCGGTTTAACCAGCAGTTTATCGCGGGCGTTCACAAAAGGGCGCCGACGCTGCTCCCTCTGCAGGGAGTCGCGCTTCGCGCCGAACAAACTGCCGTTCCGCACTGTGCTTTGTGGAGAAAAGAGGCGCTCAATCAACCAAATATTTGCCCTCGACACTCGCAGAATATTTGAGCGACTAATTCTTTTGAGTGCGCATCGCTACTGGAGCGATGCTGTCAAAGGAACAGGCTCCCCTCTCTTTGTCGCTCTCTCTCTCTCTCTCTCGCTCTCTCGTGTCACCCGGAGCATGCCCAGATTCCCGGCACACAATGCCTGTATTCTTCCTCAGTGCGGACTGACACGTGCGCACCCATCCCCCACTGCTGCTGCCCTGTGCTGGCCCTGCACCCAGCACCCTCTCTGGGCTGTGTGTGTGTGTGTGAGGAGCATAAGTGTGCACGTGCGTGTGTGTGTGTGTGTGTGTGTGAGGAGGGCGCGCGTGTGTGTGCGTGTGTGTGCGTGTGTGTGTGTGCGCATGTGTGTGAGGTGCATGTATGTGCACGTGCGTGTGTGTGTGTGTGTGTGTGTGTGTGGAGCGCACATGTGTGTGTGCATGTGTGTGTGTGCATGTGTGTGAGGTGCATGTATGTGCACGTGTGTGTGTGAGGTGCGTGTGTATGTGTCTGTGTGCATGTGAGGTGTGTGTCAATGTATGTGTGAGGTGCAACATGTCTGTGTGCATGTGAGGTGTGTGTGTGTGTGTGTGTGTGTGTGTGTGTGTGTGTGTGTGTGTGTGTGTGCGTGTGTGTGTGAGTGTGAGAGAGAGTGTGTATGTGAGTGGATGCTCTCTCCCACATCTCCCAAAGAGAGGACAGCCTATCACTGTAGATCTGAAATAAGCCATCTATCAAAGACTGATAACATCCAAAAGCGAGGCTGAGCCAGCTCTCACTCTAACAACTCACTAATGAACTTGGACAGGGAGGGCCTTCAACTTCCCTCCCTTCACTCCACTGAGAGTTCCTCTGCCGTTTCCTTGGGACAGACACCAAGGAAAACATCCTGTGTTTGAAGAGCGAAAAATCTCTTGCTTAAAAGCGTACACTGGGTCTCCCGCAGGGGGTCGGAGGGACTCCTAAAAGGCACGGGGAGCCTGACTCACGGCAGGAAGCCGATCCACAGATTCTACCACTGCCTCTCGTGTCTGCTCCGCCACGGGGGGGGGGGGGGGGGCGCCCTCAGACCCACCCCTGACCCTGGACCCGCTCTCTGACCGATGAGACATCCATTAACGGCCTTCATTACGGTAAAAGCCCCGCGAGCAGGAAAACTTCCCATGGATGATGCATGTTCTACAGAAAAACAGTGGTTACAGAGGGGGGGGGGGTTATGGGGGAGAAACTGAGAGACAAAGAGGAGGAGAAGAGAGAGGGAAGGGGAGAGCAGAGAGCAGAGAGGCAGCGGAGAGCAGAAGAGAGGGAGAGACTTTTGCATTTCGGTACTAGTCCAGGACTTTTGTAATTGTGTCTGAACTGTAGTTCCTCACCTTAGTACTTACAGACTTGGCCTTTCTACCTTGTGTACGAACCTCATGTTCATCGCTTTACAACCGATCCTATGTGGACCGTACCTCATGCGACCTGTTCTGTAGTTTGTTCCATGACCTTGGTATGCAACTTTTTGTACATCGCTTTGGATCAAACCGTCTGCTAAATAAAATGTAATGTCATGTAATGAGACATAGGAGAGGGGAGTGGGTTGCGAGTACAGTAGGTAAAACTCGTAAAACGGGACATGCGATTCGGGAACTAAAAATAACCCGGGTTTTGCATCGGGGTTCCGACCAGGACGCCAGCATCCTGTCGGGGGGCGGGAGGCTGGGGTCGACCGCGGCCTGTCGGTAGCAGGTCACCCTCCCGCTTCCTGGCATTGAGCACGGGAGCAGCGACGCTAAGGGACAAAGGGCCTCCAGGACCACGTCGGGGTCGGACAGGAAGCTGTCACGCACGGGCCCTGGCGACAGAGCCGGGGCTTCTGGAAGTACGCCGGCCTGATCTTCAGCTGGGCTTGGACAGGACCAGCTGCGCTCAAACCAGGACCAGTGTAATAATAATAACAATGATAATAATAATAATGACCTGTCAATTAGCTGACGTTTTTATCCAAAGCTTACAGTTGATTAGACTAAGCAGGGGCCTGACAGCTGTGTGGATCTTATCGTGGCTACACCGAGGCTTGAACCACCGACCTTCAGGGTCACAGTCCTGTGCAGGCTGCCCATGTGAGCTCAAGCTCGGTGTCCTTCTGGAAATAGCTGAGGCAGAAGGGATGTTGCGATGAACCGGTTTCACTATTACCCCCGCTTAAAACACGTCACGGCTTCCAAACCGGATGACTTTTAAAAGCGAAGGTATCCAGCTACGGTATTCAGCACTGCGTTTGACATTGCCCTGTCAAAACTCCACGTGTGACTCACCAGTGATTCACTCCCTTTGTGTGCATGGTGTGCCTGGCGAGATGTGTGTGCGCGTGCCAAAGACAGTGACTGTGGCGAATGTGAGGCAAGTCATAGTGGAACAGTCGTCCGTGCGGGTTTACGTTTGTTTTAATTTCGCAGCGATAGGTCATCACTAAAATTGACCTTTTCCCCCACCTTATTTATCAGTATACATCAGTTTTCAGTATACAGTCAGTTTACCTTTTTAAGTATGGTGTGACAAATACAAAAAATATGTTTTTTCCCCCTCCACAGAGTCACATAATAAATTACCCAGTAATATTCGTAATACTATTTCCAAAAAGCATACCGTCAAAATCTCATAACACCACATCCCCAGTGCTCAGTTGAGCAACATGGACTGCACTGACCTTGAAAGGGGGATTCTAATGCGGTCGATTCCCCTGCACAAGGTGGATAAATGATATAAAGCAGAGACACACTGCAAAGTCCAGGCCACTGTAGAGAGCTTAGAGAGTGCACATCCATCAGCTCCAGGGTTGCCAGGTCTAGCCCAAAACTGCAACCCACAGCAATTAAGTTTTTACCTAAGTCTAAGTCTAAGGGGGATTTTAAGACCAGGCTTGATACTGTGCTAGATACTATTTAGATTTAGCATTTATGCAAACTAAGCAGTTGGTACACTTTAGTTGTAGGGAAAGGCAAGCATTTCTGGGCTGAATGGCTTGTTCTCACCATTATGTTACGCTATGTTCCGTTACGTTAAGTCAAAAAAGCAACCGCGATCAGCTCTGAGCCTGCACCATCCTCCCTGAGGACCAAGCGGAGGTAAAAAGTCTCTCTCGACCAGCCACCTGCTTCCTCCCACGCTAACAGACAATCCCTGCAAGCACACATATATCCCCCCCACATATATCAGCATGGCCCATGTGGGTTCTGGGACAGATAGCCGGTTTCGACACGGTGCAAACACAGGCTCACTGATCCTCACAGCTTTTCTTAATCCTTCCATCAAACGCGTCGCTCAAAGTTACGCCGCTTTCAACGTTTACCGAAGCGCGACGTCCGGAGTGGGCGAAACATCTGCACAGGACTTTGAAAAACCAGACTGTTCACCTACTTTCAGGGGCTCTGAGGAAAGAGGAAACGGCCAAACCGATAAGCAAAGGGTAACCGAAGAAGCCAAGCGAGACGGAGCACTGTAGTGATAAAACACTGAGGTATCAGACATTAACAGACGACAGGAGTCCACCGTAACCTTCTATAATTATTTGAAACATAAGGGTGAAAAACTCTCCCGCCTCCACGATACGAGATTCGGCACACCCATTTTCTCCAGGTCTCCTAATTTGAGCCGTTGAATAACAATCTTTAAAACCACACTCGTCCTTAGAGGAGGGTCGGCCATTTTAATTATTCAGAAACCTGTATTTCCTGCCTCATTCCGTCTCCATTAAAGTAGCACTTTGTGAAGCAGCCCATAAAAGCCCCGGCATGTCTGCTGCCGTCTCGTGGAGTCTCACACCTGCTTAACCTCGCAGTCCTGACTGAATTTAAAGGGCCACGCACATACAAAATCCTTACCCTTCGAACAGTAGCTTTTTCGAAATGCTTCAGTGCAGCAGTACTCCATTGTATTCAATTACCAGTAGTGATCGTCACATCAGCATTAAGAACATTCTAATCACATATTTGTGATATCGCACCTTAAAGCAGCTCTACTCAATTCCACGTCCTGTCCACGCAGTGTCTGCAGGCATTTGCTTCAACTGTGCCCTACACCACCTGATTACACCAATTTGCTTATTGTTTGAACCAAGCAGGTAAAATAATTAGTGAAATCGGGTGGTGTAGTGCACGGTCAGAGACACTGCAGCCCGCAGGACGTGGAGTTGAACAGCGCTGCCTTTAAGGGTTAATAGCAGTATCACATCATTGAGCCATGATCTGACATATCGGAATGAGCTGAACAATGTGGAAATCTTACCGAAGCAGAACTCCGCCTTTGGTCTCTGTTTGGTGGCATCGCTGACCTGAAAAGCAGGAGAAAGCGTTAAGCCAAAAATAAACATCCACAAAAAAAAACAAACAAAAAAAAAAAGAACACAGCTTGCAAATTCTTTCCGAAATGTAGACAAACAAGCTTTTTATGTCCGACTCGGGAGATTAACCACGGTAATTAAACCGAGGGCTCCCCGCCATGCCGCTGACCTTGGAAATGTAGGTGAGCTTGAGGGAGCCGACATTCTCCGCCCCTGCAGGAAGGTTCTGGAAGACAAAGAGAAAACAATCCTGAGGTCAGAGGTCACGGGAAGTTCAGCTTGCACAAACAAGGTCGCATTCAAGGACGTCCTTTTTAATCAAGTTCAGATGTCAGACAGCGAGTTGAGCGTTGTGGCGGACCTTCTGACTTTGGATGTCTTATTCTGCCACAGATTCCGAAAATGTCATCTTTGCTATTGACCAGATTGAAGCATTCAGTCGTAATGTCATTTTGTAGTAAAAGGCTCCAGTTTTGGTCTGGTGTCATATGGAGGGAAATGGGCGGGGGTTTATTGATAGTGAAATGCAAACGTTACAAGCAACAGTACGGCAGACAAATCAGGAACTGCTGCTATTGTGACTTCCACATAAGGACTGAAATGTCTGAAATGTGAAATGCGTTCATCTTTTAAAAGAAATTTGTGAACAAAAGATGTAGGTTCATTTCATTTAGAACTGCAGGATCAACAAATGCTTCACGGAGGCATTTTTGGAAAAAAATACTTCCAACGTGCAAAGTAATTCGCCGATTTATCACTTCACTCAGTTCCATTAAACTGTCAGTCCATCAAACCGTGTATACGCAGGAGCACAACATCAATTCTGAAACGCCAGGTCTGAGGGAGGGGGAGACTCGGGGCGGAAAGCTGGATCGGGCAGCGTGCCAGCGCTACCTGAGGTGAGTTTGAGGCGTTTCCCCGAGTCAGCAGTTTCCCAGCGCACCCACATGACGGCGGGCGAGGCCAGAACAGGCCTGCTTGTCCCTGTGCTGTCACACCGCCTGACGTCGCTAAACACAGCTTTCTTTACAAGCTAGCGGACGCGGCAACGGCTACGCATTAACTACCTGTGCCACTCCAGCAGGAAGGGACAAAGTTCCACGGGCAGGGTGTAAGGTAACAGATTATTAATATTAGAGCTGACTGAGAGAGACTCACACATTTGTATTTCTGTAGAATTTAAGGCCGTCAGAGAAAGGGAAGGGTATTATTGCCAGAAAAGATAAGACGAGGACATTTAAGACTATCAATAGAACAGTCTTTCTAGCGGGATTAATAAAAACAGGAAGAAAGCACATATCTCCCCGCACAATTGTCAGGCGGGTGAACACAAGTGTCTTTTTTGTTAGCGGCTGCTTGTTCATTTACAAGTGCATGTGAGATAGGTGGGTGTCATAAGGCAGGAGAGTGAGAGTTCTGGGACTGTAGTCTGCAGCACTAAATACACTGAAACACAAACCGCCATACACAGAAAGACACAGAAGCAAAAGCCGCCATTCTGGCTCAGATCAGAAATACAAAGAAACACAAGAGGCCATTCTGCCTTGGATTAGAAATACACAGAAACACAAGGCACCCATTCTGCCTCAGATTAGAATTACACGAAAACACAAGACACCATTCTGCCCTGGATTAGAAATAAACTGAGATACAAGCTTTCATTCTGGCTCAGATGAGAAATGCAGACAAACACAAACCGCCATTCTGGTTCAGATTTGAATGACGGGCACGCAGATCTCAGGAGTGGCACTGGAAATCTGATTTTATGTTAGGGGGAGAATGTGAACAGCACTCTCAAAAAGTTTCAGCATGTCTTCGGAGACAGATAGGAGAGGTTACTCATTTAAAGTCTGGCATCACATTAATAAAAGATGCGCTGAACTATATCTCTGTTTGACCGCGAGTACCCTGTCCGAACATCTGCCACTGTTCTTTCAGACCCGGGGCAGGGATTCTCTGGTCCCAACATGGCACCTGCTCTGCTGGGTGAATGGCCACATGCACTGCCTCTACAAAGAGGCAGGCTACCCAGAGGTGGGTAACCACTTCAAGCACGATATTTTACGTTGTATTTCAGCTTTTGTCACTTGCAAATGTCGAGGGTGCTCGGACAGCGAGGGTGTGACCGAACATGCAAGCTTGTCAAACTCATGACTCATAAAGCATGGGTGTCAAACTCCAGGGTAATGCTGCTATTTTACAGATGGTTAATTACCCGGTATTTACTGGGTAAATACCGGGTACTTATTAGGCAACTATTTTGATTTCAGAAGTACTGTGAGACGGGCTGTAAAACATTTTACATAGTACTAGCATATGTTACTTACTGACTTCATTACCACTGAAATCAAAGTAGTTACCTAATAATTAAACAAGTAGCTGCGTATTTACCCAGCAAATACTAGGTCATTAACAGGCTGTAAAATAAAGCATTACCAACTCCAGTCTTGGAGAGCCACAATGGCTACTGGTTATTGGGGTTTTTTTAGCGATAGTCGTTGACTGGCTAATAGCTCACACAACTAGCTCAAGGTCTTCATTGATTACTGATTGAAAGGAAACCAAGGAAACAAATATCTACAGACACTGTGGGCCCTCCAGGACTGGAGCTTGGCACCCATGTTGTAGAGTCTGCACAGTACTGCAAGACCGAATTGGGGCTGGGCGGAGGGACCCAGAGAGACAGGGCAGCTGCGGTCGCATCAACACCGTAACCGAATTCTCTTCACTTCACCGACTTCACCGCAGCCCAGACCGACGCTGCCCGCCCACATGCTTTTGATTGGCAGGAGTGGTCAGATTGGTTTAGGCTTGAGGCTAATCACAAGACGGGCAAACGCCAGCTGTTACCGAATCGAGTGTCACATGCGTAGTCGTATCGATCAGAGTGCTCTGCGAACGCTTCTGATGCTGATCTCTGTACTGACGGCTCTGCTTCTGAATCAGCCTGGCATCATCCCTGTCGCTGACGCGTGTCGCAGAGCCCTCTACTTGAGGCCCAAAGGTTCAGTATCGGTTCCTCTTATTTACCATAATCTGCCATAAGTGCTCCTGTCGGCCACAGCGCTCCCTTGAGTTGGTTTACAGGGTAGGATTAACACAACGCATGCGGTTAACTGGGCGTGACTTCCGTGCTCCTGAACCCGATATCTGCCTGCAGGGGAGCTGGAGTTCACGGCGGCCATTTTGCAGCCCTACCTGCGGGTTGTCCATGTACCAGACCAGGCTGCCCTCCACGGTGTCCAGGATGAAGTAGCGGCGCAGGAACTTGCCGCTGCTCTCATTCTCCTCGATGTCCAGGAAGCCACAGATGCGGTTCTGCCGATCCACGTAAGGCATCTCCGGGCCTGCACATTCCACTGCTGCGGGCGGAGCCGGGTGGGAGAGGGAGAGAGGGAGAGAAAGACAGGGAACGTCAGGAAAAACGGGAGCGAGGCAGGAAGAGTCGAGACGAGACCGTGCGCGCTTCTGGCTCCCGCCAACGGAGAAGCTCTTCCTCCCGCTAAACTCCGCCCCCTTAACCGTGACTCAGGCTGCCACCCCGCCCCTCCCGCCAACTTTTCCCGCTAACATCTGGTGAACACTGCGCCGCCAGGGGACGGAAGCTCATTAGCTTCATCCACCGCGTCCGTAAGATGTGAATCACGCCCCTGCGAAACGGACAGACCTCTTTCAACATGACTAATCCAGGGAGGAAGTGCTCATTTCTCACACACGACACGGGCTTCTGCTCCACAGAAACTAAACACAAGGCTTAAGCCCTGCTCCAGGGAGAAGTGGCCCATACCTTAGTCCGTACAGATAGCCTAAACCCTAAAGGAATTCATTATAGTCACCACGATATGTGGAGCTCCCAATGGCAGGGGGTTAGCAAAGTCTTTATGTGAAATGTATAGCCTATTCTACAATGTCCCCTAGAGTCAGACTGAAAGACAAAATAGAGGGAGTGGGAGAGAGCAAGACAGAGCGAGAGAGACTGTCCCAAGGTCAGTTTAACAATATAAAATGAATCTGCCTTCCCATGTGACAGCGTGCCTCAGACTGGTTACACTTTTACCCTGATGAATACAAATGGCCTTCTTCTGCACCGTCACCGCCTATAATACCAGGAATCCAGAGCACGGAAGTAAAGAGGTGACACACCAGCTACAGAGGTCAGGGCACTAATACAAGGTTTCATTTTCGCGGAAAATAGGTCTAAGAAAATACAACAGGCCATGCATCATTCTATAGTTTTATTTAAATCCATTGCATGGACTTGGAAGCCAGTTAACAGCCACATGTATGAATTTACAGAAGTTTAGCTTCCCCCATCCACTTTTAATTCTCTGCTCACATTTTCACGCTTGAACAGCACAAAGGACAACTACTTAGAGGAGCAACAAAGTCAGTGATTGAGTCAGAGAGAGGGAACGTTCTCAGTGCCTCCTCCATTCACAGCAGATACTGAAGGCTGTGTCAGGGTAATGGCTGTCGGATGTGTTTTTCCACTTTCCCACGAAGCTGCACAAACCACTTTGATCTTCCTCTCTAAAGGCACTTGTCACTGAAGGCTCCCGAAGTACTGCGGTTTTTGTGGAGATGTCGACCCTCGAATACCCTCCCCGACACACGACTTGTGACAGGCGGGCCTGATGGGAAGCCTCGGGGCTGTGACGTGATCGCGACGCCCGCACAGCCTTCCGCCCGTGGGGGGGTGGGGGGGGGGGGGCATTGGGCATTGGGCAACCCCCCCTGATGAGAAATCACAAAGACAAAAATCTCGATTAATAAGCGATTCTTCTGAAACCGTTGCAGCGCTGCGAACAGAAAGAGGCACAAAGTGTCCCTTGTCTGAGACCGCATTCCCCCATCCCACGCGCGGTTCTAAAATACAGAGAAACGCCCCCCCCGCTCTTGCTCGCATCGAATGATAAGGTCAGAGTGTTTCTGCACAAGTGCGCTGTTGATAGGGTCGGCTGGAGAGACGCACAGACTGCCGGACTCAACAGGTCTCTGTGAGCCGCCCTGGGCTGCCCAACCCTGTCCAGATCTACCCATCAATCAATTTTATTGTCACGTCAAATAAATATCAAATATCATTCAGCGCAGAACAGTGCAGTATCCCATGTATAATAGAAAACATAAGAATAAGAACATAAGAATAATTATAGAGCAAATGTAAGAATGAAGTATCTACCATCCTGCTATCCTGTTTTCACTCCAACTCTGACAAAGCAATTTTCAAAGTAATTTATCAGCTAGACATCTTGTCGAACTGCTAATTAGCAGAATGAGGTGTGTCAAATTACAGTTTGAATGAAAACCTACAGCAGTGGTCACCAACCCTGTTCCTAGAGATCTACCGTCCTATAGGTTTTCATTGCGAACACAAGAGTCGCTCGCATGTGGCTACATGCAAACAGGCCCAGGGTGTTCCCATGGGGATGGGGCTCCTTCAGATGTCTTTTCCCATAGTCTGCACGCTATCAATCATTGAGCAATGTGCCATCCACCCCCCACTCCTCTCAGCGAACACTGCCCTGCGCTGCATTGACACGGTGGAGTCAAATCAAATCGAATCACATCAAAACGTGTAGCGCATTTCACTCACAATGATCACAACACTCTTCACAGAAAACCCTGTCCTAAACCCCCACAAGAGCCAGTCTGGGAAAGTGCCCATCGCGGGCCCTATCCTGGTTCCACACAGTAGCCGCCCCCGTGCCCGCTGCCCGAGCCAGCTGGCCTGGGGGCACAGAGGTGGGGGCCGCGGGTGAGGGGGTGGGGGGACTTTTCTCAAAACCAAAGAGGAAGAGAAACTGGGATGAGAGGCAGGCTTTCCGTGGTTCAGGACCGGAGAACCGTCGGTCGCAGGGACAAAGCCGCAAATATGTTGAGTGTGGAGTGGCTGAGCCTTTCGATCAATACCATCTTACCATACTCCACGGCACCTAGAGTAAGGTGTGGCTACTTCTCCCAAACATTGTAAAAATAATACTGTCTAATAAAGATGGTGACTCACTGGTGTGGAGCAACACTCGCGTATCATTCCACTGTCCTCTTCTTTCATGCAACCATCACCAACACATGACATCCAAACAGCTTGGTAGGTAATCAGTCACTGTGTAAAATACCTTTGGCATTGATTCATACACCCTGCAAGGCACTAAAAAATGTGGAGGAACACAATCCACAATGTGCTATGGCTTAAAAAAACCCAGAAGCACATGCTAATGCTTAGCTTGTTAGAAAGTTTCTCAATATTAATACAATTTTGGATGTTAAATACTCATGTAACAGCAGTAACTGCACAGCTTCTCAATTACTCACTCTCAAAAAGGAAAGCATTCGTTTTTTTGAAGTGATATTAAAGCAAACCTTAGCTGGACCTTCCTCATCCAATAACCTTTTTTAATCTGAAACGTATTTGATGGAAACTAAGCCTAAATGAAAGCTGCAGAGATTTGCAAGTGTTGGCTCAAAAGTGTTGGGGAATTTTCTATGGCAAGAAAATTTATTAAAAACACTCACTCTCATCTCTTATGTGCTGTCTTTTATACAAACATGTCAAAATACCCATGTGTGACCTCCTGGTGCAAATGTTCAAATAATTGAGAATGTGAATCCCTGCTGACTATCCACATGCCAGCTCAATTACCAGTAGCCCCTCCCACAGTAGCGCAGTAGGGCTTTGAGCCAGCAGCACAAAGGCTAGGACCGATATGACTGTACCCAAATCAGCGGGGCTGCGTGCAAAAGCAGATTTTCTTTCACCAAACCGCTGTACCCAGATCAGTATGGCTGTGTGCCTGCGGCCTGAACCTGTGTGGGCGCCGGTGTTCTCTCCTCTTCTGTGAAGCGGCTTTGTGCCGCCCACCCAGGCTTAAAGGAAACACTGCTTGTATCTGTTAAATTCTTAATAGAAAGAGGAAGATAGAGAGAAAGAGAGAGTCAGAGAGGGATGGAGAAAGACTGAGAAAGAGGCCCTCATTCCATTGGCCCCCCCATTCCCCGGGAGTGGCCTTAAGCTGGTTCTTGCGTCCCCTGCGTGTTTTCGACAGGCTCTGTATTGCATGCTGAAGCTAACTGGGCCTCAGACAAGCCTCATCAAGCTCTGCCTGGCCCTGGCCCCGCCCTCAAGCCTTCTCCCTTTCCCCTCCCTCTTTCTCCATGTCTGCAATGAAAGACTCATAGCTTCAGGCTCTGCTCAACTCTACCAAAGCAAAACCTTCAGGTTGACATTTTCTCTGTCAGGTTCTCAGTAAGCGAGTCTAAACATTCGATGGAAAAACATTTGATGGAAAGTTCAAGAATTATTATTGTCTGTTAACTTTTTGTTAAAGTTTTTTTTTTAAATGATATCGCAGATGCTCTGAACAGTTGGTGTGAGCTCAAGTGCAGCTTCATAAAAACACAATCAACCCACTCACATTTGTACTGTGGACAGCATTGTAATGCAATCTGAGGAAAAAAAATAGATGGGGTGAAATGAGCCATACTCGTAGGCTGGTCAGACGTGAAAGCTTTCGTAGATTACAGACGCAGTGCTTAGAGAAGGGGGGCAGCTCTACGGCAATGGGGCGAGAACATTCCGGACCGTCTTGTGCCCCCAACAGGCGAAAGAAACGAGCGGGTATAATGACCAGCCATGGGCAACCAGGCCCAATCAGCCAGCCTTCCGCAAACATCCGTAAACATTGACGATTGCCATGCAGCTCTTCCTGTGGCAAAACGGGAATCTCCATCTCGCGTTTGCGCTCCTTTGAATCATTTTCCTTCATCTGGCTCCTTTTTCCATTCTGTTCTTCGCCTCTCCAGTTCCACCTCCCTCACTCACACTTTCTCTCAGTCCCTACCCCTGACACACTCTGTCCTTTCTGTCTCTCAGTCCTATGACACTGTCTCTGTCACAGGAGTCCGTTCTCTCTCAGTCCTTGTCAGCTCTCTCTATGTGGCTTTTCTCTCTCTCTCTCTCTCTCTCTCTCTCTCTCTCTCGCTCTCGCTCTCTCGCTGCAGCTGTGGTACAGGCCTGGCCTCCTCAATCTCACGGCTGCCTGAACACACGTCCTCCGGGGAATACACTTTTTGTTTTCTTTTTTTCTTCCTCGTTTCATCAGAGGGGGAGAGAAACAAGAGTGGGCATAATGACCTTTCAGCCCTCTCAGCTGCGGGTAATCACAGCAATATGTATATACACACACACACGCGCGCACACACACACACACAGCAGGGCTTATCACCGATTCCTGGCGATGCATTACAAGAAGTCCCAGTATATAACGACGTCGAGGACAAAATAAGTAATTTGTTTGCTGTTTGCGACATCACCGGCTTCATTGAGTGGAACGTTTAAAGGGATTTCACAGACCAGCAAGCCGAGGTGACGTAACTACAAAGGATTGCAACAGCATTGGCATTAGACGGGCTCCACCGCCTCCCCTAGAGTACTTGTGTAGAACACTGATCCATTACGCGTGGGCTGCCACTGGCCTGTCTACACACATTACCCCCAAAAAAATCTGGTAATGCTCCCAAATCTGAGTTGCACCAGCCCCAGGCTCACACACCCGGAGCCTTAACAATTTCAAATAACCTCCCTCACCTGATGTCTCCCCGAACTCAGTGGCTGCATTGCAAAACTACACACATAAACAAGCCATCATGTGACCCCCCAGGGTGTAACCTCCACCTAAGGTGGTGTGGAAACAGCTTCTCAGTGCCTTTTTGCATCAGTATTTCCAGCAAAACCAGCTGAGGGCTTGGTGTCTCCGACACCAGCCACACTCCCAGGTTTGAACAATCATCTCCTCAGCAATACAGACCGTCTATGAATAATAAAGATCCATTTAGAAAGCAGCCCTTGCCGGAGGACAGAAAGCACTCAGTCAGACGCAATGCTTCTCCATTCAGAATCTTCAATGCCTACAGCACCACCCAAGCTTAAATGAGGCTTGCAGGCATCCACGGTGTGGGAAAATATGTGAATTATCTACCATTATTAAACGATATTACTTGCGAGGAAGAACCGCTGCAGGGATCCCCCATTTGCGCAGCAAGTAGAAGCACAGGTTTCTGAAGACCAGAAATGTTGTGACGACGAGCAGTCAATGATTTTTCTCAGCATTACCATATCAGATAGGGCCTGCCAACAATGGTGGGAGGGAGACCTTGCAACCAACAAGTGGTGGTTTTGGTTTTGTAGCTATATGTTTCAAAGATAACCTTGTCAAACAGGTCAGGTCCATATAGAAGACAAGAGTAAGTATTCCAAGTATTCATTTGCAAATGAATGGGGTCAGTCATTCCCTCCCTAATAACACCACCCAAACAGGGTACAACGTTCCTGACCACCAACAGAGGACTTAAGGCAAGTGTGCTGTTCTTAACTAAGGCCCGTTTTGTAATTCAGCCTGAAACATTATTGGTTACTTTTGGTCATTAAGGTCCATGATCCACTGATCAATTCAATGGTCCTAATGCCTAATTGTGTAAGCACCAATGCCTGCCTGCTATTTCTTGTACTTCTCTGTCAACTGTAATTAGCAAAACAGATTTACTTTATACTTACAGTGATTTTAATAGGTAAAATGCCATGGGTCTGTGGCCGAAAAATATGTAAGGTTGCACCTGCTAAAGATTACTCTCGTTGGCTATACCATAAGCCTCGATCATAAGCATGCTGACACGGTCAACAGAACAACCTCAAAGGACACTTGAGAAACTATGACTGAATTATTTACTCTAAACTAAATAGGGGAAGATACGGGTGCCATTTTAAACCCGTCAAGAAAATCCACTTCTTACCCAACAAATGGCCAAAGGCAAAAACCTGTACTGTGTTACATTTGAGGTGATCAATGAAGAATCTGAAGAAAAATGACAGGAATTGTGGAGGAACAAAATAGGTTTGTGGCAAGTCACCAATGTTCTGGCTGCGAGTAAACCATCCATGTAATGCGAATATCCAGGCGAACAACCATGCATAAGCTATCTTAATTAACTTTAACGTCTAAGTTACCAAGCTCGCTTATCTTACATCAGGAACACATTTACATACAGTACCTGTGCTATGCATCCCTCGTGAAAATTCCCAATAAGCGGGTACAGACCTGCAAAAACTTCATTCAATGGATAACCAACTTAGCCAGTCAGCGCACTTGTTTTTCAAATAGTCCAGCCGACTCAAATAATATCACAAACTCGCTATTACTAACCTTGCTAACGTTTGCTGGGTAGCTACGTGTATTTTTGATGAATGGTAATACAAAGAAAGTTAAACGTATTTCACAAAGAAATTCGAATTATGTGACATCGATAACTTCATAGCAAACAGTAGAACAAGATCACCAACTAGAGTTGATAAATATAGCCCAACGCTTTTCAGCGATTTAGCGAATGCTATATTACTTGATCCATTCTAGTTAAAGTTAATTAGCTACTCAAGCTGGTTAAGTGAATTTATATAAATAACGTGCACTGGGCCTTTAAATCACCGAGAACCCTTTTGACAGCATTCCTGTCCGTTTCATACCGAGTCTCATCACAGATCGCTAACTTACAGCTAAGTTAGCAAGCTACACTGTACGATCGTCAATTACATCAGTGTGTGGCATATCTGGCTGGCATTCTTCTAGTTAGCTAGTTAGACATATTGGCTATCCAGGCATTAGCAAATCAGCAAGCTAAGGTCAGCTAACTCTCAGACAATTTCACCAGCCTACTCAAAACACATTCATCGATATGTTCAGTATACTGTAAGGCAGCTTTCCCACGTACTGCATAAACTTACTCAGTTAAGTTCAGAAAAGCTTGATAGCAGCGCACGCAATCCACCTCATGTCCAGTGTCCCGTACTTCAGCCCATCTCCGCTTGATTCCCTACCTATCCTAACATTCTAGGGTGGGGGATGAAGGGGGCGGTGGGCGTGGAGTGGAAAGGGATTTTTTTTTTTTTGAGGAAATGATATCGCAAAGGACGATGGTACACGTAGTATTAATTTAGCATACCGCCTCATGATGTCTCGCATTAACTTACATTTTGGGATGATTTAACAAAACCTTAATGACCTAATAGGACTGACCAAATGATAAACTATGATTTATCATCAAATCAACTTTGTGATATGTGGACAGCAGTGTAGTATAATGGTTTGGGAATTCAACGTGTAACTGAAAGGTTGCAGGGTTGATTACCAACTAGAACACCACTGGTCTATCCCTGAACAAGATGCTTAACGTGTCTGCCTTCAGTATGTATCCAGCTATGTAAATGGAGACTATAAGAATATTTGACAGTTGTGTAAGTCGCACTGGATTAAAGCATCTGCTAAGTACCAGCAATGCAATGATCTAATTATTATGACAAAATCATCTACTTTAACTTCCAAATTTCATAAAACCAAGCATGTAAGTGTCAAGGCGTCGTATATTTGCTGACCAGCAACTGTGAGTGTATTACTTTTCAGAAACAAACAAGTCACTGCCCTATTCATGGCGCGCAGCCATATTACTTGGTTGCTGTCATTCGTATGATCTCTAAACAAACAAAAACAAAAACAAACAACCAAGCTTCACTGGGAAAATATAAGTGAAACAATCAAGGTTTGTTTCAATATTTAAGAGATCAGGTGATTTCCCATACGGTAAGTGATTTTATATGAAATGGATTTACCTCTCGTGACAGGCAGTTCCCTGTTCACACTGTGGCTCATTGTTGGGATGAGAGCAGAAAGGTCAGGTGACAGACCACGGAGTGTGAAGCACACTAGACTGAGGTGCTTGTGTAATGGAGTTAAGAAACGTTCTGAGCATGTGAACCATGGTTATATTCACAAGCATTTATTTAGCTCCAGGTCAGGACAATTTACAGAACGGCATAGGTACAGTAACTGAACGTTGATAGGACATTGTCATTCAATGAAACAAGCTGTAATGCTTATTGTGGAGCGTACCAATAGTAAAGAACTTGCTGCAGATCACCATGACTTTTTAATGAGAGAAAGCAGATGATGAATGCGAGATGCAACAGGATATTTTACTGGTGACATCACCCCATCCAGCCACATGACATAAATATATTGTTACATTTATTGTTAATATAAGATATAATACTGTAATAATGTATGTATTGTAATATACTGTACATTGTCATTTATTATTATTATTATTCATTCATTCATTCATTCATTCATTCATTCATTCATTATCCTAACCCGCTTATCCTGAACAGGATTGCAGGGGGGCTGGAGCCTATCCCAGCATACATTGGGCAAAAGGCAGGAATACACCCTGGACAGGTTGCCAGTCCATCGCAGGGCACACACACCATTCACTCACACACTCATATCTATGGGCAATTTAGACTCTCCAATCAGCCTAACCTGCATGTCTTTGGACAGTGGGAGGAAACCGGAGTACACGGGGAGAACATACAAACTCCGCACAGAGAGGCCCCGGCCGACGGGCATTCAAACCCAGGACCTCCTTGCTGTGAGGCAGCAGTGTTACCCACTGCACCATCCGTGCCGCCCACATCATTATTATTAATATTATTATTATTATTATTATTATTATTATTATTATTATTATTATTATTATTGTTATTGTACTAATCATGTGTCTGTTTGGTTGCAACATGGCTCAGGCAGTAAGAGCAGTCGTCGCCGTCGGTGTGTGACTGTGTGTATGAATGGGTGAATGGAGAAGCATCAATTGTACAACGCTTTGGATAAAGGCGCTATATAAATGCCTGCCATTTACCATTTACCATTTTATGGCATGTGGGCAGTGGGGCCTGCAGTTATAGACCTTCCCCTGGTCTATGTCTGTGTTCAGAAAGAGGGGGTGATACCACTCACTGGACGCACAGAAATGGATGAAAGTTCCCATGGAGAGTCTGGGACAGAATCAATCATTCATCAGCCCATCCTCCAACAATAAAGCGTGACCGGTTGAGCATGCAAAGATAATAATAGCTTGTGACATCTGCTCTTTGCATGCAGCAACAAAAGCTGTGGGTGGAAACGTGATGTATTGTGTAGGTAGTTTCGCGATCAGCTGATAGGTCAAAGCGTGAAAGTGGAGTGGGGTGGGGTGGGGTGGGGTGTTAGACCAGTTCCCAGAGTAAAGGATTATGACATGGACTCATAGTGTACATAGAAGCATTATAGGGGATTGGTAGAGGGCTAATCAGTCCCTGAGACATTTTTGTATTTTATTTAGTGTATTTATATCTATTTATTGTGTTCATTGTCTATGGTACATAACGTTTTATATTGTTGCACATGACAAATAAATGCATTGAACGAGTTGAATCATCATCAAGCATGCGTGTATGTATTTGGTAGATACAGTACTCTTATCTACAATGACTAACGAGGTTACCATGGCAAGTCACATCAAGTACACGTCACTACGGAAACAAAAACAAGGGCAGGCAGGAAACCAGTGATTAAACACCCTATCATATCCCATCTCAGTACCGAACACTGGACGCCATTGGCTCTGAATCCACAGCCTTCTAGTCTTCCCTCACACCAGTGATATTTATCCACACGGCATTATGACGGCACATTTAAGCACAAGACCAAAGTCCTCACATCCTGAATGGCACCGAGCCCATGTGAAAATCCAGAGCACGTCAAGCAGCCACACTTCCTTTCCCTGGAACTGGGGCACTCTCAAACAATAGCAATGAAACATATTTAGCGAGCAGTGAGGCTATTTTTAGAATGCCAAAGGCAGAGTTGATTTTGTGAATGATTTTAATTATTTTAAACTGTCCTTTGAGGATTTGTATGTTCTTTGCAAAGGGTGGAGACATTTTACAGCAGAAAAGCAGTAGGATAAAGGTATCCATGTCAGTTTTCAAAGGTCGGCCTGTTGATTCATCAAGATCCTGTGTGCCACGGGGAGCACTTTATCAATGAACTGTGCAAGACCGCAAATTCCACTTCGAATCAAACTTGAAATATTACCATCTTTGAAAGAGTCAGTATGAAATCTGCATTTTCTGAATTTGCACCTGGGCAAACCTGTTTTGTTTGTTTCGCCCTTGTAGTATCCTGAATCCTGATATCCATTATATTACAAGTCATTCATTAAGTTTGACCCACACAGTCAAATAATCCTTAAACAGTGATAACATTTAATTTGAACAAATACAAGAACACTGTATTTGATAACAATTCATTGAACACATTTCCTTTCAAAAAATAGATTCCAAAAGCTTTTGGTGTTGATATACTGACATCTTATTGGCATCCTGGAATCCTTTGATATGGGACACCCAAACCTTCAGGCACATTCTCAAATCACAAGTTCAGTGCCATAACCACAAGTGTAAACACAGAATATTTGCATTAAATATATACAAATATAAAGGTTTGGCAAGCTGCTCTCTTCCCCCAACAAGCACGCCTGTGTTTTCACGGCTGTGTATATGTGTGTGTGTGTGTGTGCATGTGCGTCTGTATATATGGGTGTATGTGTGAGTCTGTGAATGAATATGTGTCCGCACACATGTTTGGATCAACCTCCTCAGCACAGCAAAACACAGTACAGTGCATAAGAGTATAGTCCAGTGCAGTCAGCTCTTTCTGACACAGAGAGTTATTGCAGGATAGCCAAGCAGCATAAAGCTGTCTTGGGAACCTTTACAAAGCCTCCTGCCAACAGACCACCACAGAGCCAATAGCTTGCCTTTAAGGTGCAATACCTGGGGTATTTCTATGACAAATGGAGCCTTACTTACTATTATTATTGTCTCATTATTTTCTGTCAGTAGTACCTTCATATTCTATTTGACGTTTCCAGAAACAATTTCATATATATGAAAAAGGAAACTAGTTCCTTTGGTGTCTGGTGACCAGAGTTGCTGATGGCTACTCATTAAGTAAAGGTCTGGTGAGGAGCCAACATCCAGTGTCTTTGGAAGTGATGCATGTTGTTCCTTCAAAAGATGAGTGGGACATAGTATATCCAAAACTACCCACATAAACCATGCCCAAAGCACTCCATCCACCTCTATACAAGAAGAACAGGGAGGCAGCATATACTCTTGTGGGGAGCAGTGTCGTCTGCCTTTCACTTACTAGTTTTACAGAGTTGTAGTTTCAGAAAGAATACAAAATCACAGGGTCCTCCAGGTTTTTATACTTATGTTTCATGCTATCGCTTGTGGTCATATTGTCCCAAGTGGAAAATGTAGTTCTTTCACTTCTTACCATCATTTGCATTCAAAGAGGCAGTACTGTTCGCACACATGGGAATTGTAGTCTTGAAAGAAATTATTTTGCAGTCTGCTGGTCTGATGAAGACTTTCTCCAGGTGGACGATGTCTCTATATTCCTGTGTTACTCAAACTTTTGGGCACAAAGGTCTTTTCAGTTAATGTGCCTTATCATGCCTACAACAAAAATCCACCTTACTCCAGGGCTAATTATTCATGACTGAAAATATAGTTTGATTATGTTCTGCCACCCAGTGGTCAAAGCAAACACAGCAGCCTACTTGCCGTTTGCAAGACCATGCCCCAGATAAGCCAACGGGCCTATTCTGAGACAAACTGAATAAGCTGAGAACATAGCGTAATCACCTGTGTATGAGATTTGTAAGTTTACCCATGGAGAAAATCCATAAATTACATTCCTCTATGCATGACACATCTGCATAATGGACCATTGGATGGAGTGTAGTACCAGGTTGGTAATGTCATAACTCAACACAATGTGCCCATTAAGTGACTACCTAACATTTTTGCTCAGAAGCCATCCTTATCCAGGACTATTGAGATCTTGGGATTGCATGTTTATACAGACACATTTAACAAACAGATGAGTTTAATGAATTTAAACATTCAGGTATCTTGTTTGCCCAGTTCCCTGACCACAATTTAATACATGTTACATTACAGTACCTGACGCTTTTATCCAAAGCAATTTACAGTTGCTTAAACTAAGCAGGGGACAATCCCTCCTGGAGAAATGTGGGGTTATGGCCTTGCTCAAGGTCCCAACAGCTACACTGACCTTCAAGGGGCTTGAAGCACTAACCTTCCAGGCCCCAATAAAGCATCTTAGCCTGTCTTAGCCTAACAGTCTGTTCCCATTCTCTTGGAGACACAATATACTGCTATCTTATGATAGTTTGTGATGGATTATCCTCTTCACTGACCCATTAGAGAGAAACAAATCTCTATAACAAATCTCCACCGGCTTCGTACAGCCCCAGTGCTGCACAGTATATTTAGAGTGCTCTCCTCTGTGCTGATCCCGTGTCCATAACACATATAAACATACAGTATTTACCCATCAACAGAGCCGTTCTGTCTGCAGACGCACAGGTAGGATAAAATGAAATCTCAGTTACCATAGAGACTTAGGTGATCAGTTTTGATGACAGAACATCTTTCTTTCCAAGTGTTCTTTTTTGGTATTCTTTCAGAAGATGTTTAATAGCAAAGGCTGGGACAATTGCTTGGTTACAATTTACAATAAGAGTATGTGACTTTTCATTAACTAATATAGCTGTTAAAGTTAATTGAGCTGCAAATTAATTGAGCGTGAAATTAAATTTTCTGTAGTTACTTCAATAAATATATATTAGCAAACCATAGGATACATTTATAATTAGTTAACCATTAACAAATAGAAAACAGTTTTTTTTTCCATTCCAATATGAATTGGCATTAACCAATGTAGTTGCTAACACAAATGAATGATCTACAGATTAATTATTGAGTAGATAATTAGTTAACAATTACATTACATTAGTTTATGCCATTTCATGTAGCCTTAGGGTAATCTGCTGGATCTATTGTGCAGCAGAAGTTTGATATTAAGTCCACTTGGGTTTCGCTGAATTCCCACTTAACATTTTTTATGATAAAGCTGAATGACATTCATGACAGGCTCCAAGTGACAAATGGGAGAGCTATCCATCACTCAAAGCAGCAGAATTTTGTGATTCTGGAGAGATTGCTCCCTGCAGCTGTTTTTAGCATTATTCAATGCCTTCAGGGCTGTTTCTCGGGATATCACACATATTACAGGAACGCAAGTGGGGAGGGGGTGATATTAATGTTCATTTCTTGAAGGGCTTACATAATTTCCTTGTGGGAATGCAGTAGTCCTCCATCTTAAATGAATTAAGAAGTTTGCATGCTTCTAATTTTGCAGTGATAATCAAAGCCATGTTGTAAGATGTCAGAATGTATTCAGTAGCTGCTCTCCAGTATATAGTGTGCAAGTTAATGTTTCATGTTTGGGTGTAATTGCAATTCCCAAAATTGATGAACTAAAGATTTGGATCTTCCTCCTATCCGTAGATGTCACAATAGACCCACACATTAGCTGAAATCAGTACATAACATCTGAGGTTTGTAGTCATCACCACCAAAACAGCAGGAAGCAGACTAGTGTGCATTACTCTAATTTACAGTCAGTGTCCCTGTAGCCTTGTAAATCTTGACTATAGCTTGACTGTAACTCATCTCATATTCCACCATATGCAGCTGCAGTCCACCTGTTATTCAGATCATTTGTCCAAACAGTGTCCCAAATGACAAATTAACAGTCCCTACATTATTTTTTATTTTTTTAAATTAGTATTATATTTTTTAATGAATACTAAAGTATTCAATATACATTGCAATATGCCTTGCTTGACCTGAAATGGTTAATTTGGCAAGCCATGCCAGAGCTTTGAAGACGGCATGAGAACAGGCCATGGACTTACATGGAAAAAATAAAACAGCTTCAATAACATAGGAAAAAACCTCACTTTCCCCTTATTTGTATATGTAAAACTAGTAAAACTTACCATTTGTTGCAAAGAGTTTACTTACGCAGACCTAAAGCAAAATGTAGGTCATCACCCAGGGCATGCCATAACAGAACACTTAGCAAATCATTTTGTTACCTTTGATTTGCAAATTTATTATGCATATAATTGTACATTATATTATCCATATAACTGTAATTATTTGAACATAATCAAGATTTCATCTTAACTTTATTTTTGCTGGCTGGTGAGTATGTCATGGTTGGATGGTTGGACAATAAAGTAGGTGTCAGAGCATATTCATAACATTATCTGCCCCAGTGATCCCTGATTACAGTGTATACGGTAGATGTCATCATGCATGTTAGATTGTCGAGATGTACTTCTATATATCTGCTGTTTGATATATAAACACATCTGTGCTCAGGCAGATTCTGTGTGTGTGTGTGTGTGTGTGTGTGTGTGTGTGTGTGGGTGTGTTGTTACTGGGCTGGGGGTGGTCACTGGTCATGAGATGGACAGACAAGATCAAACCAAAGAGAGCGGTTGGCGTACAGCCTCTTATTAACAAAATACAGCCAGTCTGGCAACCAAAAATGCTACAAATGCACCAAATCACACCACCAAAGAGAACTGACAAAACATTACATTACATTACATTACACAAAACCTTACAGCACGTGCTCCTGTATCAATCTCCAAAACCAAACTGCCTCTCAACAGAAAAACCCAGTCCTCTTCATAGCCCTCATAAAGAGGTACTGTAATAGGCCACAGCTACTGTGATTGCAATGAATCACAGCTGTGGCCATACCTGTATGAAGGGTCAGTGCTGCTACCTGGTGGACAGTACCCCATTTCCCCTGCCTGGCACAAAAGCATTACATTTCATGACATGTCATTTAGTTGACTCTTATCCAAAGCGACTTACATTTGATTAGATTAAGCAGGAGACAGTCCCCCTCAGGAGAAATTTTGGGTTAAACCACCTTTGACCTTGTGGGTCCCAGCCATGCACCTGAACCACTAGGCTACAGGCTGCCACAACCCCAACAGTGTGGGTGTGTAGACTGGGACAGGGCAATTTAGACATGGCTGATGTACAATGCAGCTAGGGTGCCTGCACAAGTTCCCTTACTGAAATCAAACCACTAAACTAAAATGGCTTTGATTGCAGCAGAAAAACACAAAAGAAACTCCACATTAGTAGCACTCATACAGCCCAGGGTATAGAAACATAAAACTGTCACAAACTTTTTTTTCTATTGATTTAGGAGGGCTGCCATAACTTTCGCACATCCCCTCGAGATCGTGTTAGGCTTTCACTGTGGTGAGTCAGTTCCTGTATCTGCAAATCAGCAGCACTCCTACCCGTCTATTGGACACAACACAATCACACTCACCAAATTCAACGCCAGCGAGCTATTCATTATTCACACACATTTCCAAAAAACATTCACCTGGGGCTTTTTAGAACTGCTTTTTACTCACGTTTGTGTCCAGAGTGTCTGATAAACAGAATGGTCAAAAAATGAAGTCACATGGAGATAACTGCTGAAATAAGCAGTGCAGTGTGGACATACTAATCCGATCTTGCACAGTACCCAAATGTAGGTCTATCAACAGAGAGCTAAGCCAAATCATTCCAAATGTAACAGGTGGCCAGATCAATTGTGCCATGTTATAGCCAAGAGCTATGCCACACCACTGGGGGTTCTTTTAACATTTGGATGCAGGTCCAAAACAGAAGAGTTGGTGTAACATTAGCCAAATCATGTTTATTCCACATTCCTGTTTAGCATCAAAGTCACTCTTTAATGATATTTATCTTTTAAATAGAAAACATCCCCAGTAGTCCTACCATTGCAATACTCATAGCACCAACTATTAAAATAAGAGTTTGATTATCAGTTAAGATATCAAATGTAAAACAATCAGAATGGTCTAACTGGATACACAGTAGATGGATAAAATGGGGACCTCTTGCAAGTTGTTGCACTGGACCTCCACAATCACATGACAGAGGTGTCAATCACAATTATGGTGATGTACAGTAGTCCTTACGCATCACAGTTATGGTGATGCAGTTTACATACACATACACAAACAGCACACACAGCGATAGAAACAGGGGCATTCAGAAGAACAGGCCGAGTCTTGCTCTACCCATAATTATTTTGGTGCGAAATGGGGAATACCCCCTAAGGAGGAGCTCCTGTTTTAACTAAATGATACAGCTGCTGCTGTAAATGTCAGGATTCACAATAGATTTATGGAGTTCTGGTCTTAAATGTCGAAAAATTCAAAAGCCAGCTGGTTGCCAAAGGGCACATAGCCAGTGAATATAGGGTGGCAGGGCAGGAAATGGGACATGGAAGTCCACAGTGCGCAGTGACATGGTACCAGACAAATAGCCACATCCTCAAAGGAAGTCTAACTATGGGTTATCAGGGTTAAGCGTCGTCTGTGAGGGAAATATTACCACTGATCCCACGCTACAAAACGCAGTTAACAAAGGCTGGCAGCTTCACAGTGAAAATCACCCCTTTATTGTTGGTAAGATGTGGAAAGCAGAGCTGACTCCATCATCAAAGCCTACCGGCGAACATGAACAATTTAAAGCAGCGCGTTTCTCAAGGACAGTGCTTTTTGCTTTCCTTTAGGATGCCAGATAATGCGGTCTACCTCTGATTACGAGGCTACTAAGTGCTATTTCATTGTGATTTAAAATATTAAGATATACTTTTTAAAAATGCATTTGTTCATGATGGAAAGCAACAGGAAAAAGCTCTCTTCCAATCATATTCGTGAAGTGAAATTATTTGACTTTCTCTAATTGAAGTGAAGCCTTGAAAAAGTTTACCGGCATGATAAAGTGCACAGCGGACATGAGATGATGAAGCTGACACCACTTGAACTCCTAATACGGTACTGTCCTGAAAATATGGTATGGTTTAGAGGGGGAGTTCTATAGGGAACACACACACATACTCTCTCGCAGAGTCAGAGATCGATATTTGTCACTTTGGGCCTCGGTTACTTGAGAGCTAGATTCAAGGCTAATGGCTTGTGCCTGGGATATTATATGACAGGTGCTAGGCCATACCTGGATAAAGGCAATCATATATAAGCTCAAAAGGCAGGTCCTTCAGCCAGCTATATATCTGCTATAAGTTCCCTGCAGGCTTATTGCTTTGAAAATGTGTTCGCGCGCACACACACACACATACACACACACACGTATATTGTCGTCAACAGACTTACAGTACATGACAACGGTGTTAAATGTAAAAAAAACACACATACAAATAACCTTGCTGCATTTGGAACGCAGCAATTTCTTTGCAAATTATTGAACATAAAATAAAGCTTTTTTTCTGAGAAAGCAACCACTGCATCATTACATTTTCCTACTACTGCTCTGTGCTTGTATGCAGAACAACGTAATGAATCCACCTCTGACACACATTATTAAAGCCAGCATACCCTGGCTGACCTTAATGAACACTGGTGAAATGCACCAAATTTCTGCTAATCGAATGCGAAAGGAGACAGAGAGGGACAGGTCAGGCATGGGCACGTGTCCTTACGCCCGAGCTAAAAGCTCGCGTGGCTAACGCATGCTGAGTCATCCTCTTGATTAAGGCAGGGCTCGGAGATTGAGCTGGGCCATAATTAAAAATGGCCCAGCATTGCTAATGCATCACTCCTGTCAAGCAGGCGTGCCAGCACAACGCACCCATGTGTGTAAGGACAAACAGCTCTGCCTCTTGTATTATAATGCCTTACATAATGGCCCTTGCAAATGATAAATAGCTGTGGACCAGCCACACTCTTCTGAGCATAGAAGGGGGGGGGGGGCGGGGGGGGGGGCGGTAATAGCAAAGCAGGTAAGTGACTCACCCTAAGATGGACTGCCATTTCACGCTACTCATAAATTCATGCTGCTGGAACAAATTGTACGTGTAGAGGTTCTAGTGGCTCCAAAGACAGCAGTAGCCAAAACATTTTAGCCGCTTCACCGACAAGATTATTTCTATAACTTTAACTCTTACTGTCCTGGGCAAATCTTTGGATGTATGGAGAATCTTTGTCTGTGAAACTAGCCCATAATGACTGAATCACAAAAAACAATGTTTTAAGTTACATGTTTGCATTTGCTGAAAGCCTCAAAAGACAGGAAATTGATCAGCCCTAAAGCTAACATCAGCCTGCTCTGCATCAAAGTGTGTCAACACAACTCTGACAACTGCTACAGCCCTACTGCACTCAGTATAATGATCTAATCCATATATGTAAATACCGGCAGTTGTCAAGTTCAAGTCAGCTGTCACCACAAAAACTCAATATACTGTCCCTATTACTTGCTTTTTGAAGAGTGAAATGAACATTTCAACTTTCCCATTATATCAAATTAGTTTGGGTCTCAATGCAGATGCAAACTGTGAGGAGACGGCCAGCAGAAGCAGAGCTGCATATGGTCTGACAGGCTGGCTACCACCTGTCTGGCCCTCTGTTTCCTGGCCCACACGTAGAGTTCAGTCCAGGTCCCGGACTCGGTCACGTACAGTAGAGCTGGTGTGCCTCCAAGCAACTTGTGAGCCTCTTCAAAACAAATCTGAAGCAGAGATTAGCTTTAGTGTTGTCGTAACACTTTCTCTGATATTCCCTTAGCAGCCGCATAGCCTTTTCCCAACAATGTTTTCTACTTAGAGTTTCAACCTTTTAGCGAGGCTAGACCTCCAATTAGACAGAGCATGAAATCAGACACTCCCCCAGGCAAGACATTGCACTCTCCCTCTGCTCTGTGTCAAATGTACTTAGCTTCCATTAATAAGAAATTAGCTTGAAATTGAAAAGATTTAACTTGCAATTTTGTCCATGTTTCAGCTTTGCAATTTTAACTAAAGATTGTAACTACAATCCAAAACGCCTGTTTTTTAATAAAGCTGTTGCACATTAGGTGTTTTGATTGTTCACAATAAATTCCTTAATGATTTTTGGTGACCCCAAGAGACTTCAGGACAGTGGTAAACAAACCTGAATTTATAGCTATAAAAGCCCTTCTATCGAACCTTGTGAGGTGGGCAGCTTCAGTAAAGGTGAAGAAAGATGAGGTTATCTCCAGAGGCACAACAGAGAGACGGGGCAGACTGTTGAAGATAGCAGGTTGAAGGCCTCTTTTGGAGAGACTGACATGAAGGAACCAGGGAGATACATGTCAATACACACACACCCAAACGCCCACAGAAAATAATGTTTCACACGTATACACGCAAAAAAACTCATGCATGTTCTGTAGGTTGCAGGTATTCCACTGAAATACACCTATTTTATGCCATTTATCAACTGCACACGCACACAGACACACACACACAATCCCAAACACGCACACACATGCGCACTCACATATGTGCACACAGACATACATACACACACATGCACACAAACACATATACACACAAATACACACACACACACTCACACACACACACACACACACACAGTCACACAGAAAATAGTGTTTCACACTTATACACACAACAAACTCATGCATGTATTGTAGGTTCCATGTATCCCAGTGAAATAAACCTCTTTTATCCCATAAGGTGGCGCTCTTCCCCTCCAGCCAGATTAATCCCAGCATGCTTAGCTACCCACCCGCCCTGAGGGACCCACCCCATTATGGTGAGGATTACGCTCTTTAAAAATCAAATTAAAGAGCATCATCTCTCCATTTGGGCTAGCAGCCTACTCCATACTGTTAGCGTCAGGCTGGCAGCCGTACCACAGTGTAAAAACGAGGCGCGAATGTCTGATCAACTCCCCCCCTCCTTTGTTTTCAGGAAAGTGGCTGTCAGGGTTGCCCATGCGCCCCTGGCACTGTACCAGCGTCTATGGCGGGTGGAATGGCGGGTGGCATGGCGGGTGGCACGGCGGGCGCGTCCACGGTTACGGAGGGGGTTCCCCTCGGGCAGAGAAAGCGGAGAGTCAGCTGGAACGCAAACGGGAGGGGAGGACGCCACACCACAGGCCCAGGACTGATTGCTGTATGAGCACACCAGGGCAAAGCAAGCTGAGCACTCATGCAAAATGCAAAAGGCTTCACAGAAATGAACTCAGCCACCTCCCTTCTCCTCCTCTCGGTAACACACGACTCGCTCTTTCATTTTCAGCGTCTGGGAAAAAATCGCATTAATGGAAAAATATCACGGGGAGCCAAATTATTCCCCGCAATTTTCCGTTTCAGACGCTGCTCCGGTTAAAAACTTTTCCGCTAACGCTTTCGACATTCGTCAGGAGAGGAAAGCGGAGGGCGGTGTAAAATGATTTGATGGTGTCGAACACTAATGCAAAGCGAATCTGGCAGAGGTCTGCGGGCCGGTTGTCTCTGGAGCGGGTGTGTAAATGCCAGGCAGCTGGCATGGCCCTGGTGTCAGATCTCTCCAGGTGCTCGTCACCGGGCCCAAGCCAGCTTTCGCGACACCAGGCTGGCGAGGCTGGCACCGACGGGGTCTCGCACCCCTCCTGACGGGCGACGCTCTTGGCTCGGGAACACTGACTTTGGCATGGCGGGGCACAGCGTGCCGCTGCGAGATATCTGATGGCATACCGCCGCAGTGCCATCAGCTCTCGTTGAGTTACCCAGGCCCTCTGCCAACGGAGGGCCCAACTTTCTGTGAGTCGGGAGGAGGTGTACTCTTCTGAATCCCGTATCTCTCTCTTCCCCTGTCTCTCTCCCTCCCTCTCTCTCTCTCTGTCTCACACACACACACACACAATGACATGGGAGGAGATGTTCTCTTCTAAATCCCAATTCCCTCTCTCTCTCTCTCTTTCACTCTCTCTCTGTCACACAAACACACACACACACACACACACACACACGTACACATCAGAGACAAAGCAGGGAATGATCTGCTTATTTAAAATATCACAAAACAGCAGGATACACCAGTGTATTTCTGTCAGAAAAGTGTATAAAGGGATCAAAATAGATTGGTCCTTTATGAAAAATGAATTATCCTGTCTGAATTCTCTCCCGAATCCAGGACAAGTTGTACTGCAGTAGTGCCATCCATCTAAAAATGTGGCAGAATAGTCAAAGGTCTCACATAGAAAACAAGAATGTTTTCCTTGAATGCAATTGTAGATGATTGCAGCATGCACCTGACACATGGGAGATGATGGGTTCCAGTTTACTTTTCCAAGGGCTTCTAAAAAAAGCAAAACATGCAGTATACACACAGTGACCACTTTATTAGGTAGACATGCACACCAGCTTGTTAATGCAAATATTTAATCAGCCAATCATGTGGCAGCAACTAAATGCATAAAAGCCTGCAAACATGGTGGGGTTCAGCTGTTTTTCAGACCAAATGTCAGAATGGGGAAGACGTGATCTAAATGACTTTGACCGTGGAATGATTGTTGGTGCCAGACAGGGTGCATTGAGTATCTCTTGGGATTTTCACGCACAGCAATCTCTAGAGTTTACAGAGAATGGTGCGAAAAACAAAAAAACATCCAGTGTGCAGCAGTTCTGTGGGCAGAAATGCGTTGTTAATGAGAGAGGTCAGAGGAGAAGGGCCAGACTGGTCAAAGCTGACAGGGAGAGAGCTAACAGTGAAGCAAATAACCACACATTACAAGAGTGGTATGCAGAAGAGCATCTTTGAACACACAACATGTTAAATCTCTAAGTGATTAGGTTGCAGCAGCAGAAGTTGATAAAACAAGTCTAATAAATACCTAATAAAGTGCTCACTGAGTGTAGAATAACCAACAAAAATCACATGCACATAAAATATAAACCATTCATCCTCATATTTTTGTATGGGGAGTAAAATGAGGTTGTTTCCACTGTCACTGTTCAATCGTCTTGTGCTCTGTGATGTGTTTTATGCTGATTCCCACAGCTGTGGGTATGATCGTGACAGACGTACTGTAGGGGTTCACCCCCTAGGGACGGCAACTACAAATAATTGGTCTACTCACATGTGTGGAAGCAATTTACCAACGGTGAATTTAGACTGACTCCTGTTTGCACAGCTGATTAGGCATATAAGCTGGGGGACATTGTGTGCCTGAATGTTCACTACTCGCTTGGCTAAATGATACAGCTTGGATGCCACACTATCCTATATGAGAAAATTAGACAATATAATTGGCCTATTTATAATTAGATTGTAGTGTGACCTATAGGTTCCATCATAAATCAATAACCAAGATTAGAAATCGTCACCAGAAGATGGCACTAATAACCTCCACACAACTAAGATTTTAAAATAAATTATTTAACTAGCTAATAGTACTTGGCACTTATTAATACTGGCAACTGCTTCATGTTTGTAAGGCAGAGAGCTATTGCCTAATGTTTAACTAAATACATGAACAGAATATTGTTTCTAAATCTCACTAATGTTGATGAAGGACAATATCTAATGCAATTAACTTGCATCCTTAGGCATACATCCTTGAATGACTGATAGCCTAGTGGGAAGGACTGGCCAGAATTTTTTTTGACCAAAATGACTACAAAAAGCTCCGACTGAGAATCATATGAATATTCACAGCTTTCGATGGTCCATGATTTTGCAAAATTGACTTGGATTTAATAAAAGCCCAATGGATATTATATATCTAAATGTGGTAAATAAAAACAGAGATTTACAAAAAGCCCATCCAGAGAGCCATACTAAGAAAATTCAGGAGAAGGACACAACAGTCCATAGCTATTTGGAAAATTGATTTTGGATTTAATTAAAGAGATATATCGAATCTATTATTTCTCAGTATTAGCAAGGTGATGTTTTGATAAGTAGCTGCAACTATAAAATCCTATAGCAATACTATATGAATGGCAGCATTGTACGTGATTATGACATGATAAATCATAGCGTATCAATGGGACTGAACACACATCAAAATAAACAATCAAGCCTTCTTGTACGCTTTCATTTTTTCCTCACAAAAGAGCCCTGTTTCGGAAACAAATACATAAATTAAAATAATAATAGAAATAAATAAATAAAAAATGACCGTCTGGAAAATATTTTCTGTTGGAAAAAATATTATTCCCTGCGATGGACTGGCAACCTGTCCAGGGTGTATTCCTGCCTTTCGCCCAATGTATGCTGGGATAGGCTCCAGCCCCCCTGTGACCCTGTTTAGGATAAGCGGGTTAGGATAATGAATGAATGAATGAATGAAAAATATTATTTATTTATTTATTGATACTGGTCGTGCTGTAGAGGTACATGGTCGACCAATCATGTAATTACCACTAATAAGCATGTACAAGCTTTAGCTCAATTATTGACATTTGTCAGTGAATGCAGGGATAACACAGCTAGTAATGTCTATTGTTTTCCTAAGAGGGATTTGTTCATTTATGTATTTATTTATTTATTCATTTACAGAAAGACCAGCCATCATGCAGTAGAACTACAAACGCCGTTGAACTACAAACGCTACGCGAACGACCATTCCATAATCCCTTTCGCTTTGCGTATTTGAGTGTACGCAATGACGCAATTCATCGACTTGCTCCGATGTGTCTTAATTATGGACTGTAGAAAAGGTATCTTTATACGTTAACACATGATGGAGGTTCAGCACCCCCAAACCTTAATTATATTTCTTAGCCTAATGTAAACGTGCTGTGCCTGGTTCTGAGTCAGTACTTGTAGACGGTCTCGCTCTCTCCCCCCAACTTCATACTATGCCCGCCCCCTACGACCCGCCTACACACTGTTGTTCGTTTTCCTTCTCGAATGATTGCCTACTGAATATACCCAATCATGTCATAGGTTACTGTCGTTGCGCCCGGCGGTTTAAACGTCACATCTTAATATCTGTCACGCTGATTGGACCAGATTTTGCTTGCGGCGAGGTGACGGCGCTGTTGGCATCGAAGGAACGAGGGAGGGGGAACCCGAATGGAAGCCATCGGCGCAGCAAAACCAAGTCAATCGAGTTTGAAATCACCAAATAGATAGAAATAACCAAAAGTTAACTCTAAAAACTTACTTTATTCTTGATCTTGGTGCCACAAGGTTTGCTACACAACTCGAAGGAGTTCAATTTGTGTTTGCTGGAAGTAGTTGCCACCTTGTTTATATTTTTCGAGCAAGCTTAAAGGAGGCCCAGTCGGGTGCAAGTGGAGAGCGGCCGCCTCGGATTGTGAGTGGAGTGGTTTGGCCTGTTAGAGCGCCAAGTAAGTCATTTATTGTAACTATTCAGCATCCAGCAGTGGTGTAAAATATAATGTACGAATTGTACTGTAACTCAAGGAAACTAGCTGGGCCGATTGCTAATGCAAGCATCGAGATGGTGATGGTTGCTAGCTAGCAGATTAGCCTGCTAGCTAAATTTCGCTGCTAGCTCACTGCTAGCTAGATAGCTCACTGTTCGATAGCCAGCAAGCATTCAGTTGTGTTTGTCGGCGTCACTGCCTCGATTTATTCGGTTTTTGCGTTAGCTAGAAACATCTAACTTCTACTTTGTGCTTGCACATCGTCTAGACCAGCAACTGTCAGACCTTGAAATGTAGCCCGCTACCTAGTCTATATGTACATTACCTAGCGGAAGAATTGTTTAGCTACTGCCTAACCATCTAGTTTTGGTTAGCCAAGTTATATGAAAGGCAGTTTTAACTTTACCTTAGCGATCGGTGTTCTAGCTCGCATTCATAGTCCTGTCAGCTTTCGCTGCCAAGATGGGGAATTGGAACTAGCTTGTTAGCTAACTTATTAACTTTAGCTAACGTTATGTTACGTTAACTTGCAGTTTTAATGTTTGTGTTCACATAGCTGCAACCGAGGAGACAAACGACATTTTCTGAGTAACAGGCTAGCGAGCTATGCTTGGCTGTCATTTTAGAAATTGCATTAGCTAGCTATCTTATTTGTGTAACGTTAGTTGATGTTGGCTAACGTCAGATGTCCAGTTGTGTGTTTTCAATTTTCGCTATTGATAACGCTGTATACACAGAGCAGGGCATCAATCCAATAACTAGGTTTACATTTCGTAGTTAATTCGTCCACTAAGTTGGTACATTAGGCATTTGGCTATCTAGCTACCTAAATTAGCTAGGTCAGTTGGTTTTAATGTGTTGCAGTGCTTCTAATTTATTTTGCGCGATGTCGTACTAGCCAAAACAACATCAGCTAGCTAACATCATCAGCTAATCTGTGAACTCTAGCTAGCTACTAACACTAGCTAACGTTATGTCGATATTTGAGCCGTGATAAGGCTAGCTAGATGGTATCAGCAGTTAGCTGGCTATTGTAACTAACGTTAGATGGTTAGCTATTAGATAATTTGATACTGGATTTGTTAGTCCTATATGAAAATAACGTAGCTACAAGTAAGTAACGCTATGGAAGATTTAGTGGCCTGACTTGCAACGTAAAAATTTGACGTTATAGTGTGGACTCTAGCTGGCTAGTGTTGCTAACGTTAGCTAGCTAAAGATATGTGAACGCAGTGTTTTATCGATTTTTTTTTTTTGGACTGGTCGAGGCAGATGCATATTTACATGGATATTCGTATAATTGTGATGTGTGTAAATCTCACGAGTAACTATATGATATTGTTCAACAATGAGACTGAGTAAGGCGATATTTGTAACTTGCTACGTAGCAAGCTAATGTTTACAGTGAATGAAAGTTCACTGTCGATTTTACGCATGCGTTACGTAACGTCAGGCAGCCGGCCGTGCTAAAGTTAGCCATATTAATTGTGATTAAAGCGGTGTACATTAGCATTTTTTGTAGTTTGGAAAACCTGGAAGAAATAATTTGAGGAATCGCTAATTTGTATTTCTGACAATGACATATTTAACTTCATTGATCACTGGTTGCAATGAAAGTGCTGTTATGAAATGTTTGACACCATTTCGTTAGAAATAGCAGCTTTTCATTGTTAGTCTTGGGTAGTTCAGTGATTTGCAGTATGGACATTAACCCTAGCTGCATGGCATGCATTTAGTTAGCAGTTCTTAGACCTTTCACAATGTTAACTGCGTAGCAAACCATGTCAGTCTACTTTATATCAGTCAGTTAAACTAGTTATGCTGAGGCATTATTCATTGCATGGCTACCCTGTGCGCTTTTACCCAATGTACAAGACGCACTTGCATAATTTCTTGAAGGATTTTTTAATGGGTACATAACCTATGCAGTGGGCTATTTGCATAGTAACTCAGGGGTGTTACAATGCAAATGTATGTGAGTTTAACTTGGTAGTTCAGCTCTGCACATATAATTTGGTGTATGTGTAATATTTTTACTGCCTGGTGTGGAACAAATTAAAAATATCCTGAAAATGTATCCACTACTCATCATTTTGTGTGTTATTTTTGAAAATAAGCTTTAGTCCATAAAATAATTTCTGCATTTTCTGATTCAATAGCTCTCCTCCCAAATGTATTTATCTTATGTTTTGTGGTGGCACTTCTAATTTAACATTCATTAATGCAGCCTGACCTTACGGTCCACTGTGAACATGTTTCAGAGTGGATATTCTTAATTTTCTAAAGTTTTTTTTTTTTTTTTTTAAATGGGCTGAATATTTTTTTCTGTGTACATGCTGATTTGTTGTCACTTGGTGTGGATAATGTGCATTAGACTGCAAAGCCCCTGAATGCCCCTATGACAACCACTTTAGAGCTGGGTAGAAACAAAAATAGTTTTCGGACTTGGCCAATCAAAAACGTACTCTGAAATTTAAATAATTTTTAGAAAAATCCCAGAAAGTTAATTATCCTTTTAAGCTTCATTACCCATGTTATCATAGAATTGTATTTACTGAAAAGCAACATTCTTGTTATCAAGTGGGCGGCTTTCTCAATTCATCAGATTTTGTCTGAGGCCTGCCGGTTTTACTGAATTTCGGGGAGGAAACTGAGTGTTTCTTAACATTTCATGAACTGCAGAGGATCCCGCGTCCTCCCACCTAGTTCCTCATGTTTCATTCTGCAAGCAATCCACAGTATAAAGCATATCGATTCTTATGAATAAAAATTAATGAATGTGTTTATTTATATAGGAATTTGCTGTTGTCTCTCGGTATGAGTGATAACATTATATTACATTAATGGCATTTGGCAGACACTCTTATCCAGAGCGACATACAGTTGATTAGACTAAGCAGGACACAGTCCTCCCCTGGAGCAATGCCTTTCTCAAGGGCTGCAATCTTTGATAAGGTTGCAGTATATTATTATAAAAAGAGGGCCTAACATTCCATAGCCAACTTGAAATGAGGTAGCAAAATGTGTTGATGGATTTTATGTAAGTTTATGCAAGACGTTAAATCAGAATAAATGTCTACTCCCTCACAGGTGCAAGGTAGTCTGATTCTAGAAATATAAACTTGTCGAATGCGGATTTAAAAAAAATTGATAAGCTCTGTGAAGAGTGTGAGTCTGCCATTATATGGCTTCTCAGTTTTGAACCTTGGTGGGCGGTTGACAGTGTGAAATTTTCAAGAAAATGATACAAGTTTATATGTGTCTTTTTGATTTGATGAGTGTTTTAATACATTCTTCGATATGTGAGCCAAACCTTCCATGTGATCCACTGTTGTTGCCACTTAGTTGGTGTGGGTGTTGTTGATGAGTTTTTCTGTTTACTGTTAAGAAAAGCTGTTGATCCCAATAAATAGTTGAGCTTTTTTAAGTGAACATCCTTAATGTTGCTATGGAGACGTAATTATATTCAGTAGTCTTTGTATTAATGTATACTTGTTTTAGGAATGATTAAATACTTTTGTATTTTACTCTGCAGTAGACAGAAGATGGAAGAAACAGCATAAACAATGAATCATATTTTCACGTTTAATTTTGGTGTTTCCTTGCGCAGAGAATATGAAACAGACGTCACAATGACATCAAGATTTGGCAAAACCTACAGCAGGAAGGGAGGGGACGGGAGCTCCAAGTTCGACGAGGTCCTGTCCAACAAGAGGGCCACTCTCAGTACCAAATGGGGCGAGACCACCTACAAGGCCCAGCTGGGCTCCAAGCGGCCCAGCGTCAGGTCGGAGGTCCCCGAGCTCGCCAAGCGGCCCAGGCCCGCCGAGGACGAGGGCTCGGACGACCCCTTCGGCTTCGACAGCGACGAGGACTCAAAGCCGGTCACCTCCCGCAGCGTCCCTCAGCCCAAGGCCGCCCCCGCCAAGCCGGCCGCTTCCTCCGACCCGCCCTGGCTGGAGAGGCCCGGCCTGGCGTCGGAGCCCAACAGCTGGGTCAGCCAGCCGGCCAGCGTGGAGGCCGTGGCCCCCAGCAGGGTGGCCTCGGCCCCGGGCGGCGAGAAGATCGCGCAGAGGTTCACGGACGACTTCAACAGCACCGCTGCAGGTAAGATCAGGGCCACATTTACGGGACTCTACGCACCCGTTTCCCCTGTAACGCTCCTCGAAGGCTGAGACCTGCTGGTTTCACACCTCCCTTGACCTGTGTGTGGAGACAGTTGGGCCATTTGGTAGCACTAATTGTTCAGGTAATTACCCGGGAGGATAGAACTTGGGTTGGGTTTGGGTTTGAGGGCTAGATTCGAGTATCCATGCTCTACTCCCCTGTTACTCAACTCACAGTCCTCAAGGCCAGATAACTTATGGTTTTGCACCTTTTTTTGACCGAGGAGTTGGGTATGAAAACAGTCTGGCCTATTGGTAATGCTAATTGTTTTGTTTTTGTAATTGTTATTACTTGGGAGAAAAGAAAGCCAGGGTTTGGATTCGAGGACCTGATTTCACCATGATTTATGCCAACAAGCTTTTAAGTGGCAGAAGTTAGGAGCACTCTAATGCACTCCTAAATTATATTTTCAGTTGGCACACATTACATTTCTGGAGAAAATGCTCCTAAAATGGCAGTGCTGTAGAGTCTTGAGATGTACTCTGTCCTCGACATCTCCTCACTGCTGCTCTATGCGCAACACTTTATTGTTGGTCTTATGCTCTCTGCTGCTCGAGTTGATAAAAATACTGCCTCTGAGACAAGCTCGTAATGACTAGATTCATCCATATTTTGAATTTGAAAGCTGCAGTTAATTTGCTGCGGGTAAGTGGCAGTTAAATTCACTCTGGTTCTTTAATGGCATGTTTCTGCCCGAGATATTAATTGTGTAGTCGGTAATATATGGACGCGAGGGCCTATTTCAGCTCTTGCCCTGATCATTGGTGATTAATGGATATGATGCGATTTTGTTTTCTTTAGCCAAGCGTTTTATAGCCAAACACAAGTTATGTCGGTGACTGAGTTGGGGGCTTGGTTTCCTCTGCAGAGATGGTCCAAGAGGAACAATGGAATGACATCATCATTGTGCAACAGGGATACTCAGTCTTACCCACAGAGGGCCGGTGTAGGTGCAGGCTTTTGTTCCAACCAAGCAGTTGCACACCTGGGGCATGCTCAATCTTAAAACGTTTTGCTACGGTTATTGTGTTGAACGATATGTTTTCTCCCAACGGTCTACAACGTTTTACAACAGGCTTTGACTTATGTTTGTTCCTGTTTGGTGGTTGTGTCGGCGGTGTAGCCCGAATCAATAATGATGTAGGCCTATGCTTTAGAGGCTGGAGAATGCCTTCTCAGACACATGGGAACAATCCTTAGTCAATCTTCAGTCTTCCTGCGGTTTGCAGCAGGATGTTGAACGAGCCACTGTTTCAGTTTAAATAGACGTTTGGCGGGCCTGAACATGGCCCTGCTTCTACAAATCAACCATTAGATTCATTGCTAAGGACCTTGGTTCATCGAGTTAGGTGTGTAACTGCTTGGTTGGAACAAAAGCCTACACCATACATCCCTTTCTAGGAAATATTGAGTATCCCTATTGTACAACATTTTCAAAGACGGCCAGTGATATTTTTCATCATGATTTTCAAGTGTTGAACAGATTTTGTGCTTCAGTAATAGTAGTGCTGTCTTTATAGCATGGTGAGAAGAACTCAACTGGGAACCTAATTATCATTAGCAATTCCTATGCATAAACGCCACTGGGGACTTCTTAAAACTTTGATGGTTATTTGTAGAGTAAATGTCTAACTGCCTCTTTTAATAGTGGGCCCAACAGCCGTCCACAGCTTGTCCTCGTTCCCTCCGTGCCGTTTGGACAGGGGACTGCTGTCATAGACCCTAATTACTCACAGGGGAGGCCCCTATCAACATCCAGACACAGGCTTCTCTTTATTTTCCCAGGCAACCATGCATTGCAGCTGCCTGCCACTTAGCACGTTTAAGTCTGCGGTGCCCTAAAAAGTGCCAGGTGTTAAGAATTGATGTTAGACTGAGGAGCGCACAGGCAGATTTTTCTCCCGCCTCCAAAGCTGCCAACTCCGTGTCACATTTGTCTTTCGGTTGAATTTTAAGCGACGTAAATATGCGTAGATGAGCTTGACGGCATGCCATTAGTTTGAGTTTCAGAGAAGGCCATGGGAAACCCCCCTACCCCCTCCTCCAAACCGATATATTCTCAAGTAGGTCACGTAACGTCAGCGCGACGCTACTCAACTCCACATCCTGCGGGCAGCTGTTTCTGCAGGCATTCGCTTCCCCCTGTACACGGCACCCGCCTGATTACACAAATTCACTTATTACCTGAACCGAGGAGGTAAAACCAGTGAAATCGGGCGTCAAAATGTATGGCCGGAGCGAATGTGCGGACACATTCCCACAGGATGTGCAGCTGAGTGGCACTGCATCAGGACGTCGGGCTGCATCGTGGTTTACTGTTTTTTTATGAAGAGTAAGACCCTAAATCCAGGAATACGACTGCCGCCAGAGGAAACTAGCCAGTCTAGTGGAGTAACTTCTGCAGGGTGATGGTAACTTGACATGTTCATGGGGTCTCAAGGGACCTGTACATTCCTTAAGGGTCTCCAGGATTATTGACCTCATTGAGAAATCGATGCCCCTTAATTAGGCCCCCCCCCCTCTATCCCGGCTTTCACACCGGTAAGTGTTAATGTCTATTACTGCCCGTTAAGGATTGATCAAACAAAGCTTTCCATTGAACGTTTCATTTTTTGAGGCTAATTATTTAAAAGCCAAGTTGATACCTGGGCCGCAACCCCCCCCCCCCCCTTTGCAACTGATGTTGTGTGCGACGCTTGGGAAATATTGTGACTCCCTGTGGCTTTCGGAAGAGAAGTTGTATTGCTAACTTCTTGGCAAGCCACTAAATGAATGTATATGAAAAATAAATTTAATTTCTGATAAGAATGCATTTGAGTCCCTCTGCCACAAAAGCAATCCTGGCCAAATCCAATTCAGCATTGATCAGCAGGGTTCCCTACTGGTTAAACTTCAGTGTCTGAGCAGGAAAGAACAAAATTTCAAAAATGTTACCTTTGTGCGAAGTCACCAGCCGTTCCCTCCTGACGGAAGGGCAAATTTGTTTACACTTTGCATGCCAGGCTTAAGCTGTGCGTGAGCTGGGTGAAGATAAATCCCAAATCTCTAACATAAACAGGGGCTTGATGAACAGCAGGCCTGCTGGTGCTCCCAGATCTCCGCTGCTAAAAGGAGAACACCCAGGGCACTGTTTGGGTGGAGGAATCTGCCATGTTGGTCTAGTCTTACTGAGCCTGCTACAGCCAAACTCTGGCCTTTGAGAAGGCCAAAATGTAATTGCAGGTCCTTATTTAAGCTTTATATTTAAATAGACTATGAGTAATTGAATCTGTTAAATACTTGTCTTGCTTTAGTAGCTTAGCTTACATCAGTTATTTACCAATCTTTCCAATCTCACAAAATGGATATTTGGTCATTTGTGGCTTGTGTTATTCGTGGCTTAAGTCACAAAATGGTCATGAGGTATGCCTTGTGGTTTATAGGTGATGATCAGTATTGTGGGTTTCGAGGCCAGCATTTCAGGGACTGGCTTTCAATCCACTGCCAACCAGGTCTGTTTTATGGAGTGATCCTTGATATTGTTGACTCAGGCAGTGAATTCCATATCTCTTGAGTTACCATTGTCTCACAATCAAATACTTCACAAAACAAGACATCCAGTTTCTTTATTTTTCAATGTATAATTTGTCATTTGCACACTGGGGGAGGAGTGTGAAAACTGTGGTAGGAGGTGAATACTTTTCTGTCGTCTGTGTGGGTGTGTTTGTGCCCGTCCCTGCATCTGTGTGTAAAACCTGAAACTTTTAATTTAAAGGCCCAACATATTTCCTATATAAAGTTTTAAAACATTCACACCATATGTCACAGGCTATGGCAGTTGTTTCACCATTAGTAGTGTAAAAATATAGCACTGTAGATTGGATTGCCAGAATTTTTATTAGTTTTTGAACTCTTGACAAAGAAAGGAGTTTGTGGGAAAGTAGCGATGACTTTGTTCTCAGGATACATTTTGTTCAGAAACCTCAGGTTGCGGAGTTTCTAGTGTGCACATTATGTTTAGCAGAATGTTCTGCTTTTAAAGTCATATTGGAGTGTATTTATTACATGTTCGAATATAGGACTTAAAGGTACAATAGGTAATTTCAGACTTCTAATGGCCAAGAGAGGAATAACAGCAACCAACACCCTCAAACCACAACACTGTTTATCCCTCCCCCTTCTGTGTAAACGTACTGACGTTGAAACGCCATTGGCTGTTTGAGACCTCTTGATTTAGGACAGTTTTCTGAAGTTAGAATCCTTTGCTGAATCTGACGAGGCACACTCGTATGCGCTGTTAATACGAAGAAATAAGACATTTATGATAAACAGCATACAAAGGACTGTTAATTGAAACCAGTTTTCAACCAATGAGCTTGAATTAGTGTACAGTTAAACAATGTTTTGGTACAGAGTGTCGGACTGTCAAGTGTATATTTCAAAAACAGGCAGAAGGTGAGTCAACATGGCAGTGAGCCTTTTTCAATGATAGGAAGGGATTTACAGTGGTACCTATTGTACCTTTAAAGAAGACATTGGGCATCAAGCGAGAACATTTTTGTATGCTGCTTATCATAAATGTCTTATTTATTCGTACGAACGGCTCGTGCGAGTGTACCTCGTCAGATTCAGGAAACGATTCTAACTTCAGAAAACCATCCTAAATCAAGAGGTCTCGAACAGGTCGGGACCACAAATGTTGTTCCTACCCAAGTAAAAATTCAAAATACAAGAAAATCGGTGAAAGTATTTTCATCCAGGCCATTTAAGAACAAATCTGTTCGTTCGAGTGGTTCTTGCACGAGGGCCATTGTTTTACACTGCAGATCTGTAGGGAGTTCGATTCCGCTGAAAAGCTTGACGGGGCTTCCTGTCTTCAAGAAAATTACCGGTGTTGCTTGCTGTGTGAGAAAGTGGAACGTGTAGCAGATGACAGTAACGCATGTGTTGCAGGAGCCAGGGCATATAGCCGAGGTCGTCTAGCACTGCTCACAGGTGTCAGTCTTCACCTCGGAAGTGTATTTTATTTCTCCAGCTGTTGCGCAGTGTATCTCTCTCTCTCTCTCTCTCTCTGCCCAACTGTTGGCTTACAGTCTAGGGTTTACAGGCAAACACAAGTGTAAGTGTTCATCTATCTTTCCTAAAGAGGCATGGCTAGGACATTATTCATAATGGTCGACACATTTTGACATTGCACACTTGCGTGTGTGTTGCCTATTTAGTAGTATCTTTATTTTCAAATTTTGAGCTGAGCTGTTCAACAAACCCAATCCACAGATTAATCCATTCGTGGCTAGATACAACATGGGTACCGTGATAAGGAACACTCCATGTAACGTTCCTTTCGCTGCCTCGTTTGTTCTAATGGTGGTCCTTCTCGAGACTCCTATGCAAGTGGAGCATGGAGTTTTCCCGATAACAGATGAAGGATCTTGCATTGGAAGTGGCGCGTGTCGCATGACACTGTCTGCTTGGCAAGAGCCCCCAACCAAGCAGGTGAAGGCTCCCTTAATGCTTCCTGAAGCCTTCATATAAAACCCTGTGATGTGGTACAGAACCGTCTCCCTGATCCCACGTCAAGAGGAATCTTTTCACACAGTAATTTGTCTGCAGCGAGTCAATTGTCGGTTAAAAATTTACAGAGCATGAATTAAATTTTTCTGTATCAGTGCATCTAATTGGAAGTGAATTTTGATGTCTTCTCCGCTATGGTTCAGAAATCTAAAATATTAAAGGAATTCTCATCTCCATGCACCGTGTAGGGAAACTATTAAAGTCACCCTGCCAGTTTTCTTCTGATTATCTTCATAAACAGCTAGAACGACTTTGAATTATGTCATTTGTTGTGAATATGAGTTTTCTGTGCAATTTCTTTATTTGTAACTACATTTTTTATAGGTAAGTTACTTTAAGTTGACTCGCCGGGTTTCTAAAATTGCTGGTTAAGCACATTTTGTGAGCATGGAAAGTGTAAAAACTTACATGCAGCAAAAAAGGAAAACTGTCATGAATGCAAGTATGTGCAATGTTAGTGGAGTAATGTTCCCGTTAATTTCAAGAAGAGTAGATTCCTGTTGCCTAACTGTGATTGGCTTCTGGTTCAAGTAAAATAAGTGTACTTTCACTATCTTTAAAAGTGCCATCTTCATACTGCAAGCATTAGTGATAGTCCTATCAGCGCTTCGAGTGCTCGCTGCCCTCCAGGCCCCAGACAGGACTCGCGTTGTGCAAACCGAATCATCGGACCAGCTTTGAAGCCGACAGCAGTGTGGAGGATTAGGTGGGAGAGGGGATTATTTGGGCCAGATTAGGACACCGGGGGGTTGGGTGCTTGGAGGCGGAGTCTCAGGTTTATTGAAAGGAAGAAACTTCTATAAAAAAAGTTGTTAAATGCAATTAGTCCCTGGCCATCTGGTTATTGGTGTTGTGCTACCCTATTAACCTCATCGCTGAATGTTCCCATCTTTCAGTTGAAATCCGGAGCAGTTTAACCTTCAACAGCACCTCCTGTTACAGCACAACCCCTTTACTGGTCTTTAAGGGCCTCCTGTTTCGTATCTTATGTGTTGTCTGTCGAGGTTTTTTCAGTTTGAAAAATCAAGGCAGGAACTTTTTCATCCCCTGGCCACACAGGGGCTGGTGTATCCCAAAATTCCCCAGCCAATTTCACCGTTTTACCCGGCAACTAGGTATTTAGAATAGCTCAGGACCTCCAAGTTATTGGGTGGTTACTTACCAATGTTGCTGGTGGAGTAGACGAACGTAGCAGCCACAGGTCAAATACCAGCATTTGGCTGGTGGCTGGTGTTAATTTCACACCCTGTTGATACTAACACTCACCAGGGGGGCTGGGGCTCAAAGGGGGCTCTTGAGAAGCAGTCAGGGGGGTCTGGAGATGATAGAAAATTATTAAAAGCTTCAATCACAAAATATCAATAATATCACAAGAGTAATTCATTCCAGTGGAATATGGAAAAGGCAGCCGGCAGAATTTATTTTTGTTCTGCAGATATTCTGAAGTCATCCTGTCAATTGAATCCTTCATAAAGACAGGTAAACGGACTGAGATTAGCTTGTTTTCTATTGAGGTTGGCTGGTTTGGAGGATTATTTGGCCCTTCGCAAATAACAGGAGGTTATCTTGCAAAACAAGGCAACTGAAGCCCTAAGCTTCAATTTGAAGCATCAGCATGAAAATGGTTTTGTTGGGTGCAGCAGTGCATGATGGTCTCAGCCTGCTGCTTTTTTTTTTTTTTGTCTAAAGCATATGGGCCAATCGTATTTAATTTCATGATCTATCCAGTGGGGTTTATCGCGTTTTAATGGCTTCTGAGACACTGGTCTGTACCTGAAACCTCTCGAGTGATGTGCCGTCTCGCACCCCTTCAGCCGGCTTCACATATAAAAACGACGCCAGGCAGAAATAATCTGAAACGCTGCGGCTAATGGAACCGAGAAAGTGCTGAAACGCACTCGAGAATTGCGTAGGAATCGTTGCGTAACCTCTCGGCGGTTTTTCCGGACTTCCGTCCCTCTGACATAACGAGAGAAAACGGTGTTTTCTCGATGGGCTCCCTGCTCTCGATCGCTCAAGTGGAGAGGATGGCTTATTTAAGGCCGAACAAGCCGGGTTTTTTTGGGTGGGGGCTGGGGGGGTGTTTAGGTATTAATTTTTTTGATGCCTGTGTTTCTTCCAAGGCCCTGCTAATGGAGAGGGAGAGGAGAATAATTGTAGGTGTTAGCGCGGCAGACTGCAGGGCTGCTAACTCATAATGTGCATAACAAGCACGTGCAGCTGACCAGATGGGGGTTTTTCGTCAGACTTTGTTTTGACTCTTTGGGCTGTGATTGTTATTTTTAGTGCGCTCAGGGCGTTTCTTTCCCCGGCCCGGCCACGCCGCGTAGCCCGCTAACACGAGGATGCCTCGACCCGCTGCAGCCGCGAAAGCTGCTGCCTCAACACTCATTCTAGACCCCTGTTTAAAAGTTTGGGTGTACCGGAACACGAGGCGGCGGGCTAGCCGGTACGCTGCCCCACACGTTTCTGCGGTCGGAGACAACGCCGGCCGTTCCGGGCAGTGATGGATGGGCTCTGTGCCGGAGAGACGCGCGGTCGTAACCTACGTCGGCTCTTCTGCGGCGGGGTCAATGTGGAGAAACGGCCGCGGGGTTTTGTCCTCGCTGCGGAGAGCCGCTTAACCCCACTCAGATTATGAGCTGCAGGGAGACGCTGCCAAATGGGCTTTTTAGTGCCAGCCTGGAACGCGAACTGAAGGGAAAAGGTCGATGAGGATGACTGCACGCTTGCTTGCCGTTTTTTCTAATCCGCGATTGTTTTGGTCTGGCTTGTGAGGGTTTTTGTAATGTGATGCTAAATGTGCGGGGTATGCCTTGTGGTTTGTATCAATTTTATTGGGGCTGCCTGTAGCCTAGTGGCTAAGGTACACGACTGGGACCTGGAAGGTTCAAGCTCTGGTGTAGCCTTGACATGATGCGGGTAGCTGTTGGGACCTTGAGCAAGGACCCTTAACCCCACATTGCTCCAGGGGTGATTGTCCTCTGCTTGGTCGAATCAACGAAGTTGTTTTGGATGAAAGCATGAGCTAAATAGCTGTTTATTAATTATTTACTGAACATCTTTTCTGTTTTCTGTGTCATTCCTTAGGCAAGGCATCACAGACGCGGTCCTACGAAAGCTCTGAAAAGCACAGCTACTCCTGGTACAAGAATGCCTCAGAAAGCGACAAGAAGCCCGTCTCCCAGACCACCGCTCTGAAGACACAGGCCAAGGACCCGTTGGACAGCTGGAGCTCCATCATGGCCATCCGCTCCACCTCCCCCAGCGCGGAGCCCAGAGACCCCCCTCCCACGTGGACCCCCAGGCAGGGCCTCGAGCCCAAAGCCTCGGGCGCCAAGGACGACTCGCCGAGCTCCGACCCGGATTCCGACCTCGCCCACAAGCCGGCGAGCGGCGAGGCGGGGCATGGCGACTGCGAGGCCTCCGCTATGGAGACGTCCGAGTACGAGGACCACGCCCAGTCCCTCCTCCGGCCCTCCAACTGCCGGACCTACCACCGGCCCAACAAGGGCAAGACGGGCGCCGGCGGGGAGGGCCCCAACAGCAGCGGAGGCCCGGCCCAGCCCAAGACCAACAGCGTCGCGGAGAGCAAGCCGGGCGGGAGGGGCCGGACGAGAGACTACACGGTGCTGCACCCGTCCTGCCTGTCCGTCTGCAACGTCACCATCCAGGACTCCATCGAGAGGAGCATGGAGGAGTTCATCGGAACCACCTCCGCCGACCCGGGGGAGGCCGGCCGCCTGAGGAAGAAGACCGAGACGACCCCCACCAAACCCACCAGGTGTGCCCACTTTCCCCCCCCTAATCCCCCCTGGCAACGGCAGGGCCTGGCTTCATGGTGCCCATGGTACTGTTCCTTCTCCGTGACCCCTGGAAGGCAGCAGGTTCCACTCAGCCAACAGATGATGCGTACATTCTTTGCAGGCAGTTTTTATGTATTTTTAGCAAATCTGTCTGTATCTACGTTGCTGAGCTAGCTACGTTGCTAATCTGTCGGCATTAAGTTTTCTAGTTCTAGAAGCTGCTGCCTTCCAGGCATCTCAGAAGCTGCAGATGTCCCAGGATTTTCACGCACAACGGTCTTGAGTTTGCGAGTGCGAAAAACTAAAAACATCCAGTGAGCAGCAGTTCTGCGGGAAAAAACGCCTTGTTAAAGAGGTCAGAGAAGGGCCAGACTGGTCAAAGCTGACAGGAAGGTGACAGTAAGGCAAATAACCGTGCATTACAACAGTGGTATGTAGAAGAGCATCTCTGAGTTGTGTCAAACCTATAAGTGGATTGGCTACAGCAGCAGAAGACTTGAGTCTGAGAAATAGGTCTAATAAATACCTCGTAAAGTGCTCACTGAGTGAATATTTGTACGGCACGTCAAAAGCACTTGCAACTGCAAGTTGCTCTGGCTATAGCCTCTGCCAAACTACAAAACTGAACTGTAAATTATCTGATGTGTGTGGAGCGAAGCCGTACGCGTGGCGGGCCTGTGTAACCAGAGAGCTAGAATAGAGCCAGGTCCAGCTCGTAGGCTGATTTCTTCCATGCTTAAATCTACTTTTGCAGACCTCAGCACTTTTTTTTAATTACATTTTTACAATGGGTCTTTATGGGAAAGTTTCTTACAATGAGGTGTTACTCCATATTCTAGGAGTCCTTATTAGGTTCAGACTAGTCGTCGGATAGCGTAGTTGGTTAGGTATGTAATGGAAGGTTTACTTTGGCGAAATATAGCGTTAATGCCTTTAGAAAAAGGTATTTGTCTCGCAGTTGTTCACCATTTCACATGCCTAGTATCTTGAAATGGAATCGTTTTCTCTGCCTTTTCTCAGAGCGGAACCGTAGACTTACGCAACTACACGTGCGCATTGCTCGTCCTACTAAAGCGGAATAGGTTTTAGAGTTGATAGCTGATAGTTGTGATTGCCCTCTTTCTCCTTCTAAGCTCTTCGTTGTTTTCATGCAGGTTCAGGCCCACGCAGAGCAAGTCCAAGAAGGAGACCAAGCTGGAGTTCTTCGGGTTCGAGGAGAACGAGGGCCTGGAGGTGGAGGGGGACCCCACGGCCTCGGGCAGCACCAACTACAAGATCAAGTACTTCGGCTTCGACGACCTGAGCGAGAGCGACAGCGACGAGGACGAGGACACCCAGAGCAGGAGGGCCAAGAAGAAGGCCGCTGCCCTGGCCATGTCCATGAGCGACAGCCCGCAGCCCAGCGACTCCCAGGACAGCCAGGCCAGCACTAACACAGGTCAGACCCGGCGGCCACAACCAGGCGTCATTTATATAGCTCAAATCCGGGTCTCTGCGGAGAGTCGGTGCCGCTAGCGTCAGTTTGGTTGGCTTTAGTATAGACCAGGGGACGGCAACCCTGGTCCTGGAGAGCCGCAGGGTGTGCTGGCTTTTGTCGTTACTCAGCACTTAATTGATCGATTAAAGCAGTGGATTAACTCGCCTCACCTGGTTTCTTGGGTATGAATCAGTTGCTGGTATTAAGGCGAAAACAAAAACCAGCACCCCCTGCGGCTCTCCAGGACCAGGGTTGCCGACCCCTGGTATAGACGTTTCAGCCACCACTTTCAATGTAAGTCGGTGGTAACCGTATGGGAGCAATACAAAGTCAATTTTTCCTCAAAAGAAAAATACAGATTTTTTGCCATCTGCCGATTTTTTTGATTGCAGAGTTTTTGTGTTATTAGGACAATATCGTAATTCCTGGTCAGTCTGTCCATGCTCACTAGCATCAGGGTAGCATCCAGTATCAATCCACTCCTTTCAATGTAAGTCGGTGGTAACAATATGGGAAGAATACAAAGTACATTTTTCCTCGGGAGAAAATATAGATTTTCCTTCATTGAGCGTCTCCCCGTGTGGTGATTTGAAGTTTTTGTGTCATTAGGACAATATAGTACTACCTTGTGGACGATTTGGGCAGTTCGTGTCAGCTGCTCTATCTCACACACTCGCCGGCTTAAAAGGGCTTCCCGTTTCCCAATTGTGCAGTCAATTTGTACAACATGGCGTCGCCCAAGAACTTCACTTCTGCGGTGTCAGAACTCTTGACAAGCCCATGGAGAGTCAATGGGCGATGTCACGTACACTTTGTCCATATTTTTCTACAGTCTGTGTCAGACACGCGGCCTTACAGGCCTGCGCAGTAGGGATGGCAGATATGCCGCAACTATGATTATCGAATGCAATAACAGCCATTGCCTCAATGTGGTGCCCTGCCTTTCTCTTTTGACTTTGTCTTTAATCGTTCCCGTTGTGGTAGTAAACAACCATTCTTCAGAGGCCATATTATTTATTGGGTGACCATAAGATAGGCATTTAGCAGCAAGGCCTTACAGCTTCCACAAAATGTACATAAACGCATCACATGATCACATAGAAGTTATGCGGCTGCTGCTGATTGGCTGTCTTAACACCCAATAGATACGTGGCAACTTTTTTTTTTCTTCTCTGGAAGCTTTTCACGCAGCCTCAAGAGTTTGGTTGTTTACTATCGCTTCCGGTATAATTAAAAACTAAAGGATGAAAAGAACGGTGAAACGCCATATGGTGGAGATGACCGTTATTGCATTCCATAATTATCATTGTGGTCGATTGCCCAGCCCCGCTCTCCTAAAGATTGATATGTGCTAACAGGGAAGATTATTTAGGAGCACATGTACCAATTAGGGTGCATTAGTGTTCTTTGGCAAAAATGTTACCGTAGAACCCTGTCCTCATGGTGAAAGCACTACCGTCTGTAGTTAGAACGGTGAGGAATGATCACTGGGACATGAGAACCGGGCGAGCAGCTGTCTGACGCATTGGCCAAATTTCTTCTATTAAATCTTACCGAGCTGCTCATTACAAGGAGGCTTGGTGCCGTCCCAAAGTCCAGGAGAACTACAGGGGTGAACACAGCGGGTGAGCAGGTGGCCCTCCTGAAACTCCAGTCATTCATTTTGATTATTTTCGACAAGTGGGGGCCGGGGGGGGAGGGAACCGCAAAAACCCTTCAATGCGGAACTGCCAATCGGGGCGCATTGTGCTGGGGGAAGAGGCGCCGGAGTTGAGATGATTGACTTTTTTCGGTTCAGGGATGTGATTAAGTAAGTACAATCTTGATTGTGAATTTGTGTCCTTGGAGAAGTGCCTGCTTAGGAGTTGATTACAACACCGCTAATTTAATCAAATATCATTACTCCGATCTGCCTGAACGAAGCCACACAAAGCCGCCCAGTGCAAAGGGGTGGTGGGTTGATACCTTGCTATCGTTGTACCCGGCTGTAGATGGCAGTCGAGGGCAGCCCCCGTAGCTGGCTTCCACCAAAGTGGCTACACTGTCTGCTTGTTGTAGCGCAACGCTAGCGGCTAATGCGGTTATTGGATGTGCAGTCAGCAAATGGCTGAGAACGGGAGACATAAACAAGAACATTAATTTCCATGGGTATGCAGCGTGAGCCTCTACTTCATTTAATGCATATTCATTTTCAAGAGCCTTCGCTAAATTTGTTCTCAATTCTTTCTTTGTGTCTGGAGTAGTCGCAGTATGTTTAATCGTGTTTTTCTGACACTTACATTCTTGTATTAAGTTATTATACCGAAATCATGCCCGGAATATATTTCCATTGATTGTACGTAAATGGAGCCATTGTCATTCCTAATAGTGCCTTTGTTGCGGGGGATGCCACAGGCAGTGTGTGCCGTCTCTCAAACTGATTCCCCCTGCCTGCTTATTAATCACTCGCTCGCTCCGCCCGCAGATATTCTGGAATTCTCCGATGACCCAGGTCTCACATTACCGGAAGTGCAGAAGAGGTCACAGGGAAAACAATCGGAGAAATCCAAGGACGGCGGCAGGAAGATTTTCAGCGGCCCGAAAAAGGTGAGGGCAAATGGCTTCGAGGTGGGTGTTGGAGCGCCTGACGGTGAAACCTGCACCCAGCGGTGGAGAAAATTCATGAGATGATGTCATGAATACCGATTACACGCGTTCAGACCTCGTGCGGTACTGTCCAACAGTCGTACGGCCTTCAACACAGGAAACGCCGCCGTTTCATGCTTGAAATCAAAATTGGCTTGGCAACTTAGACATTACGTGGGAAGAACATGTCTGTTTGTTTATTGAGCTGTGGTTATTTATTTTTTTCCTCCTAAACATGCAAATTCAGTTTGGTTTAATTTGTGTAGTGCTTTTTACAGAAGACTGTCAGAGGCTTTAGTAGCATAAGCCAATGCCAGACCTCAACCCCTGAAATAGGAAGCATCTGAGGTTAAAAAAAACTCCCTAGTTGGAGGAAATTCCAGGAGGAATAGAGGGTATTATATGTTCACTGCATATACTGTATATCCACTGTATTATACATTCTTTCTTGGCCTTGGTACTATGCCAAGAACCTTTCCTGCCATCGTCATCAGTCAGTATTTTATATCCTGTGGGCTATTTGATATGAAGTGGGACTGGATAGCACCAGAAGGTTTTCTCTGAAGAGCTCATCATAGATTTAAAGATTTTGACAGGGTACTTGTATTGAATGATTGATTGCATTGCTGCTGCTAAGTTCGGAATATTTCAGTTCTCATCTTTTAGACTTTTTGGAATCGAGTGACGTGCCACACGATGGCAATCAAATTATCGGATTAAGAAACACCCTTAAGTGCACGAGATGCAGAAGATTGAGAGTGAGATTTAAAGGCATAATCCCCTGGGTAAATAAATAATAGGTGGTGCGTATATTTGACCATGAATAGAAAAATATATTGGACTATATCCAGGTCATTTTCTGTCTGCCTTTGCACAAAGCTTTGAGATGAATTGAGTGAGAGTCCTTGTTGAGCGTAACTGTCGTCATTCGACACAGACATTCGTGACTGCATTGTCGCTGTTCTGGCTTCGGACAAGGACGGTCTGGCCTGGTTATGAATTGAAATGGGAGTTAATTTAACGCACTGTTCAGTTCAGTCTGTGGGTGAGTGGACGTCAGGGTCATTTGCCCGGTTTAAAAAAAAATATTCTCCCCAAACAGCAGGCTTCTCAATTGGCACCCCGGGTTTAATGCTTTGTGCAACCACCCCTGGCAAGGATGACAGCCGAGAGTCTTTTCCTATAATTGTGCTAAGGTTCGAGAACATTTGGAGGGATTTTTGAGTATTCCTCCATGTACAACTTTTCAGAATCATTGATGTCCTTGCGCCCCTCTTCAGACTACAGGCATTTCATGTCTGGAGACTGAGATGGCCAATGCTGAACATGGATGTTTTTTTTGTTTTTTTTCCACTTGACCATTTCTTTGTGAATTTTGATGTAAGTTTGGAGACAATTTTACCTATGACCAAGTCTCTGCTTCCTAGCAGAGACGACCAGATTTTCTGCCAAAATGTCCTGGTACTTAGTTGAATTAATTGCGCCATTTATCTTAAATAGTTCCTCTGGACCACTAACAGCAAAATATCTCTCAAACCTCAATATGGCCAATATTTTACAGTAGGTATTATGAGTTGCTTCTTCTTGAGATGATGTATGAGTATGCATTCATCTTTTGCTGCCAAAGGTGTCTGTTGTGTGTCCAAAACATCCAATTTTGGTCTCATCTGACCATAGCACTCTCTTCCAGTCATAATTCCTATGATGTTTGGCAAACTCCAGATGCTAGCTTTTGTTTACTGCGCTTGGTAAGGGCTGTCTTTGTGCAACCCTTCCAAAGAGTTTGCTGGTATAGTGGTGATGTTTTATGGTTGTTTTTGTGACCCACAAGATGCAACCTATCTCTGCAATTCTTGAACCTGGCATCCTTGGCTTCTTCATAGCCTCCCTCATTTCAGGGCACTGTAATTTTTTGGGACGAATCACTAATCAGATGTTTCTGATTAGTCGGCTGTGTTCAATTGGGTGTTCAGGTCCTTAGTGCAGGTGTAAGAGAGGCTTCAGTATCTAATCTTGATTCTGTGCTTTTTTTAATTTTTTAATTTTTTTATATCTTGGGTTATTGACAACATGAGGAACAGATGTGCCACTGAAAGTTAAAGAAGCCATGATGCTGAGAAATAATAATGATGACAAAAAACAGTCAGATACCAAGGCCAAACCTTAAATTAACCAAAATCAACTGGCTTTTAACAGTCACTCCTTTCCAGAACAACTTGCACAGCTTTCATTATTTTCGTACAATCAGTTTATACAGCTGGGTATCTACCGAAGCATTTCAGGTTAATCACAACAGCGGATCAAAACTTCTATTTGCTAGCCCAGTTCCCTAACCGCTATACTAGGCTGCTGCCCTGTTTGCCATCATATTTATTTTATTTGTTTGTATTTCTCTCTTTCGCCTCCCAGAGCAACGGGGTTTCCAGTTAACTGCATTTTATCTCTCTCAGTGCCGTTCTCATCGTCCCGCCGCGCACCGTTTGGAATACCATCGAGCTCGTCGTCCAAACGCTTTCCGGATTCAACGTTTCCAGCGCCAAGCAGTCCCTTTTCCAGCGCTTTTGGAAACGGCGGGTCTCGATTATTTCGCGGTTTGGGCTGTTTCGGGCGCTGGGTCTGGCTTCGGCGAGGGCGCCGTGTCTGAACGCGGGCGATAAACGGGGTCTGGCGGCGACGGCGGTACGGATGGCTGGGCCTCCGTCGGATAGATCCAACCCTCCTGTGAGAGCGTCCGATTGCAGGAGCCTCTTCACCCTGCCGCAGGAGGTGGGGGGGGGGGGAGCTCCTCTCAGGGCTTACTGCAGGTGTTCATGCGGCTTAGCATCGACTCATTTCTGCGGGTGAAAATAATTGAATTACCCCACACGTTTAATTACAGTGTTTAGGCCCATCTTCTCTCCGTAGGGATGCGCGGTCTTCTCTACACCACTTGCACTTAGCCCTGCTCAGTGACAAAAATATACTCATACTTCCCTAAAAGGAAATAAAGGCGTATAAGATAATCCTTTGCACTCTAATGTGACTGATGTTGTGCATATCATGTCCTGTGACATACTTCGGCTTCGGCTTAATTGTTAACACAAAAGAAATGCCCTAATTGCCACGGGCAAGTGGCCAATACCTTTTGTGAAATTGAATCCCAACTATAATGTTTGACCGTAATTATCTGTTATTTGATTAAGCGGCCCATGGGCGAGACTTGGAGCAGCGTGATCTTTTCATTCCCTCAGTGCCTCATTAAACCTCTTTCTGCCCGGTCTGGCCCCTAAGCACGGCTAGGTTTAGCCGGCCTGGAACCATTATTGCTTTTGCGATTGACCGTTATCGGATGGAGCGGTACCGGAGCATTACTGGGAGCGGCCTTCGTCTTTAGTCTGGGGTCTCAGTGGGGAGGTCTGTCGTTTGTATGTCAGTGGCTGTGCGTGAGCGAGCTTGCGCCGTGCGGAGAGTCGAAAGTCCGTTATTTTGCCCTTTCCCTTCAAGTTTACTTATGCTCAAAGTTCCCGTGTAAGTAAAGAGAAGATGCGATTCAGGACGATGGAAATAGATTTTTTCAAATCAGTGATGACGTGACAGGGGGGCTTAAGTCACTGTTTTGCGCTTCCAAGAGCCCAAAAAAGGGCAGCTCTCACTCTTGATTACGTAATCTTGTTGGGCCTCTTCAGAATATTGCATAACTGTACTTGATAGACGCGCACTCAGATTCAAATTTTCTTTTGCTCAATTTTGGGAAATTTCCATAACATTTGCTGAACATTTACTCCTGTATTGTGAGAGGCGAGGCCCACTGCACAAACGGCGCTAACCGTATAAACCGCGGCTCCCGGCTTGGCTGCGTTCAGAGCGAGCTGGAACAGCCCCGCGCGCGACCCTCCCTCCTGCCCCAGCGAGGAGTCCGTGTGAGGGGCACCCTGGAGTCCCTGCCTGGCAGGAGGGTGGTACGCTGCACTGGGCCTGGAGAGCGATTGTTAGCGCGGAGGCTAAGACCAGAGTCGAGGTATTTAAGCCATTGTCTCTACACAGCTGCCCGAGCCAGCAAAGTTCTTTTTTCTTTTTTTTCTTCTTTTTTTAATTCGTATCCCAGCAACAGACCTGGCGAATCAGAGTAAAAGGCTCTGATCAGAGGAGATGGAGCCCAGGGTTTTGTGTTTATGTGTTGGCTGTTGTCTCCAGCCAGTCCTGCGGTTTAAGCTATGGGAACTTGGCTTTTGTCTTCATTATGCATTAATTAAAAAAGCACCCCTGTGGTCTTTGTCACGGGATGCTACGGAAGCATATTATGTGCTATGTTTTATACTACATTCTGGTGTAGTCTTAATATAAAAGGTTGTTTGATGTAGTTGCCACTGGCCATATTAGAGTACCTATAAGAGAAAGTTTATAGTGAAGGCTTTTATGCTTGTTGTATTTGTCTTGTTCTAAGATGCTTTTGTTCTTCTGTAGGTAACTTGAGCTGTTCCAGCAAACACCAAAACATTGTAGCATAGTCTAGGAAATGTTCTATCAACCACTTTGCCTCCATTTTACATTCCTGCTAGTTTGTCTTTCATTATTTGATGATAATAATAATAATTATAAACTATTTATAGGGCTTACATAAAACGTAGCTCAAAGTACTTTACTGTAAAAGTATAAAATGGAACATAAGTATATAGAACATATTAACATATTAACAAGAGACATAATTAATTATGTGTTTGAGAAAACTGTGGAGCTTTTCTAAGGCCCCATTCAATGCACTGCAATTCGTAACCATATTTAGAAATGTTTGCCTGTGACAAAACGGTGTTGCAAAATATATGTTTTAGGGAGATGGAAAGTGTTGAATAATGACTCAACGGGAACACCTGCCCCGTGTTCAGATTGTGCCGTTTCATCTGCTGAGAATAAAAGGGATATTTTTATATTATTTATGCCTTCTGTTGCATATAGGTCAGCAGTGGCTTTCATAAAACTGTGTACTGTAGATAATATTAATTTGTATGTGCATCAACTGGTCAATGTTTTTTCACATGAGCACCCTGTTGGTACAGACCTAAATGCTGTTGTCATGATGCACCAAAGCACCAAAGTATGATGGTATTTTGTTGTGTGTGTGTGTGTGTGTTTGTTGGATGGGAAGTTAATTTACAGTCTGTAGATCCCCTTTCACCCCGTTGATTTTTATTTTATCTTTACTGTGATCTTAGCAGTTTATCTTGATGTCTGGAATAGCCCCACAGCTCACTTTTAATGGGCTAATCTGTGTTACCCTGGGAGATTTTTAACATGCTGAACATTCAGTAGGAGACCGTTAGATGGTTAGATCTGCTTGCCTAATTAAATGAAAAATAAGATTTTTTTAAGGAAGGAAAATGGGGAAATCTGATTAATCCTCAAGTTTCTGTCTCTTCTGTCCTAGTCTCCCACGAAAGCGGTTTATAACGCCAGACACTGGAACCGGCCGGAAGCAGAGGAGCTGCCCCCGCCCCTGTCTCGCTCACAAACTGCCCCGGTAAGTGCCCTCCGCCGCCCTTATCTCACTCACAAACTGCCCCGGTAAGTGCCCTCCGCCACCCTTATCTCACTCACAAACTGCCCCTGTAAGTGCCCTCTGCTGCCCCTGTCTCACTCACAAACTGCCCCGGTACGTGCCCTCCGCCGCCCTTATCTCGCTCACAAACTGCCCCTGTAAGTGCCCTCCGCCGCCCCTGTCTCGCTCACAAACTGCCCCCGTAAGTGCCCTCGCCCACTAACTGACCCGATGGACATTATCAAATTGCTCACGCCTGTTAAGAGCAAACATTTGAACGGACAAGACACTACAAGCCAAGCCAAACAGTTTTCAGGTTACTCAAATATGCTATGTGAAAATGCACGTAGCCTCCGCTGTGTCAACCGGCGTATTACTTTTTAATGATAAATAACAAACGGCGAAACGGTCTCATCATTAGCGCCGCGCGGCCGCGGTGAAATATTAATTCCCCAGTCGACGCAAGCGCGCTCCGAAAATTGAATTTGGAATTGCGCCGGTAATGCTGTTTGAGAAGCTTATGACGGCGCTGACAAATTGCTCTCGGCAGACCGACAGGACAGGTGCGTGCGATCATCGGGTGTAATTGATGGTTTCGTTTTACGCAGAAACACTTAAGTAACCTTGCGGAGAGCCGTCTTTCTCTTTTTGATAAGCATTCCCCGCGCATACCCTACATGCATCCCCGATGGGCTTTGATGGTGACGGAGCGATGGTATTAGCCCCCTGTCGCTTTCCATATAGGCAAGATATTAAACCGTAAAACCCTAGTTTCTCCCTAATGGAAGGAAGCTTTTTCCTCCCTGATCCTTCGGGGACGTTTTACAAAGCCGTTCGAGCTGAAAAGGAAGGCAGTTTGGACCATTGGTTAGCGTCGGTATGTAGCTGCTTTCAACAGAACAGACAAGGGGCTGTTTGAAATCGGCTGCGGTTACCCTGGCTAATATTTAACACCATATTCTGCGCTCTACTTACACTGTCAACATTAAAAAGTCATTTTTATAGTCCTGATGGCTTAACATCAGGCTTAACATTGCTACGTGACTCTTGACAAGCGTGTGCAGGTGCGTGAATATTTGAGCAGGCCGGCTGATCCCCCGGTCCCTAATCGGACTGCAGGCTGACAGGTGCCCCTGCCCACGGCACCCAGAGCGAGCTCAGAGCAGTCCCCGCGCCCTGCGTCTCGATTGGAGGCGAGTTCAGAGCAGTCCCCGCGGCCTGCGTCTCGATTGGAGGCCGCCCCGCTGAGGGTTGAGCCCCGGCTAGCCCGCAGGGACGCAGCTGACTAACAATCCGCCGCAAGCTGTCCCCCCAAATGGAGCTTCTCAAAGGGCCCATTATTTACTGAGCCTCCCAGCTGAAGTGCAGCCAAGATGGCAGCGTCGGGCTGACCCAAATGAGACTGCGTGCATCTGGTACTGACTGAAACTTTATATCGTCTACACACACCCCCCTCCTCCCTCCGCCACACACGCACTTACTCTCTGACACGCACACCCCCAGCTCTCCACCACACGCACTTTCTCTCTGACACACTCACACACCCCCACCTCTCCACCACACACGCACTTACTCTCTGACACACACACACACACCCACCTCTCCACCACACACACTTTCTCTCTGACACACGCACCCCCCCCCCACCTCTCCGCTTCACACGCACTTTCTCACTGACACACACACATACACACACACACACACCCACCTCTCCACCTCTCCACCTCACATGCACTTTCTCTCTGACACACACACACACACACACACACACACACACACACACACCTCTCCACCTCACATACACTTTCTCTCTGACACACACACACACGCACACACACACACACACACACACGCGCGCACACACAAACAAACACACACACACACACACTCTGTCTCTCGCACACTCACACTCTCACACATACACCCGCACACACATTATCTTTCTCTTTCTCTCACACACACACAGACTCGCTCTGTCACACACCCCCGCACAAACATTACCTTTCTCTCTCACTCACACAGACACACACAAACACACACACACACACACACACACACACACTCAGTGTTTGTACTAATCTTTTTTTCTTAATGCATAACGCCGGAGCGTTTCTGCAGTATCATGTTCTGCACTGCTGCACACACATTAAGTGGCACACTGGGACTTATGGCATCCCTGGTGCTCCGGGAGCCTGCTGCAGCGTGGCTCCTCCTGGCCTCACACCCCAGCCGTGCCTGCACTGGGAACAGCTCCCGGGGCTGAGTCACCAGGACCCCGCGCTGAGAGCAGGTGTTTGCTTTTACAGGCCAGTCTGTCAGGCGGCAGCAAGGAGACCAACTCCCACAAGAAAGACGACGGGGTGTTCAAAGCCCCGCCGCCCCCGCCCAAAGTCATCAAGTCCGTCACCATCCCCACCGAGCCCTACCAGGACATCGTCACCGCACTGAAATGCAGGAAAGAGCACAAGGAGGTGAGCGCCCGGCCCGTGTCAGGTTCCCGCATTGTTTTACGGTTATACGGTTACATGCGCTCACGCTTGCCACTTGTCACTTTTGGAAAGCGCTAGAAAGAGGTGCTAAGCTCTTGTTCAACGGCCGCCATTTTGTGCCAGTAAAATACCAGGATAAAAAAATAACTGCCCCAAAGAATGTATACTTGAGACAAATACTTTAAGGAACCGGTATCTGAATTATTCCAAGATTTTTTTCAAGGTTCCCAGAATAGTCTTCTGCAAAGAGCAGTACAGTAGTGGGAGGCCGGGAGGGGATGTTTTAAGTTGTTTATTAAGATTCTTTGGCTCACCCAGGTCAATTTGTCCTAACCACAGCGAAGCCTGTGCAAATAACGCAAGGCATCCTACTTCATTAAATTCAACCTGCAGCTTTATCTTCCCTTATCTGTGCACTTGCTTTATGACCGAGAGGGATAGCGTCCGTGCTAAGAATGGCAAAGCAGAAGCCAGTAGGAACTACCTCTTCCACTTCCTCTTCCTCTGAAGTGGAGTGAGACCTGCGGCCTGCTGCCCTCAGTAACCGCATCTTTCACTCTGTAGATTCTGCTGATCAACACTTTGGATAAAAAACTTCCAACAAAGTTGGTAGGATTTATTGCCCCTTTTGATGGGAATGTGGGCGCAAAGTGTCACCGGCCAAGCTTTATGGGGGCTAGATTTATACAAGGTTTTAGATTACTGTGGTCATTTCACTTTTTATTTATCGTAGTAAAATATAGTGTTTCGTTTATGGAAAACAGACTTTATAAGGACATCCAGCCTGGCTCTCTTTTTTGCTGCGTAAAGGACGAAAGGGGGAATTGGCAGGTTTATGCTGCTGTGTCATACTGCTTGTGATAAACGGGCCTCCCTGTGTGCTTCTCTCGCCAGCTGTACACTGTTGTCCAGCACGTTAAGCACTTCAACGACGTGGTGGAGTTCGGAGAGAACCAGGAGTTCACAGACGACTTCGAGTATTTAGCTACAGGTCTGAAGAGTGGTCAGCCCCTCAACACGCGCTGCCTTAGGTAATGTTTCCACTAACTCCTCGACACATACTACTTTAGGTAATGTGCTCACATCATACACTGCTTTAGGTAATGCTCCAACCAACTCCATAACATGCCTTGCCTTTGGTAATGCTCCAACCAACTCCTTAACGCACGCTACTTCAGATAATGTTCCCAGCAACACCTCCTTTACCCTGTCTTGGTATAATGTTCCCACCAACTCCTCAACATGCTCCTTTAGATACTGCTCCCACCAGCTCCTCACCATGCCTTGGGTAATGTTCTCATCAACTTCTGAACTCACACTGCTTTGGGTTATGTTCCCTCCAGGCCCTTAACACATGCTCCCTTAGGTAATGTTCCCACTCCTCATTGCGCACTCATTTAGCTAATGTGCTCACCAGGCTCCTCAGCTCACGCTCCTTTAGGTCTTACCAGCTCTGCATCACACGCTACTTTAGATCATATTCCCACCAACTCCGTGTCGCACCCTGCCGCAGGTAACGTTGCTACCAACTCCTCAACACGCTGCTTTAGCTATCGTTCCCACCAGCCCCTTAACATTTGACATTTTACATATGCTGACTTTTTTGTTTCGTCGACCCCCTCAGTGACTTAGTTATAGACCTCCCCAGCTTCTAAACACTGGGGTAGCCCTCGCCCCTGCTGTCTTCCTTCCATAGATGCCACAGTTTTCCCCCTCTCTCACCCCCTCTGCAGTGTTATCAGCCTGGCTACGCGGTGCGCCATGCCCAGTTTCCGCATGCACCTGAGGGCCCGAGGGAAGGTCGCCAACGTCTTCAAAACCCTCAACGACGCTCCGCAGCACCCGGTACGACCGCCCCCCCCCGCCTGTAGCGCTTGCACAGATTGAGTTTGCTATCCCTCTGCCACGGCGAATGACTATTTTACGGCCTTGGCGACACTGTTTTATGCTTACTGACTTTTCACGGCAGTTTCCTATCCTCAAGGATTCCTCTCTACTATTTTAAGGCTGTTGTACAATTGAAAGCCGGCAGCTGTCTAGGGCACCTTGCTTGTGTTTGCTACATTGTCAATACTTCAATGCGCAACTGCCACTCGAAGCATCGCTTTGGACCATCCCTCTAAGAAACAAGTCTTCCTTTTGATTATTTATGCTCTTAAATTATGTAAGCTTCTCTCCTAGCACAACATGTAGCTGTAATGTTGTTTTGTTTCCAGAGGGCGACCGCGAGCGGCTTGTCATAAATAAGCCCCATTCCACGCTCTCAGCAGCGCGGTGCCTTCCATAATCTCCATCCCTCCATCTCTCCCCGGTCCCGTCTCCCCCCCCCCCACGGTCTCTTCTCAGAACCTGGCCCTGTGCACGGCGTCCCTGATGTACATCCTCAGCCGGGACCGGCTCAACATGGACCTGGACCGGGCCAGCCTGGACCTGATGATCCGGCTCCTGGAGATGGAGCAGGACGACACCGCGGACGACCAGCTGACCGCCAAGGAGATGGGCAAAGTGAAGGAGAAGATCCGCAAGCTGTGCGAGACGGTGCACAACAAGCACCTGGACCTGGAGAACATCACGGTGAGGGCTTCCTTACTATGACTGTGCTGTGACATCACCGTCGTGCCCCGTGAGCATTCTCAATGAGATGAGATCCGCGGTCCTCACTCCTGGTCCTGGAGAGCCGCTGGGTGTGCTGGCTTCCGTTGTTACTCAGCACTTAGTTGGTCTAATATACTCTCTCCTCACCTGGTTTCTTGGGTCTGAAGCGGTTGCGAATAAAAGGGTGAAAACCAAAACCAGTACGCCCTACAGCTCTCCAGGACCACATGTGAGGACCACTGGATTTGATTCATGACCTGTTCCTCTTATTGGGTTTGTGTGAGCCTGTCTTTGCTCCCTCTAGTGGTCATCTTTCAAAGTCCGTGTTGCCTTTGTCCCGGGGGATGCGACCGGTATTGGTTTCATTCTGAACAAACCCTCAGTTTGTTTCATTTGGTTGAGCAGTTATGCGGTAGGCCTCATTGGGTGCTTTTCACTTTGCGCTGAATGTTTGTTACGTAGCGATGGAAATGTTATTCAGCATCTACAACTGCTGTTCTCAAAATGTAAAAAGCTTTTTAGCCAGCCTGTCCCTACTGGCTTTTTGGCAAACCAATTATAGATTCTGTAACAGCGATACAGGGTATTTTGGGTTCAAAACACATTTGTAGCAACTACACTAATTCCCCCAGAACAGACGATATTGGAAACTGTACATTGTTGCTCTGACCTACTTTACTGCTAAACGGGTCCAATATGTCAAATTATCCCCGAGCTAAATATAAGCAAGCGGCCGTCCTATGGTTATAGCACATACTGTAGGTGTCTTGTTGCTTTAAATCCACCACATTGGAGGTAGAAGCAGACATTTTTAACTTTTTATGAAATCTGTCCATTGCGTCAGTTTTGAGTAATGATCGTTGTGCATCAGTGATTTTGATCTGCAGTCTTTGTTTGGGTAGGGTGGCGGGGGGGGCAGCGTCTGCTGGTTTTCCGTGCGTTTCAGCCCCAGTGATTTGTATAAGGCATGGGCTGGCGAAAGAATCCTCACACCTTGTTATCAAGCCCTTAAGTGGCTGCTGAAAGGAAAGCAGAAATACCTGCGCTCTCTGCGGCCCTCCTGGACCGGAGCTTGCCAGCCCGGCTGTAGATGAAGCGCTGACGCTAATGCTAATTTGAAAACAAAACCGCAGGGATTGTGTGAGCGCAGAATGATTTTTATTCAGGATTCTCTCAATAGAAAGGCAAGGCACCGTACACCTAGCAAAGTTTTCTTCACTAGGACCTTGGGTGACATGCTCTGCTCACACTGCTTTGGTAGTTTTCAGTCAGTTTCGGTCCTGTAATGCTAAGGGGACACAGGCGTTTATTCAACTTTAAGCGTATGCCCGGCACGCAGTCTGTCTGCGGACCAGCCTCAATATTTTTAACGTCAATCAAGGAAAAGTGCATCTGATCAGAAGACGGGTCTAATTTAAAAGCCTGTCATTGTGTTTTTGTTTGCCAGCAGGATTTCACTTAAAAGGATCTTCTGTACGTCTGGAGGGAATGTAAAACAGAGTTTTTGGCCCTAGTGTATTCCCAGTAATGTTAGATTTACCAGAACTGTCAACTTCCTAGTGCTCTGAAATTATTATCTTTTCAGACTTTCATAAACAATCATAAACACCCAAACCCGGGCTAGAATTTTCTCTGCAAGTTTTATTTTTCAATCTGTCGTGCTGGCGTCTGAATACGAAGTAGACATACTTTGAAGTGTAAATTATTTTGAAAATGCTAGCCTCTCTCCCTGCTTCCAGACTTCCCAAAAATAATTTAATTTCTTTAGTCTCTTTATAATATTTTAGAAATTTCTAACCAGGTCCGGATTTTGTTTTGTTTGTCGGCCGTGTGGTTTCTCCTGATTCACGCAGACTGGGCATCTGGCCATGGAGACCTTGCTGTCGTTGACGTCCAAGAGGGCCGGCGATTGGTTCAAAGAGGAACTCCGGCTTCTGGGCGGCCTTGACCACATCGTTGACAAAGGTAGAGTGCGGCCCCTGTGCGGTCCCTGTGCGGTCCTTGCCTCGGTTGAGCAAGAGGCGATCGTTAAACGCCGGGGGGGAGGGGTAGCCCACTCAACAGGTCTGATTTAAGGCACTTTCGCTTTCATTGCCTAGCGCACTTGGATTGTGATTTACACAGTGCATCAAAGTGTCACGGTCTGGCTTAGTCTCTGCTTTACTAACCCCATTTCCCAGAGCCTTGGCTGTTAAAAGATCTCTGAAGGCTTGCGCAGACTGCCATCTTCAGTTGACTTAATTTGGTATATTTGCTAAAACCGCGACGATACGTTTCCCTGCTTCATCAGTGCTGGTTGCCTAACGGAGTGCCAGACTGAATCCACTAGGAAATGTGAAAGCTTGTAAGATATTTTGCTTAGAATTTTTTAGTTTTATAATAGTTTTCTGTTCAGAGTAAAAAGCGGAGCGGAATTCTTTTGCGTTTTAGCTGCAGGCGTGGCGTTCACCGGCCTCATGTCTGCCCTTTTCTCGCAGTGAAAGAATGCGTGGAAAACCTCAGCCAAGAAGACGACAAGGAGAACCTGGTGGCGTCGTTATGGGGAGCCGAGAGGTGTCTACGAGTGCTGGAGAGCGTAAGTTCTGCCCCGATGGAATCCGACAGAAGCTCGAACAAAGGCAGCCGTCGTTTCAGATACTTTAGAGGGGCCAGAAAACGGTTAAGAGTTGCAGAACTGCAGCATTCTCCGTATTGATCGGAAAGCTCACCTGATTAATAGTTTGGCTCCCCGGCCCATCTCTTGGACCTGATCTTTGCGCTTTAGCGTAGGCAGAGTACAGAGAGTGCAAGACTAAGGTGGAGTTATAATTAGGGAGGATCTATACGCTGTAATCCTGGCATTAAGGCTCTGTATATCGATTGCCTCTTTTGGGAAATCCAATATGTGCCTCTCGGAGGGTGTATAAGGGCAGTCTTCGTGTGGCCCGAGATGAAATCGCAAGGAATTGAAATTTCCCCTCTCCCTCTCCCTCTCCCTCTCCCTTTCTCTTGCCGTCTCTCTCTTTCTCCACTGACACAGGTAACCGTTCACAACCCAGAGAACCAGAGCTACCTGATCGCCTACAAGGAGTCCCAGCTCATCATGTCCTCTGCAAAGTGAGTGCTCCCAGAATGCACCAGGAAGGGTGGGAAGGGTCAGACACATGCACCCACCCACACACACCCACACACAGGAGGGAAATGCGCTCTGTAGCGGACAGCCCTCAGGGCCGGGGTGTGGCGGTGCTGACTCATTCACACCGCACGGCCATAACGTGACCGGACAGGCTCTCCTTACAGAGGGGAGAGGACCGCTGGGATCGATGGCGGTCTGACGGCACGGGCCAAAGCCCCGTCAGCACCCGCCCAGGGCTGCCTTTCTCCCGACACTCCAGAGCTTTCCGTGCTCACAGTAACACTGCAGGACCAGTTTTACTGACATTACACTGCAGCTCTGAGGTCCCCGTGGAGGAAAGCGCCTCTTTACTCCAGGCTTTAGTCATCACAAAAACTATTAGCGGCACTTGAAATTTACCGCTTGTTCCTTTTTATGTCGCTGCTTTGTGTAGTGTAAAGAATTTTTTTAGTTTTTGTACAGTTCATCCGCCTCCACATACAAATAAAAAAAAAATATATAATCAGGATGGTTTTAACACTGAGCCCATGGCGGTACCAATAAACGGGTACTGTGTTGTATGTTCAGTGTGGCTTTTTTCTGATCTCCTAGTTCTAATAGATTGCTTCTGGGTTTATATTCTTGACTCCGCCATTGATATTTCGACATCAGAGATGTGTGCCTTTGTTCATTTACTGGTTTGTACACTTGTTCTTTGATTTGAAGCCTTGCTTAATTTATTGCAGTATGTTGGATGCTGTGCTGATGATATGCCGCTTATTGAACTATAGCAGCTGCCCGTTGTACTTAGAGTGGAAGATGGTACCGCATCAATCTACCACACACACACACACACACACACACACACACACACACAGGCACACACACTCTGGGCCTGCTGCCTGCCAGGGCTTAATCCTGAGATGTGATTCGCAGAACGCTCGCTCCTCTCCCCTCGACCGGCCCGTGAATGCGGTCCTTTCACCCGACCGTGACCGGCCCCCCTTCAGAACCCATTAGCCGTTGCCCCCGCCCCGGACCACAACGCCGCGTCTGTTGGGATTCTTCCGCTTTTAATCGAGTTAGCGGGGTCCCAGGCCGGCCGCGGCCGGGGCTTCTGGCCGGGGGGTGACCCCGCTGAACTGTGGCTGCACCGCGAACGCGGGGGGGGGGCGGGGGGCTCGGGAGGGCCGGTCGGGAGAACGTCAACAAAGCCGGCTCTCACAAGCAGCTCACTGGCTGCATTCACCCCGCCTTAATTCAATTTCACAAACCCCAGGGAGCGAGGTTTTGGAGAGCAGGCCTTCGCTGATCCCCCCCCCCCCCCCCCCCCGTCCTGCCACCTCCCCCCCCCCCCCCCTCTCCTTCTCCTCCTTCCTCATAAGTGGACACTGCCTCCGCGGTCTGTTTAATAATTGATGACCTCCCATTATTTCAATCTCATTATTATGATACCGGCCTTGGAGCAGCCTGCCGGCATGAGCCGCTAACCTTTATCAACACACACTTGGCCTCTGTTCTCCCGGCCGCGCGGCTCTGTTTTTAGCCCGTCCTGCCCGCGGCAGGTGCAGAGCTCGACCCCAGCCGTGCGCTCGACCGTCTTGGGTTTTTTTTTTTTTCTTTGTTGGGTATTCTCGCCCCGTGCGCCGGACCTCAGGTTTTTATCGCCTCCCTCCGCCGGCTCCGTCAGCTCGTGTTCTACGTCGCCGGTTCCCGTTCCTGTAAGAAAAGCGCTGCACCCAACGAGAGAGTTGGCGCGTTTAAAGAACCACGGTAACTACGCTCGCGCCGGTGTAAGCCGAGCTGGGTAGACCGGCTTACTTCATCATTACGTGTTCTTTATTCCGGGCGTTTGCCGTTCGAGTCGCCGCTCTTGGGATCCCTCGCCGTTGTCTCGGTGCTACCTGCCTTCAGAGTGATTGAAGACGCCCCCCCCCGCCCCCTGTAAGCGCAGTCATGAATATCATTTGCTGTCGTTTTGGCCGAAGGTCCTATATCATATTTGCTTTCCGGGTAGGCTCCGCGCGACAGCTGGCAGTCAGGAAAGGCATTACAAATTCATAGTTTGGTGGAGAGGTCCGTGGAGGTGTACCGAAGCTCGATATTTAATATTTGTGTGTTCAATTAAGTGATCTGAATGTTCTTAACTCAACATTGTAATGCCGATGCAACGATAACTGCTGGCCGTTGATCTAATCGGCAACGCGTCACAGCCATGTAGGTGGAGCCTTCCGAGGAGGTAAAGCAAACCTGCTTCTGTCAGTAGGGAGCCATCAATGTGCTTTTTTTAGTGTTTTGATCCAACTACATCACCCGAGGGTATCATTCCCTGACATCCTCCGTCTTATTTCATCCAACGTCAACTGCATTATACTATAACCATGAAAAGTAAACCAACTCGACTAACCAGACAACCTAGTTGTCGTAATGGTTTGGTTTCACTCTAACATCCTGTTTCAGAAGTGGTGTTAACACTTTCATTTTGTCTGTTAGTTGTTAGCCAAAGGCTTCTTGCCAATTAAATGAACGCAAATCCGGGTTTTAAACCCTGTGCAATAAGCCACTTCACTGCTTTCTGGTATTTTGAAAATTGCTGTGATAATATATCACTCGATTTTTACTGAGCACTTCTTTGATTTCCTATGGAAAGTCCGTCAAAGCCTGGAGATTCTTGTGGGCGTGCCCTCTCTTGCCGACTGCGTCTAATAAAAGCAATTATGGAACCGTGCCTTAGAATTCAAGTGTTTAAGAAAACTGCATTTGAAGAGTAGGTTTTGTGTTCCCTTTCGCTGATTGATGTCCAGTATCTCTGCGCGTGCTCCAGTGGGGCGGTGTGAATTTCGGTGACGGTCGTAGTTGTGTCTGGCCTGTTCTGACTCTGCCCTCCCGCCCTAGGGGCCTTCGGCACTGCGAGGAGATGATCCAGCGCTACAGCCGAGAGGTGAACAGCAGCCGGTCCTCCTCCGGGGCCGCCCTGCCCCACTGCAGCCACAGCAACGTGGGCAAGGCCGTGGAGGACTGCATGCGAGCCATCATCGGCGTGCTGCTCAACCTCACCCACGACAACGGTGAGAACCCCCCCCCCCCCCTCCCTCTCTCCGTTCCCCCAGGGGAGGATAGAGTACCTCTGTCATTCCAGCCCAGCTCATCCACGTAGCAGCTGCCGTAGATGATAATTAAGAATTCCTCACAAGCTCGCCCCCGCCTACCCACCCACTGTGTCTCAGTGAGTCAAACCTTGAACCCTGCGGAAACATCCCCCGAAACCCTGCAGGTTATACATTCGCTCCTGCATAATGTGTTTTGAGATCAGAGGGCTTGTGCGATTTAGCATTTGGTGTTGCAGAGAGAGGAAAAACGAAGCGCTTCAAACAACGGCGTTGATGAAAAACCCTGTTTTGTCCGCAGAGTGGGGCAGCACGAAAACGGGCGAGCAGGATGACCTGATCGTGACGGCGCTCCACTGCGTGCTGAGGGTCCCGCAGTTCTTACCTCAGGAGCAGAGATTCGACATCCGAGTGCTGGTGAGCAGCCCCTCCCCCGCCTCCTTTATAATGGGGTTTTCCTGCTGATGTTGAACCCTGCTTATTGGGTCAGGGCTTGAAGTTCTCTGACTCTCTGTTAATGTTTGTCTCTCTGTTCATGACTCTCTGTTCATGTGTATCTCACTTCATGTCTCTGACTCTCTGTTAATGTTTGTCTCTGTTCATGACTGTGTCTCTGACTCTGTATCTGTGTGTGTGTGTGTTCAGGGCCTGGGCCTCCTGATTAACCTGGTGGAGTACAGCTCTAGGAACAGGCACTGCCTGGTGGAGATGGAGCTGGACACGACCACGCCCTTCGAGACCTCGGTCTGCCTGACGGAGGGAGAGGCGCTGAAGTCCGGCGGGATGCTGAACGCCATCGCGGCTCTTGTGCAGGTGGGCGAAGCTCTGTAGCGCATACGCAGGGCAGTCATGGGTCTGTCAATCTGGAACTTATGAACAAGGCCAGGCTTCTGTGCTTTTCTTTAGAGTGCTAAAAAAATCTGTTCTGTACTGCACAAAATGGTTTTTGTGCCTCCACAAAACCTTTTATACACTCAAGCAATTCTGCACAAAATCATATCTACCGGTTGCGGTTTCAACACAAAAGAAACTCTGCCTGGTTCAGCTTCTACACAAAAGAACCTCTCCCTACCTTTCACTTGAAATTGGCCTTCCTTGGGTTGCTATGGCTGCCTTTGACTGTTTTGTAACCGAAGGGAGAGTTTATAGGAGCGTGTTCACGGGTCATTCTGACGGCCATTTTGCGCGCAGCTCTTCCTGCAGAGGGAGCGCGCGGCCGTGCTGGCCGAGGCGGAGACGGACGACTTCATCAACGACGCGCCCAAGCCCCAGCTAGACCAGAGCGGCGAGTGGCAGGAGACCTCCGGGGAGATCCAGTGGGTGGCCTCCGAGAACAACACCAACGCAGACAACGACAACGACAAGAAGAAGGACAACAAGAAGGAGGAGGAAGAGGAGGAGCTGGACCTGAACAAAGGTAAAGAGACAGGGGCCGCTGCGATTAAACGGACCTTAAAGGTCCCGTATTGTACACCTTTCCAGCGTTTTATTTCAGGTCCCGATCCCCATAAACACCGTCTATCCAGTCTTACATGTCCTTTCTCCAGTGCCTGTCATGAGCTTTACCAAGAACAGGTTCTTTAGCGACACGCGTTGAACCTTTAGCTTCATTCCAGCATAGCTGCCTGACCATGGGTAAAGAAAGCTTTATTCTTATGCCACTCTGACAACCTGAATACATGTAAAGAAACCCTTCCAGAGCGCACGGCCGTAGCTACGTCAATGTATGAACGAGGCCTTTATACCCGGGCTGTTGTTGCTGTACTGCCACGACTCGCAGTGCTTGCCACTTGTCGTTCCATTGTTACTCCGAACCACCTTGTCCTCTGAAATTGAATTGCGGTTTGTACAGCACGAGTCCTTTCATCGCCTTCTGTTCACCTTTCGTTTTGTGTTCTTCCGCAGCTCTCCAGCACGCTGGGAAGCACATGGAGGACAGCATCGTGGCCTCGTACACTGCACTGTTATTGGGCTGTCTGTGCCAGGGGAGTCCAGTAAGTCGCACCCTCACACCACGCACCGCTAACGTGGCTAGTTAGCGCTGGCTAAAGGGTCACTTTTGAGTTTGCACTTTACAGGGCGGTTTCGGGGGAACGGCGTTGCGTTTGGTCACAACTTTTCTCGGGGAAATTGCGTAGGGCTGCCGATTTTTGGCCTTTCTGCATCAAATTTACATTGCGGAGGCTTTCTCGTTACATTTAAAAGGACGTTAAATGGTAATTTGTTTTCAGATTAATTGGTTTTGTGCCGAGGTGCATGGTGGTGTGCTTCGTTGTTGTGACGATTGGTAGTGTGCGCATAAGACATTTCAGACTCATTTACCTTTAAAGTGCAAGGTAAAATAGCAGTCTTGAATCAGCTTTTACCTGGTACGTGTGGTCCCTGTTTGACTTGTATGCGTTACGTTGGAATTTAATTAATACTAGACATTTTACTGAGTGGATGTTTCGGATAGGAAACGGGAACAGTGTTATGCCGTGAGGTGGATGTCGACTCAAAGGAGCGGGGGTCTGAATGCTTTGCCATGAGAAAGGGCCTTTGGCTATCTAACAGTCACCAGTGCGCTAATTACACCCAGTGCTAATCCTCACGGCAAAGCCTCTCATTTTGACTTGGCACCTTGTGAGTCTACAACAATGACATTAATCACGGTGATGCTGTTTTAATGCTTTTCTGAGGGACAGTGCATTTTGTTCAGAATTGCCGTATTAAAGTCTCAAGGCTGACTATTAAAGAAGATAAAAACCTGTGATGTGCTGTTGGATTTAATGGCTTTTCTTTATGGATGTTATTAGCAATCCAATGGAGCCCGGAGCTTAGTTTCATTACAAGTAATGGACTTTTCCGATGGGATGTTGGTTTATGATTGATTTCTCTAGTCATTGTCTTATCACTGATAAACCTGTGTAAATCCCTCTGTCTGGCTCGGAGTTTCCGAATACTCGACGAGAAGGTCACTCGTCGTAATTTCTCGCAGGCGAAACCTGCCTGAGAGCCAAAAACGAAAAATGTTCGCTCGTGTCAGGACAGGCCATGCGCACCTCCCGCCCTTGCTGAAGTTTCTGCTGCTTCACTAGAGCGAGCACTGGGGCGAAACTGAAAAATGTTGCCCTCACTGCAGGGAGTCACATCATTTACAGGCTTTTATTTTGCCTGGTGGAGGGGTTCGTCATTTATGCGCTTTTATTTTGCCTGGTGGTGGGAGTATGTATAGATTGTTTGCTGCCAAACTGTAACTGAACCAATAAGTTATGCACTGATTCTGAGACCTGCCTGACCCTACTGGGAGACTTACAAATGATTCTGCTTTGTCTTCCAGATGAATGTCACTACTGTGAGGGAGAATTTACCTAAAGGCGATTTCTCGATAATGACCGAAATGCTAAAGAAGTTCTTAAATTTCATGAATCTGACAGTAAGTTCACCAGCTCTCTGTGTGCGTCTCTGTGCGTCTCCGTCGTATGCACATGGCTGACTGGGTGTTTATTTGTTCTATCTCAGATGCTGCGAGTGCTGTGTGCTTTGTATTCTTGCTGATTCTAGCATTGTTCATTTCACTTTAATTTTCCCTGTTCAGTATGTGTGCTAATCCAATCTCCGTGGTTCAGTCCCATTTTGTTCGCTGCATGTCGGCACGCAAATGTGCCTCTGTTTGGCACGTAGAGTATCTCTTCTTCCCGCAAATGGACTTGAATTAAATGGGAACTGCTGCCTGTGATTGCCCCAGTCCTTTCCCCCCCCACATCGACTTTAGTCAACTGTTAGTACTATTAATGGAAGCGCAGTCCCTATAACGCGCTTTACAGCGGGTGGTAATCCACACTCGCCGTACGGGCCTTCTGCTTGGTAATGCAGAATCTGTCTTGCATGCTCTCTCTGGCTCTCTCTCACTGTCATCTTGCTTGTCTCTGCCTGTCTTTGTGTGTGTCTCTCTCTCTCTCTCTCTCTCTCTCTCGCGCTGGCTTTGGTTGTCTTGTCTGTTTGTCTCTTGTCTGTATTTTGCTCTCTCTGTCTATTTGGCTGCCTCTCACTGTCCTTGTTGTCTGTCTTGTCTGTTTTTCTGTCTGTCTCTCTCTGTTTGGCTCTATCGCTCTCCCTCTTTCACACTCTAATTATCTTCTCTCTCTCTCTCTGTCTCAATGTCTTTGTCTGTATTTCGTTATCCGTTTGGCTGTCTCACTGTCTTTGTCTGTCTTGTTGGTTTGTCTCTGTCTGTACTTTGCTGTGTGTCTGTATGGCTCTATCTCTCTCTCGTCTGTTCTGTTTGTCTTGCTCTTTCTCGCTCTCTATTTGGCTCTATCTCTCTCCTCCTCTCACACTCTCTGATCCTCCTCTCTCTCTCTCTCTCTGCAGTGTGACGTAGGCACCACAGGGCAGAAGTCCATCTCTCGGGTCATTGACTATCTGGAGCACTGTTAGAGAGACCGGGTTCAGCGCTGGATCTGTCAGAACACCGCTGTAACCGCCACCTCGCAACGGGACCGCCGAGAGACGTCACCCGGCAACCGGCCGCCACCCTCGCCATCCGCATCGCCATCGTCATCACCCCCGTCACCCCTCAACAGAGATTAACGAGCTCCCTCTTCGTGTGAGGCGCTCGTTTGTCCCCCGGTCGAGGGTAGATCTGTCTGAGCGTAAACTTGTTTGGGACGAGAAAGGTAGAAACTCAGCTAACCGACAATAGCATGAAATTATACACTGAACAAAGTGAGCCAGTTAATCATTCCTTGGGTTTTTTCAGTGGGATATAGGTGGTGTTGCCCCCCCCCTCATACAAACAAAAACTCCGGATTCATTCGTCAACTTTTGCATTATGAAAGCGGAATTATTACTTCTTTTTTTTATTGTGAATGTTTTGTGTGCTCTGCTGTAGAAAATGTTCCTGTTTTAAGTTGTATTGTATTCAGGCAGGTCAAAGCTTCTCATGCCCCCCCCCCCCCCCCAGCACCACTACTGTCTGAGCGGGTGTAGTCCTGAGCATGTGTACAGGTCAGGTACTCTTTACTGCTCCCAACTGTTCAGTGTTGCATCAAAAGTATCTGTGCCCCCCCCAAGAACCGCATTTAAAAAAAAAACAAACCACGGAAAGATAAACAACGTTTGAGCAGTAACCCAAGTACTCTGGCTCTCCACCAGCTTGGGAAGAGTATCACACCATCTCCATAACCGAAGCCAGTTTCTCTTTCACTTTTTTAAATTTTATTGTGTTCCAGTCTCGTTTATTTTTGACGGGCCGACGTCAAGCGTTTGAACAAAAAGCTGTTGGCAAGCACGCCCAGGGGAAGCTGAGAGTGCGGAGGCTACACTGGAATCCCTTGTTCAGCGTTGCGTTCTCCGCAGGCGGTCCGAGATTCAGATTACACACAGAGAGGTGCGCGCGTCGGGTTTGTGCTAACAGGCAGCACTTGCTCATTTTGATTGCGGCCCCATTACAACGCTGATTCTGTATCGCGTTGAGGCCGATTAGGCGGTGAACGGCATTGTGGGGGTTCGACAAAGTCCGGGCGCGTTGACCGGTCGCGCTCAGCGGTCACCTTGGGCAGGCACTGCCACTGACCGGGTTGCTTGTGGTCTGAACCAGGTCTGGTGCGCGCACTGCCCCATTTTCTCCATTGAGCGGTGCCAAATAGAGGTACATTTTTCAATCCGAAGGTAATGACGATTTTATATTTCATAGTGTACCACAGTTTGGAAATATTGGGTAACTAGAAGAACGATCATTCCCCTCCATCCCTTCAAGAGGAATTTTCATGGTACAAAGTGTAAAATTTAGAAAAGCTACAACGAACCCCCCCCCCCTTTTCTTTTATATTTGTGTGCGAGTTTGTTTGGATCCATCACCAGTGTATGTAGTTGGAGGTTTCCAGTGATGCTCCTTCCTCTGTATATATGCAGGCTAACGTGGCAATAAGTTTATTCTCCACAATGCGACTTGCTTTTTAATAAAAACCGAGGTGTTTAAGCTTTTATCCTAATTTAACTATGACAGAAATCAGCAGGACTGGAAGATCATTTCTAACTTTACAATTTTGAAATAAAGCACTTGAATTAAAACAAAGGAATGCATTGTTCATGCCCTTACGCTTTCATGAACAACCTTTCTTTAAATGTTCACCCACCACCTCATTGTCAGATAGCTGATACCCCCCCCCACACACACACACACACACACACACACACACACTTTCATCCTCCCTCACCCTCTTGGAATCGGAGATGAACTGTTAGACTTTATCTGTCTATAATACAGTATTAGTGTGTTGCATTGAGCTAAAGGAGAAAGCGTGGCTAATCAATGGCTCTATTTCATGAAGTGGAGCGGAGGCAGTTTTCTTTATTTGCAGGGAGCTGTGAGATTCTGCTTGATTTGGTTTACCCTCCGGTAAACTCATTAGTCCGTTATAGTTTGTAGTGTACCTTCCCTCTGTACGGCCAAAGCTGTTTGCCTTACTCACTCTGACATACTTTGCACCCTGCGACCCTGCCGGAGGTTGAGGTTGAATAGAAAGCGCAGGAGGATGGGAGTGTGGGGGATTTTGAGTGGAGATGTACAGAACTTGAGTTGCGAAAACATGGATGCTTTCCAGTTGACTCATTTTGTTTATATTTCACACCTACGTGTTTTTCTTTTTCCTTTTTCTTCTTAATGCAGTGCTGAGGCATAGCCATTACTTCACAGATGTTCAGAATTCAGGTTTCTCTTTAAACATTCAGAAGTTCTATGAATACTTTGTAAGATAGCCTCTTGTGCTCCTAGCCATTTTCAGATTAATGTGAACCACACCGAGAGCAGTTTAATATGGTTTTCTCATTTGTAAAACTTACGTGAACGTAAAGTTTACAAGAGGTTAATTTACAAAGCTGAAAATGAATTAACACAATGTAAATACTTATGTAAATACTGGCTATTGGAAATTAGAATGGTAGACTACTTTTCTGAATCCAATCCTATTTTTATTTTATACAGTTTCTCAGTTGTGTTATTTGAAGTAAAATAAAAGGTATAAAAGCCAACTGCAGGAAGAAAACCTTTGTACCAATTTCAAGAATAATGTCTTTGGTTACCTGTATATAATTTTAACTCGAATAAAAATTGCTACTTTCAGTACACCGCATGTTTCCCTTTGTAGCTGTTTGTGTGCTTTTTTTGTATTTAGTATTTTCATTCGGAAAGGATTTAATAGAATAGCCATCTTACATCTTTGTAGTTAAGGTGGATTGTACAATCACTGCAAAGAACACTTTTACAAATTAATATTTTATTAAATAATACTTAGTTAAACATGAATTTCCTAAACTACAATTATCTTTACTGTTTAATTCACGCATTCATCATACAAAAATAAAGGCAATAAATCATTTAAGGGAATACCGTGACGCGCTCATCAGATTCCTGTATAAAACTAAACATACAAATTCAAATTCAAAATGCTTACAGAAGGAAATCCGTCATGGTATTCTGTTTATTTTGTGCCGTTCGGTCTCTCCCAGACGTCGATAAAACTTTTTAACTCCGAACGCCCAAGGCTCTCTGTAGTTCTGTTCATTTTACTGTCTGGCACCGGCTCTGATGTGTCCAGAGCAAGAAACTTCTCCGGTGGTCCAGCCGCAGTATCCCCGGATGTGAAGCCCCTCGCTGCTCGCCCTGTGGCCGACTGCACTGGTTCAGTGGCCCCCCTTAGCCGCTGCCTGTCGATGTCCGGGCCGCAACCCCTGTCCTGGAGGAGCTCGCTGAGCGTAGAGATGTATATTTGCGCCATCTGAAGCGTTTCTGATTTTGACAACTTCTTGTCGCTCTCGAGGTTGGGGATGACGCTCCTGAGTCTATCAAACGCGACATTTAGCCCCAGCATCCTTCTCCTCTCCCGGGCGTTTGCAGCCAAGCGTCGCCTTCTCTGTGCCCTGTCCACGGCACTTGCGTCCTGGTCGATGTACCCACTTATTCCCGGAAGCCTGACCTCAACTATTGCGCACGGGTCACGGTCCCTGCCCTGAGCTCGTGTGTCCAGCCATTTAGTCTGCACGAGAGCCTGGACAGTTGATCTGTGCGGCAAATCTAAATGAGGAGGATTTGTCCCATATTTGTAATGCGCATTGTCCGTCTGCCTTAAAATGCATGGGTCTAACGGACTTCTACGACGCGGCATCTTTTGTTTAGGTGCTACACACACTTGGAACTTCGTGGACCCGACGTCTAAAAGTTTAGTTTGAAAGAGGGGCATTTTATTGACAAGTGCCAAGCTTGCACGGATGCAAGGGGCGTGGTGAAGGTCGTGTGCGGCTAACGAATAGCAGTAAGCCCGTTTGATAACAGCAGCAGGAAGTCTATTAACCAAGTTCATCAAAAGTGGATTAGGTTCGTCTCAGTGATCACTGGACACATGCGGCTCTCTGGCGTGGATCGGGGCCGCTCCTTTTTACTCAATCAATGGGACCGACATTGTTTTTAAGACTGGTTCATTCGATGGGTCAAAAGACCCCACTGACAATAGAAAATACACACTGTTTCACTGCATATACTAGCAAGCAAGACTTTAGTTTTCTGGATACTGCACACTAGCTTATTTATTGCTAAACTGTAGCCTACACGAGCATCACATAAATTGATTTAAAAAAAACTTAGGACGTATTGCAAGTAATTGGTACAAAATGACATTTTTTCTCATACATTTAATTTTCCACATGCGAAGTTATGGAGAAGAAAACAAACACGGTCCAGGTTTATTTTAGTAATGTTCCCTTGATTAGGCTGTAAGCTATATACCCTGGACAGTAGCCTTGACGTAGGCCTATCATAACACTACTTCATTAAGCAGGGTACGTTGAAAAAGATAACGTGTAAAACAAGGTTATTAGCAATAATAGGCTAGCATTATTCCCTTTAATATTTAATTTTTATTAACTCCTCATAATATTATTCTCAACTCTCTTCGCTTTCAACCAACGAGAGCATTCCGTGTGGCTGCCCTTGTTAGCGCGAGACTGACTGCAGCCCTGCTCTGGGAAGCGTTGCACCCAGCAAATGACGACAGGACGATAATTGGCAGGTCATATCCGCAGAGCTCAAACTAATCCAATTAACCGGTGTTCAGAAAAACAGTGGGTTCGCTTTTTCATTAAATTAAATGTATTATCCGCAACCCCCCGCACTCAGCACTGACACCCAAGCATCGTAACTGCAACATATTCAACGCAAACTGAAACTCAGTCGGTTTCTGGAGCAAGTGGCGGCGTTGGGTTGGTGTTGACAGTTTTGGCACACTTCGTGTATTAAAACTACTGAGGCGTCTCATTTAACTGAAGGCCCAGGACGGAGATCAAAAACAGCGCCGGATGGTAAGATTATCGCCCCCCATTAAGAGGGTACATTTTGGTGTATGCATGCCTGTCACTACAAAACAAGAAGAAATTAAATCAAATTTCTCTAACAGGATTAGTAGTGGAAGGTAAACTGCCAAAAGTTTTCTCTTTTAATAGTATGCCAACAAAGGCTGCATTTTACTGAATGCGAAGGCCAAATGTTGAAGTGATCCAGGTTGCCATGCGGTGCTGCTTGTCACAAATTATTAGATCCGCAATGTGTCAGCTACTGAAAAAATAATGAATAAATGAATAAATAATCTTTGCTAATAGCGAAGTGTTCATATTAAATGTAATTGTTAGATGTACCACCATATGGTATTGCTCATCCCTAATTGTAAAAAAAAAAAGAAGAAGCAAAAAAGCCATTGCTGTCTACTGGCACAACTGAATGCATACTGTTGGGCGGGTTTAACACATGTTAAAATGACGGGACCGCTTTATGAGTCCTAGATAAATGAGAAATTATTCAAAGGAAAATCTATGCATGAATAGATGGATATCTCTGTAACCCAAGTTCCGTTTAATATTCCCTACAGTTGAGATGTCTCACTAGGAACCCTTATTTCCATCAGTTAAATAAATTATTTATTTGCAGCTGCTGTGCAGACTGACAAACTGGCTAGTACCAACAACTGCTTTGGGTAAAGCAGAAAGGAGCATACAATCTGAACCAGAGGATCTTTAATAACAACCTGAATTGAATACTGTGGACCGCCACCCTCTACACAGTTTTCACTTGTAAGCCAATGACCTTCTACTGCTTTGATTGGCAGAATATGCAGATAAAGCTAAACGTGTAACCAAACAGTGTGAAGTAACACCTGGAGTGCGAGGTTTTTTCCCAATTACATTTCTGTGACGGATAGACAACACTTCTATTATTTTAGGGACTATTTTGGGACTGTTTTGGACACATATCAAAGAACATTGCCCCTTCAGTTACGATGCACTTGTCAGCCAAATGCATTGGTTGACTTCAACAGGTGGCGATGCGACATTACAGAATTAATTTTTCCAAGCATATTAATTGTCTGCTTTGTCTTTTCCGCAACATAATTTGATTTAAAAGGTCCTTACCACAAAGTCCTGCTATGTTTGAAAAGGTCAACAATCAAAACTTCACTTATTTTGGTTTGATAAGACCTCCTTGTTCCCTGTACTTTTTCATTCTAACTGGATATGTATGAGATTGCATATGACGCAAGAGAAAAAAATGGTGACACGCTTGCCTGTTTACAAAGATTGCACTTTAATCACCAGTAAAGCACTATTAAAAAGTAATTATGTTACTGCTGTTTCTGTGGAACATTGGAATAATTCACATTTTCAGAATGTCATGAATGCAGAGAGGTGTTTAAATAGGATACACTGCAACAGAAAGACTGAATTTAAATGGTTTCAGATCGTAAATATCCAGTCTTAGCAATTAGTGATATGTATGAGTTCCCCTGGATTTCTGCTAATTAAATAATTTATCTCTGGCTAACTCTGGTGCCATTTCCATTCATGTGTGTTTGATTATTTTGTTGGCTGTCAAGAGTAACGCAATTTATTTCAGTAAATACGTTTCATTGCAGTGGTGCAACTTGGCCAGGTGGCGTTACCTATCCTTTGAAATTATTATTATTATTTTTGAAATACTTTACCAGGATGCTACCGGTCAAGCTGTTGCAGAACAGACAATATCCCTTCTGTCCCACTTGACTGGTAATCTGGTGTCACTGTTGTAATCTGGTGCCACCCCTGACTTTGATGTATTCAAAGAAGTTGTGGTCCTAAATTGAAAAGGGCGCTCCTGGATGACCGTGAGCGGGTCTAGAGAACTACGCTCTCCCTGCTCCTCTCCACGCACTCCCCTCCACTGATCTCCCTCATTTGTTTCATTTCACACTAGAGGAACTCTGGCCATTGTTAGCCCCGAGTAGCGCAGGGCTCCCTCCAGGTCCAATTACCAGGCATCGATTAGCCCCCCGACCAGCCGCGCGGACCAGGGACCGTTAAATCAGCCGTGCCGCTTCGCTAATGAAAGGCCCGCTTCCTCCCCGCCCTCTCCCCAGGCCCCCCCGGGTCAGAGATGGGGAGGTACGCCGGAGGAGCTCGCCATTGTCCCCGACCGGCCGCGGAGAATTCCTCACTGATTTCCGGGAGTGTGCCTGGGTGACCAGGAAAAGGGGATGGTGGTCGGAATAGGCTGCGCGCCTGGCCCTCCTTCATCCTCGCTCCCCAGAGGTAAGTTAATTGGTTTCCATTCACATTTCCTCCCATAGATCCTCAGATTGATGCTGCTAACTGGATAGCTTGACTGGCTTTTCATTACTGACAGCTGGAACCTTCTAGAAACTGGCACCATTGCAGCTTTAGATGAACAGGCGGAGTACAATCAACTAAAGCTCATCGTGCCATGTTATTCCTACCCACAGACTGACAAGTATAAATCTGATGAAATGGTCTCAGTTGCCTTGTTCTGGAATTTGGAATCTATTGTAATTTATCCAAAGCACTCAACTGATTGCCTGTTGACAGCCATTGTTATATAGGGAATGGTGGCGTGAAATTTCACAGCACACATTCCACTGACAACTGCTCTGTTGTTGTATGGCCAGCAAGTTCGTGGTACTGATGGGTGCAGATTTCAAAAACAATAACTGCAAATTCACGCAGGTGGAGCATGTCCAAGATCATCTTCTTAGAACTCTATTTCAGAGCTTCCTGAGTTGTTGTTTTCACATTTGAGGCATGTGCTGAAATATGAAAACATGAATTCAAAACGCAAAGACATATCTGTTTGAGGTGGCCTTAAATATGTTAAAATAACATATTAGGTGTTCCCAGATGCAACAGTTGTCAAATTTTGGTTTGGTACAGCACTGTTTTTAATTGTGAAGTAAAGCCCCTGAAATCATGTAAGAGATTACACGCCCTGCACACTCTGGCAGACTTTAATGTTGTTAGTGTGGCTGTGAGTGACGGGTGGTCCCTGGGAGCATTCATCATTAAGGTTCTGCAGTGATGCCTTTAAGCCATGATGGCCTCCCTACCACCTGGTGAATGGTAAAATACCACTAGTCATTTATTACTGATGATGATCAACTCTCATTTAGACTAAATTTAATCAGCATGCTTTGTGACACCTGCTATCTAATATTATAATAATTTGACAAATCTAACATTTTTGATTTAACCTGTAGGGTCGATGGATATGTAGGTAGACACATTAATTCAGCGTTTTTCTCAGACTCACTCACGTGTCTTGCAGTGATAAGGTGGAACCCCCACCTCTTCTAACCTACCTGTCTTTGGATTACAATTAAATACACATTTTCCAAAAGACGGTCATATGCCAAAAAGAATGATCTCACTTTTTTATAGCTTTGTGGGAAGTTGAAGTTCCATTGTGAGGAATTGCACTGGCACTTGTCAGTGTGTGCCTCTGATCATTGAACAGAACCATATGCCTTCAATAAACGGTTCATCCCACCACTAAGATGCTCATTTTAGTAAGGATGTGTCAAACTGTCCATATCCGTAACTTCAAGTACATTTCAATTGCCAAAATGTATTTCCCAGCCTTTTCTTATAGCCTGAGGCTCATAGCTGGAATATTCCGGCTGGTTTAGCAAATGTGTCCCTCTGCATTCCCTGAAATCTGCAATGTAAACTACTGCACACTGCCCTCAAGTATGCTATGCAATATGCAAGTGACTTAGCGCTGTGGCATCATGAGCTAAGCCCCAATGATGAAGGATATAAACTATAAACTATCTGCTGTTCTGGAGGAAAGAGACACACTGCTGTTCTTCCGGAATGGACCTGCTGTGCCAAGAGTCAATCCACCATTATAAAATAACACCATCTGAAATGATTATAATTAATGGATGCATCTCGGGGGATGATATCAAGGCTTACAGGATGTCCATAACAACATATTAATAAAACCAATATGGTATTATTTAAATAGTAATATGTTATATTGATGCAGTGCTGGGTTTCTAATGGTACACTGCTTATTAATGAGCTTTCATTGAATTTTTGTTGTGTTTTATTTAAGATAGGAATGCTTGTTGGCCTCCTGAGAAGGAGAAGTTGTTGAGAAGGAGCAAGCATAAATATTGAAGAAAGTTGTGCAACATAACTATTTAAAAAAAACAAGCATACTTCATGATATTTTTAATATAAAATAAGAAATTTAATAGAACAGTTCAATCATAAATGCGCTCAATATTTTATTAACATTTTTTAATTTTATTTTTTATTATTATTTAATTGTCTGCAGATCTAAAATTATGTTTGTGTACAATACTATTTAGAACAGCTTGTTATGCATCTAGCTTGATTCCCCAATGTTGTAATTTCTCAGATTAGAAACCTTTAAAATGATGTGAAGCTGACAACACCTGTAAATGATCATCATGCACATGAAGAGATATTTCAAAAAACTGGCTTCAATACATTTTCTAAAAAATGGATTCAATGTCGAGTTCAAAGAATATAACATGGTGTGCATTATGAAAGGATAGATCTATATTTACCAGCATCAACTCAAGGCTGGGTGGTATTGCTTCTCAGACTGTACATAATGCCTGGGGGTCAGAAGCCAATTGAACTTCAGATAGATTCTGAGCTTCTGAAGTTCTCCATCATTCTCTTTCCTACGCCAAAAAATCTTTCTGTTCCACCTATCTTTTGCAAAACACAGTTTTTGGAACTGGACTTGGAAAATATATATTTTTAAGTAGACTTCATCATCTATTCACACCAAAGACTAGCATACTCATTCAATCATTAATGAAAATGTACATACTGCAATTGCACTTTCAATAACAATAATGATGAAGTGTTTCTGATAGCAAGGGCTGATAGTGTCAGTGTGAAGATCCTGGACAAACAGCAGAACGAATGTAGAATCATAAAACAATGAAAACCTGTGAGGGAGGGATCTGTCGGATCCAGGAAAACCTCTTTCCAAACAATCAAAGTTTTAGAGACAGGTCTGAGGATATGCTATACAACAACCGGGAGCGCTCAACCTTCAAAGGCACACAATGGAATGTGAACATGTCAGTTTGTTGCACACAACATGCCAACATTACTGATCTTCAAGCACACAGACTGTAGAAATACACATTGTAGGATATTGCGAGTCAGAATGTAACATATTCCCTATTTCAGAGTGGAGAAGCTTCTGGTGTAAATGGATACAAATGACTGCCGGTACTGTACTTGACTGACAAGAGCAGCCATTAACGTGGAATACAACAGGGAAAATCGTTTAACAATTTGTGGAAAGGTATTACTCAACATTTTCCCTTTCTGTTTTTCCTTTGCGTTTCTCTTCTCTTCTGTTCATGATTTCATTTTGACATTTATCGCAATCTACAGCAGCGTTACTCAATCCATGTCCTGCCGTGCTCTACACCACCTGATTTCACTAATGAGCTTATTATCTGAACCAAGCAGGTAAAATAATTAGTGAAATCAGGTGGTTTAACGGACGGTAAAAGCGAATACCTGCAGACGCCGCGGCCCCCAGCACATGGAGTTTAGTAGCGCTGATCTACAGGCTAGAAGCATCAAAACGGATTAAAAAGTAATTGGCAGTCTAAGCCACATACTGTTGTTATGTTCTGTTTTCACCGTGCTGAAATATAGGTTACGTCAGTCAAATTAATGAAGTTGAATGGTAACTTTGAAACGCAACTATTCTGTTGTGCTAATGGAGGGGGAATGGGAGAACACGGCTCATTTGTAGTCACTTATGAGCTGAGACTTGGCTGAAAATGGTGGTTCTAGACATAGTTCAAGATCAACAAAGAAATGGTTGACCGGCCACAAAATGACTGTTCTACAGTGGCTACCTCAGCCTCCTTGAACCTGACCGAACATGTGTGGCTTGTGAAGAAGGCAGCCCACAAGAAAAGACCAACACCCCTCCCCTAAGAAACACACACACGCTCACGCATACACACACACACACACACACTCACACACACACGCACACACTCACATTCATCCCACACTTGCATAAAACACTGTGGAGTATGTCTCAGTAATGTTATCCTTGCGGAGGGAAGGGGGCAGTTAACAACTGTGATACCTATCTTTTTTCTTTATAATTCAATATCATCTCTAATAAATATTTTTCAAAAATATTTTCTTTCTTATATTGTAATACTTCCCCCTTGCCCTTGTTTTGACCATACAATATTGCTCATAACACCATGCTATGTAAATTGTGTAAACAAAATAAATATCACTTTGTTTTCTCAATTCTTTTCAGTAATGACCTCACAGAACAAGACTTAATTTGCACATGTGATGACATATCGAAAATCTCCCCTCTCAAACCCTGCATTGCCAGTTTTTATAAATGTTATTGATCCAAGACCGGCCTTGGTCTTTCTTGTAATGTACTGTCTATTCTTCCATGGCAAGGTTTAAAAATGAATCTCGCCAATAATGAAAACACTTCACCAAATCTCCACGGGCTGCTGAAAAATTAATGAAGAATCACTTTGTGCGCTGGTTTATTTCATCTCTTGCCTTTCAGTCTGGAATCTTTAATAAGGGCCTGATCCAAACGCCAGTGCATGTAAACTCCTGCCCACTGCCATATACTTTTGTGTCCGGAGGCCCATGTTTCACAGCCGAGAGAGCCCAAATTCACTAGCGACCTTTCCCCAGAAGAACCACCGAGTCTCCTCCAAAGCTAAAATACATGAAGCCATGCAGTATGAAATGGTTAATAAACTCCAAATGAAATGTCTCGAAAAATTAAATAAAATGTGAGTGACAAATTATAAAATAAGCGAGTGAGTCAGTGACAAATAAGATATGTGTTATCCCAAGAGGTCAAACCAGCAATTTGCTTTTTACACTTTCTAATAGTTTTAATTACCAAAGCCCACTTTAATTCACACATCCGCCTCCACTGTTTGCCTGTTGCGTTCATGTTGAGGCTAAGCTGGTTTATTCTTATTTTAATTCATTTACTGTTCTTGGTAGCCGATAAAAAAGAGGCAGTTTTCTGTGATAGCTCCCTAGATACCTAGGTGTTCAAACTAATAACAGGATAGCTGCATGGATGGGAATTGGCCTTTAATCCACCGCTAACCACATTGAGTATTCTCCTCCTGCTACTGTGATTACCTTTGGTGGTCCCACTGTTATGGCTGCCGTTCAGGGGAAACGGCTATGAACTCATTCAGTTCATTTACGTTCAAAATGGTCCTGACTCTTTTCTCCTTGTGTCTACAATGTAAAGAAAGGATGCAGCGAGCATTCTTTATCTACAAAACGGGACAAATGGGAGCTGTTATAGTTTCGTTCCACCGGGAGTGCTTGTGTAAAACTGTTGATATGTGATATTGGAAGTAAATGAGAATCACTGTGATAATGTCTGTGATATGCCAAGTTGAAATGTTTTATGTTGGGCACTCGGTACTGTAAGAGGAATGGAAAGACATTTCAGTATCTTTAAAGAAAATATAAGCTCCGTGTAGCTTTAATAAAAAATGCTATATACTAGACGCACAGTTTTGTGGGTAAGGAGGCTGTAGCAATTCAGAATGTCAGATATGATTTTCTGCTACAAATATATTCAGTTCAAATTTTTAGCTGGAGTTTTAACTACTTGTTACATTTTATACTTTTTATTTTTCCAATTTGGTGCCTTAAAAAACTGAATATCAAACATTGATGTACATTGATGTAAAATATTCATTTTAAATGTAGGTTGGCTGTAGCTAAAGCTACTTCTGGTTAAGTACTCTTCTTGATTGGAAATGTGTTTCAATTGACTAGCCAGTCTACTCACTGCACAGCAGTCTTATGTTGACAGCGATTGGCAAGTCATGGGGAAATTGTGGTCAGATACAATTAAGTTAAGCAACCACAACATGATTTGGCAGATGGATGTTGTGCAAAACCCTTGATCATGCTGGCACAGTTAATACCCCCATACAGCAGGTGGCGATAGTGTGCATGGTTTTGTTCCGCATGTTTTGTTTTAAACAACATTTTAGACCATTAACATTTTGTTGTTTTACCATAAAAATAAATAAAAAACAGTGATGCAAAATAGTGTGGTCTTTACTGCTATCAGTTATGTTTACTGTTAAATTGCATTTGCTTCTAATGATTCTGGGAAATGTAGGTTGCACATAATTGGTGTGCCAATATTGACACTGAAAATAGTGTATTGGTGTAAATTTTACTTGGGCTGCTGCCATTCTACGTCAGCTAGACTCTCCACAACAAGGACTTACTAATGATTACTTATCACAAAATGTGTGTGAATATTTCAAACGCAAGAACCAGTCTGCCTCAGTTCCACTTTCAATTACATTTGAAACAAACTGCCAAAAATACCTGTTATTTTTAACACTGTTGCCCGTACTGTATTCAGTAGCATTATCACGTTAGTGGCTCACATAAAATAATTTATTTCAGCATTGCGCTCATAAAAAATATATAAATATATAACAAAGCAAAAATATCATCCCACAGTGGGCACTGCATGTCAGTTTTAAAAAAGACAAAACCTGACCCGCAAGATCTGTATCTGTGCACCGTCCTCCATTCCCAAGCCTCTGAGAAATGCAGGAGGAATTAATATTAATTTCCCCCTTTAGCGCTGGACGCTGTTTGCTTTCCCTGCCCAGCCTTTATTGATGGTCCAAGATTAGAGGACGGCTGAGTGTGCTCGGGGGCTGCAGGCAGAGAGACTGGACTCCCGACAGGCTGTTCTGTGCTTGTGTTTGTAAGCAGATATTTTATTGATATGCAGTCCAAACCGTTCTCTGACACTTTTGAAACAGTCTCAGTTACTATAACCTAAAACGAATATCGGTCTTAAGTGCCGTCGTATGCTGACGATGTGGGTGGATAAACGGCACACTCCGAGCGAAATGTAAAATAAAATAAAATAAAGGCAGGACTGCAAGAGTAAAGAAAAACCTTAAAAACGATAGATAGATAGATAGATGCGATTCAACATTTTCAACATGATATGCGATTGATTAATGTCACTGATTGGCCAAGGATTCCATTCACAGAGGTCTAAATCAGTCCCTGATTGGTGGGGAAGAATGGAGGACTGGACTGTTATTGGCCATTGAGTTATTGAGATATTTTCAGTTGCCTCCAGTTGGAACTCAGCCGACAGAAGATGATGATTTTTCCAGAAATAGTGTCTGCACCATTGGTTTATTAACACAGCACATGCCCAGGAATTGGGTGGATGAAATGGAGCGCCGTATTTTTCCGGCTGAAAGTACAGTAAGTTGTTAAACTGACCGGTGAGTTAGCACTGGGGCAGTGTTGCAGTCGTTTCTTCTGTGGATACTTGCTTAGGTTCCATGTCCCTTGCAGGATTCATGGACTGGGCTTTTCTCCGGAGGGCCTTGGCAGGGACGATGTGGAGGGGGGGGCGCACTATCTGTACTTCCCTCGCCTCGCCGATCGACATAGGGTGAAGTCCAGAGCACAACAGAGATTTAGGGCTTCCCCTTCATCTTCTCTTACTCACCCTCGTGGAGAATTAACAGAGATCTTTTGTGCTTTTAATCACCCTCTCCATCATCCTGCCGGTCCTTGCCCGGCTCCCCTCTGTGAGACCGCGAGCCGTTCGGCTGTCCCGTGACTCCCACGGCTAATTTTAGGAGCAACCGCGCACCACTGCCAAGAGCCGCATTGACGAGAGTAGCGTCATCGTTACAGATCGCCGGATGAATTCATCAATTAGCCATTGGATGGTGCTGTGTACCTTAGAGAAATTTCAAAAGCTACTCAAAAAAGGGTGGAAAAAAACAACACTACAGAGAATAGGGGATAACTGCAAACAAGGGAAATTTAAGGGCGAATGGAGCCAGGTTTCTTATTGATTTCTCTTTCTGGAGGGGGAAATAACAGTACGCCGTGCAGTACCTTGGCTAGTGTATACAGCAATGGGGCTCGATAAGATCAGTTTAACCCTCCACCTTCAAACCTGCCCCCAAAAACATGAAGGCACTTTTCAGATGCTGAGCTGAAAGGCACCTTAGAACTTTTAACTGAATGGGTGAAGAACTTCAAGAACTATTACTGTGAAAAATAAAACTGCAAACCACCATTTTGTCACCATTGTTTGCCAGGCATGCACAAAGTAAATGTATGTGTGTAAATTGTATGCTTGTACAGTATATGCAATCCCACTGCTATATGTGGGGTGTAAGCGGGTGGAGTTTCTGGCACCTCCACCCTTCCACAAAAGATCTACAAAACGTATCCGCAGAATATCTTTTGTGCTGCTGGATACCACTAGCTGCGATTGGAATCCGATTTTATTTACTCGACTGGCTACCACTTACTTGAAAAGGAGATGCCATTTGATTACCAGTGCCAGATCAGCTCAGTCCGAGGCAGGGCTGTGCATCTGTCAGGTCGCTTTCTCCTCCGGTAATTAATCATGGTAATTTATAAGCTAATTGACTCATTAGACCCAGCTCCTTCTGGACCGCGGCGTTTGGGCAGATTTGTTTTGCCCGTGAAACCTACGCCCGCTGCGAGGGGGCGCAGCGCTCCATCAGGAGCCTCTGTAATTGTCCGCGCCGTGGCCTGTCTCTCGAGCTTTCGACGTGCGGCGCCGAGAGCGATGGTTCTCGGACTTCGAGTCGGCGGGAGTCACGTGTCTCTCTGGAGGCGGCGGCGGCGGCTAACGCTTCTCCCCCGCGCCGTGACGCTCGAGGACCCTGACGCCGCAGAGCGCTAGCTGCAGGTCAGCTTCAGCCTCATCCCCCAGCGTCTCCAGACCGGGGCGCCGGGATGCTCACGGCGATGAAGGCGGTGATTGATGAGGTCTATGCCTGCGCACGATGGCGCTTCGCTGTACTCTTCTTGGACCTGGCTCCGGGACTTCCGTACACGTTTTCGCTCCGCTCGAATCTGCCATTTTCTCCATTCCTTAATGTTTTTCTTGTTGCTCCAGTGATATGTGTTAATTACATCCCGCTGTAAGTTTCTCTGGGTACGACCATGTGTCAAATAAATAAATAATAGTAGTGCCTGGAATCAGAGGCCCCCGGGCTTGTAACTCCAGGCTGCAGAAGCACCGCACAAAGCTTTCTCATTAAATTCATTCATGTGAAATGGCTCAGTCTGAAATAGAATTATAAGAAAGCCAGCAGTATTTCGTACTGCTTTTGGGTGTTGTGAGTTTGAAGTTCGGTTGGATCACTGTTGTGGTGCCCTTAGAAATATCGTACTTCACCTCAATTACCTCAAAACCCTGTTTTTACTGCTGTATGGTATTTTGTCCATGTAAGCCTCACGGGTTGCCCTGGCGATGGGTCTGAATTATGCATTGAAATGACAGCGTGTAACAGAGTCAATGAATTGATTTGAGAGTACTCATTGGAACAGCTCTTGCAACTGGGGATTGTACATCTTTCTGTTAGAGCTCAGGTGTTCGTTCCTGGCAGAGAATGTGAAGTGTGTGTGCGTGTGTGTGTGTGTATGTGTGTGTTTGGCAGCTAGGCTGCTTAGTGGGAGTGAGTCTTCCGAGGCAGCAGGTGGCACTGTGACAGAAGTATAATGAGGTCCAGATGGCCCAGAGCATCAGCAGCATACTCTTCCTGTCTCTAATGGGTCTGATTATTTGATCAGAGCTTTAAATGAGAAATTAAGCAATATGGCGACTTGTGTCTGCTATTTCTCTCTTTCTAGCTTAACCACATGTACAAAGTTTGGATCAATATTCTTTCATGGTATTGTGCCGATTCGACTCTCCAGAGACAAAGTATTCATTCTCTCTCTCTCCCTCTCACTCTTTGTAGTCCTTGCATTGAACATCAATGTAAAAATGAAAAAATGATGGCAGTAGCTAAACAATTATCGGAAGCAGACCGCATCTATCAGAGTTTGATGCACTTCTGTGAGACTAGGCAAGGATCTTTAACTGTGCTGAGCTTTCCTATTGAGGCGATTTCCAGCTGGGTAAAGTGTACTGGGTAAATGCATTCGAAAACACAAACCCCAGTCAGTTAATCACTTTATATGGCAGCAAGGAAAATATAGTATATGAAGTCAATTAGCTGAATTACTCTGCCTTTGATATATTTCAGAAAGACATCATCACCTGGGCACTAATGTGGAAAACTGCTTTACCACTTTCACAAAGCCTCTCTGGCAGTCAGACAAGAACTGACAGATTCAGATTCCGTCACTGCTGTCAAATTGTGCCCACACAGGTATTAACAATAATGCATTTGGCAGCTGACTGCAAACATACTGCTTTAGTTATTTTCAGTAAGTGAATGGTACACATGCATATTAATTTCCTTTGGATGATTGGAAAAGCTGTGAAAATCACTTTCTGCTACAGTCTTCCATACATAACAATTCTGACAGACTCATGCCCCAGCGTAAACACACACACACACACACACACACACACACACACACATACACACTCTTTCATACTCACACACAGGTGCACTCAGACTCTCACACACATTGCTTCGCTCTCTCTCCTTCTCCCACTTGCACATCACACATACAGCTAACCCTTGGTAGCAGGAATCCTAAACTTATCTTTGCCCTAGCAAAAAAATCACCATAATGGAGTAGTTAAAATTCAGTTTTACCCCGAGTAATGAAGAGAATATATAATTTAAGGACCTGATATGCAGATGGGATGTACCGTGCTAGGGGTTTGTTCGAGTGAGTGCACGCCAGGCAGTAGTGGAGACCTCTCAAATATCATTGCTCATATGTAAATCCCTCAAGGTAATGAAGGTATCTGATCTAATCACATCTAATCACGGAGCTATAGTGAGCTGTCACTCATTGGACTAGTCTGGACCAAGGAACATATTCAGCTGTCAAGAACAAAACAGGATTTGATTCACCCAAAATGGGCACCTCCACCCATTTTAGTGTTATGAAGCCCCAATATCCTGTCATTACAAACCCCCCCCCCACTCACCCACTCCACTGCCCAGATGCCCTTGGAGACAAGAGTAACCAAGCAAAGTGCGGAAGATTGGGTTGTGGTTGGTACTGAATGTACGAGGAACGTGGACTGGAGGTCCACTGACTCAGCGTTTCCTTTGGCTGAGTGCAGGACTCCAGGAAACAGCCCGGTGGTCAATCAGAAAATCAATCAAAATGTATCTGATGTAGTGCAGGTTTTTCTGCATTGTCAAAAGAAAGAGAGCTCCAGAAAGGGTCGCGGCTTCAGCGGCAGTCAGGCTCCCACATTTGCCCTCCTCTTTTAATCCAGGGCTTGATGAATAAGCCCCGGGAGGCATTTACAGCACTTACCGCTGTGGTTAAAGAATCAAAGGTAATGTAATTGGGGCACGGCGTTCTGTAGGAACATTTAACGATTTTGCAGGGTCATTTCAAAGGAACGTTCCATATGCACACAGGAGGGTAGAAAATGAGTTCGCTTTAATGCCACCTAGGAAGATATCTGGAAACCTTTTTTTTGTAAGCACTAGAAATAATGCCAGAGAAAAAGCTGTAATTGCAGAAGCAAATGTACGTATGCGTTTGGTGAATGTAGTAGGCAACTGTATAACAGGTTTGAGGAACTGCTAAATGTTGTGCTATCACAATGATGAAATAAAAGCCGCTTAACCTTATGGCCCATCTGGGCCAATTGTAGGAGGGACAAAATGGAGTTTCTTCTTTAATCATTGCTGAATAACTGCAGATGCCCAACAAACAGTCAGCAATACAATTCTGATTTCATCACGCCGTCGGGTTTAGAAAATAATAGGTCCACGGAAAACAATAATATCCGTGCTCCCCTGTGTTGCCGGAAGTCAATTCACAAGTGTGTTATAATATGAAGAAATTAATATTGCCATGTGAATGCACAATCCCCTCTTCACGCTAAAGTTGCACTGAAATCATCAAAAGCTTCTATAGAAATGAGGCTGGGATGGGGTGACTGAACTGTGAGTGCTCCTTCAGAAACACTCCAAGCTCAGCTGCTCCTGTTCTGTGATTACATCGCCTTCAGATGCTCGTCCAAGATTTGGTGTCAGCGATGATGATGGTTCCCGGCGAAAGGCTTAGCACCGATGTTTCTGCGGGGGAATCGCACTGCGCACGACTGGCGCGAGTTAAAGAAAGCTACGCTCGCAATCACCGCTGTTGCTATAGCGTAGGGAACAATATGGTGGCGGCAGGGAGAGACAGGCCTTATAATGGATTACCTTCTGAGTGTAGATACTGCACAGCTTCCCCCCTGTGTTTCATACCTCATTCCCGCCGTTGCTTTCCAGGTGCCGGAGAGTCCTTTTATTGAGGTAGTTTCTCTTTCCTGCGCTTTAAAACACAAACTTCATTAAGCAGCTTTGTCAGCGTATGCGGCCCTGCTTGGAAGCAGCACTTTCAGTAGTTGTTCAGCAGGTACTGTAAAAGGCTGCACTGTTCACAGGTACTCAGGTTAAAATGGCACAGTAGGCTAAAACGTGAGTTTTTTGGTTGAGAAATATGAAATTATCTACAGAAGTTTGAAGACTTATAATGATACTAACTTCTTATGGAGCATTTGGTTAGAATGCTGAAAGTATTTCTGTTGGAGATGGGCACTGCTTTTCCATGATCTGATTTGCCAATAAAAATACACAATCGAGCCATACATAACACCATAGATAAAAAAAATTACGCAGAGAAGCATTCATTCTGCAGTAGGTTTCTCCGGTGTTGTGAAACGACAACACTGCAGAAATTGAATGTAGTATATACATGTATTGTAGATTTGACTTCTGTGCTGGGTTAGAATACAGCAGTGGGCTATAGCAATGTGTCTAGCTTTAATTCTGCACTAAACCTGCAGTGGTCTGCTCAGATGATGAGTAGCATTAATCCATGTTTGCTGGGTTAAAGTAATGCATTCATCTATAGAGGAGTGTTGTACAGTAACCCATATAGGTGTACTGGGTCAGAATGCTGCAGCAACCAACATTGCTATTGATGTAGCCTCAGTAACCTATAGTGTTGGGTTGGGTCAGAGGACTGCAGTAACCTATAGAGGTGTGCTGGGTTAGAACGCTGCAGAAAGTTTGTGCGGCGTTGGGTCAGAGCTCTGCAGTAACTGGTGGTAGTGTGTTGTGTTGGGAGTTCTGCCGTAACCTATAGAGGTGTGCTGGGTTAGAACGCTGCAGAAAGTTTGTGTGGCGTTGGGTCAGAGTTTTGCAGTAACTGGTGGTAGTGTGTTGTGCTGGGAGTTGTGCTGTAACCTATAGAGATGTGCTGGGTTAGAACGCTGCAGAAAGTTTGTGTGGCGTTGGGTCAGAGTTCTGCAGTAACTGGCGGTAGTGTGTTGTGCTGGGAGTTGTGCTGTAACCTATAGAGATGTGCTGGGTTAGAACGCTGCAGAAAGTTTGTGTGGCGTTGGGTCAGAGTTCTGCAGTAACTGGCGGTAGTGTGTTGTGTTGGGAGTTGTGCTGTAACCTATAGAGATGTGCTGGGTTAGAACGCTGCAGTAACCTCGAGCGGTACATTGTGTTAGAATTCCGGAGTTTTCTACAGCAGAGTGTCCTGTTAAAATGCTGCAGAGTGCTGTCTCTCAGCACAAAGCGGTCAGCAGGTGTGTCGCAGTTGTCCTGTCAGGCACCTGCGGCATGGTGAGATTAATAATGTTAATGTTAATAATGCAACAGCTAACTCAAGGCCAGTAGTGCCACGGTCTCTGCGATCGTTATTCCCCCCAGCCACCCCCCAGTCCGCGATTGCTACCCCCCCCCCCCCCCCCCCCCCCCAGCCTCCTCTCGGTCAGTAGTCTGGCCTAGGGCGGCTGAGGCACATCAGTCTGCACATTGCCTCAGGCACCTTTTCTGGGAATTCAGACAGACCTGGATCTTCAAAAGGGCTCTGAATGAGACGAGGCTTTGATTCCCTGCCACTTTCGTAAAAAATAAAAGCAAATTAAAATGTATGACATTTATATTATATGTTAAGGCTTTAAAATAGGGAAAATTTGAGAGAAGTGGGATGGTGTGAGAATAAAATAAAACAACAATGCTGTCAGCACTGAAACTCCACTTTCTGTGAGATTTTAATAAATAAACAGGCTCTCTCCTCTGAAGATACTTTGAAGATTGTTATTAACTACTGAGGGTATGAGACATGCCTATTTTAAGAATGTCCAAGCACCTCAGCATGAATACAGACGGAGGTGTGTATTAATGGAAATCGAGTAACCTGCTTCTGTCTCAGTTTGGATGGATTGCTGGTGTCCCACTCTTGGTGGATATGAAATGGTCTCAGAGACTTTGCCTTCAAATTAGTGTATGTGACAGTTTTACATACGATCTCGGCTTCTGCTGTACGTCCATTAGTTTCCCAGTTAGCGTTTTGAACCAAATCTTTTAGTTGAAGCAAAACAAAAGGACTAACAGACTTCAGTTCCATGACTAGGGTGTAACTAAAAGCTATCTTACCAAATTCAGGTACTTAATCTAGTTCAGGTATTCAGAAATGGAACACATGCTAATGAGTAGTGAGATAAGACAGAATTTTACCTAAAATAGTGAATGAAGGCAAACCAATGTGATTCTTTAGAGAGGTTAGACTTACCCTCTAATAACGGAGGCAGTGATGCATACTAGAAGTGATGAACTATAATGCACCATGATACACTGGTCTAACAGGATATAATAGGGGATATGACTCTATCTTTGGGAGCTTCTCCGTGAAAGTGGTTTCGACATTTTGTCTGGCGGACATTGTCAAACTCCATGTCTGCTCCACTCCACTCAAGTCTTTTTTTTTTTAACCTCATTCGATGTAGTCAGTGAGCATACCTATGTCTGAAGCAATTAAATCTGCACATATCCAGTTATTCGACATAACATAAATAATTTCTGGTAAAGGAGTCTGATTTCTTGTCACTCATTTTTAATTCATGCTGAAGTAGCTCAGGTTTATAATCTACGCTATCAACAAACCAACTAATTCACTGAATGCTTCTCTTTTCTGTTTCGTTGTATGTTTCTCATTTTTAGTTCAGGATTTGTGTTTACGTTTTGGTGCTCAGCTTGGAGCTATAAACTTGGATGTTAACTTTTTAGATAAGAAGAACTTGTTTTATACATTTGAAAAGAAGAAACATTTTCATTCATGCTTGTCCTCCACTCAGTCAAGGACACTAATGAACTACAAATGGACTAAGAAAAGTTCTGTCGCAAAATAAAATCATTTCTATAATGCAATTCTGCAATGCCTCGAAGAACGAGGAATCATAACAGCCTGGTTATTGAATTTTGTTTGCACAACATAAATTTGGCTTGAAAGGAAATAAAACGTTTAGCATGAGCAGGACATGGATTTCATTCTGTTGATGTCATGCTCTGGGGTTCCATAGATTCGTTGGAGAAACGCAATGCCACGCAAGCCTAACCTATTGATGCTAAGTGGCAAAGGCATGCAGAGCTGTTTCTGATGGACCATGGCTCCATGGAGATTGCGGCACTGTTTTAATCACGCATATCCAAACCCACTGTGGCTACTGCACAGCTCCCATTTCAGCTGGTGTTTCTAATCCGCTGTCTCCCTTTCACCACAGAAAGGGAAAAGCTTTCGAGTTTTTTTTCCCCCCCGCCCATTTCAAGTTAAGTTCAATCTTGTCTGTCATTCCAGCTGGTAAATATGTTGCTTCTCGATAAGTTCCGGAGCCTTTGAGGATGTTGGCCAATTAAGGGCTCTCCCTCTTCCCGGGATTGTGAAAGAGCCGGTTTGGCAGAACGACCTGATGGGACTGGCACTGATTGAGGTCTAAATTGATGCCCTGTCACGCTGAGAGTGTGCAAACACACACACCTCTCTTTCAACCGGTGCACTGCACTGAGTCCCAAGGGCCAGGTGTCACTCCTAATACCTGCCAGCCTACAGGAAATGAAAACATTTATCAGGGGGAGTGCAAGTTTCCAAATGCCCCAGCGATTTTTCTGTTACCTGTTTAAGAAACAAAAGCCTTCTTTGCCATATGGACCTCCTTTACTTTATAGATTGATGGTTCCCTTGTGGTATATGGTGCATGCGGAATAACATTGAGTACATTAAAAGACTTATCCACGTGATAAGATAATTAGATGGGCTGGTGTGCATCTATTTGATTTTCCCGCAGCGTGATAATGAATGCAAATCATATGGAAATATAACACTAATTAGAGTAATGGCATGCAGATGGCAATCTCAGAACTGGATTAACGAAAGGTCATATCTCAATCAGGAGTTAAATAAAGTGAATGTGAAGCAAGTTCTATGGCTAGGGGATTAAAATGCTCACATTGAGGATGAAACAGGCTTGACCTGAACAAATGAGTGTCTTGATGTCTCCAAATGTCCTCTGCCTTGTGAATCTTGGAACTGGTTCAGCATATTTTCCACAAACCCTTCAAACTTTTTTGGATTAAGTTCAGCTGCAAGCGGGTTTGAGTGTTGGCCAAGATCGATTGGGTGGCTCCAACTGATGGGCATCCCCTGGTGGCTGGATTTCCCAAAATGCAACTGAATATTGACAATTTAAATTATAGAGCTGACGTGATTTTTTAGTTGAGGCGAAAATCTATCAAGAAGCATAAACAAAACACTCCCCAATGCCTAATAATATAACAATTAATGACATGATATTACTATTATAAATGTGAAATTACATTTCATTACTTACTTGGTAAGCAGTTCATCAAAACAAGACTGGCATGCCCTTATATTATTCAGCTCTCCATCCAGTAAAATCTTTGCTAACAACCTCCCTGCAGATTTTGCATTTCCAATTCTAAGAGAATCCAAAAGCTTTCTCTAAATGTAGTTTGTCTTGATTACGACACCAACTATACATAATAAGTAAACAAGATTATCAGCACTATGAAATGGGCTCTGTACAATGTGCTGCTCTCCTAATAGCAATTTTGTATTATTTATCATCTAATGTATGAAGCTCTGAGGAGGAACAAGCTTAAAAGAATCTAAATGCCTTTTGTGTTTTTACGCCAGGCACCTCTTGTTGATGAATGCCATTCCTTCTCTCCAGTGTTTCTGGTCAGTAGTGCATGCAGAATTCAGATCAGCTGCTATTATGTTTGAAATGTCTACTTGATTATTTGCGATGAGGAGAAATCAAATTTATTTTCAGTGCTCGCACATTACCGACATTTTGTGTCTCCTTGAATGCTGTGCCATTTCAATGCCGTTGTGCGATTAACTGAAAACCCAGTTTCGGAAAACGAGGTCTCTATTGCTCTTGTTGCTGCTGTTTTGCTCTTCCTGCTCAATGAACTTGTCAAACAAATGTCACGTGATTTGTATGTATTGAACACAATATTTTTGATATTTCTGGAAGGGCATGGATTTGGATTTTGTCACAGGGACAAAAATATGATCGCAACATCATTAAAAACAAAGAGTCAGTGCACTGGTGAGCTCAGTAATTCAAAGGGGTCTGGTAGGCCAAGGAAGACCTCTGCAGTTGATAAGGAATTCTCACCATGATGAAGAAAAGCCACCAGATCAGAATCAGCAAAACATCAAAGCCCATTCCCTCATCCCTTACTCCAAAATTGATTAAATTCATTTTTTTCCTCCAAATTCTACACACAATACCCCATAATGACAACGTGAAAAAAGTTTTTTTGCTAATTTATTAAAAATAAAAAACTAAGAAATCACATGTACATAAGTATTCACAGCCTTTGCCATGAAGCTCAAAATTGAGCTCAGGTGCATCCTGTTTCCACTGATCAACCTTGAGATGTTTCTACAGCTTAATTGGAGTCCACCTGTGGTAAATTCAGTTGATTGGATATGATTTGGAAAGGCACACACCTGTCTATATAAGGTCCCACAGTTGACAGTGCATGTCGGAGCACAAACCATGCATGAAGTCAAAGGAATTGTCTGTAGACCTCCGAGACAGGATTGTCTCGAGGCACAAATCTGGGGAAGGGTACAGAAAAATGTCTGCTGCTTTGAAGGTCCCAATGAGCACAGTGGCCTCCATCATCCATAAATGGAAGAAGTTCGGAACCACCAGGACTCTTCGTAGAGCTGGCCACCCGTCTAAACTGAGCAATCGGGGGAGAAGGGCCTTAGTCAGGGAGGTGACCAAGAACCCGATGGTCACTCTGTCAGAGCTCCAGCGTTCCTCTGTGGAGAGAGGAGAACCTTCCAGAAGGACAACCATCTCTGCAGCAATCCACCAATCAGGCCTGTATGGTAGAGTGGTCAGACGGAAGCCACTCCTTAGTAAAAGGCACATGGCAGCCCGTCTGGAGTTTGCCAAAAGGCACCTGAAGGACTCTCAGACCATGAGAAACAAAATTCTCTGGTCTGATGAGACAAAGATTCAACTCTTTGGCGTGAATGCCAGGCGTAATATTTGGAGGAAACCAGGCACCGCACATCACCTGGCCAATACCATCCCTACAGTGAAGCATGGTGGTGGCAGCATCATGCTGTGGGGATGTTTTTCAGTGGCAGGAACTGGGAGACTAGTCAGGATTGAGGGAAAGATGAATGCAGCAATGTACAGAGACATCCTGGATGAAAACCTGCTCTAGAGCGCTCTTGACCTCAGACTGGGGCGACGGTTCATCTTTCAGCAGGACAACGACCCTAAGCACACAGCCAAGATATCAAAGGAGTGGCTTCAGGACAACTCTGTGAATGTACTTGAGTGGCCCAGCCAGAGCCCAGACTTGAATCCGATTGAACATCTCTGGAGAGATCTGAAAATGGCTGTGCACCGACGCTCCCCATCCAACCTGATGGAGCTTGAGAGGTGCTGCAAAGAGGAATGGGCGAAACTGCTCAAAGATAGGTGTGCCAAGCTTATATATTCAAAAAGACTTGAGGCTGTAATTGCTGCCAAAGGTGCATCAACAAAGTATTGAGCAAAGGCTGTGAATACTTATGTACATGTGATTTCTTCATTTTTTATTTTTAATAAATTAGCTAAAATTTCTAAAAAAACTTCTTTCATGTAGTCATTATGGGGTGTTGTGTGTAGAATTTATTCAATTTTGGAATAAGGCTGTGACATAACAAAATGTGGGAAAAGTGAATCGCTGTGAATACTTTCCGGATGCACTGTATGTTTCATTTGCAGAAGAAAAAACACAGTGTTGTCTTGTCCTTTGTCCACCCCATGGTATATTCCATGAAGATGTATAGTTTGGAAAGATTGTCCTACTCCTGAAACCACCAGAAAGTTTTGATCATCCATGTCCTGATGGCTATAGTCCTGTTATTTGTCCTTCCAGCTGCAGTTTGCAGCCTGTGGTATTTATGACTCCAACTCTGTGCAGCTGTGACATTATGAATGTATGGCACAAAGAGACTAAAATTAAAAGTAGTGGTTAGAACAGGTAAAATTTCACCTTACCGAAGGAAATAATAATGAAAAACATTCACTTTAGTCTTCTGTTTGTAAGAGAGACAGCTAATTTTAACCTTGTGATTCACTTAACCTTGCCGTTGTAGGCCTTGCAATCATAGGCATTCATGTTTTAACGGCTCTGATTGAAACTCAATATTTTATTGATGGCCTGGACTTGTCATGTCCACTTGCAGGGGAAGAATGAATTGAATGAGAAAAAAGATGAAAGCCTTAGCCTCTGTAGTTGCTCTTAGACTCCTATATTGAAGGACCGCACAAAATGAAACTGGTAAGCTTTACCGTTATTGTCTATATATATATATATATATATATATATATACATATATATATAAACTCAAACTCAACCTGACCTCTGATTTTATACCACAAAGCAGCACTGTTTGGTAATAGAAGCTGTAGCAAAGGCAGCCAGTGATGGGTCAATATGTCCAACATGTCCAAAGATACTTTTATCCAATGGAGGAGAGTAAAGAAATGTCATGAGTCGGCCTACCTTAAGCATATTAGTGCACTCCTGCTAGCAAATGACTGGATATAACTGTCAGTCACTGACTTGTTTAAAAACCATCCCATCATGCCGTTTAGAAGGCAAATTCTTAGATCCCATACATGAAATTATGACTTCTTATTTCGTTCAGAGCAGGTGATGCTGAGCAAACGTACTTCTGAACAAAGATATATGCATTTCCTAAATAAATCCCGTTATTGTCCAACACTTTATTTTGTGGAGGCCCCCCGTGGATGAGGGGATGCTGACCCGATCAGCCCATCTCCTACAGTGAATAGAAGCTGAAGGCTTAAGCAGACTACTGTTGCCTACAACTTTTTTGTATATATCAATGAGCTAGCCTAACTAACTTACGCATACTTGAGACCTAAAGTCATTGCTAGCAGAAAGAATTGGTGTCTGACATTTTGTGAGCGTTGCCCAATGCAATGCATATCATATTATTTGTTACATATTTATTGTTTTAATTCACACTTCAGCTGATTTACTACCAGAGCTAGCTAACTAACGCTCTATTTTGTTTCTGACATGATGGACAAACTGCAATTATCTCTGCAATTTATCTTATATTATGCAATTATCTAAATTGCAATTCATTATTAATTAATACTCACTCAGACCTAGTTAAGTAAGCTGACCTTGATATGTCAACTAAAATGTAATGAATAACTGTCAGCCGACAGCGCAAAGTATTACCTTTTCTTTCATTTACAATTACACCCTTTAATTAAAGGCAACCAACTTGCTAAGCTAAATTGCATAGCACAAGTTACACATATGACCACTGCTGTACCAAAATTACCTAACAGTATTTGAAGTCGTCAGCTGTCTTGACACATGAAATCTATGTATTGTCTTGGTTGTTCTGATTCTTAATGCTGTCGTGAAGTGTAGTACAACTACACCCCTTGGGCATGGACTGCAATCTGAGGTCAATACCGAACAGTTTCACAGAGAGTAACGTCTTTAGAATGTTTCTGGATGATTGATCCATCAGGCAGACCCCGTAACAGTCAAGCTGCTGGAACTTGGTCAAAGGGTCTCCTGGGAATGAGCATCGCATTCAATTTAAACACGGGGTGGTGACGTGGCAAAACCCGGTGCCCTACCTACTTTCAGTCCTCTCTCTGGAGACGTAAAACGTGCTTTTATGGTGATCATTTCAGTAGTTTATTTATTTATTTTCATTTCAAGAGAGGCTTGAGGCAGTGATATGTCTGAGTTATCGGTTGCTTTGTTGATGTTTTTGGGGGCAGGTTGTTTATTAAAGATATCCGCGCGTCACATCGCCGGCGTGTGCCGCAGGAGATGTCGACTTCCACCGGCTCCCGCGTGCAATTAAATGTCAATCAATAGCCAGCAGTTCTTTCATCAGTCTTCATTATCCGTTATGAAAAGCTGGGGTAATAGATGGAGACGTTACGCTTGATTGACAGGGGGAGCCCGAGGGCCAGAGTCTGACCGTGTGGCAGTGGAGTGGACAGCTGAAACATTGCGCTGTTTCTAACCTTCAACAACACTCCCGGCTCTATGACTTGTTTTCATCTTTATTTTCTTCTTTTGTTAGTTTTAGCCCCAGAACAAAGAACGCCAAAGATTTATACTGGTTTTTTAAGGTCTGTGACACACTGGCAGAGATATTGTACTCCCATTGTGATTCACTTGAAAGACTTGCACTAGGGCCTTTTCATGGTCTAAAAACTAGGGAAGGGTAGACAGAAGAGTGATGTGAACATGTGAATGACCTCACTACTATCATTCAGAGAATAAATCTGCAGATACGTGTTTTTTTAATATTTAGTACGGTATCAGGAGACCAATCATCTTTCAAAATATGTTTAAATCTGAAAGATTTCTTGAATCCGAGCCACATTATATAAAGGCACCTTGTTTGGTGAAGGCTTAAAGCTTAAGAAAGTGGATATGCTGCCAATAATGACACCTACACAGTGCAGCGTACTTAAAAATGCTTCCCCATAAAAATAAGAACGATCACAGACTCTCACTCACAGGCATTAAAAGGCTCTGACCTCTTGCAAACACAGATAACACATTCAGCTATAGCCCCACTTAGTCCTAAAGCCCCCAACTTTGTCCTTTTTGTCTTTCTTATCTGCCTCTTTCTTTCTTATCTGCTTCTTCCTTTTATTTTTCCTCACAGATTCCAGCCCCTGAGTTGTCAGGCTAATTCTTGCAACCGATGACATATCAATATCCACTAACAGCATTGCTTCATAATTCATAATAGCCAATTACTCAGATGAAATCTTCTGGACACATAGGGATGTGCATGTGTAATGACTTAGCAAGCACCAATTAACATGCTTGTGTTCCTCTTCATTTTCCCGGGAGAATATGCAGAACGCAGATTGGCCGATTCTGTCGATCTTCATTGTCGATAGTGATAAAAGCATTCTAGTTTGTGTACAGAGGGAGGGAGAGAGGGGAGGTCACATTAGCAAGCAGAGATGGCTCAAACGGAGCTTAGTACTCAGTGAACTGTGGATTTTAGTCAGTGAGTTATTCCCTTCCCAGCTCTCTGGCTATTGGGCTGGGACACTTAAGTAGTTTGAGATTATATTAAAACCACACATTAAATTCATTCAACATAAGTATTATGTCTTTCTGGTTGTTTTTTAAGGAAATTACCTGCTTCTAGATCAATACAATAGGATTATACATAGGCAATTTTAGTGTGCTCTATGTAATTCACAGGGATTGGTCTGCCTATTTTGATTACATTTCAGTGCTTGTGCAGCTTTAATTATTGTGTCTGGTTAACTTAAGGGAGGTGGCTATTTAAGCATGCAAGTGCCTAGTTAATTGCTGTACCTATTAAAGTGGTGTGCTTTGGGGGATATTTAGGGGGATAACCTGGCACGTAGTTTTATAATACAGCCGGTTATAAACTGATTTAAGCAATTGAACAGCAATTGAATACTGAATCTACTTTGTTTTAACTGTTGTCTACAGGTGTATACAGTATTTGCTTTACACATTTGAGTAATTTGGGATTTTCATTTTGAATTGTTTTTCTTAAAGTGACAGGGCCAATAAATGGCGTAATGTTCATATTGATCCAGTAGTCTGAGCCATCCATAAAACATTCTGACAGAAGGGCCGTGATTTTGTGTGTCCCAAAGAAACCACCAGAGGGCATGCTTCATCATCCAAGACAAACAATGCCTTCTCACGGCAATATCACAGCTGCTGTACGCAAACCCGTCTTAAGGTGAGACGCTGCACGGCCCCGGCAAATCATTATTGTAAAATGTCAGCATAATTATTCAGCACATAGTTTTCCCCTTAATGTTGCAGGGAAGACCTGAACAGGTCAGCATAGATCATGCCTTGAGAAGCATCTCCTGTGGCTGTAACCACAGTGGTCAATAATAATACTAATACTAATAATAACAACCTCAATAGTAATATTAATATCAATAGTAATATTAATATCAATAGTAATATTAATATCAATATTAATATTACTACACATAAATAACAACAATAATAATAACAATAGTAATATTTTTGTTATTTATTTTTATACAAAGCAGGGTGGCACGGATGGTGCAGTGGGTAGCACTGCTGCCTCACAGCAAGGATGGGTTTGAATCCCCGTCGGCCGGGGTCTCTCTGTGCGGAGTTTGCATGTTCTCCCCGTGTTCGTGTGGGTTTCCTCCGGGTACTCTGGTTTCCTCCCACAGTCCAAAGACATGCAGGTTAGGCTGATTGGAGAGTCTAAATTGCCCGTGGGTATGAGTGTGTGAGTGAATGGTGTGTGTGCCCTGTGATGGACTGGCGACCTGTCCAGGTTGTATTCCTGCCTTTCGCCTAATGTATGCTGGGATAGGCTCCAGCCCCCCTGCAATCCTGTTCAGGATAAGCGGGTTAGGATAATGAATGAATTTTTATACAAAGCAACTTACAGTTGATTAGCCTAAGCTGGGGACAATCGCCCCTGGAGTGATGTGGGGTTAAGGGCCTTGCTCAAGGGCCCAACAGCGGTGTGGATCTTATTCTGGCTGCATCAGCGCAGTTCTGTGATCGGTGTATGATCTGTGGAAGAGGTGCAGTGTGCCACTGGCTCACTCTGAGTAGTTCTAAGTGTAAACAGTGAAGCTGTGAAGTTGCATCTGTGAACTAGCGGTTGGTACGGTGCACATCAAAGCGATTCACTGGAAGAATTTTGGCTCGCTGCCGGCACAGGTGGGTGAATCTTACGTGTCCTTTTAAGCTCTTTTTTTTTTCCTTTGATATTAACTTGCTAATCAAAACACAAAATGTACTTTTTTCCAGAACTCTGTGCTCATTATTTTGGCGAATGCAGATTTTGCCCTTTATCTGATGGGACTTGGTCCAAAAATAAATAAAAAATTGTGAGGTCCTCTGACGGCCCAGTAGCCTGCAAAAATGTAATAACAATAAAGGTGTACCTATGATAACATTTTCATAGTTTCAGGAAATTGGGCCACTGTGGCTGGCACGGGTCCAGAAAAATGTATCAGGATTGAGACGTGGCTTTGACTAAATAATCACACAATTTGACCTCCCTCAGAGGGAAGGACATTTTGTGAAGGATGTTACTCACAGTGTCAGAGATTTTTGTGAAGAACCCCCCCTTCATTCACAGGGGTCATAGAAAGTGCAGGAGGGCTTGTAATCGCTCCACTCCCGAATCTCTCATTGCATGGCTGTTTCCAGAAGCGGCGATGACACATGCGGCTCAATTCTCTCTGCCACGCAATCTGTCACAGCACCGCTCCCGACGAGCTGCGTGCCTCGCTCTCCGGTCGCCAGGGCAACAGGAGGTGCGCTTCACGTTATAATAGGTAGAGGATTGCACTGGCAGCTAACACACAGAACATCGGCACATAAAAGTGTTGGAGTGACATGACAAAGTACGGCCCAGATTTCCTCAGATGTGTTTCCAGGTCTTCGGTGTCATTCACAAAAATTGGTCAACAGGTCCAGGCAATGCCGATGCCAACCATGGCTGGTTCTTCCTTACACTCCCAAGAAAATGTTTCAAAAGCAACACTTCGTCTTCAGGGGAAAATAACTATTTATTTTGCCCACACTTTCATACTTCAAACTTCACACATACAGTATCAATAGAGGGTTCCATAAACAACTTCAAAGGATTCCTCTATTGGCCATTTGTGTTGCCCAGGGTATGGGAGGGTTCCCTTGGTTATGGTTCCACGCTTCATCACCCTTCAGCACCCTATGCTGGCCAGTGGAGTGTGTGCCATTTTGAAAAGTCCTCCTCCTACTCCACTCTGTGTGAGCTTGGCTGTAGTCTGCAGTGTGGAATAGAAGCAGCGTAGCATGTTTAAAATAAGAACCCGATTGTGTACACTCTGCAGCGGGGTTCTGTACCTGAATCTGCAGCAGAGTTCTGTACTTGAATCTTCAGCACGTGGGAATTCAGCATGTTCTGCTCCATATTTGGCCCCCAAAAAAAAAAAATCATAAACTTATTCAAACTATTTCAGAATTGGCCTGAAATTCATAGTATGTGAATTTCCCCTTCCAGTTTCAGACGTTTCCCACATATTTACCTCTGGCTGAGATGGAATGAAGCCCATTTGAAATAATGGGTCTTTTGCTATGCTCTTTTGAAGCCATAACCCACAGGCGCTGCGGAGCTCTAGTGGAGCACCACTGTTTTATCAATATTCCACAGGCTCCCAGACGGCAGCGCCTCACCGGCTCCGCTTTCAAATTAGCGCGCAGTTTCTTCCCGGAGTTCGCGGCGATGCGCTGTGGGCGGATGAAACGTCCTCTTCAAAACGGCAATCGCTGCAAAGTCGACGGCGAACAATGGCGGGGCCGCGCGGGTTTCACGCCGGCCGCCTCCTCAGCCGCTCTTGCTCGGGGATGCTCTCCGGCCCCCCTGTTTTCGCAGCGCGCTGCGGAGATGAATGAGCCGGCTTCTTCTGCAGAGTGAGGCCTCCGTGCGGGTGTCAGCGTAGCAAACCGGCGCGGGCGGAGTGACTAGTGTTGCGGTTAGCTCCGAAAAAAGGTGCCCACGTGCTCGCCCCCCCCCCACCCCCCCTTTACAGTTTGGCATGGGTTCTGGGTTATCTGGGATATCGTTGATTTTGGCTTCGGAAATGGTTCGGGGCATGTAACGCTTGGCAAACTCAAAACACAAACCCACATACCTACAGATATATTTTACATGTAGATGTAAATGCAGTGTGTGCTGTTTGTAAGTGTGTAAACATTCATGAGGGAAAACCACTCCTACACATTAACATATTGCACTTTCAGGCAATTGATTTTACACTGTATAAACCGAAAATAAGTCCATTTAAGTATTTTTGTCATGTATAACATTTTATTTCTATTACCTTTTTTTGCTAAATAAGTGTATTAAAGTTAAATAAAACTATTGCCAGTGAGGTAAGACAGTTCTTTTTGCCAGTGAGGTTAGAGCATCTAACTCGTTAAGAAAACAGTAACTTTAAACAAGCAAATTTTTTCTACTTGAGTGAAAGCAAATATTATTTTACATGACTTACACGACAAGTCTTTTTACAAGACAGTATTGGGAAATGTTATTTACAATTCATCATGTATATAGTGTAAACCGGAACAATTTTTAAAAAGCCATCTAATACTTGAGAGTGGTATTGCTGGATGTGGAAAATGAGTCAGTGGAAGTGTTGCAGAACTTACACACAGCTCCATTTTCACATCTGCTCCTGACTTTACTGACCCAGTGTACCTGCTATCTGTGTCAGCCCGTCACACTATAGCCACAATTCAGCAAGCAATTCAGAACCACAGACAGTCCACAAAGCTCAGGGATAAGTGCGAACCAGTCCTCCTAACAGATAACAGTAATGTTACTAACAGACAGGAGACAACATCACAATTTTGGATTCCTCTTTCTGACCAATGATGGCTTAAAAAAAGCAAAAATGCTGCTCACTCATTTAGAAGGATATCCAGTGCAACCTTCAGTCCACAAAATTATCCACCAAGCTGTACAGGTCCAAGTTCCTTGCTCTGTCATTTTCAATTTTAAGTATGGATAACGCACTTAGTCTCTCTTGTCCCCTTCTACTCCTTAAGCATTTTGTGATGGATCAAGCCCAGTTCAAAGCAGGCCAATCAGGTGATAGATTGTCGAAAACAAGCGGTTTCTCACAAACCTTTTACGAAGCACGATTACAAACAGACAAATATACAGATAACAGAAGCAACAATTTTTTCATTTGTCCACCTTACAACATTAATGTGTCAGTCATTTGCTCTACTGTCAAACTAAAACAAATGAAAAACGCATTATTGGTTTGTCACCGTGGGAGAGATATGCTAGGCAAATGAAGGTATTTTTAGCATGAGCAAAGACTGTCTCTCGGTTCACCTACACAGCTCAGCAGTCTTCTTGTCTCCTACGCACAAACTCCGGCACGGGCCCCTCTCCACCCTGGACCCCGGGCCCTTCGCTCAGCCCCTGCACAAAGCCCACCACTCTTGTCAGCTTAAGCGTCCCGCTGTTCCTGTTAATGTAGCACTGCTTGGAGCCTTTACAGATATACATGGCATAATCTGCTTTTATGCAGTGAGGCACGCCAAAAGACTGCGCTCCTTTTATCAAAAGAAAATTTCAAAGTTTACCTCATACTGTTTGCATATGGGTCTGGTTCACCTGCGGAAGATGACTCGATAAAGTGACTTTTCACTGGTGATTTTAATATGCGCATTAATCTCCTTCATCTTTCCCTTCGTTTTTCTCTTCATCTTCTGCTGTCAGTCGAGCTGCTGGGCTGCGAAGAGCGCAAGTGAAAAGAAGGGTGTTTCTCTCAGAATGTTTTTCTCTGTTAAAGTGAAAAGGTAGAGAGTGCTGATACAGACATCCCAACTTTAGCCCAACGTACCCGAAAGCTTGTGTCGGAACAGGTCTGTGAACCTTTCAAATATTTAAAAGCTGAACCTTTTTTGGGGAATATGTAAAAGAAAACAGAGGGTGGGCTATCTGATATGCGTCGTCACGACCAGCGATCCTTCCTCCGCTCTGCAGTCTCGGAGCGTGCGTTACCCCTGCGCTGCAGACAGGGGTCAGTGTGCCTGGAGCCGCCCGGCCCTCACAGAGACGTGACTGCCTGGGGGAGCGGAGGAGAGGGGCCGTTCTGTTAGCACCCCCCCCTGATGTGCGGGGCCTCAGCTGTCCCAGAAGCTCCTCCGCTCAGATGGCCCCCCACACTTACCCAGCGGGAGGCGTGGTCCCTGTCTACAAATTGCTTGCTGCCAAGAGACTGTTCAAGAGCGGACAAAAACTCTCACGACAATGACGATGATAAAAAAGACACAAGGTGCGCAATGTGCTCCGTCTTCTTCCCTGGCTCTCCTTCTCCCGTATTATTATTATTATTATTTTATTTTTTTCTATGTGCATGAAGTGATCAAAACAAATGCATTTATAATGGCCTTAATGGTTATTAGATTAGAGCCCTGTTTTTGTGTGATAGGGAATCAAACGGAAAAAAACGCCATTGTCTCAAGGCCTCCATGCTGCTAATGGTGGATTAATAACCGCTTGGTGATTAGCTCTTGATGCGGGGAACGCATGGAGACTGTCATTCAGTTCAAACAATGGCCTGAGCAGTTTGCCCATATCATTTACGCGTCGGAGAAAACATCTGGGAAAACGATAACAAATTTACCACTTTAAGGTGATTACTCTGAATGGTTGCCCAGCAGATAGCAATTCAGCTTGTGTTTATCGGAGTTATAAAGGCATATAGGATGGATCAAGAATGGAAAAAAAAAGACATAATCCCAGGAATTGTGTTTGGCTGGACGCACCATGCATTCCATGGTACCTGTATGTGCATGCCCAATTAAAATTATTAGGACAGCTCATTCCGTGTATCATAATTCCACACATTAAATTTGAAATGAACATTTAGACAAATCTTCCCATAATGTTTTTTTCCCATAACAGTTTCCTCTATTCATCTTTTGGGGAAAATTCATAACATCTTGGGTAGGTGTTTGGATGCTTTTTACTATGCAGCACTGAAAGCACCATGCCTTCTGTCTTATGGGCAATATTTCTAGCATTGCACAGTAATCATAATTCATTATATACCACACACACACACACACGCTCACACAGACACAGAAGCTTAAAGATTTAAGATAGGCTAAATGTTTACCAAGCTTGGTTAAAAAAGCATATCCGATGGTATAAAAATGATTTCAGAAGTATGTTGAGTCAGTTTAAAACAATTAAATTAATGCAAGCTTTTCTGCAATAAAATCTCCATAAAATGGATCTTTGCTTTGTGGAAGAGAATCTGTAATTGCTGAAGTGTAGATGAAATTGAATTGTTGCCTTTGGGACTGTAAGCAAAACATCTGTTGCACACTGCCACTCCGTAAGTATTGCAGCCAAGAGACGTGTGGCACATGGTTGCATGATGACATAAATGCATAAATGCAATGCAATATTTCTCTGTGAGCTTCCTGGGAAACCTTTGAATAATCATTTGAGCAATTTCAATGTGTTTTTATCTCAAGTGTTTACATCGCCGCTGTTATGAAAACTTGATGAGGTATTTAATAAATGTGATGCTTCAAACGCCATAAATAAATTCGTATAATGCATAATTAATAATTGCAATTTTCAGCAAAGCAATATCTTTATGGGTCCCTGGTGGGGCTGTGCAGGATGAGAATGTGTGAGGTTTAAGAAGTCTTTATTCACTTTTTTTGTATGCATCATAAATAATTCAATTATAACAATGAACATTAACGGGACAAAGGAAAAGCAAATCTGCGTGTCTTAGAACCGTATTAATGGTGATAATTAACAACGCGTATTAGTAAGCATATTCCAGTCATATTTTCCACAGGCCGGACTGTGAATGAGCTGTCCTTCCCCGTTGTGCTTCTACTCTCCTTTTTGTCTTCTCAAATAGTCGCCTTGGTTCCCATCCTGTTCTGTTTGTCTTTTCCGCTCGTCAGACTCTGTTAATAAAAACAGATTAATTCAGCGAGTGCTCGCCCCGCACCATCAATCACCGACCCAATCAAAGGCGGGCGTGCCCGTGTTCGGGATGCGAGGTAAATCAAATAATGCGAACACTCTGATTTTACACATTCAACAGCCGCCGCGGTCAGCTAATCGTCAGCCCCTTGACATAACCGGCCAGCGGTAGGTGCGACAGGAGGTTCATTAGTTTTCAGGTAGGCATCGGGTTTGCAGTGAGCGGGTAGAAAGGTGATGATTTTTTGGAGATGAGGTAACACCTCGTCCATTAGAGCCATCGGTGGTTGCAGCGGGAAGATGAAACTGCCCTGCTAAGCGATGTGGAGTGGAGAGGGGAGCCTTCTGAATGCAACACAATGAAAGAGCCAGTCCTACCGGTGTTTGAAATCAGTGAAGTCAGGAACCGGCCTCTGTTCCCAGAGGACTTGTGTGCCTCAGGTCCTAAGCTACGCAAACGGAATCTTTCACACAGCGCGTGAGTTTCCTTCCCCTTCCCCCCACTACAAAGAAGTGGTTCTGCCCATCCTGATTTTCTCAGCTATTTAGAGGAGCAGGATGGAATGGTTAATGGCCACTGAGATGGAAAAGCGCATTTGTTGGTTGGAGGGAAAGTGCGAGAGCGAATGGTATCCGCTGTTGCTGAAAATGAGTGCCGGTAATAAACTGTACTTTCAAGGCAGCGGGCAGAATGAGCGCGGCAGAAAAAGCACTCGCTTGCATGTGCGATTATGAACACTGGGTGGGTAAAGCAAATAATGTGAAGATGTGAAAGCAAAAATTATATAAATGCTTTGTGTGGAGCAAAGTGTATTATTAATGCACCATTTTTTAAAGCGTGTTATTATTGCTCTTACTGAATTTAATAGATAGAGAAAAATAGAACAGGAACTGTGGCATGTGCTAATGTTTGGGCCCCTCTGTCAGTAGTTAATAACACTTCCTTTGGCACAAATCACCGTTTCCATAGGTTTTTTTGTCAGCTAAAAGACATTCTGTTCTTTAGGGATTCTTCCTAACTTTTCTTTGCAGAACCCTTCTAGTTCAGAAATATCTTTTTGCATGCACTTCATGTTTGAGATCTCCCCATAGATTTTCAATAATATTCAATTCTAGAGACTGCGAAGGCCTTTCCAACACCATAATCCTTCATTCCATTAAGTAGTGCATGATCGGTTTTGAGGTATGAATTCTTAAATGTGCAAAGCTGATATAGACATACCTGTGAGAACTCAAAGGTGTAATTGCTGCCAAAAGCCTATTGACAATGTATATGGTACAGGGTGAGCACTTTTGTAAAGGATAAATCTCTTCTATTATCTTCAATGGGAAAGAGGTGGAAGCACAAATAAGGATATTGTAATAAACAACAAATATTTCTGAATATTAAAATTGTTATTCCGTTTTTTTGTTATAAGCAAGGCCAAAGTAAAGGTTTGTATGTGGCTGCTTTTTCTGATCACACTTTTGTAACTGTAACGCTCAAAAGCTGAGGAGAGTGGGAAGTGGGAGAGAGAGAGAGGGATACAGTGCTGGCGTGTGTGTGTCCGAGCAGAGGAAAGGTTGTCCGTGTGGGCCGTCTGGCTGGGCTGGAGATGCCACCAGTGTTTGTTGTCATGTAACCTGCTTTTCCAGATGGCTATTATATGGCTGAGGCTATTACATTTTAGCCTGCTTCACAAGGGCAAGTAAAAACAAGCAGGGTGTGATTCATACAAAAACAGAAAGTCCAAAAACAGAGTTAGCAAGTCAGCTTCAAAGCCTCCTCTTCTAGCCCACACCTAAATAGCCTGTATTGCTACTTTGTCACTGTAATAACATGAAAATACAATATTTTTTAAAATATATGCCTTTGTAATCCATCTTTGAATTGCCAAATGTCTGTCCTTTATATGCTGTATGTATTTTTAAAGCCCTGGAGTAGCCACGATAATATCCACCCTGTTGTTGGACCCTTGAGCAAGGCCCACATTGCTCCAGGGGGGGACTGGCCCCTGCTTAATCTAATGAACTATAAGTTACTTTGGATAAAAGTGTCAGCTAAATAAAACATTATTAAATGATGATTATTGTTATTATTATTCTATTCAGTAAATTTCTAACATGGAATGTAGTTGTCCACTCATTAGCCAAGGGGCAGTATAAACCATGCCTCCTTCTATCCAAATACAAATACTTTTGCCAGTTGAACAAATACAGATACAGACGCACATATTGGCACCTCTACACACGCACACACACAGTATACTGCACAATGTAATGTGAAATGTCACTCTGGCTAAAATCTATACGGTAAGGGAGAACTGTCTCACAGATTCAGTTTCTGCAGTTAATTGAATTGGACTTGAAGTAATACCCGCTTGCTTTCAAATATAAGAGAAAGAAAAGGTGTAATAGTCTAACAGTGATTTTTTTCCCCGTGGAAGCCTAAGGAGGCAGTGATGGTGCCTTTGAATTACATTTGCAGTTAAAACATCCGCTAATGGAATCTGTTTTCCACATTGTTCTGCAGACATTGAAATGCTTTACATACGTAAGTGCATTAGCTTTGTCATGCATTTCTGAGAAATGCACTTCATTTCGGCTCAAGCTCTTCTTTTTGTAAGTTTTCGATTCTCGCACTTCAAGGCTTAAAAGCATTCTGATATCATTGGACTAACACCGCCACCAATACGGCACTTGAGGGCATTGATCACAAAGAGCGGCGTGAGGGTTGTTTACATCAAACAATTGTCCCTCCGTCAGATGAAAAGAAATTCCACATTTTCTTGGTCACGCTAACTCTGGGTAGCTTGCCGAGCACTTGCGAGATACTGGTGTGTGTGTGTGTGTGCGCGTGTGCTACATTCTTGAGTGTGTGAGAGCACGTTCTGGTGTAATTGAGGCCTATGCCAATTTTATCTTTGGCCTCAGGAATGCTTAATAGTTTGAAGTCGGCCCACCTACATTGTAATTTCATTCAGCGGTGCCCTTTTCCAATGTTGAGATGATAATTCCGGCACTCCCACGCTCAGCAGCCATCACATTCACGGTGCAGAGGTCTCTGTTAATTATAAAGACAGATGATCCATATTACAGCATAGACTAATGGACTGGCCTGTTCCCTCCTCAGCGTCCACGCCGGATCTTAAAAGAAGGCTGTGAATGATGAGCCTGAAGTCCGTTCAGGCTTGATGCTCATCTGTTTATTGTACCTCCTGCTGCGTAATGGATTTTTCCGGAATGCCGCTCCGTCATTCTGGTACCGAGCGGCAGGATTCATTTTTGTCCGGACCTCCTTTGAAGCCAGACGGACTCGGGTTGATGGCATTTAATAGTCCAGTCTGGAAACTTGTGAAGAGATCTGCTTATGGGTTTTATTTCAAGTGGTGGGGGTAGGGTGAGAGTGTGTATGTGTATGTGTATGAGTGCATGTGTGTGCATGTCTCAGTGTGTGTGTCCGTGAGTGTGTCTGTGAGTATGTGACTACATGTCTGTGTGAGTGTATGTGAGTGCTTGTCTGCGTGAATGTGGGAGTGTGTGTGAGTGCATGTCTGAGTGAGTGTGTGAGAATGTGTGTGTGAGTGCATGCCTGTGCTAGTGTGTGTGTGTGTGTGTGTGTGTGAGTGTGTGTGTGTGTGAGTGTGTGTGAGTGTGTGGGTGTGTGTGTGAGTGAGTGTGTGTGTGTGTGTGTGTGTTGGTGGGGGTTCTACACACCTCTAAAAGCCTGGAGTCAGTTCAGCTTCAGCAGTGCCTCAGCAGTAGCAGTGACAGAGTGCCACGCTGTGCTCCACAGCTGCATGTAATTAATCCATTGCGGACTGTGAGTCAGTTACATGTGTAGTGTAAGAGGCGAGAGAACGCGTGTCAGCTCCGACAGCCCCCGTTCTGACTGACAGGGCCCCTGTCAGGTCCCCGCTCTGCCCTCCCTGCCACGGGCGGGGCCATGGGGCAGGGGGGCGTGCGTGGCCCTGACAGCACAGGTGTGTGAAGTCACGGCGAAGTCGCTGGATGCGTCACGCGTCTCGTGCTGCGCGTCACGCACAGGGAGCGGGGCCTGAGTGACATCGTTCACCGCACCGCTTAACTCACGCTCCACCACCGCGGTGCGCTCACCGCCACCCTACGAGGTCACCCGCTGTGACCTCACTCGCCGTCTGCCGCCAATTAACCCGTCGGCACGGGCAACGCACGGGGTTGGGATCGGCAGGGCCACACAGCCTCTCCCGGCAACAGCTGGCAGCCGTCTCTGCTGCTCTGACTGGGTTAGCCAGGCCTTTGTCTGGTTTAATTAACCCTTCAAGGTCACAAACATGTGATTAGAATGTTCTTATCTGAACATTCTAAAGCTGATGTAATAATCACTTTTGGTATCTAAGCGATGGAGTTCTAGAACACTGACTTGGAATTTTGAAAAGTAAAACATTCCGAAAAGTTTTCAAAAGGTTATATTAGGTAAGTTTAGAGCTCCAACCGAGGAGGGGATACAGATATGCTGGGTGGATTTATGGAGATCCTTAGATCACAAGTGTAAAATAAAAGTACCACTTTCCGATATTAAATCTGATTTCCCATACATACCTGCATGCATGCATTTACAATAGTGGTTCTCATCCTTTGCAGGGAAACCACAGATTTATACAACCCACACGGACCTCATTAAGGCTCAGAGCAAAGACTGTGGGGTAAGCACATCATAATTCCCAGGGTATAAACCAGGGGTGCACAACTCCGTTCCTGGAGGGCCAATCTGCAGGTTTTCGTTCCAACCAAGTTTTAGTTTTCTGACAATTCTATGAACTATGCTAGGTCACTCTTGTACTTGACTACAGTAAAATCTTGAGGATACACTTGCAGTCTGTGGCAGCTGGTGCTCTTACAAATGTCCGAGCAAGATATGATTCAGCGAATTAAGAAATTAAGAGCAGAAATTTGCGCAAAACCCTGAAACGGATCTGCCCTTGTTGTGCACCTCCTGTAAACCTACTGTGGAAAAAAACCACCCCCAAAAAAACCTGCAAGTTGCTGTGATTAGACACGAGTGAAGCAAATACACGAGTCACAGCAGCAATACCAAACAGGTACATCCAGCTAGCTATGATTACATCTTCAAAGCCATTAGTCAACCTATATTTCCCCCTCTCTCACGCTTGCTCTTCGCTGCGATCGCAGGCAGTAATAATCATTCCACGCACGCTGCGGTGATCAGTCAGTGCCCCGCGGCTCTGCTCTCGGCCGCCGCGCCTGTGGGTAAGGGACGTGCGGGGGCACGAGGCCCAGGTTCAGCATCGGTGGAGGTTTCTGTGTGGATCCCTGCCTGGCACTATCACCTCTGCCATCTCCCGCCCCTCTGCCCCTCTCTGTGTGTCTCCCTTTGCGTTTCATTTACTGCTCCTGTTGCTGACCCTGCTCATCGCCGTCAGTCAAAACAAACACAAAAGGTCTGCATAGAATTGTCTGCAGATCATTAGCTGTGTGTAAATGGGAGTGTTGGAATTTGGTTCTTTGGAAAGTAAATGGTAAATGTCTTATCTGCCTTTATCCAAAGCGCTGTGCGATTGATGCTTCTCAGTCACCCGCTTACACACATACTCACACACCAACGGCGATTAACTGCCATGCAGGGCACCAACCAGCTTGTCAGGTGCATTTTGGGGTTAGATGTCTTGCTCAGGGACACTTTGACACACCCAGGGCAGAATGACTGCTCTTACCTCCTCATATTTTTAGACTTACTGGTCTTCTGCTTCTGTAGCCTATCCACTTAGAGGTTTGATGCGTTGTGTGTTCAGAGATGCTCTTCTTCATACCACAGTTGTAATGCATGGTGCAATATTTTTTGCGTTACTGTCACCTTCCAGTCTGCTTTGACCAGTCTGGCCCTTCTACTCATCTCTCTCATTAACAACATGTGTCTGCCCACTGAACTGCTGCTCAGTCAATTTCTTTTTTGTTCTTTGCACAATTCTGCAAAGACTGTTGTGCGTGAAAATCCCAGGCTATCAGCATTTTCTGAGATACTCAAACCACCCTGTCTGGCACCAATAATCATTCCATGGTCAAAGTCACTTAGATCACATTTCTTACCCATTCTGACATTTGGTCTCAAAAACAGCTGAACCTCTTCACTATGTCTGCATGCTTTTATTAGCTTAGTTGCTGCCACATGATTGGCTGATTAAATATTTGCATTAACAAGCTGGTGTTCAGGTCTACCCAATAAACTGCTCACTGAGCGTATGTATGTGATGTGGAATTGACCAATGGCCATTGTCACCAAAGTATACCAATAAACTCCCATCTCACACCCATTGATCACTCTGGCTCCCCCCTGGTGGTGCTGGGCTGGGTTTCAAACCCCTCCTTAATAATTGAATTAGGTTAAGGTGTTCGGTCACTATCCAAGAACACTGAAGCAGGAAATGTATTCTTCCCTCCAGAAAAGATTGTTCTTGTACTGTACGTGTGCAGGATGGTGTCTTAGACCTGTTGGTAAAAATGCCAGGTTTGCTGAATACCGTTTGCAGTTCTCTGGGCTCTTCAATGTCTCATTTCCTGAAGAGAATGGCACCTGGTCCTGGAGGAGAACGGGAAGGGGGAGACACTGACTGAGAAGGGAAGGGCCTGTGCACATATACAGTACTGTGCAAAAGTCTTAGACACCTTATGTTTTTATATGCTACATACTCGTACATTTGGTCTTAGATTATCATTTCTTTGTTTTCTGCATTAGTGTGTCAGTAGACAAGCACATTTGAGATTTTTAAACATTAATTTTCCCCCAAAAATGTAATGTCACAGAAAAATGTTTGGATTTTAAGTAATTAACCACTTTTCAGATTCAAACTTCATCAAGGCTGTCTATGAATATCTGGAAGCCAGAAGCAAACAAGATTTAGTGATTTATTTGCATGCACCTAAATGTCCCTTTGCACAGTATTATACATATATGCACACACACATTAACCCTTGTGTTGTCTTAAGGGTCAAAAATGACCCGCCACTATGCTTAACAACAGAGAAAACCCTCTAAATGATCTTTTTTCAACTTGAAATTTCTGCATGCAAAATAGATTTTAAAAATAGAAATGAAATTAAGCTGCTTTATTTCAGGGGTTTAGTGAAGGCCCTAGGACAAGGGGAGTATACAGAATGTTAAGACTACACTAAGGTTTAATATATTCTGGATATAAAAAATTACATAAAATATGTGGTTTTGGTGAATGCGTTTTAATTGTTCTGTGAAAGTACATCACAAAGGTAATTAACATTCCTAAAGGTGCTCAGCTTGTTCGACCAATTCAGATGAAGGTTAAGCAGATGTCATTGTTGTTGGCTGCTTAATACCTGGGGTGCACTGTTGAATTTTGGGTTTGTTATTGTTATGATGCACCTCCCAATCCCCTCTTAGGTGTACAGTACATTAGGGTTTCCATTTATTTATTTACAACCTTTATATATTATGTACTAGTGGCATTACATCAGAAAACATTCACTATGGTAAATCTGAAGTATTTGTTACAATTATTTTACAAAACAATGGGCATATACAGTATGCTGATCCAGCACACATAATTATTGAAATTACCCCTTAATTATAATGTATTTCAAAAGAGACAGATGCCTGTTTTCTTCTGTTTGCCGACATCCTTTTCAAGTAGACCGATTCAAACGTAAATACAATTACGTTTGAAGTGCCTTCAAAGGCTGTGATCAGTTCAGCACTACTTGTGTGATATGAGCTAGAAATGTGATTTGTTCTGTCTAACACATTAAATTGAAATTGCACTTTGACAGATGTACTGTAGTTCAATCCTGGGCAGTGGCTGACTGTCATCATTACTTTGAAATGAAATGTTGAAATTATTTCAAAATGTGCTATTTTAAAGTTGTAGTTACACCTGACAAGACAGCACAGCCTATTACAGAAATAACCATTTTTACTTTTTGGGGAATTTCCTAAATCGGTGCACTCCGAGGAATAGCTGTGAATGTAGGCTGGTGGTATAGCAGTTGTCAGGGTGAGAAAATTTTAAATCCTAATGGGCCAACTTTTCCCAGTTGTGTGTGTGTGTGGGAGGGGGGTCTTCTGCTGGAACCGCAGTGATATAATCTGTGATATTATTAAATCATTGGTTCAGCAGCCACCCCCATCCAGAGTCAATACAAGTTCATGCAAGTAGCGTGCACACAGACCCAGTAAATCACTCAACGGGGTGAACGGTGCCATGCTGACTCCTAGGAATTTAGTCTTCAACCCTCCTGCATTGAGTCCCACAACAGATCTTGTCATGCGGCTATTTTCCAGAGATAACACTTCCCTTCATGTGCACATGAAAGTTAGTTTCCAGATTCAACTCTCTCCCAGGGTGCTACACTGCATCCACATCATTAGCGCGCACTATACTAAAAGGTGCGTGCGTGCGTGCATGTGTGTGTGTGTGTGCGTGCATGTGTGCTTGTGTACAAGGGACACACACCTCATGACAGTTTAAAAGGTTTTGTTTTGTTCTGGACACATTTGTTTCTTACTATAATTAAATGATAGGCAAGTCAAGCTTTGTAAATGACATAAAAAGGGCGGCCTGCAGCGTAGTGGTTAGGGTAAATGACTGGGACACGCAAGGTCGGTGGTTCTAATCCCGGTGTAGCCACAATAAGATCCGCACAGCCGTTGGGCCCTTGAGCAAGGTCCTTAACCCTGCATCGCTCCAGGGGAGGATTGTCTCCTGCTTAGTCTAATCAACTGTACGTCTCTCTGAATAAGAGCATCTGCCAAAATGCCAATAATGTAACGTAATGACACATCCTACTGTATATTATCTATGTTGTTTTTACCATATGTCAACTGATTTTGGCAAATTGTATCAGATAGGACCATAAAATCTTATATATTGAAGAAAAATCTAAACAATAATATCAATACAAACAGACAGAGATTTCATGAGACAATGTTTATTTGTGGTTTGATTGACTGTTTGTCCTGAAAAGGTCTGTAAAGAAATCTATGGATACAATCCATCCAGGTGTATGGGGTCACCTGGTGCCTTGGGCTCATTCCAGTTTCTTATTTCATTTCCTTCCTTGTCTCCTTATTCCTTGACTGACCCGGAGCTCAATCAAGATCTGCCATCTTTAAGGATATTTCAGCCCATTAAATGCTTCTTAAATGAGCTTGTACCGAGGAGCTAGGAGGCTCCTGAAGGGTTCTGGAGCAAGGAAACGGGAGTGCATCATCCATTTTTTTTTTTTGGAATGTGTGACGTATTAATGATTGATCAGTGGATCCACCTCTCCCCAACTGCCACATCTGTAACTGACGTGGCTTTAAACTGAAGCTGAAAGAGCAAGGGCTTTCCATTTGCTGAATAAACGTTTCCTCGATTCATCCATCCTCACGTCCTTTCATTACTAGGAGTAAGGAGGCAAGGAAAGGAAACAAGGTTAAAATAAAGAATTGCAGTGGGCCCCAGGTGCACATCAGCAATAAAATCCACTAGTTTCAGGACCATGCACCATGCACCTTGCTGCACCAAAAACAGCAGCTGCCAGTGCCAACATCAGTTCACTAGTGGACCACTGTCAACTTGTTGCTTGGTTCCATAGCTACCTAGATATTTAATTGAGCCTTTATATATTCAGAGAGGACTTTAGTTGAGTGGCTTCATAATAACCCATACAATCAGAATCCTGGATAAAAGCTTTGGAGATTAAAAAACATAAAACAATAAAAGATAAAAGTGGGGACCAGTAATGTTGGTTCTGAGACAAAAGTTAGGATCATATTATACTTCCACCGTTCTGTTATTTTATTCGGTCTGAATCGGAATTAATGAAGCTGTGTCTGACACAATGTTCTGGCTGCCCCATCTTTTATTTATCTGTTTATACTTTTTATTTTTTTTATTTCAGGGCATTGACATTCATATTTGGAAAGGGAAATAATGGAATTAAATATTTAATGCACGGTATTTGCGAGGCCACTATGCTGGTCACCGGTTAAGCACAAAATGTCTTCTCCGCTCTAGGCTGGAGCATAAGATGACGCAGCAAAATCCCAAGCAGTTTCAGAATTCTTGCCATAGCGAAATGCTCTATAGAAGATGTACCGTTAGACTACACAAGTACACATAGCCGTGCTCGGCAGTCATTTGTAATAGTAATGTGGGTTGAAGCAGGAAGGAGACAGGGCTCCACCTCCTCTTTGATGCGCTCAGTTTCCTCCTCTAGGGCATGATTAGAGAAGACGGTGTGGCAGTCGTGTATTGGTGCCAAACTGAAACTGCGCAGTCTCAGTGCGGTGGCAGTCTCAACTGAAAAATGTAGTGACTATTGAGATTATAACCGCATGATAATGCCAGGATACACCAAATATTCCCTGGCTTAGATATAGAGAAACTCAAGGGTGTTTCTTTGAATGGTGGAAATGCCGTATCTGAACCAATCATGTCGCATAGTGGATAAGGTACATGACTGGGACCCGGAAGGTTGGTGGTTCAAGCCTCGGTGTAGCCATGATAAGATCTACACAGCTGTTGGGCTCTTGAGCAAGGCTCTTAACCCCGCATTTCTCCCTAGGCTGCTCCTGATAATGGGGATTGGTCAAATGCTGAGGACAAATCACCCCTATATGTCTTCTAGTCTGTGCGAACCCTCCCAGGAGCTGGTAGACATGAGGAGAGGGGTGCTGTTTGGGTGAAGGGAAGGGATCTGTTTGCCTCATTAAGTTTGGTTTGTGTACTCTGATGTTTTAGTAATTCCTTGTTTTGATTTTGGTTGCATATCTAATCTACTGAGAGGCGGTAGGGTGTGGAGGCAGGGTTAATTTATGCACATTATGCTAGTTGCATAGCACCTGCCGCTAATTGTCTCATAATGGAGTAAAACGAGGATTGAGAGCCCTACTCAATGCTTGGTTAATTCAATTGAAATGTTTTAATTGGCGGAGTGAAGCTATGCAGAGATTTTCTGATGGGTGTCTGGCCATGTTTTTAGGGTGCTTGCACATGGGGCTAGGGGAACGTTGTTGTCCCAATACTCAAATGAATGTATCCTCCTTTCCTCCACTCGTCTCCTCCCGGCATACTGGGGGATGAGGGGGGGGATATCGACAACTGGGATGTACCCCCGGTGAACGATGGAGAAAAGATCACGTTGAGGAGTGGCCTACCTGTCAGTGATCCCATCAGGGACAGATCTCATCCTGGGGAGGAGACGGTTTGGGCAACACACACAAATAAGGACTCTTGCCCTTGGCAGCAGAAATGCTTTTGGTCCCTAAACTGTGGATGGGTACTATATACATGCTACAAGTTTAATTTCTTTACAATGTTCATTCCCCAGATTAGGCTGCATATTTATTCCTGCGAGGATGAGGTTATCTGATGGTAGCAGGGCCAAGACCCTCCTCCTAGACTGCCTGTCTGCATTGTGTGTGTGTGTGTGTGTTTGTGCTACAGGGTCCGCATACTGATAGTTCAGGAGAGAGGACAGTTCAGGGTGGGGCTCAGGATTGGGCCTGTGTTGGTATGTGCAGTGTGGATTTCCTCTGTGGATAACTGTGGATTTTATGTCGCAGTGTGCCTCTGGCAGTTATTTTGTTCTGGGGGCTGGTGGGGGGTTGGTTTTTTGGGTTCAGGGTGCTTGAACACCTGCCCCTTTTGCCCCAAGTGTTTGATACTGATGTGTCCCTTTGACTTGATTCTTAAAAAATTATATTTGTATTATTATTGTGGTAACACTTTACAGTAAGGTTACATGAATAAGCTAATGTAGTTGTTAATTATCTCACTACTGAAACGTTAAGCTGTTCAGCTTTGTTTATGTATTTGCACACCATGTAACAATACATGCATATGTATTGCTACATGATGTTACAAAACATACATGCTAACAACTGCATTAGTTCATTCTAATTCATATTGCAATGAGAAAACCAGTTAATGTATCTGTTAATGCTTATCTAATTGTGTGTTTATCCTATGGCTTGATAATCTATAAATATTCATAAATATGCGTAACTAATACATTAGTTTGGAGTTAAGAAATAGATTAACTAATGAACAGTAAATCTCCTGCTTAATTAATGAATTTGCAAATCGTTAATTTGTGTTAACAACTACATTAGTTAATGCTAATTCATGTGACCATTATTGCTGCTGTCTTTCATCTTCATTCACTCACTTTGGTGAAGTATATATTGTACAATAACTGGGTGTCATGAAGTAGTTTTTCTAGGTTTGCGTGCCCTTTTCTCACTTCAAAAGGTCTCTGCACAGCCCTGTTCTGACCCATATCCTGTTCTGATTCATTCTTCTGAAATGCCTGCTTTTTCTTTTTATGTATTGCATTTAATCAAGCATAATGTTTTCTTCATTTTTATTTCTTAAGCCTAATTATATTGAGTTCAATTTAAGTTCATTCTCGCAGTTACTGACGTTTCCTGATAAACAACAATTACTACACTCAGTGATCTCTTTATTAGGTAGCTTCATTCATTCATTCATTATCCTAACCCGCCTATCCTGAACAGGGTCGCAGGGGGGCTGGAGCCTATCCCAGCATGCATTGGGCGAAAGGCAGGAATACACCCTGAACAGGTCGCCAGGCCATGCATTGGGCGAAAGGCTGGAATACACCCTGGACAGGTTGCCAGTCCATACACCATTCACTCACACACTCACACACTCACACACTCACACACTCATACACTCATACACTCATACACTCATACACTCATACACTCATACACTCTATGGGCAATTTAGACTCTCCAATCAGCCTAACCTGCATGTCTTTGGACTGTGGGAGGAAACGCAAACACGGGCAGGCCCCGGCCAACGGGGATTCGAACCCAGGACCTCCTTGCTGTCAGGCGGCAGTGCTACCCACTGCACCATCCGTGCCTCCCTGTACACCAGCTTGTTAATACATATATCGAATCAGCCAATCATGTGGCAGCAACTAAATGCATAAAAGCATGCAGACGTGGTCAACTAACCGTGGAATGATTGTTGGGGTTAGACAGAGTGGTTTCAGTATCTCCTGGGATTTTCATACACAACGATATCTACAGTTTGCAGAGAATGGTGTAACATCCAGTGAGCAGAAGTTCTGTGGGCAGATACACATTGTTAATGACAGAGGTCAGAGGAGAAGGGCCAGACTGGTCTAAGCTGACAGAAAGGTGACAGTAACACAAATAACCACACATTACAACAGTGGTATGCTGAACAGCGTCTCTGAACACACAATTCATCAAACCTCTAAGTGGATAGGCTACAGCAACACTAATAAAGAATAAATACCCCAAAAAATGCTTACTTCCAAAGCTTTCAATAACTTTACCAGCTATGCAATATTTTTGATGTATGGCAAATGTGAATATTTAATGTATTCATCATGCATTCACTGAATATAAATCTAGTCAGAGGATCATAAGGACTCTTTGCTGAAGCAGATACTCATTTTATGAATATAACCTTTTTCACTCCCATGAATTATTTAATGAAATTGACCATGAGTGTATTTAGAATTGTAAAGGGGCTGTTTTATCCAGTCCATTTCAGATAATTAGCTGTGAGGGGATCCAAGCATGACCCGTGTTTTGCACCCGTGTAATTTTGGGTGTTATTCTGTTTTGTACGTGTTGGATTGAGTAGTGAGGTCAGTGACATCCACCACCTCCTGATGAACCTCGCGGTGACCACTTCCGACCAAGCTAATCAAGGGATCCAGGCATTTCTCTCTTAAAGAAATGTCTTGAAAGCAACCAGTGAGATTTGCAGGGTCTATGATTTTGCCAGTCTGGCCAATTAATCTTTCTCACTGGTGGAATCAAAGGCCGGCTTGACGTTTCCAGTCAAAGGCTGAGCATCTGGGAAATTACATCTTATTTGCTTCTGCCACCATTCTTCTTAAGAAGCAGACATCTGATTAGATCTTAGGCAGAGTTAGTGTGACGATGATTAATCATTTAGTTTTTATATATAAAGCTGGCTCTGTTACATTTCTTGACTTGAATTTCCAATATACGGGAAGTGACCATAAAAAGGAAACGACAATGTAGAAGAAATGAATAAAATGTTGGGCCACCATCTATTATAGCATGTATGCACCGGGGCAGTACACTCCTCTAGCATTAGCAATTTTGCTTTGTTGAAAAACACTGTCTCCAAATGTTGTTTAGAGTTAGCTGGCTGGCTGGCTGGCTGGCTGGCTGCACCTTTTAATCAAGAGACATCTGCACCAGGAACAAAATCATTAAAAAAGGAACAGTTAACTCAGGTCACCAGGATTCTTGGGTCTTAATCGATTGCTGGTCTTAAGGAGAAAAAATACCCCAGCAGACTCTGTGGCTCTCCGGGACCAGGATTGAGTATCACTGCAGTGAAGAGACAAATGCACCCATGTTAAGCAGAGGGGTCCAGTCTTATCCTAAATTTAAAATGTGTCGCTATACCGACCTCTAGCTGGTGGAGGACTGAAGTTCAATGTGTAAACATTTTGCTTAAAGTTATGGTGATAGAGATGGGGATATGTTATAAAAAATGGAGTGGTTGCTACAGAATAACAACTGAAATCTTTTTGCTCATTCCATGTAAATAATCTTATTCGAGTTTCTAAAAACAGTTTAAATGTACAAATGTGTTTGTCACCTTTCACCAGATCATGAGTAATATATGCACTGTTTTTTTACTAGATGTTTTTCTTCATAGATATACATTTGCAGGAGACATACATACCATGTGTGCAGTAGATAGATACTACACACACACACACACACACACACACACACACACAGCAACACAAGTACACTACATTTTTTCTTATGTCTTGTCTATGCTTCTCCCCTTGCAGGTGGGCAAACACACACAGATTGGCCAGATGGAGAAACAAAAGCAACCTCTCCGTGATGTGAGCAGTGGGAACAGTCATTCATCTAAAACGTGTTCTGCCGAGAACCTGTAAGTACAGTTAGACGCATAAATAAAAAACAAAACAACAAAAGCATTAGTGAGAAGTAACTCAAAAGAGTGATTACAAGGTGTCATTTCACATAAAAATAAGTTACTTTTTTCCTTTGAGACAGGTGTTCAGTTGTGCTAGATTTGCATTTACTGTTTAAAAAAGGCTAGTACAAAATATAATGTATGCATGCAGGCTTAATTCATTTTAATGATGGATTTCTTTTGGTCTAACTGTGGCCCTCCTGTGGCTAAATGGGACAATGTCTGGAAGTCAACTTTTCCCTTTTCCCTTGAAAAATAAATAAATAACTAAATAAATAGCAACATGCGCAGCTCTTCAGCTCATTGGATTGCTGCTTATAATAATGAATTTGAATTGTTTTGAGTGCCACATTACATGACACACAGAGACACCTGAACTAAATCTCATCTCAGTAGCATAGTTAACTGTTTGCAACTGATTTCTTTATGAAAACCAACCAGAGGATGGTTGACCGGCACAGTACACCGCAACAGCGTTTTCCAACTCTGTGTGTGTACCAATAGCGAGCTCAGGTGTGCTGTGTGAAAAATCATTTTTAAAAAGTTAAAAACTTAACAAACAAATCCCAGTGTTTCCCATTACTCACACTGAATTGTGGCAGCCCGCCAATTTAATTTATCCCACCACAGTTTCAGAATGAAGCCAAAGTATTTGATAACAGATCGCTATGTGCTTTGGACCGTCCCTTGCTATATGTGTGCAGGAGGTGATAGCAGGCCTTCGACACTTGACATTTGAATGCTCGAGTGCTGCATCTCAACTTCCACTAGCCGTCGGTCCAGAACTTATTTTGAGGAGACATGATAGTTTGCATTACTTATCTATTCGCTGAATGCTTGAATGTGGTTACCATGGTTTAAACATTATTTCCAGCATCCAGAATGTGAAGCCAACCATAATGTTGATTACATGATGGCGTGATACTTTGGATATTGGCACTGCGCTATGAATTATTAGCGGCTGACCAAGTTTGATACAGTAGCTGAGGTGTCAGCATCTACTCGCTATATTTATATTGATATGTAGTGGTTACAATGGTCTGCCAAGTTAAACTAACATTAGCTACACACTACTCTACAAGCAGGCTATATTATTTCTAGCACCTAGCTAGTTGGCAAAGCTTTATCCCGACTGTGACATGTAATGTTATGTCAGTAAAACGACCCCGGATCCCCATATGCAGTTCAAAGTCCCCTCAACACAGTTTTCTAAAATCCCGTGGGAAACATTGAATCCCGTTCACAAAAGCCAAAATAAATGTCACTAAAATGCATTACCTCTGAATCCAACCCCCAAAAGAACATTCAGACCTGATGTGGCATGCTAGCCTACATCAGTGTATGTCACTTGCTTTTGAGAGTGGTGTACCGTGAGGTTCTGTCAGCATGGAAAGTGTGCTGTGGAATGAAAAAGACTGGGAAATGCTGCAAGCTAGCAGGATTTGACATTCCCTCATGCTTTTGGGAAAACAAATTAAAGATTCCAAATTACAGGCGCATGTGGCTTTGGCAGTGCCTTGTTGTCACTGTAGTATAGTATAGTAGTATAGTGTCCATGCCACACAGCATCATCTGTCCAGTGCTGCTGTGTTCAGGTGTAAAGATTATACATCAACATTCGTGAGAAGTGGCATTTTCCACACCTTGCATCGCCCTCACACAAATAACTGAAACTAATTCCCACTCTCCCTCTGCCAAGACCCTTGCTGCACTCCTTGAAAGGTGTAATAATGCTTTGATTTAGCAGTTTTAAGTCATGTTTCATTTGCATGCACTTAGAGTGCTTAGACTATACCACACCTCATCTCAAATGTGAAAATAAATTATTCTGTTGTTGTGGCAGATGCATTGTTTTTATGGCCATTAGTCATCTCCATGGAGGTTGTGAATTCCCGCGCACAAGACACCATCATCAAGCTTTCTTCTCATACTAAATTGAACCACTGTCTGTTTATCAATCAGCATTCCATGTAGCATGCATATTTTACATTTCCCTCTCTATTCATAGAAATGACATTTCTTTACAATGGTTTCTGAGTATTCCAACAACAGCATATTCATCTACAGCAGGTCTTTTTACAGTAATGTGCATTTCTACTGTATATTCTGTATTCATTTACCGTGTTCAAATTCTCGGGGGCCACTTTAGCTCGCGAGGTAAGAGCGGTCGTCTGGCAGTCGGACAGTTGCAGGTTTGATCCCCTGCTCTGGGTGTGTTGAAGTGTCCCTGAGCAAGACGTCTAACCCCCAATTGCTCCTGACGAGCTGGTTGGTGCCTTGCTTGGTGGCCTTTTGCTGTGTGTGTATGTGTGTGTGTGTGTGTGTGTGAATGAGAGGCATTCATTGTAAAGCGCTTTGTATTGCCCTAGTTGCTGGTGTGTTGCTAGTGCTATATAAATGCAGTCTGTTTGCTATTTATTTATATGTGTTCAAGGGCAACAATAGTGTAAAATAGTGCTTTGGGTACTTCAGTTCTTTGGGTAATTCAGGATTTAGAAAGGCAGTTTGGCCAAGACTCTAAGACTTAAAAAAATAGACATAAACTGAAACTATGGATAAAAAATGCTGCTTCTGTTCTACTAATATTATGTGATAGTATTGTAGGACCATAAAGTTTATTAGCTCTACCAGTCTACAGAAAGCTATAGCTCTGTAAAACCTGCCTTTTGACTCAGTGGCTGTATAATTTGAAACCCCTTCTAAATATAGTTATTTTAGAGCATTCTAGAACAATTGTGAGAGGGGAGGAAGATGCAAAATGCTTTTTTTGATGAAAAAAAAAAGAAAAGTCTTGTGACAAATGGGTCCTCTTTGGAGCCAAGGTCCGTGATGCATCAGACAGAACGACCAAAATAAAAAGCCATGGCACTTCTATTTGTGAGGGTCTTATAAAGCCTTTATTTCAAAGTGGCTAAGTGGCTTTATTTCAAAGTGGCTACCACATGTTCTATAAAGCCTTTATTTCAAAGTGTTCTGCCACAAAATGGCTTCATCAGAATGTAGGTTAACATGTTGGACTGAGGGGGTATTGGAATTTGTCTTTTCAAATCCATAACTCATCATAATTCAAGTATATAACTCTGAAATGATCCGGAAGACCAAAGATGCATTTTTTCGGTGGGACATAACCTTAATATATATGTACAACCTACCTCCCAAGCAGCAATCAGAGAAGTGTGTGCTCCATAAAAAAATATTGAAGAATCTATTATAGGCTTATTCATTGTACTCTTGGTTGTATTTGTTGACAGGCCTAGAAAGACAAGCTGTACTTCAATATGGCCAGATTTTTGGATGCAGCAAAGCCCAGGGCCCTCCAAAAGTGTAATAATGATAGAGTGCTTTGTATTATTATTGCTATGTATTTAAGGCGATGTGAGATCAAATGATAAATATGAAACAATAGCACAGACAATCAGCTTTTATTTCACAGTATTTACATGCGTATATGTTTTACCACTTAAAGAAAAAGTTGTTTTTGTGAGTCCCCTAATTTCAGCTATGCACAAAATTCACTTAGAAGTAAATCAAAGGCAATAAAGTGTAATATTTGGTTAGATGGAATAACTGCATCATGTCTACACTCCATTGACATCACCATACATCTGTTATCTTCTTTGGAAATGCCTTTCCTGGCCTTTATTGCAGTTCTTTTCAGTTCATCTTTACTTTGTGGGGCTTTTGTCTTCAGTCTCCTCTTCAGCAAGCAAAATGCATTCCCTGTTGGATTTGAGTCAGGTGACTGAGACTGAGAGGGCCATTGTCTGGCTGCAGGATGAAGCACCATCTGATACAGTTGGAGGAGGAATTCCTTTGTCGATAGCCAGACAAAATCTATCTGTATGCTTCAGAATTCATCCTGCTGCTGCCACCCTCCGTCATCAATATGAGCCTCTTCCAGAAGCAACCATACACTCTCAGAAATAAAGAATAAACGAAAACTGCCTAAAATGGTGCAAATGTTTGGGTGGTACCATATAGATACATGACATTGTACCCCTAGCCAGCAATATATAATTGCTTTGTACCTTTTTACTTGGAAAACATACCCATTTGTACCCTAAGAAAGCATGGCTGTACTTTCAGGGTACATTTGAGAAATTTGATCCTAACAAATAACAAAGATATACCTCTGCCATTTTATTTCTGTGTATACATGCCCAGGTCATGATGCTACCTCCTCAATATTTGTCCAGTCAGGAGATATGCTTTGGATAATTCCCTTCATCACACTTTCAGCTTTTCATTTATTTGGTAAAAGTTTATTTTGGTCTCATTTGTCGATAAAACTTTGTTCCAGAACTCTTCTGGCTCGTCAAAGTATTCTTTTTATGGCTAATTCTAATCTGCCATTTTGATTCTTGCTGCTGATAAAAGGTTTTCATCTTGTAGCGTCAGTAATGTAAGATCTTGTAGCCTCTATAATTCTGCTCTCAAAGTCTTCTGCGTATGGTGGCTTGTGATATTTTTATCCCTGTCCTCTGGGGACTGCTGATGAGGTCACTGATAGTTGCTTAAGGGTTTTTCTTCTCAGCTGCAATTGTCTTAAGTAGCCAACCTGTGTGATGTTTATTTCTGAGTCCACCAGTAGTTTCTTTCTTTTTCAAAACTTTCCCAACTGTTGTACTTGATATACCCTGTTTATGTCCTGTCCATCTTGAGGAATACTTCTGTTCTCTCAGCTGATAGATTTGTTTTTCAGCCATTTATTTCTCTGGTTTTGATGAGCCTCCTTCATCCACAGATGAAAACAAAGGCTATACTCACTGCTCTTTTGTGTGTGAACAACCCATGCAAAAGGAAACGTAAGCAACAGTTAACACCGGTCAGGCAGCCATTAGCTTATTTTGGAAGTGGTTGAACTCAACTCATAACAGCCGTTTCTGTAAAATGGAAAAACATGTGATTGTAAATACCATAAAATACAATATATGCTGATCATACTCATATTCACCTTGATCTCAATTCCAAATAGCAAGTAAATAAATACATCTACCATAAATCGTGTTACACAGTAGAAAAAGAAAAAAACGTGCTCGTAGAAAAGTGTTAATAACAAGATAACTTGATATCATGACTAACAATGTGAGCAGCTCTGTTGTTTCTGTTGTTTGACCTTTACACTAAAACCCTTTATATTATTGATTGATTTTATTTCTATTGGCAATTCCAGAGGTGAGCACCCTTTACTGACATTGCTGACTGCCTAAAAGTGATCCTGCAATGTCTAATTTTACAGTTACCACACCCCTGGTAACCCCCCCCCCCCCCCCCCCCCCCTTTACTTAGTGTATCGTGTATCTGGTGCTAGACCATTCAAGCATTTAAAAAAGCAATTTAAGGTTATGACTGAAGCGTTTTGCCTTATTCGGTAGAGTACGGCACTCGAAAGTGAAGGTCAGAACTGTGTTTACCTTGGAGACAATGACATCATTTCAATAAGGAATTCGACAAAAGGAATAGCATCCATAGCACCTTAACAGATCTTATCAGCCAGATACTCTCGAAAAAAATAAAATAAAATAACACAGCACATATATTTCATTAAGATTCATCTTAAACATCATTTAGTTTATTAACAACATACCATTGGCGAAGTTTGTTGCATGTAATTTGCTTTACAAATCTGTTCGCATTCCCGCTTTTCGTTTTCCTCTGAGCTGCAAGGACCACTTGTTACCAGCGCCGCGCTGCTGGCGCGCTTTCCCGTTCATTGAACATCGCCCTATCACCCACCTTCATTCACTGCAGGGACTTTGGACGATGCGCACGGAGGCTAGGTGGCTGACGACCAAGTCCCGCTTGAACTGGGCATAGATTACAGTATATGCACACAAATAGGACACATTTACGTGTGTGCGGTCTGAGTTTTAAGGAGCTTCCATACGCTTATGAACTGTTACATGTGCACAGACACGTTCAGCCCATACTTCAGCATCGTTAAAAAAATTTTTTTTTTGCAGGAGACATATACTGCAACGCAGGCACACACACGCGCGGGTATTCGTTCAAATATAGACGTACATCTCTATCTATTGCATCGTCTCAACCGAGGATTTAACATTTCCCCACCTTTCCTTGATCTTGTAGGCTAGCTATTATTCATTAAGTAATGCATTCTAAGAATCGATGGCACATAAACACAAAAACGTTTTGGTTGTATCACGTATTCACCGTATTATAATACATCCCAAAAGCATTTTGGCACTGGCTCGCGCACACGCACACGGACACCCGCGCGCGCGGACGCACAAGCGTTGCTTGTGGTAGTCCATTACACTAAGAGCCTGAGGCCATACCTAAAATGCCACATAGCTGTACTTTTGCTTTGTACATGGTATGTAAAGATGAGAAACACGACTAGGTGGTTGCACAAACAGGGACATTGCACTACATTCAAAACATGCAAGTTTGGATGGATAGTGAAACGGTAGACCGAAGAGCGGAGCTGTCCAAGGTCCCACGGTGCTGAAATGAATTCTGCGACCTGATAGACTTCGCCAAACAATTAAGGGATATTTCCGTTTTATATAGAGTCGCAAGAAATATCCTTTAATTGTAAGATTAAGAATATCATGTTTTCTCGTCTTCCATCCGAGTCTTCATTCAAGTGCAACATCGGAAATACTCCCAAGTTATTTTGCATTTTCAGTTGATTCCTTCCAGCTGAAGCATTGCTCTGTGTTCGTACATCGATAATGAATTACATTATTTGTACAAAACTGCTTAGTATGAAAACACTTGTTTTCCTCAGTATGAACAAATGAAATGGCCACTTAAAATCAATGTCAGGCTGTTGCCTAATATATATATATATATATATATATATAGTTTTTGGTTTCAGACTTGACCAAAGTTCAACACGCACGTTTAGGGTGGGTTTAATCAACATGTTTCTGTAGCAAAAGTATCAGCAATCGCCATGATATGTTAATAAACGCCATTGTTTCTCTACGATGTATGGACAGATGTAACGAACAGTATTGTTTGTTCATATTATCACATTCATCAACTGCCTCTTCCTCCCCTTCCTCCTCTTATTTGCCAAAGTCACTCGAAAATCACACATTGATGGAAAACAGTGACTCGAAAAAGCACAGGAGAACATCATCAGCACGTCAGCGTTCTGTTTGCCATCCTTGTCAACCTTTCTCGTATGAAACTAAATAGCCACTGTCGCAACAGTCCGTAATATTTGGAGTGGGTTCACAATAACTCTGGCAGTGAGAGTGGAGAGCCCAGCAGAACAGCTGCCATCCAACCATTTCCCGCATCGTTTCCTATTTGATTAATCTAGTTCCTTGGTTTCCACTTCCAAGACCTCTGGTATTTCCTCTCGGCGGTTCTGTATCCTTGTTCCACAGCGCGGATAACTCTTTCTCCATTTGTTGGGATTTTACGCGTAGCCACGTATTTCCCTCTCTTTTTCGTTTTGCTTGTAGCTTCTAACTTTTAAATTCCTATAGTTCAATGATAGCAGTAACAAAGCCGGTATACTTATCCTAGTCTACGACATCATAGTACGGGATTATTGTGAGTTCACTCAGTATTAGTTAACTGCTTCGTGCTCTCCCTTACTCATTAAGGTATGTCATTTTTTGCGACTTCTTCCTTGTGCATTTATTCCCCGTTAATATTATTTCAGTTGATCAGGCTTATCTCCAAAGCAATTACTCTATTGGTTGAAAGACTCAGCCTCCGGGGTTTGAGATGACCGCGGTCCCTGTGTCTATCTCCGGCTTGCTCGAATTCCATCTCTCCCTTGCTTCTCCGGACAGCTCAGTGGTGTAGATAGAAAGTCTCTGCAGTCACGTGGTGCGGAGAAGCGAGAGAGAGTGAGCGAACGAGCAAGAGCGTGGGGGTGTCCCTCCTCCGCAGTTTGCAGTTTGTTATGTCTCAGACACCGTGAGCGCTGGATAGAGGGAGAGCTAGATAGCGAACGTCGGATCCTTTACTTGCCTCTGAACAGCCAGTATTTCCCTGCCTTCTCGCCCAGCCGTTTTCCTCCCTACCCGTTTACCTATTCTTTATTTTTCTTTAACGCTGTGATTTATTTTCCTCTGTTGAGTACCAGTTTCATTTTCTCCTATTAGTCAGCAATTATTAGTTTTTTTAAAAATATATTTTTACGTTGTGTCATCCTCCATTTGGATTTGTCCGACAGCTGAAGGAGCGTGGATGAACAGATTTGGTAAAAACTGGAGATGGAATTGCTCATAATATGCCTTTCCTTTTGGATATTGCAATGCAATTCAGTGAGAGCGGACTCCATCATTCACATCGGTAAGGAGCCTAGGTAGACAGACACTCTGAAAAAGAGAAATATGCGATGTATGACCAGAGAATGCATCAAATAACACAGTGTGCTCTATTCTAAACAGTAGGAAACATTCTTACCAGGAATATGTGGAGACGAGTGAGTACGATGGATATTGGCTAGAGATACGGGGCTTACAGAAACTAATGATCTTTAGCTGGAATCGTTTATCGTGGTAGTTCCTCCAGCATCTTAAAACCCCGTATAGCTGAAATATTTTGCTAGTGTAGTTGTAGTATAGGCTTTAACAATGTGCTAACTGTGGAAGTATTGCCGGTTTCCTATGCTGAAAGCTACTGCAGGAATGGTTAAAACAGCTTTAGTTTTTAAAGTACGCTAAAGAAAGTGCACTGTCGATAGCTGAAGCGCATCTCTTAAATCAATACTTATAAAATAAATGTGGTGTAGTTTACTCAAAGGGGACATTGAAAACATTACCCCTTTTAGACCTTAGATAATCTAAACCCCTATGAGGAATTTTACCCCTCCCCCTCACCACCTATAAGCTTGAACTTTCTATTGAACGTGAGCGTAATATTAATAAAGGCTTGCATATGAAGTAAGCAACCTAAGCGGCAAGGAGCAAATAAGTACCACCAGTATAACAGTTAAGCATGGGAAGGACATGGGATGCCTATTTCAACAGGTATTTTACAATCATACAAGTAGAAACGGTTGTTGTTTCTTAAAAGCTTATACATAATCTGATGAAAGGGTTTCGATTAGCCGACAGCATTAGAAATATATCCCATGGGGGCCAATGCAATGCACATTTTCACTTAAAAGGAAATCCTATATAGGCTAGATGTGAGTACGAAGTAATTATATTTTACGCACTGCCATAGTGCGATATTTTGGAGAATGAGCTTTGAAACAAATGTCGTCGTTTGATCTGATGTAAATCCTTCCAACACCCCATTCTCAAAGTAGAATTTATGACCGCCTCTCTCATCGCGCGCACGCGTGCACACGCACATAATCGCGCGCAATACACACACCAACGCATCCGGATACATTTGTTCAATAAAATGCTTCCGCTGGTGGACAGATTAAAAAGAGTATAGAAACACAATTTATGGTGTGATAGATAGTATAGACTATAAGTCAATTGTATCCCAATGGATTTACTTTCAACGTTTAAATAGTCTACATGTGGGATTTCTATATCATTACTATAACACAAGTCGTTAAAGGGGCAACACGGTATTTTAACAATGCAGAAATGAGGCAGTAGCATTGCCATCGATCGTAAGCCTCTCATTCTTAAACACCACCAAGCTCGGCTGCCACAGCACACGGCATTGCGGTGGTGCATTTAAAATCAACGGAGGCCTGAAAGCGATCGGTTAGTCTTAGCAGTCAAACACGTCTAGCCTATATGTAAACATTTAACACTGCGTTTGAAGCTAAAGTATCCTCAAACTTGCTTTTGTATCAAGAAGGGGAATGGGAGCCCTGTATACAATTGCTCCACGATACAGCAATGTCGTGTATCAGTTTTGGACTTTCTTCTAACTATTTTACTCAGTCACGGTACACAACAGTATACTTGAAGGGTCGGAATTATGGTATCAAAATGAACTGCTCTGTCCATGCTGTCTCGGAAATTCTAAATGTTGTCTGTCCTCTTTTCTGTTGCTGTACAGTGTTGGCGTTCTCGCGAATTCGTGATTTCATACATTGGATATCCTATTAGGACAGAGCTTTACAATGCAGAGCCATTATCGAACCAGCTCTATTTTCCGGAGCGCATTATCTGCGTAAACATAACACTGTACAGAATGGCTTTACATTCAGAAACCCTTTTTTAAGTGAATTCTGAGAGCGGTCATGATATGAGAAGGAGGTAACGGTAGATAGTTGGAAATTATTTCTTAGAAGATTGCCTTCAGCCCGGAGCTATTCTTCTGGTTTCCTACATTTGAGGCATTAATGTACTTTTCGACGTTCACACAGATTATCGGATACAGTGGATATATTTGCACGCTCTTTTTATTAATTCGGTTGAACAGATATGCCAGAAACCTCATAGAGACCATCCGTCATGACACATATACGAAGTCTTGCATTCAGAATGACATAATCTTGTCATTGCCATCATGTGGGAATCTGTTCAATCTAATCTTATGAGTCTCTTGTCGGGGGTCTTGCGACGGATCTTCTTTCTCTCTCTCTGCCAGGACCACTTAAATTGAAGGTATACATATGCGGAAACTAGGGTTCTCTGAGGGGAGAGACTATGTTTTTGCTAATTTTTGGAATCTGCAAGATACTCTTGATATTCGGATTATCATGACGATGCCTAAAAACACAACCACTTCAATTAAATTAACGAAAATCTTAATTGGTCTTGATAAGATGTGTGCTAATCTAGTTAGAGATAATACTAATTGGTCTTTATAAGACGTACGATAGCTATAGTAGATTGTATTATCTTGCAATCGACTAAATATAGGCCGCCTTGCTAAAATAGTTGGTAGGGGGCTATATGCAACATTCCATGCTGGCCTATGGGATTATTCGTAATTGCAGATAAATTGCCACTCTTTTAGACACATGGCCTTAAACGTAGCCGCTGATGAGACTAACTTCATATGTGTGACATATGAAGGAATTATACACATGCATTCTCCATGGTAAAGACAGTTAGTAAAGACAGTTAACTACTTAGAAAACCAAGTATGGATCCCTTGTGTCATCGATACTTTTAAATGAATAGGCTTCGTTTGTGCAATTGTCCAATAACCTTTCTTTTCGTGATATGCTTAAACAGATTTGGCAATGGAGAAGTTCCGAAGAAACTTAAAAAAACGGGGTTTCCTGTCACTATAAACAATGCCATGGCTGTATTCAGTAGACTTGGAGCACAGCCAACCGATTAATCAGAACTCACAAGTTCACACAACATGAAAAGATCTAACCGTAACCTTTCCACGGCCCAGGATTTCAAACGGCAGCGAACAGTGAAGCTCCTTCATAAGTATACACGGACGACGCAGCAATCAAAGCCTGTGTAGCTACTAGGACGAATAGGATGAGTATTTATGTACAGGGCGATGTAGCGATACAGACTATCTGACCGTCCAACCATAGTAATTGGAAGGCAAGAGTAAACGTTCTGAATCCATGTGGCAAATTAAATAACCAGATGTAGATACAGTTGTTATTTCTGATAAAACAAGGTTGTACATCACTTAAATCCCAACTGTATGTTCTCTGCCTATCTCTCCTCCTTTACACCAAATGCAGGGGAAGTACATCCTTTCTTTCTTTCTTAAGAGTAAAAATGCATCATTGGACATTTTGGAGTTTTGATTCGCCTGTCTGGTGGTTATTGGTTATTATCCTATTGCGTTATAACGAAAACGTAATTTTACATCACACATTTTAATGCATAATTAATTTACAGAAGAAACGAGGCTAACAGAACAATTGGAAAACTATTCGCCGTAGGCCTACATGTCCGAGAAATGGGCTATGTTCAGAGACGAATGCACGCAGGCCTAAACAGCATGGGAATGCATCGATTCTATTCATGTTCTCAGACAAGTTACATTGAGAGCACATAGCTCTCCGTGGTGCTGAAACCATGTCAATTTTCCAGTTAACTCCACCCATGTTACACAATAGGAATGTTGAATGACTCCTGATCCCGGCTAATGAAGCCCAAGAATTAGGAATCCATGGAATGGATTTTGGTGTAGTACATTCTCGTTCATAGCGTTTAAACGTTTGTAATTAGAATACATCAAGGGCAACTTCTGACACGAACAATTAACATTATAGTATATGGAAAATTAAATGCTAACGGAAAAAAACTGTCTCCCAACAGGTGCCATATTTGAGGAAAACGCCGTGAGGGATGAGGAGATTTTCCAGTTGGCCGTCTCAGACCTCAGTCTCAACGACGATATTTTGCAGAGCGAGAAAATCACTCATTCCATAAAACATATCGAACCAAACAACCCCTTTCAGGCAGTACAGGAAGGTAAGTGGATTGCTGAATCATCTTTAATACATGGTTCTTTCATCAGCCCTCATTCATTTGTTTGGTATGAATGAAACGAACGAGGAAATATTTGTGTTATATTCGTTTCTAATAGGCCTCAATGACGCATGACATCAGTTATATCCTTTTTTAGCGCATAAACTGCAGCATGCGAGTGAGTTCACCGCGTTTAAACAACACAAAGATGCTACAAATCGCTTCAATTGCGTTTGTATCGTTACTATTTTTAACCAGAAAGATAATTAAACTTTCCCCATACGGAATGTATTCGAATTTCTTGTGAGGACAGCTTAAGGAAAGAGTGCGTCATTTTTCAAGGTGAGCTTCTGCTTTCTGTGATCACTGGCCGACAGCTGTTCCTTTCCCAAACAACAGTGTCTTCCGTTGACAGGAAGCTAGGTGGAAGTATTGAGTCAAGCAAGGTAATGATACGGTACTTTCCCAACACAAGCTCTGTTTAGTGTAAAAAGAGCTTTACCTGATAACGATTTCACAATTGAAAATGCGCATTCTTCGTGTTTCATTAACGATAACTGTTCAGACCATGAGGCTAGGGTGATGATTGATCATATTACTGTCTTTGTAATCACATTTACAAAATGTCAGTGGTTTCTAAATTGTCTTCTTCCCAATGGTTCATGCACATCACAATGATTGCAACTTATCATATTGGTATAGGTTTCTTCAAACGGTGGAGGCAAAAAAACAAAAACAAACAAACAAAAAAACATTTGTCTCTGGGAAGCCAAACGTGGCCGTTTGTCACTGAAAGATTCAAAAGTTTAAATATCACTAAGTTCATGTTGTGCCTATGACAAAAAAGGATAAGTAAAAAACAGACAATATTCACATTAGCAAGATCAAGTCTCTGGTATATGTAAGGCCACATATTTTCATCAGCATCTGTAGGAACGTTCTCATTGGCCATACATCTCAGGAGGGTCCTGTGTGCTCAGCAGACGTAATGCATTTCAGCCATGTCTTGGCTTGCATTTACACGGGCCTCAATGAGCTTCTTCTGCTCGCGTCATGAGGAGGCCAACTATTTGTCTTCCAGGGCCTCTTTCTCATCTTTTGGGTTCAGGAAGTACAGGTGTGCATTGGTCAAGTGGGAAAAGCAGAATCAAGTTTTTGTGTGGCTCTCTAGTGAGTTAATGTCACAAGCTCAAGCTACAAACTAGCTGACTGCACACAGGTGAACATGCAAGCAGAGCACTGTGACATCAGTTTTCTTCAGGCAATATGATTTTGGGAAATGTGACAGAAGGTTGCTTCAGCACAGCATGACTGACAGAAAGTTAAATCAGTGGATAATGTTTGCAGTAGAATACCAAATATATACACAGTGGAAAGCTACGCAAAAGCTGCAAAAAAGATAGACAATAAACAATAAATCTAAGCAGCAGACAGTATTTGGTGGCTGCCAAGCTATCATGAAAGTGTACACTGGACTAGTATAAAGCAATGGAAACTGACTCTGTTCTTCACTGTCAAAATAATTCTTATGCAGCCTATCTAGGCAGCTCAGTGGGGGGTTGTGTTGTATTGGTTGATACAATAATCTTACATTCATATAGCTTTTTATTCATTATTTAATTCTGATGGATGATTGACAAATTGAGCACACATTCATACTATATGCACGTGTGATGCAGTTAAAGCTGGTTTTGCTATATGGCATCAGTCCAAAAACATTTGTGTGTGCATCTTGCATCAAAAGTAAAGAAATAGGCTAAACTTAAAATATTTATTTCTGGGTTGTGGGAAAAGGAGGTGATTTCAGTCTTTTCAACAATGATTGGGAGGAGGGGGCAGGTGAGACATGGTCCTTACCATGTTTGGAACTTGATTTAAAAGCAGACGCTCTTATCCAGAGAGACGTATAGTTGACTAAGCAGGAGACAATCCGCCCAAGGGCTAAGGGCCTTGCTGAAGGGCCCAACGGCTGTGCAGATCTTATTGAACACCGACCTTGCAGGCCCCCCCCCCCCCCCCCCCCAATCCCGGCTGAATTTTAGAATTTCCAATTTTTAAACAAGTGTGTTAATATATGCCCCCTCCTACCAGCTCAGGAGTGTGAAGACAACTCACGGTTTTCCTCCGAAACACATGGTGCCTGCCAGCTGTTTCTTTTCACACTGCAGCCATAAACCATGGGAGGAAGAGGAGACCCAGTCATACGCACGCACATAGAGCAAGCCATGGCCAATATGTGTTTCTTAAGCAATGAACACTGCTGTCCCTGCCGATTGAATCCCTCCCATGTATCCCTTTGGCAACAGGAAGCCGATTGTGCACTACCCGTGCCCCTGCCCCACAGTCATCCCTGACTCGGGTCAGATTCAATCCCGGTGTTCGCTCATGCACTGCAAGTGCTACTCTGAGTAAGCTACCAATCAGCCCTGACACTTCATGTAACACTGGGCTGACACATGCCTTAGGGCAGCGCTACTGAACTCCACGTCCTGCGGGCCGCAGGGTCTGCAGGTATTTGCTCCTCACCACTCCGCACCACTTGATTTCACTGATTATTTTACCTGCTCGGTTCAGATAATAAGATAATTAGTCAAATTAGGTGAAATAACAGAGTAGAAGCAAATGCCCGCAGACACTGCGGCCCGCAGGGCGTGGAGTTGAGCAGAGCTGCCTTAGGGTATTCATCGCCGCTGCTGGGTAAAATGTAAATACAGGGTAAACTCAGAGGGTCTTTGTTGTGTATTTTACGGCTGTACAGATTGCTCGTTCAGAACTGCATCTGGAGTTAATGGGCCCGGAGTTACTGTTTCTTTGCTCTAACATGGCATTCTCCGGTTTACAAAGAAGGTAAAAGATAAGCTTGCTGCTGCAGCTGCCTTGAAATCGCCGCTACATAAACCTACAACCGGTGGGCACACCTGCATGCAAATGACAGTATGCTGTAGGGTCATGTATTTTCTGATGCTGGTATTAGAAAAGATTAAAAAAAACATTCAGACTGCCAACAGCTTTAAAAGCTGTCTGTTGCCATGCAGTGCTTTGAGAGTAAACAGTCTTGAAGCCACGTCCACCAAGGGCCCTTTTTGTTGAAGGAGAGAGCCTGAGCTTTGCTTTTGTGATTTTATTCCCTCTTCCAAGCTCAGCCATTATGCGATTTTTTTTCACAGCATATTTGCTCATTGAATCATCACAAAATGAATCGAAAGTGGTTGCATTAAAGAAGCAGGATGCGTTTAGTGCTCACATTGCTCACTTGCATGGCGCCTTTGCATTCAAACAATCAGCTTTCATGGTTAACACTTGTGTAGTCTTAACATTCTGCATACTCCCCTTGCCCTAAGGGTAAAAAATGACCCGCTTTCACTAAACCCCTAAAATAATATTAGCTTAATTGAATTTTAAACCCCAAATCTATTTTGTGTGAAGAAACAACCTGTCAGTCATCACAAACTTTGTCATCAAATTCAAAGTTGAAAAATGATCACTTAGGGGGTTTTCTCTGCTGTTAAACATAGTGGTGGGTCACCTTTGACCCTTATGACAACACAAGGGTTAAAGGGTTTCTCTCTCTATAGTTTCTCTCTCTACAGTCATCTCTAATTAATATTGGTTAATTATTTAATGTTTCTCAATTATGTGCTTTCACCCTGCTTTATATTATTTTTTATATGAGAGCCTCCGGTTTTTAGCGTGAAAAAGCAAGTGATGATGTTTAGGGCAGGCACTAGGCTGACAATTTCACTCGGCTGTTTTGCAAGTTGCTGGTAGGCACAATGAAAATATGCAGGCCTTGAAATACTGGTGATAATTGATAGTAGGCATATGGTGTGAGACTACTTTGAATTAGAGTGGAATTTGTGTTGTCTGGGAAATGGACAGTTTAGGGTCAATTGTGTCTTTTCTAGCTGGAAGGACAGTAGCTGTGAAGATAAGTGACAGAAATGACAACAGATGTTCCTTTTGGCCAACAGTGAGAAAAAAGACAAAACATTGAGGTTTTCAGAGAGACCGAGTCCTTATTAAAACGCCTGGGGAAACTAGCTGTAGGGGTTCCGTTTCAAATTAATGAACACAGATATAAGCACTGTGTTTACAATAACGACAGATAAATCAACATTCTCAGTCTCCCGCTGACATGTTTGTGTGAAGAGGTGAACATTATTTTGAGCTGCCGGTACCTTAAAGCTCATCTGTCGCAGTCCTAAAGGGATTATGGGTAATGGGCTAGGCTTTCTTTTATGGTGTTGGCCAGTGAGTTACAGTCAGCAGTCTTACATTATAGGAATCTAATGCTACCTTTGCCCATGACCACAGGGCAAGTTTTGCAGTCTGCATACAATTAAAACATTGCTTTGGATGTATTTTAGCACATAAAAACTTTGCAACAATTTCCAAAATCTAATTGAAGTTTAGCCTGGAGGGTACTTATTCAGATTAGTGCTTGTTTATGAGTCAGTGATTAGAAAGTGATGCGTGCAGAGCTGAGGTGTGATGCATTAAAATAGAGCCTGAGTAAGAAATTAGGAATTAGCTAAATGGTCTCACTGCAGGATACAGGCACCAGTGCTTTGCGTCTTAGTGCTGTGGTAGTGCTGACAGATTAACCCGGAGATGTCACAGATCTGAGTGTGATGAGTCATGCATCACGTCTTCTGTCTGCTAATGGGAAATGGGTTTGAAAAGCCTGGTAAAAGAGCAGTCCGCATGTACTTTGTTGCAATAAGAACCAGCTGCCGTTGTTCTTTATTAAAGCCATTCCGGTCAGGGAAAAGAAAGGTGTTTGGCACTGTTAATTGAGTGCATGTCATTATGTTTAGCATTGACTTGTAGAGCAAAATCTCAGATTTAATCAAGAAAAACCAGCAACACTTCTCTCATATGCTCCCATTAAATGGATTCTGGGAGAAAATAATAGCTGAGTAATGAACTGAAGAAGACAAAAAAGAGTGACAAGGCGCTAATTCAAACTCCCAATGGCTGCTCGTTCTCTGGCCTCCTTTCTATTCCCTCCTTTTCTCTCCCCGTTCTCCCTCACTCTCCGCCCCTCCTCTCCCTTTCCGATTTTATTTTGCGATTATAAAATAAAACAGTCGTTATGGCCCTCCATTCAAACCATTCATTGTGTCCTCTAATCAGCCATAAATGATCCTCCATCTGACTGTGGCGTGTGCGTTGGGTTCAGCGAGATTAATGGCAAAGATCTATGCCACCTTCACCCGCAGGTTATTTGTGATCTACTTTTTGACGGATCGCGTTTGAATTATGCCGTGCAGATTGTTTAATTGCTTTTTAAATACAAACAAATTAGGCTAATTACCTTTATCATGACCAGGAGCTCAATTATCCGAGCATTAGTGTAAAAATGGTAATTCCGTTCTGGCTTTCAGCTCCTCGCATTTCCTCATGCTATTGAATCTGAGAAGACGATAATGTATTCGTATCATATTGCTTTGGGAAATAATACACAAGCCACATGTCTTTCACACTTTCACAGTTTTGTCCCTTTTGTTTGTTCTTTTTTTCTCTGTGAATGAAAGGCTGCAAACACAGTAATCACATCATCAGCATATCAATATTTGTGTCATTTGTTGTGTCATTTCTCATATGCTCTAAAATACTAGCGATATTAACCAGGAATAAGGACTGAAGTGATGCAAACTACTTTCAGCATGGGGCTAGGCCACACCGGTCCTGGAGTGGCTGACCTATTTCTGGTTTTTGCTCGATCAGAGCTTTATAGCAGAGTTTGTCCGAATGGTGAAATAGTGAGCAACTCCAGCCTGGTCAGCTGTTTTCATTAACTCACTCGCTCCATCCCACTGCCCCAGCGTGTATAGGGCATGTGTCTGTAGCCAGTGGTGTGTGTGTGTGTGTGTGTGTGTGTGTGTGTGTGTGTGTGTGTGTGTGTGTGACAGGGCTGCTAGCACAGCCTGTTCCCATTTCCACGCCTGGGTCTGGGGTTGGATTTTTCTGTTTGTCTACCTCCTATCCCTATTGTCCTTCAGGAAATGGATTACAGCCATATTCCTATGTCTGTATTCGTATTCATATGTGGCCAGACTAGCTTTACTGTAGGTTGTGTATGGGCTGCCTCATCAACCCCAGTTACTTTGTAGTGACGGCCCACTGGGGTTAACCAGGCAGCTAACCTGTTTACGTGATTCATGTCATCAACGCAAGACTATTTTTGTAACTAAGTTAATAATGTAGTTAAAAGGTTTGGCTTTTGCAAATTTAAAACCAGCTCTGACATTTCAGGACAGGCTGCCTGCCCGAGTTTTAAATAAGAGTTTATCCGATTTGTTCTGTTGTTTAGCATTGACACGTAAATCTTCAGCGAGATGTTTTGTTTGAAAGGGAGGAGATGGGCGACGCATACAGTATTGCTTTTTGCTATGATGCAGTCTTTCTGCTGGCTGAAATACCCAGGGAGATTATAGATATCCAGGACATATTCTAAAAAATAGAAAGATGAATATCTGAAATATTCTAAAAGAATAAAACGCGGCGTACTCACTTTCCAAACTTTGACTGGATAGTATCCCCAAAAATGCAATTCACCAGACTCCTTGCAGGCATTTGAAATATTCTTCACAATTCAAAAAGACCATCAGCAGCCAGGCAGTCCGTCAGATTTACTGTTAAAGAGGGAAATAACGATGGCAGCAGGGGGAGAAAAACGGAGGAGAGCGAAAACTAACAACGAAGAATTAAAGTCAGGAGAAGTTAGAAGCACACATTGCAAAAAAACTAAGAAAGTAAATTCCATTACAAAAGCACATATACACACACCCACACACACTTTTTCAGTCACTTTTTATTTTTATATTTTTTTAAACTTTGTTTTTATTATTTTCTTGAAAAAGGGTTACAAAGTTCACAGAATGAATACACAAACAAAAGAAACGACAGACAGGGTCAACCATGGTGAAGTGGAATGTCAGTCATCATTCAGAGCAGAAATGAAAATGAAAAATTTTTACTACAATATGTGTTTGTTATTTAAGTCACATTGAGTCAAATTCTCTGAAGATGTAATTGCTAGTTGCTTTAACAAACAGCATGTGTGGTTAAAAGCTGTTTAATTGGTTCATTCGGGGATACCAGGTCTTCGGAGATTGCAGTTCTGACCCTGAGCATGCTCTTGTCCAGTTCTGTTTGCACAAGTTCCCTGCATGTTTTGGAAAAGGTGCTGACTGGCGGGGATTCATTAATTTGTTCATGCTGCTCTTTAAGTTTTTTCCACCAGGAGTGCGAATCACAATCCAAAATTGCAGGCCAGATCTTTTCTCTGAGAAATAGTGTGCCAAGGCCCCCCTATGGTTGCCCCGCCTGAAATCATGCCGTCCTGTTTATTCATGCCCCTCTCACTCCAGGATCTGACCTGACACACAGCTGTACATGCGGCTGGCATGCAGGGCCAGTCCATAGCGTTCATCTCCAGAGCTGACCGGAGGAGGAGGGCGGTGAAACGGTTGCATTGGGCAGGAACCATTCGTACGAACCTGTTTGTCCTTAAATTGCTTAAATCTGTTCAAACCAGAGCTTTAAGAGATCTTGGCGCATTCACCAATTTTCTCTTATTTAGAATTTCTCCTTAAGTAGGGGCAACATTTACGAGCGGTGACAACCTGTTGTATGACTCATGCAGGAGTCATGCCTCATGCAAGAACCATTTGTTCTTAAATTGCTTAAATCTCTTAAAACGAGTGCTTTAAAAGGGCTTGGCATATTCACCAGTTTCATCTTATTTAGACTTTTTTCTTCAGTAGGAACTACATCTGCAGGTGGTCCCAACCTGTCGTACAAGTCATGTAAACTAGAGCCTTGCAGTGCATGTCAGCACAGCTTGCCTGGCACACATTCAGACATTCAGACCAAACTTTCAACCCGAGTATTGCAGATCAAATATGAAGATTCAGCAACTGCATTGCTTATTTCTCACCTCAAATGTTTTCAGAAACGTATTTCATTCATTTCGTATTGCATTGTTCAGGAGAAAACAGTTCTTCTCCTCTGCCTTCAGTGGATTTCTGCCTTGTTATGCCAGGAGAGCGAATGTTATCATGATGTTACTAAAATGTTTTGTCAATGTTATAACCTTGGCACTACATGGCAGCAACATTGTGAGAACGTTTTGGGAGATACTGGGAGTTGCCTGTCCCTCCGTGATACCTTTATCTCGAGTCCGTTTGTATCGGACAAGCCGTCCTTACCTCCCACCCCAAGAATAGTTTCCGTTACAGCAGCTGAATGGCTGCAGTTAGGCACTTATCAGCTGTGCTCAGTTTCCCATCTCGCACTACAGCGGGCAGTGAGGCGGTAAGTGGCGGTACGTGCTTATGCTCAGCGACCGTGTGACACGGGCCAGAGATGTCACAGGAGCCCCCGTTTCCGAGGTGAGAGATGGAGCGGCCGATTGGCTGCGCTCCGCTCACTCGACCAATGGGAGGACGGAGCTTCAATCTGGGCGGCCATGTTGCTGCGATAAGGAGGGGTGACACAGGGGCACACTGTCGACCGTGCAGGAGCCTCCGGAGCTGGTGACGGGCCGCCCGAGTCTCACGGAGGAAGTGCCTTTCACTCAGAGCCCGTCTGCATTGATGTCACGTCCTTCCTCTTCGCCTAAATAGCGAGGAAGCTCTTCCAGAACCCCCTCCCGCTCGATTTGTACCAGAGATGTGTTAACACTTAGAATGAAAAAGACACAATACCAGCATTTGACGCATTTGCATTTGAATGGGAGAACCGAGCAGTCGCATCTTGGACAGAGAGCGTGATGCCGGATAAGATGTTATTTCCAGATTATTTCAAGATGGCATTCAAAAACTGTGGCATGAAATATTCAAAAGTTCAAACTGAAAAGATGACATTGTCAAATGTGCTTCAAGGCAATTTTGCTAAATATTTTTCTCAATAATCAATCAAACCACCTTTATTCTCGTAGATACTACACTGGTATGTGCTACAAGCCTATCCTTTTGTGCTGATAATATTTCTTGCTGGAATTATTTGTTAACTAACCAGTGGAACTATTCAAGGAATTATTTTCCCTCAGCCAACTTGAAACCTGAACACTTATAATAAGAAAAGTGGGGTCACAGTGGGGTTTCAGCATCCAATCTCATTTTCACTGTTTCTGTAATTAAGCATCAAAATCATAACCTCGTTAATTTTTCATATGCAATAAGACTCATATTTTATTTAACCTATTATAATTTCTGCATAAAAATCATTGGAGTCATACTGCTCCTGGTAATTGAGGTACAGTAAACTTTGAGTACAGTAAACTTTGTAATGGGATAACAACGTTTCATGTGTTCCATGAATGGCTCACTGCCAGAAGGAAACTGAATTGGATCTCGCAAAAGTCTTGATGGAATGCTGTTCCTTTATGGAGGGTTGCTGTTGAGAAATAAGTCTGCCTGCAAGCTTTTTGTGATGAGCTGTCAAAACTTGATGTGGGGGTCACAAGGATGTGTGTGTGTGTGTGTGTGTGTGTGTGTGTGTGTGTGTACATATGTGCATGTGTGTCGGCAAAGACATCCCTACCAAGGATGGGGCAATCTCATCAGGAAAATGAAACCATCGTACATATTACTCTTCATTGTTCAGGCTGACCAATCAGACGCAGCCAGAAGCTGGAGCCATCACTCAAGGTTCTGTCAACCAGCCAAGCACTGAGGTGGCACTGTCATGTTAGATTCTGCTCACCTCTAAAATTTGTGTGTGTAACTATATACTATATATATATATACAGTATATACTATATACAGTTATGCCTGTGTATAACTTCACCTACACTGTATGCATACATACACACATGCAGCCATCGACCCATCCATACATACATACGCACATACACGCATATGTATAGTACATACACGCATACACACACCCACACGTATACACGCGTGCAAGGCCATACTAATCCCATGCAGTTTGCGAGTATAATCCGGAAACACGTTCAAGGACACCGGGGAAAGGTCCTTCAGCCCTATCCCCCGCGGTGGGGTGGACAGGGGGGGGGGGCGCAGTGCCCTCACCCCCCAAGTCCCGCTTGGGTCCCTCCCGCCCCTCCTCTCCTCCCCAATCTCCTCTCCATCACAGAGCTGTCAGAACACAGTGCAGGCCTCAGCCGACTACACGCACTCCCTACACATATTTACCGTCCGCCACATTGATCATATCACGGCCCTGCCTGGTCCTACGAGGGCAGCGGCCGTCCGCCCCCCGGCCCCATTAGCATGGATTTGTCGCGGGTGTGACACGCGGCGGCATACCTGCAGTGACACGGCCAATAAAGTCCGCTGCTGGACAGGGCAGGGAAAAAATGACTTCTTACGCTGTGTAAGGAGATAAGCAGCCTGGCATAAACGAGAGTAACTTACTGTGTAAATATAACGCTGTTGCATTACTGGTTTGTGTGGAAGAAGTCCTTATCCAGGGATACTTACATAGATTAGGCCTTACCCATTCATGCAGGGTGATATTTACTGAGGCAATTCAGGTTAAGTACCATGCTCAAGGATATAGGAGCTAGAGGTCAGGCCTGCAATTTTCTAATTTTCTGCTTACAAGCTCTGTTCCTTGGGTCACGGGCGTATGTGCCAGCGTGCATTTTATGAAATGTGAAAAATTGAATGGCTGAACGGTCCATTTGTTGTTTGGTATTGCGCAGGGTCAAATACTGTAGCATATTTTTGGCTGTGAATGTGTCAGAGGATATTAATACAGTCAAAGCATTTGGCTTTGCAGACTATTGTCCAGTCCCCTTTTGTTCGTGGCCAAATGCATGCACTTGGGAGAAGCCTGGCCCATACTGTAGTTCTGCTTGTGAAGCTATTGCTTTTTTCAATCAGTAGAGGTCATTCTGTCAATACAAGTTAGGTTAAGAAATATGTTGGGTTTATATCCTGTATATTACTGTAAATAATACAATACACGTATGTACAGTATGTTCAGTATGTATGTATGCATGTATGTATGTATGTATGTATGTATGTATGTATGCATGTCAGTTTCAAGGCAATGGGTTTCAATGTGTGAGATGCTCTCCTTGTATGTGTGAGTGGATTTCCAGAAGCTTCTCTTGCTCAATCCCCATATGTTTATGCGTGTGCTTTAACGGATTTCCGGAAGCTTCTCTTGTTCCATCCCCATATGTTTATGCGTGTGCTTTAACGGATTTCCGGAAGCTTCTCTTGTTCCATCCCCATATGTTTATGCGTGTGCTTTAACGGATTTCAGGAAGCTTCTCTTGTTCCGTCCACATATGTTTATGCGTGTGCCGTTGGGTGGCCTGTGATGGAGCGACACCCTTACGGCCTGTGTCCGTAGCATGTCCGGCTCATAAAGCTCTCACCAGGACAGTGCAGATGGATGGTCAGCGGGCTTCACATTTCTCCTTCAGCGCAAGCTTCAGCCATATGCACAAGCGCAGACTGGTAGGCTGTTGTTGGCCCAACACTACGCTGCAGAAGCGGCTCGAGGACCAAACACAACGTATAATTAGCCACCCACGAGCGAAGTAACACTGACTATTAAAGATGCAGTCGGAGGACAGAGGGACGCGGAGACGGCGAAATGCAAGAAGCCTGTTGAATCACAAGCGGAGCGTATGAAAGCCAACGCGCTCGGGGCGGTGTTTGTCATCTCAGCCGGCCGCGTATTGTGAATACGGAAGGCGCAGAAATTACAGACTGTGAGAAATTGTGAGAGAGCTGATGTCTCCTCTCACTGCCGGGACCCCACTGAGAGGAGGCGCACAGGGGAGAGGGAGCCATCACCGGTAATTCGCCGAAACACTTAGATCTGGGCAAACACCTGTGACTAGGCACGCAGGGGATTGGCTGCTGTTTATCTGGCAGAAGACCGAAATCACCTCACTTTGGCTCATTAGAGCTAGCGAGTGTGAAGAGATTGCTCTACGCGGAGCCAAGAGATGATAAATGATAGCAGAAAAAAGAATCGCTTCTTCCGTATCATTTTGTATTATCACTGAGCTATGCAGAAATGGTATCCAAAGACACGATTATAGCCTTCCAATACGTAAAAATAACATTCCGCTGTTGAAAAAATTGAGTGTACATCAATTAAAATAGCATCTCCCGTCTCAATCCAACACAGTGGCATAAAAGAATATTGCCTAAAGATAAAAAACGATCGTTGTACGGAAGAATGTATTTTCTACTTATCAGCTATGGGGCCCTGGTCCTGGAACCATGCAGTTATGGCTGGATTGACTTTGAACATCGGTAGGAAATTGTTATGGCTGCACTGCGTAGTTTTAGTGAGGCAGGGGAGTGACCGGGCAATGCACTCCTGCTTCTTGAGTACCTACAGTACCCGCTGCAAGAAATCGCATTAATTATGGAGGAATGCAGGAGGAAAAGGTAGTACAAGAGGGCCACTTGTGGGAGACAGAGATATCAAAGCCTTCTCTGTAGATTCGTAATTGTGCTCTAGCGAGTGCTCTTGTTGCTGCCCATTTTCTGCCCTCTCAGTGCAGTGCTCTTCAGAGAATTCTCACCTGATTAATACGGGGAGATGTGTCGAGAGTAGGTGTGTTTGATTGCACGCAATTGCTACACGGGAATTTTGCATAGGTGTGATGTCGAGGGCCTGTTTCACCGAAGCGACTGAATGTATCGGAACGTTCCGGAAAGGCGTCAGAGAAAGTTTTGCTTGGGGAATGACCTTGCAGTGCTATGGTCAGCTGTGTGATGCTGTTTTGAAGGGGTAGGGGAAATGCCTTTCTATCTTGATCGGGAAGAGAGCATATACACTCTCAAAATGAGTGTGTTCAAAACAATATGTAATCTGTTATTTTTAAACACACCTCCATGTCTAGCTCAGCACGACACATCTTGTGTTACCTTCAACACAGCCTGTGTCAAAAAGCCTCCCTTCATAACACATACATTGTGACGGAGAAGTAGTAACCGACATAAGATCTGTTGAAAGTAACACAGAAGGTGTTTTTTTGATATTAACACGTCCGTTTTGAGAGTGTGCGTGAAACATCCATGGTCGCCCCTCCATTGGCTTTGTGCATCTTGGCTCTTCAGCTTTGAAGATGTTTGTCACGTCCTGAGATGGCCTTGGAGCCTCCTTACTTACTGTAGAAGCCCGAAGCCTGGAGCTCAAACATTGTAAGTGCTGACATTATGCCTGCATATGCTTTTTTCTGCTTGCATAATGTAACTGAGATGGAGGTCAATTACTTATTTCTGTGGCATTCGTGAAATGTAGAAAGAATATTGTTTGACATAGAATAGATTATGTTATGGAAATGTAAGAATCTTTCATTTGTTTGAACACTGAGAATACAGTAATACTCGGTAATATACACACGCATACAAGCACGGACACACACACACACGGCGTAAACAACACAAGAAAACAAAGTGTTTTTTATTATCAAACAACATATGCAGGCAGAGGAGGAGAAGGAGCAATATAAATAATGCAGAATAAGTCGTTCTGAGGGAGGAGGCAGAGGACGCTAATCAGAGCACACGATCGGTTTAATCATGGGTTTTAATGGAGCTTTGCTGCACAAATGACTCATTGAAAAAGAGTGCTCCCTGAGAGGATCTCCATTCCACGGAAAGAAAATGAACAGAATCAGACCTGGTAATGAAGCAAAGCACTGTGTTACACTGCAGACTTAAAGACAATGAACAGAATCAGACCTGGTAACGAGGCAAAGCACTGTGTTACACTGCAGACTTAAAGACAATGAACAGAATCAGACCTGGTAATGAAGCAAAGCACTGTGTTACACTGCAGACTTAAAGACAATGAACAGAATCAGACCTGGTAACGAGGCAAAGCACTGTGTTACACTGCAGACTTAAAGACAATGAACAGAATCAGACCTGGTAATGAAGCAAAGCACTGTGTTACACTGCAGACTTAAAGACAATGAACAGAATCAGACCTGGTAATGAAGCAAAGCACTGTGTTACACTGCAGACTTAAAGACAATGAACAGAATCAGACCTGGTAATGAAGCAAAGCACTGTGTTCCACTGCAGAATTAAAGACAATGAACAGAATCAGACCTGGTAACGAGGCAAAGCACTGTGTTACACTGCAGATTTAAAGACAATGAACAGAATCAGACCTGGTAACGAGGCAAAGCACTGTGTTACACTGCAGACTTAAAGACAATGAACAGAATCAGACCTGGTAATGAAGCAAAGCACTGTGTTACACTGCAGACTTAAAGACAATGAACAGAATCAGACCTGGTAATGAAGCAAAGCACTGTGTTACACTGCAGAATTAAAGACAATGAACAGAATCAGACCTGGTAACGAGGCAAAGCACTGTGTTACACTGCAGATTTAAAGACAATGAACAGAATCAGACCTGGTAATGAAGCAAAGCACTGTGTTACACTGCAGAATTAAAGACAATGAACAGAATCAGACCTGGTAACGAGGCAAAGCACTGTGTTACACTGCAGACTTAAAGACAATGAACAGAATCAGACCTGGTAATGAAGCAAAGCATGGCTTTACGCTACAGACTTAATAAAAATTAACAGAATCCGACCTGGTACTGAAGCAAAGCACTGTGTTACGCTGCAGACTTAAAGAAAATTAACAGAATCAGACCTGGCATCGAGGCAAAGCATCGCGTTTTGCTGCAGACTTAAAGACAATGAACAGAATCAGACCTGATAATGAAGCAAAGCATGGCTTTACGCTGTAGACTTCATGACAATGAACAGAATCAGACCTGGTACTGAAGCAAAGCACGGCGTTATGCTGCAGACTAAAAGACAATGAGCAGAATCAGACCCGGTACCGAAGCAAAGCACGGCGTTATGCTGCAGACTAAAAGACAATGAACAGAATCAGACCCGGTACCGAAGCAAAGCATGGCCTTACACTACATTGTTCTGTCGTGGGCGGTTTTGCCGCAGCGAAGTGGAAAAAATAAGTCAAAAATGTGATTAGGGCTTATTCACACCTAAACTGCATAAGGGCTGAGGTCTGTGAAAGGGAGAAAAGTAGGAAGGTGGAGGAGCGGTGATGATTGGTGCATGAGGCCAGGGTACCTGGTGCTGGGATCAAGGGAGGAAGGCTGGTTTGGGGGTCAGGGTCTGAAGGTGAGGTGAGGGAATTGGGAGGGGACTTTGGGAAAACCGGTTGTGATTTTTCAGCGTATTGGTTGGAAGCATGGAATTAATGTACCTGTCACACATATACACACACACACGCACACAGACACACACACGCAGACACACACACAAGTAATAATAATAATAATTCAAACAATTCAAATAATTCAAATCATTTCAATAACAATAATAATAATAATAATAATAATAATAATAATAATAAAAATAAAAATAAAAATAAAAAAATAAAAAATAATAATAATAATCATAATAATAATACATTTATTTATAATATCTCCCAGGTTACCTTTGCTCTGAGGAACTTTTCTTAGCATATCCTACCTTTTTTGAAAATAGAGCAAAATGAATAACAAAATTAGCTTAAAAACCAAATATTTTATTCCAGTATCCTATGATTCTTTTGTCACTTAATGTGATTAGAGAAGCACAGGATGGAGAAACTGATTACCATCCTTATAAGGCACATTGAGAATAATTTCTCAAACCCCACTCTACATAATGTTTCCATATTTCTCAATGCCACATTGTATAAATGGCTAGCATTATTCAAGGCTATAGAGTCTTGCATATTTTGCCTCGTAGTTGTGGGATTTGGAATTTGAATTTAACGGTTATCTTCTTCGTGCTCAGACTCCAAAGGAGTGCAGTATTTTCTGTTGTGGGTCTGTGGATGGTTGTTATGGCAACAGCTCCCACTGTGATGGATCATTAGATCACAACCTGTTGCGTGTATTCTGCTTTGGGTTCAACTCAGTCTTAGAGAAGAAGTGTGATGGTTAAGAAAGGAGGGAGAAGGAGGGAAATAAGCTTTTCTACATCCAGCAACAAAGGCAATTCTCGTTTAAGATACCGTTTGTGTATCTAGGTACTGTATACTGTGCAATGATTAACTCTCTGGAGTGAAATGTATGGTGTTGCATCAGCATAGCTAACTTATATTGAATCTTTACTACCTGGCCTGGGCAGGGTACTACTAATATGACACTATTGGTCATCAACATCTTGTGCATGTAACATAACACATGACATAACATAACATAACATAACATAACCATAATGGCGAGAACACGCCATTCAGCTCACCAATGCTTGCCTTTTCCTACCAGTAAGTGTACTTACTGCTTAGTTTGCCTAAAAGCTAAATAGTAGCTAGCACCATATCAAGCCTGGTCATTTTAGCCCGGCTGCATAGGCATGGTTGGGCCACAGCCATCTAAATAGTATCCTGGCCTGCCCGTTTACCTTGGCTGAACCACTGCGTCCAATTGTGAGTGCCCATTTAAGTACTTTTGGCCTGTCTAGTTCTTTGCAGGTCCAATTAAATATTTCTGGCTACACTGCTGTTTTCACAGTGCTGTCTTCGTCATGTCAATGAAACCTTGGGAATTGATAACCTAAATTGTGAAAAAGGGAGATGTGAGCAGTAGTAGAAATGTATATTAGAAAACCAACTCGAAAATGAGAGCAATATATTACATTACAGTTATTTAGCTGACATTATTGCAGAGACGTTAGAGGGATTTGAAGGATATGTGATGTGGGAATATGGTTTGAGTACAGGGAATGGGGTTGAAGACATATTCACATTCCTAGATGCCAACCTGGCATCCTGCAGTCATCTGTTCATATAATTGCAGAGAGCAAAGGCAAATTAATATCTGTGGTTATTAAGCTGAGTTACTCTGGCAAAGGACTGTCTCCAAAAAAGGGGAAAAAATGCCAACAAATTGCAAAGTACTGTACAGCTGCCATGGAGAGTGCTACATGAAGAGATTTATAATAATGCCACCGAATTTTATGAATTTTGAAGAGTCCAGAATTAATACTCCAATATGTGAAATTGCATTGAGATATAATCACATTTACTGTTCTGGCTGTGTGGTTCTGGATGTGAGGAATTTCAGTTATTTTGAATATTGAATAGGAATATTGGACATCATCTTGAATGCATACTCTGTGAAATGGATCACCATTTTATACTTATTTCAGCCCTTTAATGTTTTCTTCATGTTTAATCAGAGCCTACACTGTTGCCCGTCGAATATAATCGCAGCCACACGAAACAGAAAGGAAAAAAAACTGCATAGAAGTACATTTTATTGGTTATAACTGAAAATTACACTTACATAATGGGCTATTTATGGTTTTTTTCTTCTGATGTTAACAGTAGTTGGAGTGGGTTCTTGACTGGACTTCTTAGTGGCGCTGTCTCTGGCAGAGTGTGACATTTTCAAAGACGGAGTGCAGTCTCTGTGAATGGCAGATACGGCTCATGGTCTAAGGCTCCGGCTTGATCTACGTCTCAAAATGGCTTCCATTCACTGCCTTCACAACAAGAGTGAAGCTGCATGTCCTTTGTTTTTTTTCCACAATTCCTCGCTTTATGGTAAACAAGAAGTCTGCTGCGGCCGATGATTCACTGTGCCCGAGCGAGCCTTCCCATAATGACACGTTTTTACGGCAAATATTGAACCGCAAGTCGACTGCCAATTTGCGGGCTCTGTTGTTTGAGCTAATGACCACTTAGTGTGAATTCTGGACAGCTCTCTGTTTGGATAAGCCCCCCTTTCTCACATCAGATTAAATAGTTTTATGTGATATGTTCTTCAATATAATATCATTTAAACCGATGAAAAGGTAACATTGTGCCCTTTTTATCATTCCTTGTCTTTTGCTTAATTGCCCTGTAAAAACTGTCATATATCATCACGTAGGAAATGGAAGACAGGGATAGGCTCTGACAATGAGGTTAGCGGTCCATAATTTTCCCAGTTATTTCTCACAGTTTATATTTGAGCTTTTAAAAAAATATGATACATCCTTTTTGTAAAGTCATTGCTCCCTATTAATTAGACGTGGCTATCAACTACACAACTGAATTATTTTCAGTTATATTTCGTTTTTTTTAATCCTAGATAGTTTAGTTGTGTAGCAGCGAGTGGTGATGTTTCACTGGAAACTTCCCAACTTAGCTTTTTTTTGTTTTGCTACTGTATCTCCACCTTTCTCATTGTTTCTGTTGTTATTTTTGTGTAGGACATTCTTAATGAAAAAATAATGTTCACAAAACATTAGCATATGGATGGTTAACAGATTGGTTAATAGGTGGATACCAAGCACACACATCTATGGAATAATTTTCAGGAACAATGGTTGTAGTGTATATTTCTTACTTGCTCACTGCAATATTTTCCCATTAACTGCTGTAAAAAGGCAAACTTAATTTGTAATAACATGATTCATTAACAGGCTCTTAATAATAAATAGGCCCTTAAATTGTGAAAAGACAGCTGAGGCTAAAGCTTTGTGGCTTTAATGCATTCCACACAATCATAGCCAATGCTGTCGCCTTATGACGCTCTCATTCAATAGAAAGGAGATCGCCAGGTGCAGAACAGAAAAAATAATTTATGTCATTTCATTTTGTCCTCAAATTATTTTAGAGCTCGACTTGGCTAAAAGCTATGGAGTGATATGAGCTGATCACTGTGGGAGGGGGAGATGATCATTAACATCTGTTATGCTGGGGGGTTAAGCTGCCTATGAATTGTTATTCTTATCTACACGAGAGCGTCTCTAAGGCAGTCTGATGTAGGCTCTAATTGCACCAGAAGCATTCTTTGCTAAATATATCTTTGCTGTTTTTTTTGTATTTTCCGTTATCTCTGAAATTGACTGCGCTCGTTTTTAGGACCAGCTCACAACCACACTATATGGAGCTGAGCCGATATTTCTATTTTTGCGGCATGGTGTGGATCATATATAATTACACTATAATTGGTTTGTGCTTATACTATACAGTAAGCCTTCAGAAGTTGCCTGTATCATATTTAATTGCTACGTTCCTTTGATTGAGAGTAAATGGTCTGATTGTAGCTCCAGATTGGTTGCTCCATTGGAATGGTCTAATTGTCTCATTTAATTCCAATTATCATCCCAGTGGGACTCTGATTATCCAGCAATTCAAAAAAGTGTGATAATAAAAGGGTTGGCACGAGCTTTGTTTGGTAGAAAAGGCAAGTTAGAGAGCAGGGATTCCCTGACCTGAATTCTGTGGACCTGGGATGTTTGAATTCAACATTTCAGAGCCAAGCCTTCACAAAATGGAGGGAGAGTGGAGGGGAAAAGAGATAGGGTAATGGGCTGAAAACATTGTCTACACACCTGTGGGTTGGTTGTGGGTCAAATGGTCTTGTCGAATTACGTTCTGTAATTGTTCTGTTTTCGCAAGGATGCCCTGGGAGAAATGCTAGAGAGGGCAAAACAGCAGGGTTCTGTTTTCTGTTTTGTTTGAGGGACCCAGCTTCATCTCTCCAGATGCAGGTCAGCATCCCTGTATGCCGACCGGTTGCTGAAACCAATCATTCTACATTTCCCAGCTGAACAAAAAAAAAAGTCAAGCCCGCATCATCCTACATTAGCATAATGGTTAACTTTCCCTCTCTCTCCACAGAGTAAGCAGTCAGACATTCGTTTTTTTAATTACTTTACAGATATATTAATTGTCAAAGTTTGTTGTTGTCAGAGACTATTGGCCTTTTGTTATGATATACTGTATAACTTGTTTAATTAAATACACTGGTTTCAGCCTGGTGCCATGTTGGTTCTTATTTAAATACCATATTTTGTTATGAATGCATTATATTTATATCTCGCTGCACTATTATTTTCTGTGTATTAATAGATTACATACATTTGTGCTCTTACACTAACCCTGAATATGTTTTTTTAAATTTGCAGGATTTCATGGCAAGTTCTGTTTATGATACTTTTATATTTCTTGCACACTCTTCATGCTAGCTGATTGTATTATTTCAGAAATTGGAATGGTCCCGAAATTTCATCCCATTGCTTTGCCTACTTGGGAAAAAGTATGTGCCAACTTTCTTGATAACTCCCATCTATGTCATTGCCTTGCCTTGGTGCTGACTGGGGCACAAATATAAAGATCTAAAGATAGATAAAGCTTCAAAGTGGTTATCAGTACTGATGAAGCTTGGCTAAAATGTAATTTTTACACAGGCAGTGCCAAATTGCCAAGTATTAAGCTGGGCCAGCGAGAGTCATTCTTACCAGAGGCTTCTGAAAACACTGAAGTGGGCCATTTTATAGTAGTTTACTGCCTCATACGCGCTTTTAAAGTGCTCCCAAGCAGACAGATATTTATTAAGAAAGGGCAGGAAGATATTACGCTACATGCAGCTTTGCCATAGCTGCAAAGAGTCTGTGAGTGTGATTGTGCCATATATCCAATGGGTTTGTGCTGCCTAAACAAATAGGCAATAGAAATTGGCATTCAACTTTAATTGGATGGGATTATATTTGTAATCTACTGGCCTTGAGCATTAATTGACCAGCAACTCAAGTTTCAGTTGGGCAGCTGTCCCTAATTTGTGTAAGGATCACATTTAACACAATAATTGAATAAAGCAATTTTTAATTGTGTTTTTCTATAAGCATAAACCCACCCCCAAATGTATCTTCACTCTACACAGGACTCAATACGTGTGCACGATCTAGGGACATTAAATGCACATCAGTTCTCAATCAACAACTCAGTCATAACCAATAAAGACTTGATTAAAGCTCATTAGGACTCAATTACAATGAATGAAAGCAGTCAGATTAAAAATAATAAAATAAATAACAGCGCACCCCTAAGGCCAGGATTGAAATTTATTGCACTACTGAAAGCACGATCTGCTTCTCCTTTCCAGTGCTACGATCCTAGTGGCACTGAAAGCACCATCTTGTTTTCCTTGAAAGAAATCGAGAAATAAAGACATTGGTGCGGTAACAGTTTACTTGAACGCCCCACCATAAGGAGGACATAACACTCTTACACATGACATAACAGCAGTCACAAAATGGCTTAACCGATGATGTCAGTTGATGTCAAAGGACATGAAACCGTCATGCTTGCATCAGTAAAATGTTATGTTTGACATAACCTGACATCATCTGTTATGTCATCTTGTTTCTGCGGTTATGTCATGTCTATGACAGTGTTATGTCAGCCTTATGTTGAGGGGTTCAAGCAAAGTGTCGCTAAAAAATTCAAACCTGCCCATGTCGTATGTGGGGGGTGGGACAGTACATCCCTCAGGTTGTGCCATTGGGCTACTGCTACCGCTAGCAACTCCGCTATCAGCTCAGCACTGCTGCAGACGTGGAAGAAGTGAAGCTGTCAAAGTGCCTGGGATTTGACTTCCCAGGTGTCCAAACAGATGGCGGCTGAACAGAAGCATTCCCGCCGTCGGACCCGAGCCCGGAGGTGGCAGACGCAGCTGTGCCCGCGCGGGTCAGCTACGCGCTTCCCCCCATCACGTCCGCACCCATTCGGATGTGACAGTGGTGTTCGAACAGGGGCTCCTTCCTCTCCTGGGTACTGCTCCGCTTTCATTTGACACCATGTTATCCGTTAGTGACAGACGCTCGGCGACGGCGGGACCAGAGCGGTCAGACAGACCGATCCGGTACAAAGACAGCTGCCTTCGGACTGCCCGGGAGCGGAGTGACAGCTTACGCGCTTTGTACAGTTGGAGTGAAAAATGCCCGTGCCAATATTCATAATTGTCCTCCCTGTTGCGCGCGGACCTGGCGTCTAGAGACCGGTTGTTCAGTGCTAACGGTTGCCTGTCAGCCCTGTTTGTTACTTTGAGTCTTTACTTTGAGTTACTTTGTTATTGTGAAGGGAGTGATTGACTGTGTTTCTTTTGTCAAAGTCAGTTTCTTGATAGAGGAGTTTAGTTCAGGGCTCTTCCCCTCTCTCTCCAGTACTGTTGTTCTCCCTCAGGGTTGGATGTGTTAGAGTTAGAGTTTGCAACTTCCTGGATGACATTATGGACGGTTTGAATGGTTTTTATATCACGGAATGGCAGTTGATCTGAGCTGAAGGCCAAATATTAGTCCCATCATTTCGGAAAGTCCTCTAGCTGTTTCCAAAAGAATATTTGGAGTAGGTGGTGATTATTGAGGAGGTCCAAAATACTGTATGGTAAAATGATCAGGATTGTCATTGAGAGATTAATTTTAAATGCAGTACCGTACACAGGGAAATGTGAGAAACATAAGATAAACGACAAAATTACTGATTTTCTTTGTCAAATGTGGCTCTGAGTATTTGCATTGATTATACGGGTCTCGGCAAATCGCTGGCAGCTACATGACTCCAGTGCTTACACAATGGCCGTTCTTCTCTCCACTGCAATTATTGCGCAAGAACCCTGTTGAGCTGGGAACTCATTGTGTACTTGCAGTCTGGAAGTGGCTTGAGTGGGCAGGCTTTGTACCGAAAGCCCCGCGCGAACCATGCAAACGCACCTAGCGCTTTTCACAGATACGCGCACATTATCTTTCCTGCGGATGCTCTTTTTGTGTAATCAGGGAAAAAAATGAAGCCTGCCCGTGGGCGTTCGCAACACTGCACGGGTGTGAATTACAATACAACTGACCAAGGGCAGTGTGAAGCGAAGGTTTCTTTTATTCCACCCGGTCGGCTAGCGATTGGACAAAGGAAAAACGTTGCAAAGATGTGTGGAGGGAAAGCAAGAAACTGTCAAATAAATAAATAAATAAATATGAAGGAAAAGAAAAGCTTTGCTCTGTTGTGGTTCAGGGCTGTGGAACTGGGAGACAGTGGTAGAGCTCCTTGTTCTTGAGCTGGTATGAGCTATCTGAAACGGAACAACACTTATTAGCACCACACCACTAAAGCTTCGACATTGGGCTATGTCTGTTACAGACCTGTGCTGAATGCATAGTGTATGCACTTTCTACACTGGCAAAGCAGGAGAATGTATCCTGCACCTGCCTGAAAATATTCAAAACAACTCTATACAAGACCATTAGATTCAGTTTATTCACAGTAGCAAGTGCTTTTTTCCCAAAGCCTTGTACAAGAAGTCTATAGCAAAGGTCATCGTTACAATTACAGAACAAGGGTCAGATAAGGTACAGTTTGCGTAAGTATGAGTTGCCTACAACCGTGAACATCATATCTCGTTCACATGAGAAATATGGGCAGTCAGTAGGTATGGTGTGTCAGACTAGAAAGCATAAGCCAGCCAAGACCGAGAAAAAGGTCATACAATATAATGTGCTGAATATTTAACTAGAATCGTATTGCTTTAAAAATGGGCATTTAGAGAGTTGAAGTATTTCAAGTTGTGTTTGACCGAGGTCTGGTCTGCTGAATGTCTCCCTCCCTATCCCAGGGAAGACAGCGCTAATCAGTCATGAGAGACAGGAGGACATGAGGTGTGAGGCTGAACATGACTGCTGTCACGCTGTAGATGTGTCTGCTGCCTCCTCTGCTCTGCTTGTTCTGGCTGCCCATGGATCTATATTCCTCCATGGCATATACTGTAGGATGGAGAGAGGTTGGCTAACCAGTCCCAGGTGTCCTTGCATAGTGTGTAGGCACCACCCTGGTTTTAAAAAGTAAAGAGAGCCTTTAAAGAATACAGAGACCTAACTGATGTTGCAGTAAGAAACTGTTATCTGAGCTGCTTTAGTGTTGAGTAATGGCTAGATATGTGTGCTGATATCTGTGGATCATTTTCATGTCACCTTCTTATAATCTAAATATATTACGATGATTTAAGCCATCCACATATTTTGTAAGAAGGGAACCTCTCCTACACTGCACAGCTTAAAATGTTGTAGGGCGGCCTGCAGCGTAGAGGTTAAGGTACGCGACTGGCACCCGCAAGGTCGGTGGTTCGATCCCCGGTGTAGCCACAATAAGATCCGCACAGCCGTTGGGCCCTTGAGTGAGGCCCTTAACCCTGTATTGCTCCAGGGGAGGATTGTCTCCTTTTTAGTCTAATCAACTGTACATCGCTCTGGATATGTAATGTAAAAAATGGCTGCTTCTGGTTCATGCATGGTTAGTGCATATAGAACACTGATCTATGCTTTGGGAGGGTTCAGCATATGGAACCTAACAATAGAAGTGATTTTGCTGGCTAATGTGATCTAAAGGTAAGGATTTTTGCATGGCTGGATGCAATTTTCTTTTTCAGCTGTAGGCTGAATTTAATGGTAATGACAGAGGAAGAGTGGTAGCAGGTCATCCACGAAGCAAGCAATACATTAGACCCATACAGTACCAGCATACTTTAGTAGAAAGAAAAGACAATTAAAATGCTCATTTGCCATCAGTAATTTGCATACCTTTGACACAACCTCCCAGAATTGTATAAATAAACCAAATATGGTATTACATAGTAGATACTATAAATGCATGCTGTGTGCACTCATGTCTTATATCTAGAATATTCACGATGTGATCACTCATGTCTTATATCTAAGAATATTCACAATGTGATCTGAAATTGATCAGGCAAGATTGGCAGGCAAGACAGATGTGACCTATCCAATGTGTACATGCCAATTAGTTCCATTGAGGTGACTCATTCCCCTGGGTCTCACACAGTCCTCAATCTAATTTTGGCTATTGCATTATCTGCTGCACACTGAAGGCTACTTTCCTTAAGAGCTAACCTCCATAACATATCCAACTAGCAGCTCTTCACAATTCAGTGTTGTTTTTAAGTACAGAGGAATACATCACGTGTAACGAGAGCGTCATGCAAGATGGAGATTTGAGAGACTTTACACTATAGAGCAAGCCTCTTTGATGGATTGTCATTAAGACTGCCCCCTCTGGAGATGCTCCTCATCCCATGAGTGGGACAAATTGTCACCTTACCCTGGAAGTTCCAACTTCACGTATGACAGCTATAGATCAACTAGCTCTCCTTTGTGTCGATACTCGTGCTCTGGGCCCGGGCAACATGCTATTGGCTTGTCAATAAAGCAGGGACAGCTCTATTGACGAGGACCTCTATGATTTAGAGATGGCAAGTCCAGTGCCGGGAATGAGCGAGAAATAGCTAACAAGCGGAGAGTTACCCCCGCCTCCCCCCTTCCTTTCTCAATTCCCATCAATTTCTTCCAGGGCAGTGAAAGGCACTATATCAGCGCGATCCATTATTAGCCGTCATCGGTGGCCGCCGCCACATTTTCTTTGCGCGACAGTGCCGTTGACGTTTCGCGTTTTTCAAAATGGCAGTCGCACGGCCTCGGTCAACAGTCTTCGGCGTTTGAGGCTAAGCTTTCCAACTGTCAAATGTCAGCAGATGGAGAACCTGCGGTGTGGACCGCTCCCCTCTGAGAGCTATATTGACTGCGTGCATTAGTTAGTGTGTTTGTCCACGATCGATGGACCTCGCTAGATACTCTCGATGCCTGGGGTGATTCTGCCACATTAATAAATCCACACAGGGTATGAGAAACAAAGAACAATGTTTGCTTACAGGTATATACCTTTCTCTGCGGGTTTCTTTGGAGGACACTCGGACTGGCATGTGAATATTCATCAGGTTGCATTCATGCATTCGTAAAGGTTGCTGTCTTCGCAACTGCTTCAGTTTTGTTTATTTTCCGATGAGCGGTTCGATGGCTATTTTAATTTGGTGAGTAACGATGTTAAGAAATGCCTGATCACATTACTGTTTTTGGATGAATTTCACTCATGCTAATTTCAGCCTACGGTCCCGGAGGCTACCACATGCAAGCACACACACACACACACACACACACACACACACACACACACACACTCACTCACACACACACACACACACACAGCATAAATAAGATAGATATTTCACTGTTAATCAGACAGCATCTCAACCCATTCATACAAGGCTACAGCAGTGTGTCTCACATGCACTTCTGCCAATACCTATGTGCCTCCAAAGTCAAAGATGATAAAGTGGATGTGCAAATATGTTTATGAATACTGCTGGTCACATTAATAGGTGAATTGTACACCATTTCAAACTCTAGAAGAATAAAACTACTTTGAGGCAATAAAACAAATTGTCAGCACACTACATGGTATTTTCCCTAATGGCAAACAAAGTAAGTGTAATATTTCATAGCTAAATAATAAAAAAGAACATCAGTGTATTGCCCTTTGAAAATCCAGGCTGAATTGAGGTTTGCACTGTCGCACAGCACTCTCTATCTGATGTGAAATTACTCTCGATGTCACTGGGAAAAGGATTTTGCTCTGTTCAGAATAACCCATGCAGAAGCCAGCCTGCTAGGAAGTCCAATACTCACCAAAAAATGCTGCACATTCCTTTTGGTTCCTGTCTGAAAAAAAACAGATCAAGCATGTTTTGAAACAGCTTGTAGCTGGTTGACCAGTTCAGACCAGCTCCCATCTCATCATGGTTTCGCTGGTTGACCAGTTCAGACCAGCTCCCAGCTTGGCATGGTTGGACCAGCTCAAGTTATATTTTGACCAGCTACCAGCTCAGACAAGTTAGTAGCGCTATTGTAATAAACCAGCTTATACCTAGCCAGATCAGCTTTATGGCCAGCTTGGCCATGCTGGTTGACCAGCTCATACCCAGCTAGGCCAGTTTATGACCAGCTCAGTTTTCAAGCTGGTCAAGCTGGCATAGCTGGATTTTACAGCAGGGTTACTTTCTCTGCCTTGAAATTGAACTGCATACTGCCCACTCTTGACTCCCCTAAACCCATCCCTCATCTTTATGAATGGTTTCTTAGTATTCTCAACAAATCTCCAGACCAGTTTACTATTGCTAGAACCTCTTTGGTGGCTTTTCCCCCCTGACAATTCTATAATAGCCATTCTGACATTCCCAATGGCTCAAGCCAGGCTTCAAGATCGTAGCACTCAGACCACTTAAACTTGGCAATGGGTCACCTACTTCCCTGTTGATTCTGCTGGGGAGAGTGTTTATAGTGGGATTTACAAGCTACTTTCTTTCATGCCACGCTTTGCTATTTATTCCTCCCATGTCTCCTACTCCAGATATTTGTGCAGGAATCAGGCTGTGACTTCTAAGCATTGACACACACAATGTCCTTCATCCAGTAATATTGTGCACGGCAGTGCAATTTTTTCAAAAGGAATTATAAATAGATGTCAGAGCCATATTTTTCTGGACAAATCAGGAATCATTCTGATTACAGAGGTAATTCCAGTACCAGCTTTAGAGCTTTTTTGCTGCCACTAGATCATAAAATAAGGCATCATTTATTTAGCATTCTCATGGACACTAATGTTTATCAGGATCTTTCTCTGATCTTGGTCGTTTGTTCATCAAAGTGAACTCTGCATGATTAAGACTACGAGTTCATTCGTAATTGCTGTACCCAACGTTTTAATGCTATGACATATTGCTGCCAGACACATTTTGCAAAGATCATGCTCATTATGTGTTAATATATGATTATGAATATGAATTAACTTTGTTCTCAGAAAAAACAAATTAACTAAAACCACTTTAATATAAAATACATAAACATCTTACTTTGTCTTAGCTTAACCCCTTAAGTATCGCCCCTTTTCTTGACACAAGCTTAAAACATGATATACCCAAAATAAAGTGGTTGAACCCTTTTGACAACAGGCATGATCCTGAAAGGTTACCCTTTGGGGTTTGTTTTCAAAGAGTCAGAATGAATCCAAATATTACTAAAGCAATGTTACAGAAGTTAAAACACTTTGAAAGTGGAATTTTTTTTCTCTCTGAAAAGATTTTCTGTTTTTGACTAAATACAGACTATTGTAGCTGTGGCTGGTGCGCGTAGAGACACAATGGAGCCAAGTCACAACACTGGACAAATCTTTTTTCAAATTTGAGGACAATATCACCAAAAATGAGCATTCTGCATTGTTTTTTCTAATGTATCTCTCTAGGCTGTTTTCCAAAATGACACATGGAAACTAAATTATATTATGGATCTGAGGTGTAAAATACTGCATTTTGCTTACTAAACTATACAGCACCTTTAGTTAGAAATAGGTATAATAGAATAAAGTATAATAATCTAAATAGTACCATCTTGTACACTAATATATTCATTCAGGTCCATTAATTGATGTTTTTGTTAAATACCCAACCCCCATCAGCAATAATTTCACATGATACTTATTATTCAAAAGCAGGCTGGCTCCTTATTTATAAGCATTCTGAATAATAATAACAAAATATTTTGCGAATGTATTTACATGCTCGCTGATAGAAAATGGGGTCACATCACTGACAATGCTCTCTATTGTGTTGTCAAAGTTGTTTTCCTCAGAAATATTCACTCAGACCAGAGATTCCTTGCAACTCCTCCGAAGGAAGTCCTCTATTTAGACGTAGGCATCGCAAAAAATTATTTTTGTTGTAAAACAACAATACTTTTTTCATAAATTCTGTTTTCAGACTCTGTGTGCATATTGAAAATACTACAGTTTTGTTACACAGGAAAAGCTGCTGTGTTCTTTTATGCAAGCCTAACAAATGATAGCCTAACAAATGATACCCCGCTCGAAACATAATGTTATTAGCTAAAATGCTTCTCAGTCGTCACTTCTATTACATTCGGTTAGTAGTCGGTTCTTTCATAAGCTGCAGTTATACTGAATTGTCTTACACATGGATGGGGGTAACACATTTTCTCTGCAACTACGTTGCAAATACTGGTCAGAGATGGTTGTACATGGGTTCATCATGTTTGAGAGAGCCTATACAAATGTTAGATAATAGCATTTCTATGTACTAAGTACTTTTATAGAAGTATACAACGGCAAAACGGACAACAATGGTAATTTCTCCAGAGAAATTCTAAGTAAATATTGGACGTTCTATCAACGTTTCTCTGAGTTAGCACATTTTTAGAATAACAAACAAATATGCATTTGGACCGCTGGACACTTTTCGTGAAAAGGACACTGACATTACCTTATTTATTGTAGTATTTATTGTGGATTTCTAAAAAGCAGAGAAGGTGAGGTCCCCCCACACTGGTTTTACCACCCGCATGTTATACGGCTATACAGATAGAACTGTACGTTTTAACGTTTTCAAATGGTATATCCTGTTTCCATAGTGATTGAAAATTGAATTATGAGTGCAAAAAAACCCTACAGAACCAGCCAAGGGGTCAATTTGCCTTTTGGTGTACCACAAAGCCTTCCTGTGAAGTTAAATCTTACAAGAGGCTGTAATCGTACAGCATTTGTTAACCTCTAGAAAAGGTGGCTGCAATACAAATAATAATAATGCAAAGCTGTTGCCAGTCAAATTGGAGCCATTAAAATGAATGAAAAACAAACCCCTGAATTCAATAAACATTTGTGCTTCACTTATGAATACATTCAAAGTGTTACTGCTTGTCACTATAAACACATGGATTTCAGCACACACTCACACATGCACGCACACACACGCACACACACATATACACACATGCCCACACACACACACACACACACACACACACACAGGCTTCCCAAGGTCCTCATGTAGCTCCCAAATAGTTCTGATTGAAGGGTCAGATCTTACATATCTCTGACCGCATCTTCTCCTCATTTTGTAAATCTGAACTGGTGAGGCACAAACAGAGATAAATTCAACAGTTTTTCCATTTGGGCATTCATATTTCACAAAAAACCCCCCCAAAAAAAAAAAAACCTGAGTGATTCGTGTCATGCCTCGGGGGGCTTACATCTGTCAAGACCGATACTGAAATCTGAATCTCGCCCATCAGGGCCGAATCTCCCTCTCTTGACCTTTTCTCTCTGGCGTGATTAGTTTTCTCTCAGCCGGCTGCACGGGAGGGCAGGACGTGTCTGATCTGGACCTGATTAGGGAGGTTTTTGTAGATACCACTGTCACTGCGACACGGCTGGCTGTGATATCAAAAGGACAAATGAGGAGACCCACCGCTGCGTTCGTCCTGTGCTTCTGCTGCTGTGAAATACTGAAGATTGTACTCAAATAATTGTGATTACAACCAGCTCAAGCTCTAGTTATTCATTTAGATGTTGGAATGAAGGGACAGTTTGTGAGGCTCACATTATCATTTTAAAGCACGACTGAAAGAGTATTAGAAAGGGTTATTAAGGGATTAGGCTACATTTTTGCAGCAGCGATATATAAAGTTCAGGAAGGCCTAGTCTTCCCATGCTGCCTTGTAGAGCATTGTTTGTCTTCGCATGAGACAACAGCAATGGCAACAGACGGCAGACAGCTCTACAGCATATGAATATGTATTTAAATATGTGGATATGTGTTTCCTAGTGCACCAACATTTCTCTCAAAACACGGCTTTTCTTCAGACGCGACATCTGTTCGTCTAAACAAACAGATACAAACAAACCCAAACAAATGATTGAAAAAAAAGCAAACTTAATACCGCTTTTCAGTCCAGGGTTTAAGCGACAGCTCGCTAACTCTTCCCGTTAATTAACAGGTACACTGCTTGGATTCACTCGAAAGCAGCCTGAAGAGCCTTCTGTAGACAAGGAATCTTGAGTAAAAGCCCGGTTCAGTGCTGCTTCCCTGCAGTTTAATCGGGGCGTACCACTGTTAATTACAACTTGCCAGACCTTTCGGGGCAGCGGGGGGAGCATGACACCTGCCTCACTGGAGAGGGAGCGGTGGCAAACAGCCCGGTTAGTCAAAGAGTGATGTCTGAAAGCACGCCAACAGCAAATAAAAAGGAAACTCTCGTGGTTACGCAAGAATGATCAAAAGGTTGCGTAACACACATAGAAAATGATACGGGCTGCGTCTTGACATCGTTCCTCAATCACAGTTTGACAGAAGTTATATATTTTTCTCACTGTGACCTATTGACCGTGGCCTTCGAATAGCTTGCGAAGGCTGTAGAAATATTAGCTTGGTTTCTCTGGAAATAATCCCTCTCTGTCCAGTTATACCAAGGGACCATCTTGATCCCGAGATATTGGCGGATGTCCATCAATGGGTTTTCTGCTAATTCTAATTATCTAGGCTAATTCTAATTATTGTGTTGATTTTTCATGTAAAACTTTATTTATCTTTATTTATGTTTTGACAGACACCCAGTGCTTTTCGCTTGGCTGATCTGTAGAGTAGCTAGCATTACAATTTAACTTATAAATCAGTTTAGTTTAGTAGAAAAGGTCAGTGTTATTATCCTACCACCACCCAGAAATTGTATTTGATGTATGAAGCAAGCATCAGGTAAAGTTCAAATGCTTTCTAGAATTCCCCATTTTACTTTTGAAGAACTACTAAATCAAATTCCCACATTATTTAAAATAAATGGTAAATGGTAAATGGTTGCCATTTACATAACGCTGTACAATTGATGCTTCTCATTCACCCATTCATACACACACTCACAGACCAACGGCAGGAGCATTTGGGGGTTTTGGGGTCTTGCTCAGGGACACTTGAACACACTCTGGGTGGGATCGAACCGGCAACCCTCCGACTGCCAGATGACTGTTCTTCTCATCTGAGCCAATGTTGTGTATATTTTGGTTAATGTGAGCCTATTATTAATTCTTTCCGTAGACCTGTCAAAACATTAATGCAATTCTGCTGCCTGTACCTGAATCATAGCAACCCAGATGGCATAAGACTTTGCTCTTCCCTGGAATTACAGCAATGCAAATTATATGCACTGCTTCTCTGTTCATAGAATCTTTATAAGGAATCCAGTCCACTCCATATATATCTTTTACAATCCTCCATTTACAATGGAGTCCCACTGCCAGATTTTGGCTTTCAGCTAGAGAAACAGTCGTGGAGTTAAACGGGGATACCCTATGACAATAGAAATACAAGGCGGTATGGTGACATCTAACCAGCAGAAGCCCACCTGCTCGGCAGCCAGATCCTGACAGCCTCTTCCCCACAGGGATTGTCACTCTTTTTTTACAGGACAAATTCACGTGTCATCGTGTGTCATGTTCCGCGTGTGTCTTGGGTAATTTCCTGGGGCAAAGTGCAGTGAGATGAACAGTGAGAGGAACATCACTTTACGACAGTCTTTAGAAAGCCCTCTGTGACAAGAGACATGGAAGACGTCCTGTTCAATACGTCAAAGGCATTCGGGACATGTGGATCACAGAGTCTTATGAAAATAATATGATCCATGTATGTTTTTTGGATTAGCCCAGACAGTTTTTGTATGCAATGAATACTTGAGATTTTTTACCCATGTTTCTGATAACCTGCCTTTACAATAGCGTACAATGGGTATTGCGGTTGGCACAATAGAAAAAATGATAGATTTTTGTTTATAATTATGCAAAAAACTATACAATTCATTAGCCTGGGCTAATGAAGGAAAGTGTACAGTAAAACCGACTGAATATAAAATAACATAGAATGTTAACTACAGAATCTTTTTAAACCATTAATCTCAATCAACAAACTTTGATGTGCATATTGGTAACACGTTATCCTCTTGACGGATGGATGTACATACTTGCTGTAGTCGATTAAAACAGGCTACTGCCAAGAAAGGGCAGCTGGGAAGTCGCAGAGGGGCCGGCTCAGCTGGGGACAGGTGACAGGTGACTGCCAAGGGAGGGATTCATGTCCTGTCACAGGCAAGAGGTCCCTCTGCCCCAAATGAACCAAAAACCTCCCCTGTCTAACTGGCAGGGTAATAGCCTGCTGAAAACCCAGACCAGGAGGCGATAATATCACCTGTGGGAAATGAGCTTCGGTCACGCAATTTACTGTGTCACCATGGCGATTACCTTTTGTGGCTGTGATGACGTCCCGTTACCATGGTGCTTAACCTCTGTGACTGATGGTGTGGCATGAAGCAAGGAGTGGAAGTTGTCTTAGAGGGAATCTAGAGACAGAACTTCTTCAGAAGTGCAGGGGTGTTGACCACAGTCACCTGGTCAAATTCTACGTCTGTTCAGATAAACCCCCTTATTTCATTGGCTACAATCCCTTGCATTCTCTATCCACTTGGGGAACTGAGTTCTTAGCTGGCCTGTCTGGTTAAAAATAGCTAACATAGGAAGGGGAAAAAAACATGAAAAAGAGGACAGTAATAATGTGGGAAGATTGACAGGGTGCAGAACTGTGTAATTTCATTTGTGTCTCTAAGCAGCAAAGCTCCACCTGCAGATGCATCAACCCTGGCTTCTTGTGGAGATCTCTTACTCTGGGACCTCCGGGTTGGGAGATCTGCTGTCGTTACTTCATAAAACAAGATTTGCATTAGGGCACTGGCCTTCTCATGGGACGCAGTTCCGGCACAACACCCAACAGACGTTGGGGAAGGGGAAAGGGGGGTGGGGGGACTTGCAGTGAAAGTGAAAACAGAACGGACATGTAACATATGTACACATTCCCCAGCCATTTTCTATGTCAGCTGGTTTTATGTAATATCTTTTAGGTAATATCTGCGATACTGCTTTGTAGTGGTATTATAGAATATTTCATCCTGATGCTGTGTTATTCTGTGGGAGACCCTTGCAGGCGACCCTTATTTTGGTTGTAATGCATTCGAGTGTCTCTGTATATGTTTGTGTGTGTGCACGTGTACCTGTTGTAACGCAGAGCCATAAGTGCAACACGGTGTACACATATTTGCTTCTAAGAATGTCACACGATCCTAACGTCGTCTGCCTCAGATTTCGGCCTGGTTTTGGGCTAAGCGATGATGCGTGTTCTTAATGGCAGGCGTGGCCTCCCTCTGAGGAACTTGATCATCAGTAATCGGATGCTCAATCACCGTGCTACCACTCATATTAGCTTAATTAACTCTGCCACTGGTGGAGACAATGACAACTATCCCCTGCCTTTAGTTGGGGAAATATGTTTGTTGTGATGCATCGCCACGGGGCCTCCGCGTGCGCTTGTACATTGTTGCCTGTAATTACTACCCCACAGCTTATTTGTCAGCTGCCACAGACAGAAAAAATAACACAAATGAAATAATTAAACAAAGGCCTGTTCTTAAAAATACGCACTGCACAATATCGAGAGAGAGAGAGAGAGAGCGTGAGCAACGCACCTCACGGGAATTTGCAGATGACTAAATCTCCGCCGCGCTTCTGGATAAATGCAAATGCGGCCGCCGTGATTTGATCACGTTTCGGAGGACAGACACGTACGCGGGTTTCTAATTAGCCCGATGGAACGTGCGTGCGATATAAAACCCTCAAACTCAGCCAGGTCTCTCTTTTTTTTCTTCTCCCTTCATGCTCAGCCCGTTCCCCTCTCGTATGCGCTGTAGCACGCTGGCGTTTCACAGATCATCGGCCGGCTGTGCATTCTAATGGACATCATCATTCTGGAGTGGGAGCGGATAATGGAGGTTCCCCAGGGACACTTTTAAGACCTCTTTTTATTTAACATCCATAGTATAATGAACAGCCTTCTCCTAATGAAGCACAATCCTGGGTATTTTCTGGCTACCGGCCTGTATGGTGAAGAAGCCTGTTTAGAATGGCTGTTTTCCATTTCTCCGGATCTGCCTGCCACGTCAAACTTTGAATTATCCACCGTGGATCTTTCCTCTGTTTTCTTCTCACCGTGTGAGGTATTGATCTGAAGGGACTGATTACCGACTCTAAAAGATGGATTACTTTTGTCTCCCGTGCCTGGCTTGGGTAGTAGGGTTGTTAAGCAGGGGGGGCTTGCACGAGGTTAGCCCCTGCCAAACAGAAATCCGAGAACGATTTACAATTGGGCGTATGCTCCTTTCATTCGCACTGATTAACGGGGTGCTTCACATTCTAGAGAGGATGGTGGAAAGTGTTGCATGATGTAAAGGGCTGCCCCTACGTTGCGCAGACGGAGCTGTAGGAGTTAGCGGTTAATGGCGAGCTGGAGGGAGGTTTAAGTTACACTCACACTGTACTCGTACCTATCCAGAGATTGTACACCTCAGCTTCCAGCCGTGCCCGTAATGTAATCTATACATAATTGCTGTGACACAAACTTCTGCCTTTCACACCCCGAACACGTCGGCATTCCCCGGAGAGCGCACGGAGAGCGCTTCAGCGTTCCTCCTCCTTGCAGACGATTTTCACGGAGCTCTGACGTCGTGGGTTTGCAGGCCAGGGGCTGTTAAAAGCTGAATTAATGTGATGACAGAGCTTTGCCCGATTCACCCGGCCCCTGCCCCACTTCACACACGCTAGGATATTTATGAGCGCTGGAGTTCTTTATTGTAACTGTAGGCTTTATTTAGCTCGCCATTTCCCTGTGATCTTCCTCTCATACAGAAGAATGGGGGAGGCGCTATCTATCGTAGCGAGCGTGAGGATCGTTCTTTGATTAGGATTAGACGGATAATTCTATTCACTTAAAACAAGAGCTGGGCCCACCCGGCAAAGATACAGTGTGTTGTGCTTGTCTAATGTCTAATATCCTTCATGTATTATGCACAATAATTGCAGGATTTTTTTGGAAATTAATTATAATTTAATATTTGGAAGGAATTTTTGCATAAATTGCAATTGCAGATTAATTCATATTTTTAGTAGGAGAAGGGCAAGTAATATGAGTTTGGTTTGGATTGCAGAAGTGAAATATTTGTATCATTTTTTACATTTATTTATTCATTGGTAGGAGCAAGCTGTGTTCCTGCCATTGTCTAGAGCAGAGGCACAGCCATTGCCTAGAGCAGAGGCACAGCCATTGCCTAGAGCAGAGGCACAGCCATTGCCTAGAGCAGAGGCACAGCCATTGCCTAGAGCAGAGGCACAGCCATTGCCTAGAGCAGAGGCATAGCCATTGCCTAGAGCAGAGGCATAGCCATTGCCTAGAGCAGAGGCACAGCCATTGCCTAGAGCAGAGGCACAGCCATTGCCTAGAGCAGAGGCACAGCCATTGCCTAGAGCAGAGGCACAGCCATTGCCTAGAGCAGAGGCACAGCCATTGCCTAGAGCAGAGGCACAGCCATTGCCTAGAGCAGAGGCATAGCCATTGCCTAGAGCAGAGTCACTGCCATTGTCTAGAGCAGAGTCACAGCCATTGCCGCAGAGTCGTAGATGTTACAGCGAGCGGCCGTAAATGTTTACTGCGACCAGGCGCTCGTCATCGTCTCTCCAGCCTCATAAATACATAGCTGTGCAAACAGGGCAGGCGTCCCGCTGGGTCTGCCATTTGAAGAGCCCTGCCAGGAGGGCATGGGCCGTTGTGGGCCGGCAGCCTGTCGTGACAGGCCAGCTCACCCGCAGCGGGAGACCGTTGTGCCCTCGTCCCCCTCCACAACAGCCTCCCTCCAAAATAACACCCTGAGCCCAGGGTCTCCTTTATGATTCAGTGCCAGCTAACACACCTCCTGTTTCTGAAGACGGCCAGGCTTACCAGGAATAGTTCCGGCGTTTCACGGACCGGGTTATGTGCATGTAATCTGGGGATGAATTGATTGAGGGGGAGGTGTAACAGACAGTGGGGAGGAGTAGAAGGCTGGTAAAGGGCTTCATTCATCAGCTGTCTCCATTTTTTCCCCCCTTCTCATGTTTTATTCATTTGGCTGATTCCATGCATGGCCCCAGCCATCAAACACAATGCATTATCACAACACAGACTACAGTGCTGCAAATGAATTCAGGCCTCCACTGCTGGTGGAGTAGGAAAAGATGACTCAACAATGACAAGGCTTTATGCATCCAATCAGATAGGCAGCACCGCGCTTCGCATAAAGCACGTCCTGGAGTGCCAATTGTATGCAGGCTTTTCTTTGTGGATTATGCTGCTGAAGCTCTTGATGCACATGTAAAGAATCCACATGCTCCAATCTAACAGGACGGCACAAGAGGCAGAAAATGATAGGAAAAAACCCAGAGCTTGGAGCACCTGCTGCCTCCATGTTAGACTGATATTGAAAATGCTCCTTTTTTTGCTTCGCTGAGTTGAGGAGCCAGTGTGGCATAATTGTTCTGGAAAGTGTTTGAAGTACACTCGTGGATATGGGGCTATAAGCTAACGATCTCTCAGACCTGCGGTTTTTTGAAGGCTACTCGGAGGCTGTTCAGTAAGCAGTGTAAATTTTAGATGTACCGGCTGCTTTGGCCATTAATTTTTGGCAATATTGTAGGGACGAAGCTCAACCCTATTGGCTCCGGTGTGAACCATATGCTCCTTTTCTGACATCCTGCTTTTGTTCTTCCCCTTTTTAAAGGGGTTAGGGAATGGGTTTGGTGTGAAGGGCAACATCAAGGCTGAATTTATGGTTAAAAAAAAATGAGGGTTCTCAATTATGGTACTGAAAAGTACTCCAAAAAGACATGACAAAACACCATCATGGCATGGTATTGAAGCCACATTAGATGTATTGCTTTCTTATGGTTCTCTGGTTTATTTTCCTTTAACCAATCAGCAGCCTTGTAGCATAGCTGTCCATTTCTTATCTTGGTCACGGATGCCTCCCTCCAGCGTTCATTTTGATATTTATGGATTACGCGATTTACAAAACAAGACGAGCTGGTAAACGGATGTTTCGCAGCGGTGCAACTATCACGAGGATAGGCGAGAACACCTTTCGACTAATCAGCTAAAGGGCCCAAATCTATCCGCTTTGTAATGGCGTGTTTGTTGTGGCTTGCATTTAATTGCATCGGAGACCCCAGCGTTGTAGACTTTGAAATTGAGAACGTGATAGACCGCTCGCTTGGGAGACATGAAGTGTTCCGTGTCTGACTGGGAGGAGGTGGATTGCTATTGGCGTGAACAAATGAACAAGCTGAAGAACACGACTCCAGCTCCCGTAAGGTAATTCAGGGCGTAGGGCTTGCATGTGCGCCTTGGGCTGTTTGCGCGTGATGTATTTGTCCTGACTCCTCAGAATGCCCTCGGGTAACTCTTCTACCTGAGGTCTCTATGATTGCTGTCGCCCTCAGTTTCTCCGCGGTCTGCGACCACTAGGGACGCAAAACTTTGATTGGGCTCAGTAACTGTTCCCCTCTGTCCTAATCTGGGAATATCTTGTCCTGCTGTTTTTAAAGTGTAAGGAAATGAAACCTGAACGTAGTGTGAAAGCAAAAAAGACCTTAAAAAATACCGCTAATGTGATGTGGGTACATACTCAGCACTTTATTAGGGGCATCTGTACACCTACTTATTCGTGTGATTATCTAATCAGCCAATCATATGGCAGCAGTGCAATGCATAGAATCATACAGATACGGGTCAGGAGCTTCAGGTAATGTTCACATCAACCATCAGGATGGGGAAAAATGTGATCTGAGTGACTTTGACTGTGGAATGACTGTTGACGCCAGACAAGGTGGTTTGAAACTGGGTGGTATCTCAGATACTGCTGATCTCCTGGGAGTTTGTCTGTATCTGTCTGTAGATTTTGCAAAGAATGATGCGAAAAAAACAAAACAAAAAAAAAACCAGTGAACAGCCGTATGCTGAAGAGCATCTCTGAACACACAACACGTCAAACCTCCAAGTGCATAGGCTACAGCAGCAGATGACTTCATAAGTATAAAACATAAGTCTAATAAATACCTAAGAAAGTGCTCGCTGAGTGCTCACCCAGGTCGTGCTAGCCAAACTCGGTCTTCTGTATCCTCACAATACGGCTGTCTGGAGAGTCTGAAGAGCCCATCTTCATATGAAAATAATGAAAATGTGTTGAAAGTTCATATTTGAAGCTCAAGAGATAATAATGTGCTATGCTTGTGGAGGGAAAAAAACTCTGTCCAACCTCACTTCTATGTGGGATTTTCCAAATGGTCTTGCTTTATATTAGAGCATGATTTTTGCAAAGTGCACTTCATTGTCCTTGGCTATTTTAACAGTGTTACTTCATATGCACTCTTATTCAAAATGTTGTATTTAGATTATGTGGTGTATTGCTTAATGATGAGATGGTTCACATTAACTGATCGGAGTGCTTTCATACCTTAGTTGCATGCTGCGAATAATATGAAAAAACTAATTAAACCAATAAAACCTTGAGGAGCTTTCCAACGCTGGCAGACGATCAGTAAACACATCAAATATAGCTCGCTAATTCTATGTTTTCAAAGTGCGTGTCTTCAAGAGGCAACTCTAACACTTTAACCTGAAAAGATATGACATTGTGTTGCTTCAGGTGTTTTGTTGTATAAATATAATTTTAAGCCCTTCCCCACACCGCTTGCTTGGAAAATAAGGCACTCACCCTATTTTCTTGAAAGGATGTTGAAGTAACAGGTAGCACTTAGCACTTCAGATATCTGCTGGTTTCACGTACAGGTTCACTATAATGTCTCTTTGGAAGTCAAAATGTCATACCCATCATTAAGGTTCTGATGGGCGGTTTTGTCCAAGTGGCCCCTGCACTGAATGTGGAAGCAGATGCACTTGATGACTGGAGTAATGGCCCCCTCGACTCCTAATGGCCGCTTAATCGGGACCTTTGGCTACTGTTTCTGGCACTGAAGCTCGGTTCACAGCATTGTAATGCAGAGGGCCGAGGGCAGCAGCTGCTAAGGAGGGGACACACTCTGCTGCTAGGCCTGGAAATGTTGTGAGAATCCTGTGACTTGCACACGTCTCCGTACGGAAGACTGGTTCTCTGTCTATTGTTATCGCGTTATGTTCTGCCCCTTCACGTCAAGGTCGGACAATGCAGGGAAAGCATTGCAGTCTCCCGGCGCTGTGGTTGGACTGCAGACGGACCTCACAATTTAGCTGGAACTGTTAATCTCACTTACGTGGGAGGCTACAGAGCGTTGAAGGAGGGCCGTTAGCTACCGTCGCTACCCCCAAAGTGCTGTCTCTCTCCGCTCGTCTTCAGTGCGATGCCGGACACATTTACAGGTCGTGTGACACAAGAGGCTTCTCAAGTGTTCCGATCTTTAAATCGTTTGGATTATTCCTCCCTTTCGCTGCGTCCCCTGCATCAACTGATATAATTGCCGTGGAGATCGGCCGAACCGCACAGCACGACTCCATAAACTGCTTCACACTGAGCATGTGCTAACGCATTCATGGCTGACGGGACCAGCCAGCGATGAGGGTGCCCTGCCGAACGCGTCACTCAAACTCAAACGCCGCTGAATGCGTCACTCAAACGCAAACGCTTATAAAGTTGCGTGCCGCAGAGAAGCCCATTAACAGCGCCGAGACATATCAACGGCGAAATAAAGAAATAAATAAGTGAATAAATTGTTCCCGTGCCGTGGATTCGGTCTCACCTCTGCTTTCATCATCGTCCCATCCACACACACACACACACACACGCACGCACATAACGCACCGCAGTCAGAGTTGACAGCGCTGTTGTCGACTGCGTTCGGTGTCACAAACAAAGATGCGAAGCCCAGGTTTGAGCTTTGTCATCAAAGAACAGATTTTGAAAGTTGGGCGGGGCTTTGATCTAGTAAAAGCCGAATACACAAGTGAAGTCTATCTCTCTCCTGCACACACAGTGACTCCTACGAGCTGACTGGAGGAAAGTGCCTTTGTGGTGCATGTACAACAGAGGAGCTGATTACCAAACAAATATGGTTATCTGGATAAATATGACAAAGTTGGAAACCGAACATTGGCGGAGGCACATGAACACACTCAGACACACACACAAACACGCACTCACACACATGCAAACGTGTGCACACACAGACAGAAACGCCCACCTACCCACACAGTCACTCACAAACTGAACTGAAAATGACATCCCTGTGCTTTTATAATATTAGAATAGTCTTGGGGCTCAAACTCAAAGAAGAGTTTCAGCAGCCTCAGCCTTTGTTCTGGTTATAATCCATATAATTTTATTTTCCTCTCATGTACTAATGGTCTGCAGTTAACAGAGGTTAACATACAGTATAGCATATTGCATGCTCTAGAGGGCAGATGCGCAGCAACCACCATTAAATTACTTGATGGATTGCAGCTTGGTAGATAAGGCTATGCCATTTCTGGAGACTTGTACATATTTCTGGAAACGTGCGTATTCGGTTCCGTACAAACAATTCATCTTGGGATATCAGCTTCTTGTCAGGTGGATGGGGACGCGGGGCGAGAGAGGCAGACCGTAAGAGGCGGAGAGAGGGGCACGGTATCAGGCGCGGCTCTTGTCAGCTCGGCAGGAGAGTTGTACAGAAGATGGAGGACGTGCCTGAGTGCGGCCTGCCCCTTCTCCCCGCTGCCTCTCCACCCCATTCATCACCTCCTCGTGCCGGTCAGGCCGGGGGTGGGGGCCCCCCCCGAAAGAGCGGGCAGGGGCTAATTGAATTCAAATCTCTGGCCCAGATTGCCGTGCGTCTCTTAAACGGGAAGCGGCGGTCCCCAGCCGACCGCGTTTTAAACGCTCCCCTTCAGCCCCCATTAGTGGAGCGTGCTGCGGGGACGCCAGGCGTGTTTATCGGGGAGATTCATCTCCGTCTCCAGAACCGCCGTGACAAGTGAACTTCCCGTTTCCTAAACCTTCCCGCCGGCTTTCCCAGGAGTTTTCCCATCGGGGCCTTAATCCCGGCTTTGTTTCGTCTGTGCTTTTCCCTCTGGGCCTAACCACTGTCTGAGAGTATGCATGTACTTGCGCCCTCGGATTTTGTTACATTATGTTCTATTTAGCCGGCACTTTTATCCAAAGAGATGTTGAAAGAAGCACATACAGTACATGTATCAAGGTCATTAAAACATGCAGAGCAGACTCATTCATCCAAACTCATAATTTTGCAATGTCAAGCATGGCCCTGAATGCTTTCAGGGTCTCTGCTTCCATTATGGGTCCAAGGAAGTGATTGCAGGCATTAATAACTATGTATGACACGGTGCTTCCTTACTTTACTTTCATAACTAACTTTCTAACTGATCTTCTGCTGACTGAACACTTTACTTATCTTCTATCAATTTTTAATAACCTAAGTCAAATCTCACTTGAGTCTCCCTTCGCATAGATTGAAGACAAAGCCAAAGTTTGATACCAAGAACTGGCTGTCCTGATCTTTTTGATACACGCTAATTCTGTGCTGCCCCGAACTGGAGACGTTATTCAATGGTCTGGAACAGGCATCTAATATCCTTCATCCATTATTTTTTACAATACCTTTTTACTAATACTCATCACCCAGTTTGATTTGTGTGCATATTGTTGTGTATCCTAGCATGATGTTTTGTTTTCTTTTTTTTCCTGCTCAAGCATGTGGACCTGATCCAGATAGACTGGGGTCAATTACTGCACACTGTAAAATGTCTTATGAAAGAACCCCATGATCAGTTATGCCTATGTAGAACCTTATTGTTGGTGCTATTAAATGTAATTTCCCAGCTGTCTGCTCAATTCTGGATAATATGCAGTGGTTTTTAAATTATGTTTGTAATAACCTGCAAACTATGAGTTGTTTCAGCTAATTTGCCGGTAATATCCTTAACGTAACTTGTATATAAATGGAATAGAGCAGATGTCTCAACAGAAATACGTCATTGACTCCACTTTTCCATGACTCCCTTTGAAACCACTTAACCTTTTTTTATTCCTATTGATTTCAGTGTAAAAATAAAGTTGTTGAGAGTGATTTATTGAATGCGTTTTTTAGAATACAAGTACATACAATACTGTGAGTCTTTAACAACCAGCCAAAAAAAAGAAATATGAAGATGAGGATAGAGTCATGCAAGACAACCAACCAGAAATGCAACCACTCTGCAACCAGCACACTGCTACATAGTTAACCCTGATAGTATTTCACCCACTTTCCTTGAGGTGTTTATTTATTTATGCTGGTTGTTCCAAGACAATGCTGCACAACTAGATTAGCGATCTATACAACAGTTGAACAGTGAATATGAACAGTTACTTACAGTATGATCATAATAAAGCCACCTTTATCTTATGTGTTGTACTGGTTAATAACAACAAAATGGGTTATTTATCTTTTTGTAACCAGCAGCATGCTAGAATGCAGGAAAGACAGTAGTAGCGGTAGCTAGCAACATCATATTCTTAATTTAGCCTGTTGGAAAAAAGTGTGCACTGTGCCTTAAATGACAGTAAAAGTAAATCCATCTTCCCATCCTCTAGATTGGGGACTGAAGACTCAAAACTCTCAACCAAAACTAATTTGCAACTGGCAAAACACAGATGGCAAACTGCTGCTCCAGCAGTGAATCAGGCATGAGCAATCGATCAATCTGGCAAGAGTATGTCTCTCTGAGCATATCTGCGTGCATAATGTATGTTTGTAAGCATATTGTGTGTGTGTGTGTGTGTGTGTGAGAGAGAGAGAGAGAGAGAGAGAGAGATTTGTTTGCATCATTGTGCCATTGCATTGTTGTGACTCTGCAGTCTCCCAGGATCTTCTCTGTCTTTTGGAGCACACGCAGGAATGCCTGTGGGCTTATTTATTCCCAGTCAAACACTTCAGCAGGAATAAATGATGAAAGACCTGAGCGGGGCAGAGCTGGAGCAGGTCGTACTGTTTCATCAATCCCACCCTCTGCCCATCCCTGTGCTTGAAGGGAAAACAGGGGCAGTCGCTGTCATTGGCACTAGTTGTTCTTTTATTTAATCTGTTCTGCTTTATTGAATTTAATTATTTCTGAATGATTAACTTAAGCAAGGCAGCATTGCTGTTTGTTTGTGGGGAGGGAGGGGGTTCTTAGGCTGGGGGAATGAGAAGGATGGGGGGTGGGGGGTTGAGGGGACAGCTTTGTCTTTGAATACATAGAGAAAAAAACGCCTTGGGGCTGCCGCAATTGATTCCATGTCAAGGAGTTGTGGGTATGTGTTTTTTTCTTTTTTTCTTCTTCGTCTTGTGAGATTTATTCAACTGCCAGTACAGTGTGACACCATGATTAGCTGGGCAAATATTATAAGTCACATAAGTCTGCTACATCCTCAAGGGTAGGAGATATTCACCCGGGTTAAAGGCTGATGCCGGCTCAAAGCACAGCTGTGTATTTCATGCGGATCGAATATATCCAGGGAGATGGATTACTCTGACCATACATGCAGCTTAATTTATTTATATCTTCATTTATTTAACAGGCTAATTGCTTGACTTGTGTACCAGACTCGAGTCTTGAAGAGGAATGAGGCTTGTTCTGTGCAGCAGTGCCTGTGTAATGGCTTTGGGATAGACGTGCTATGTACGTAGCATTTTCCCTGGGCTGATTACTGATGTGGTAATGCTCGTCTTGTTGTGTGTTTCGCTGTCATTCTACACTGGGGTAGCTGTGAGTCCATAATGAGCGATGTACGCTCCATTTTGTATGAGACATGACTCGCGTCGCAGTTTGTGTGGTATGGCGCCTCGCTGCAAGGCTGTCATTACTGGAGAAAAGTGACGACCACTTCCGTGGGCAGCAGAGAGACTGATTTGCAATCCGTACAGAAACACAGTTTGGAAACTGTGGTTTTTGGGGGATGGGGGAGAAGCCTGGACGAAGTGAATTCAAATGTGGACTTATGGAAAGCAGCCATTTCCTTCCTCCCTAATTAAAGTAGCAATCCCCCCCCGCCCTTTTGGCAGTGGCGAGAATCCCATTACCTTAGCCCAGGAGGTGCCGAGAGCATCACACTCAGTAATGGCATGGCTTTACTCTGGGGTTGGAGCTCTGGTAATAGGCAGTAAACCTGCGCTGATGCATTTTTGCGACAAGCTTCTAAACTCTGTCTGCCTGTCAAAATGGGTTGTGGCATACATTTTTTATTTCTCATCTTGCTGTTGTAGGCACTTGGTATCGCATTACTGACTGCACATTTCCTTTGTTTGAACATCACCGTTACGCATACTCACAGTGTGAAATGGGGGGTGGAGGGTGGGTGGGACTGCGTGACATTTTTGTTTCCTTTTGAAAACCAGAATTAATATGGTGTGCATATAATAGACAGTGTTTACTAAACATGCCATAATTCAGAGTACATTGAGTGATGTTAAAAATATACAGAGTAGGCAGCTCTTGAAGTTGTTCTTTGTTTTGAATTAGCAGACTCAGTAGAAATTTCCCTCTTTAGCTCGCTGATTTTTGAGACTTTTTATTTTCCATTTCATCACTTCAGAAGAAAATATCATTGTGACAGCTTAGATTAAGTAACTACGGTGTCGCATGAGGTCACCTCTCTGCCTCACTTCTAGCAAAGATTGATCACATCCCGTCTACCATCATTGCTATTCCTTTTAAGTCGTATCCACTGTGTTTAATTGTTAGTGTAAAATCCATTCAGGCGAAGATCATAAGATCATTGCGCCAAATTAAAATAATTCTAACTTTAAGTGGTATGTGAAACTGATTGATTTCATACCTCCCGGAAGCTTCTAGCCATGTTAAGACTGGTCGCTGCTGACGGGTCTATACCTGGCAAATGGCATAATTCAGGGGAATATACTTTGTGCCAGGCCGCTGATATCCACCAAGCCGGTTCCCTTCCCAGGCACTGTGCATAGTAATTGGGGGATTTATGATGTGTTTCCGCATGCGAAACACAGCAAATTAAGCACTTTGAAAATATGTCCTTATCCACTCAGATAATGTACAATATAATCTTCCGCTAGCCAATCCCACGCTAATCCCTTTACGACATGACTCGGGTTTAATTTTCCACGCCGAATGTCTGGGAATTAAGGTCAGCTCTACCAGGGCCACGCAACTTTGAAGCTGTCCCTTATTATTTTTCAAAATGCGGCAGCTGGATTCCACTTTCAAATGATTTGAATTCAAATTGATATACCTGTGGAACATGGTGTGACTTCATTACAAACCCTGTTTTTCATGTCTCACACATGGAAATTTCCTCTGATACATTCAGGGTGAAGTATCATGCATTGATAACACGCATACATAAGCACTGGCCAGCAGACAAGCAGCATTGTGTCTTATGGCACCATGAACAGTGTTATATAATGGGCGCCTGATTAAAACGCTGTCAGAATCAGTCCACAGAAGAATACTGAAATACTGGAGATCAGAGCAGACTGATGACTGTTGAACCATTGTGCTTTACCACAGGGGCAGAGAGCAGAGGGCAGTCCCACCGGTGCTAGTCTTTTACATTACAGCGCATTAGATTACATTACATTACATTACATTACCTTCTTGGCAGGCTTAGTGGCTGCTCTTCAGACATTACCACTGTACTGCCACTGAGTCCATGACTTTACGTATAGCCTTCTGGCAGACTATAGGAAGACACTGCGGTGAGCAGGAGGAAGTGCAGAGGCCTCCGGGTCCACGGTTCAGGGTCGGGGAGGCCGTAACGTGCCCGACCGAACGCGGATTTAAACGGGCGTGCGAAGGCGAGCCGGCTCACCGCTCCGCTGCCCACGTCGACAACCCCCGCGGCGGTCTCCGTGACGACGGGCGCAGGTGAGCGGAGCGGGAGAGGACGAGCAGCTGCTCCTCTGCACCTGACACCCAGCCCCGCGTGCCGTACGCCGCGGCGAAGCGGACCACACACCTGCCGGCCTCCCCCTCCGCTGGAACCAGAGCGCTCGAAATGAGCGCTGAGGGCCTCGCTGTGTTGGTTTGAGCAGAGATAAATGTTTTCAGTGTAGTCACATCCCTCTATTATATTGCCGTGACATTTTGGGGGACGTCAGACCTGGGTTGCATTTGTTTTGGATTCAAATACTTTACGGCGCTCTATTGGTTTTGACCCTGCGACAAGGACAAAGTTTTTCATTTAATTTGTTCCAATATACCGGGCAAGCTTAATCAAATGCATAAAAGTATTTGAATCCAAAACAAATAGTATTTGAAGCTTTAGTGGACATAAACAAATATTGGTAGAAGGAACCAGAGGTTGTAATATGTGTTTTGTCTCTGTTACTCATTGCTTGTTCTGAAACATGGCCTTCGTCTTTATCTCTGAATTTGGCTTAGCTGTTAAAATGGTCAGAGGGAGTTGCATGCTCACGATTTCAGCATGGTTGTTCTGTAATCAGGTAGATTTAGGCTGCTCTGTGTTCAGTCATAGCGTGTGGTTGGAGAGTAGTTCTGGGCCCTGTTCCACAAGGGAGGATTACTGACTGGATAACCGCACAAAGTAAAGCCCAGAACAGCTATGTTTACTTCAGTGCATGTTCCAGATTTAAGCAGTTTTTGGGTTTTACTCAGTGCAGTTACCTGGCTAACTCAGTAATCCTACTTATTTTGTTTTCAGCACAGTCATTGAGTCTGGTAGTAGAGTGGTCAGAGGCATCAATGTCAAAATCACCCATGCTTTATTAGGTATTTATGAGACTTAATGGTCTTCTGCTACTGTAGCTCATCCACTTCAAGGTTCAATATGTTCAGCGATGCTCTTCTGTTGTATTGCATGGTTATTTGAGTTACTGTCAGCTTAAACCAGTCTGGCCACTCTACTCTTACAGTAACAAGGTGTTTTTGCCCATATACTGTAACTGCTGCTCACCATCACCTGTGACCTTTAGAGACTGTTGTGTATGAAAATGAGTTTCTGAGATACTCAAACCACCCCATCTGGCACCAACAATCATTCCACAGTCAAAGTCACTTACACCGCGTCCCCATTCTGGATGTTCAGTCTGAGCAACAACTGAACCTCTTGACCATGTCTGCATGCTTTTATGCTTTCACTAGCTGCCTCATGATTTATTTACCTCTTCAAGCCAATGATGCTGTAAGTCAAAGTTCCAATAATTTGAATATGGTTGTGAGACACACGTATGCATACCCTGTGCTGGACTGAACATGTACACAAGCGCAAATGTCAATTAGAAATGTGCAGTAGATTCTACCAGAGGATTACTGACACCTGGTTGATATATGGATTTTATTTTCAGGCCACAGCAAAGGCTGGCCTCCGTCTTGCTGGAACCGAGGGGGAACGGAATGCCTCTGGGCTTGAGGGCGTGATTTGATTTTCCCAATAATGCCCATGTTCTGCCCTTCTCAATTAGCCCTGACCGGTAAACCAATCCCCTGGCGTGTCCCGACACCCCCTCTCTCACCCACCCTGGGAATCAGAATGGAGGTGGGGGTTTGGCAAAACCTGATTTGTAATTACCGACGTCACCAGAAAAGGTTGTGAATACAGCCAGTTTTACCATTTGTGTGCAAGCATGAGGCTTGGCAGCCCGTTCAGAGAACCACCCAGAAGGCCGTCATATTCTGACTTGAAAATGTAATTATTATGATTATTTTATAAATTATTATGGCAGTTTATTAAACGTATTAAGGTTATAGATTTTCTTACCCATGTGCATCACAGATATATGCCTGAAATTAGACCACTTTATCTGGAGTGCTTCTGAGTGCAGCCGGCAGCCATGTTCTCCTGCCCGGCTTTCTTGCCAATTGATCAAATGGCCCTGATAATCAATTTTCTGTTTTTTTTTTCCTATTCTCAATACAATTAGCTTCCATGATGACTATTGAAATTGCGAAGGCCTTCTGTATTGATAAAGACCGTGGAAATAAACTCGGGTGCGTTTGAGCATGTCGTTCCAGCGCTGAGAACGCCGCAGTTTCGGTTTGACAGTGCAATTTGTTTTGCCGCTCGCTTCAGATTAGGAATGCGCTTTGCAGTGTTCCCAAAAAAGAAAGGGAAAAAAAAGCAAAATAGAGAAGTCCGCAAACAAACAAAAACAGGCCCGTTAATTAACTGACAACAAGTAACAGGGAATTCTAATGGACTGCACGGGAGTAGATGAAATAAAAAAGCAAATGAGCAAAATGAATGAAAGAAACGGTAATGTGAAGAAAAGAAGAAGGCTGCACCGCAGCCACTTTGAGGCTTTTTTTTCTCACACTCTTTTTTTTTCACAGTAGCTTATACGAGCTGAAAAAAATGTCATGTTCTTTCATTACGGGATTACCGCTGTGCTTGCTTGGCAGACGCATCAGTAAAAGCTGGTCTTTTCTCATTACCGCCTGTGAGCCGGGCTGCCGGCTGAGGGCCCCCCGCTCCCCTCGGACCGGGTTCAAACACCGGCCCCCGTGCTCCTCTCTTATCTGCGGGGCCCGCTACAGTAGCCCGTTCTGACCCGAGGCCCGCTCGCACTCCATCATATCGCGAGGGGGCTGTCCAAACATTTACACAGGCGGCGAGCAAAACTTATCTCCCGGAACAGAAAACCCGGCTCTATTAATCAGCCGGGCCCTCTGCCGCAGGGGGGGGACTCGCGAGACGTGGACAGAGCGAACGCGGCGACCGCGGGGTCCGGGCGACGGAGACAGGCGGACGCAGAGGACGGGGGGGGAAGGGGTCGGACCCTTGTCCCAAAGATGTGTCCAATCCGCTCGCTCGCACGGGAGAGAGAAAACCCGGGGCATCGTTTATTGAACAGAACTCCCGGGGCCCACCAGGCTGCCTCCATGAACAATTCATTATTCCTCATTCTACACCAATAGGATTTATTATATTAGATTAGTTAACGCTTTTAGCCTCCATGCATGAGTTGCACTCACTGATAGATGGTATGCTGTATCTGCAATAGTGTCATGCGCATACCAATTAGCTCACGCTCCCCTGATTAATATATCGTAGTGTACCGATTAATATATCATAGTGTTCGTACTGTATATTACATCACATCTTTCATCACAAAAAATGATCTTTAGGGCTACTGAAAATGTGACCGCAAATCCTTTGTTGTAAATTGGCCTGCTCTACGGGACGCTTTGTAATGCCAGGTTGAACTCGCTCACCTGTATCTATTGAAAAATCAATGAAAGGCCCTGTGCAAATCTTCATCTTGAAAGCTTTATGGTTTGCTTCAGGTAAGAAGCTGTTTTAACTGTATTGTGGGGCAATTATTGACCAAAATACCCATCATTCAGAAAAAACTGAAAATGAAAGTGAAAGATTAAAATTTAATTCAATATCTGTTTTTTCAGCACAGAGCCTTTCGGAAAACTGTGTTCTGTCACAGTCTAGGGCGCCAGCCATCTCACTAATATTTGAGCACTGACTTTACCCAACTATTGATGTTCTTTAAAAATGTTCTCATTTGAAAACCTTTGCTTTATGCTTTTTTTGATGAAATCTGAAAGTGCAGTGTGTTGGCTTTTGTGTACATTTGCCAGTGGTGTGGCAACCAGACCTGGGTCAATTACGTAATTGTTTTGGATTCCAATACTTTGCTCTGCTCGAATGATCTTGCCTAGTGCAATTGAGCCAACCAAGAGGACCAGAAGGTGAGCTTTGCACTTCATAGGTTCCAATCCACCAGACAAGCTCAGTGAAGCATTGACGAGTATTTGAATCGAAAACATTTATGTATTTGACCCAGGTCTGGTGGCAGCTAAAAGAAGGACAACCCTCTGGTTGCTCCTTGTGGAGGAGAGTGCAGCTGTCACCATGTGGTGTGGCCCGCATGCTGCGGTTTGAGTCTCAGCGGCCTTCCTGGGTAATGTTGCTCAAAATGGTCGCCGGCCCTGCCAAGGAGTCTGGCCCGTGCCAGCCAGCCGAGGGGGTCAACGAAGCGCCGTGGTATTCACACACCGCCTGAGATGGGCACGGCGGTGCGGAGTGCAGTGGAACTATAGCGAGCAGGCCCGCATTTAATGCACATGCCAGGATCCGACACATTGAGGAAAGTAGAACCATAAGAGAGTTCTGTTCCTTTGTCTTTCTCTTATTCCGCTTTTCAAAAGGAAGGGACCAAAAGGATGCGTAGACCATTAAAACAAGAAAGAAATCTGAATTGCGGTAAAGTGCTGTGATTCATCAAGCTGTTTGGATTGGTAACAATGTGATGTATCTCTGAGAATGGGAGACAAAAATAGAAGCGCAAACTCAACAAGGCTCCTATTGTTTCAACAGACTTTAGAGTTACAGCAACTATACCAACAAGAACAGTGAAACAAGGAAAGTGAATACAAAGTAATATTTAATCTGTCATAGCAGAGGGCCACTCCGACAGTCTCAGACACATCAGTGAATGACGTTTTTTTCTGGCTTGAGATTAGATGATTAGATCTGTCAGTGGAATCAGGAAATCTGAGAACAAAAGTACCATAATCGTTTATTATGGATATAAACAAGCAATGTTTGAATATTCTTTTCAGTGTAAAACAATAATGAATTATTTCAGATGTTTGCATTTTTCATAAAATCAGAAACTATGAGCAAACAGGCCTTTATCAAGTAGTCTGTTTGCAATATTATCTATTTATACTGGTAGTTTGAACACACATATCTCCATCCGTTCCCCAGGCGATTGTACACAGAATGTTTACTGCATGTTCTAAACGCTGCACTGAAGCTCACTAGCCAGAATATTTTATTTGTTTGATGTGTTACATGTGATTAGCTAGTTGGCCTTTTTGATATAAAGCATAAAGACAAACTGTGATCCAATTAATGTGAAAAAAACAAAAAACACTACACTGAATGCTTATAATTTGATTTTGCTCGATAAACATGGCTACTTTGATGAATAAATTAATTGAATAATAATTCTGGTTAGCATGCTATTCATTACAGCCTTCTGATAATAAATCATATCTGACCATTCGCGACTATTTGCCATTATAATTTTTATTATTATTATTATTTTTGTGATAGACAAGTTCAGGTTGTATATGGACAGTGTGTGTGTGTGTGTGTGTTTGTGCATGTCTGAAAGGAAATAATGGTAGAATTTTATGAAATAGCTCTGCCCTGAAAATCTCTGTGGTGTCATATTGTAGGGCGTGTGCATGTGCGTGTGTGAAAACTTTGAAATGGAAGTTTATAAAGGAAGCAGAGGCCTGCATTACTAAAGACAGAATTCAGTTAGTGCCTTTCTGAGGGGCAGTGTGCACAATTAACCGATGATCTGTGTGTCACGCGTTGCTCCAGGACGACCCCATATAGCGAGCAGTTATTGCTGTAAACAGACGTGTGCATATCATGAATGCATCTGCATTAATCTCCCGTGGGTGCCGCTGCGCCGTGCGTTCATGAAGACGGATGATATTACCCGGAGCGCGTTCCCCACACGAGGCCGTTCGGCCCTTTCGCCTCAGACCCAGCTGGATGTGCGGTGTGCCACATGCACCGGGGCAGCTGCTGACGGCCGTGCCACTCCAGCGCTCCCCGGAACCTTCTGCGCCTTCCATCGGGCAGATTGTGCCCGCGTGGCACTTAATTTGAAAATAACGGCCGCGCTCCCCGGTTTGTTCATTCGCGCGGGGCGTCTGCTGGAGTCTGCAGGCTGTTCCTTACCCAGCTCTCCGAGAGGCGGAAGCAGCCCCATGCATTATTGAAGAGACATTACATATTTACGTCTGTGGCTGTAGGGAATTGATTAAGCCAACCGAGGGAGAATAACTCCTTTCTCTTCCTTCACAGCGAAGAACAGCCAACTGAACCTCCTCATGATGAAGGAAATGTCATCTCCCCTCCTTTAAAGAGACTATACGGGCCCTGAGTTGGGATCTTGCTGAGAAATAGTTCAAATCAGAGACATGTATTAGAGTACCCCATGTATTATAGAAATAGCACATATATATTCATGTCAGTCTTGAAGACGTTTTTCAGCATTGGTTGTCCTGAAAATGAGTGTTTGCGAAGATGCTTCCTGAACAGAAAGTTTAACCTGTGGGACCAGACACTGATGTGGGAAAATATGTAATGAATCATTTTTCCTCTAATAACTAAAAAAGGTTTTGTAGTTTAGATTCTGTACTGCATCTCTTTTATCTCTTTTGTAATAACTTTTTTGTAAATACATTGTTCAAACCTTGTTTCAAAGAGCTTGTTACATTTCAGCCGCTTGTACCATTTCAACAGCAGGACAGTGAAGCCCGTTTTTGCTATAAACTAATTTGAAATATATTAAAGTGAACTTGGTGCTGGAAAACCAATTTTATGCATTTTCACTCTTCTTGTGCGCTCCTTAAGTTTTTACACGTACAGTATAGTTCCATTATATTTATCTGAACTGGAATGCCTTGGCTGTTTTTATTGTTATTTCAGTTAACACTTCTTTTCTGCAAAAAAAAAATGGTTTGAAAACGACAGAATATTTTTTTCCCCTTTTTTCGCTTGAAAGAAAACTTTCTGAGTACTATACAGTTGCCATTCAGTGAGTAATACCAAAGTGCCCCGTATTTTTGAGATTGATTGAATCCAGAAGTCCTTTCACCTCCGCGGGTATAATGGGTACGGAGGGTGGTAATCAGTACCGCTAAAAGCAAGTGCACCCCCTACCATGCAGAGCTGATCTCCAATTTAAAGGCTTCACACATCTCAACTCTAAAATGTGTCCATTTCAGAAGTTTCTGACACTTTCTGATTACTCTAACTGGTCTCTAACTCCGTCAGTGAGTCAGTGAGTCACTCCATGCCGCACGAGCAGCCTCCCTCTCCTCTGTCCTCATTCTTCTAGATCTCTCTGCTGCCTTCGACACTGTGGATCACTCCATCCTCCTGTCTGCCCTGTCAGCAACGGGCATCTGTGGCACAGCCCTGGACTGGATTGAGTCCTACCTCTCTGGTCGCTCCTTCCAGGTTGCCTGGGCTGGTTCGGTATCGACACCTCGGCCCCTCGCCACAGGAGTTCCCCAGGGCTCAGTCCTTGGCCCACTTCTTTTTTCTCTTTACACTCGCTCCCTTGGCCCTGTGATCACTGCACATGGGCTATCCTACCACTGCTACGCGGACGATACCCAACTCTTCGTCTCGTTCCCGCCGTCTGATACGCAGGTTTCAGCCCGTATCTCTGCTTGCCTGAGGGACATCCAGAGCTGGATGGACAACCACCATCTAAAGCTCAACCCAGGTAAAACTGAAATGATATTCATCCCTGCTAATACCTCTCCCCATCTGGATCTCTCCATTTCCCTCGGGGATACCACACTCACGCCATCACCCAGTGCAAGGAACCTCGGCGTGGTGATGGACAGCAGACTGTCCCTTTCCGAGAACATTGCGGCGGTGACCCGGTCTTGAAGGTTCTTCCTATACAACATACGGAGAATCCGCCCCTTTCTCACCCCCTACTCGACCCAGCTCCTGGTCCAAGTGATGGTTCTGTCCCGCCTGGACTACTGCAATTCCCTCTTGGCTGGCCTCCCAGCATCCGCCATCAGACCCCTCCAACTCATCCAGAATGCAGCAGCTCGTCTGGTCTTCAACCTTCCCAAATACTTACTTCCCTCCACTGGCTGCCTGTCATGGCTCGCATCAAATTCAAAACATTGGTGCTAGCCTTCCAAGCAGTTAAAGGGTCTTCCCCAGCTTATCTGCAAAAAATCATCAGACCCTACACCCCTGCCAGACCTCTTCGTTCAGCCTCCACAGGCCGCTTGGCACCTCCCCCTCTCAGAACCTCCACCTCACGCTCACGACTACTGTCTGTTCTGGCTCCACGGTGGTGGAACGAACTCGTTGAGGTCAGAACTATAGAATCTCTCCCCACCTTCAAGCGCAAGCTGAAGACACACCTCTTCAAGCAGCACCTCTCCCCATCCCTCCCTACCTCCCTGTGAACCTTAATTGTTGTCTCTGTGACTCGCTTTGTGTATCGGTATTTTTAGTTGGCTAGGTAAGCAGTGTTTGGATAGTTAACTTTGGTCACTTTTGCTCTGTTTGTTTGTTTGTTTGTTCAAAAAGAAAATGGCCCTTGTCCTTATCTTTGTTGTACAGGTAGCAGTTGAAATTGTACTTCCCTCTAGGGTCTTTCAGCGAACTTATCCCTGGTTATGGGTATGCACTTTGTTGTACGTCGCTCTGGATAAGAGCGTCTGCCAAATGCCAATAATGTAATGTAATGTAATGTCTCCTCACGTTCCTGTAACTTTATGGTCTGTTATCCAGCTCTGAAGTTTAACCATAACTCTCCCAAATGTGTCCACTCAAGAGGATACGCTCCCTGAGCTGGTCTTCACTGTGTAACCTGCCCTGCTGAAAAGAAAGCAGCTCAAGCTTGGTTTTGAAACCGTTGATAGCTGGTTGACCAAATGTTTTGGCCAGATGTCATATCCAGCTAGACCAAGTTTATTACCAGCTTGGCCATGCTGGTTGACCAGCTCATACCCAGCTAGACCAGCTTATGATGAGCTTGGCCAGCTCAATTTTCAAGCCGGTCAAGCTGGCACAGCTGGATTTTACAGCAGGGTGGTCTCCCTGACTCTTGGCTTGTTTCCAGTATAGAGAAGTGCTCTTGGGCTCTCACTGCTCACCTCCTGTAGAATAGCAATACACAGTATAACCCAGCATGTCTCTGGCACAGAGTATACTCTTTGACCCTATGAGCCTGTATCTGCTATACAACAGGCTCCTCTCCAAGGTTCTCAGAGGCCTACAGGGTGATGGCCCTGGTTTGGCCAGATGAGGAATCTGTGAGAAGGGGCCCAGAGCGCATAGCTCCACTCGCCTGTCCGCAGAAGTCTACGTAATCTACAGCTCTGCTGTCCTTCCTTGCACAGAGCGATAGCAGCTGTAAATGCACCCTCTGGCTGAGGCCACACAACCCTGTTTCAGCCCGTTTTGAAGTGTCACCGTCACCTTTGCCTGTGCGATAAACCCTGTGTGGGGGGCGAGGGGAGGGGGTGTTTAAGAGCGGGGGGTGGGGGTGGTCAGCTCTCCCTGTGGCTCTCGCCCATCTGGACCACAGAAGCAGCCATAGCCAAAAATGACTAAGTGCCTGGCTGACAGTTGTGGGGGGCACAGATGGCATCCCTCCATTTTGACTTTTATTATTTTCTTTTCCATTTATTTATGTTTATTTCCTCTGCGTGCTTTGGATTTCAAGTATCATCCCGTGTTATATATCCCGGTTGCTCTCCAATAAACAGTGGAGTACTCAGTATAAAATGAATCAGCGGTGAGTGAGTGAGTGAGTTTTTACAGCGATAATGGATGTGTAAGTTGAAGGTGTCACACATGTGCATTGCCCTGGCAAGTTGTGTCTGTCTGCCTGGGTTTCTCTGCCTGTTAGTGTCGGTTATTCAAAGTATTTCGCTACTGCTAATTTATTCAGCTAATCTGCTTCAGAATTCTTATTACTGTGTGCTAGTCTGTTTGTCTCCCCTCCACCTCCATTCAGATCTCCAACAATCTCCAGCATTTGTGGCTGAACTGTGTTTGTTAGCTTGTCCTAAATAACAAGGACTCAAATACATGAGGAGACCACAGGTGTCAAACTATTCTTTTTTGTTTTTGTTACATTTGCTTTGGAGTTCACTGGCTTTTGTGAGACACAGAATGTTTCACCGCCAACTGCAATGCCAAATGACAGTTTACGAAAGTAAATGTCTTTATGGTTATTTAATCTTTTCTAAGAACCATTTCTTCTTCATTCATCTGGTTTCTAAACTCTTTATATCTGAGGTGGCCGTTATTGATGTCTCACTAGGTGCATCTTTTGAAGTCTCAAATAACAAAGAATGAACTGATTATATGGTTAAGTACATCAAGCCAATTGTTCAGATAGATCCCAGTAGTTCAGCCAGACAATAAAACAAGACTTATACATAGTATTCCGTGAGCTTCATTTGTCTCTCAGAGTTTGTTGATTTAAGTTGTTACCCACTGCAATAGATTGGTTTGGTTATCAGACCATTATTAAGAAACTGAAAGAAGAATACACATTTTATTGCAGGAGTGTGTGTATATATATATATATATCTCTTTCTTTTGCACTTTTTGCATTAGGAACTTTATTTCACCTACTTATTCATGCGATTATCTGATCAGCCAATTGTGTAGCAGCAGTGCAATGCATACAGTCATGTAGATATGGGTCAGGATATGTGATTGATGCTTAATCTTGATTAAGCTTTTGGCTTTTTATTGCCTTTGGAGTCTGTTAGTCATAGACAACTTGAGATCCAGATCCAATGAAAGTAAAGGAAGGCATTATGAGGCTGCGAAATAAGAAAGAACCATCAGAGACACAGGCCGTACCTTTGGTTTACTGAAGTCAACTGTTTGGAACATCATTAAGAATAAATAGAGCACAGGTGAGCTCAGTAATTGCAGTAAGGGCTTGGTAGGCTCCTGAAGACTTCTACTGTTGACATAATTCTCACCATAATGAAGTAAAACCCTGTCTGTGGGGCTGTTTTACTGTATATGTTGCAGTGAGGCCACAGTAATCTGTTGTGAAACCAGGCCATAAAAGATGTAAATGCTTCCAATGTTTTCATTTTAACAAAGAGTATCACCCTGGAGGTGAAAGCTCTTTTTGTGTGGAATGCTATCTAGCTAATGCTATGCTAGTTCAGTTACCAGGGCCCAGGTTTGATGAAGCAGGATTACTGAGTTAGCTGTATTACTGCACTGAGTAAAACCTGGAACAGCTCTTCTTCCTTCAGTCCAGTTCCAGATTTGGGAGGGCTCAGTGTAGTCTTACAGGTAACCCAATGATCGTGCGTCGTGATACAGGCCCCAAGTCCTTCACAGGACTGGATCTATTGCCTAGCCGGTCGCAAAACAGAACAGTATGAAAAAAGAGCATTTGCTCGCAGACCTGTTACCTATGATTCACGGCACCAAGTGGGAGACAGAACAATTTTCAGACTTAACTACATGAAATGGTTGCTCCAGTACACTTGTAAACAAACTCCTCTGCCATTGCCTCCGGTGTCACTGCCCAATCTGGATTTACGCGATTTTAGATGACTTCTCTTTGCTAGGGACATGCCTCGAACAGGTAGACAGGCAATTTTTACACTCTCTTAAAAAGCATCTTCACATCATTCACTGCTTCATGATGCCTCGTGATTCAGATGCAGCCAAAGTGTTGAGCGTAAACCCGACTCCCAAATAACAACTTTAGAAAGGCATCGCACTCTGCGAGTGCACTTGGCTATATAACAGCATAACAATGTGTTCTGTGACAATACTATAAGAGAGCTGGGATAATGATGGTATGCAGAATTCTGACCTGGTTGCTATGGATAACACTGAGAGGCTTTTAGAGATTTACAATTATTGCAGCCAAGATAAATGCGAATCACGGCCCTGCAATGTATTTAATTCATTATTAACCACTAGAATGTAATACAGATGTAGTTGTGCTACACTCCGCAAAGTAATAACTGTTGAATGGATTTCAGTTTGCCACAAATTGAAGCTGGGTTTAAATCACGGAGCTGTATTTCTACGAAGGCCACGACCAAAATAATATAATTTCTCATTTCAGAGGGCACTCGAAATGAAAAACTCAGGTAACAGAGGTCATTTTTTAAGGGAATGTTCAGCATTTTATATGGGAAGTAATAGAACTGTGCAATGTTTCAATATGACAAATTAATTTTGAGTCAAAGAAAAATAGCATTTAGATATATTTTCAAAAGAGCAAAATGACATGTTTATATTTACATTTAACCATAGGGAGGCATAAAGGCTGGCTTTTGGAGAGACACAGAGGCGTGAAAGTAGTGGTTCATCTATGTCTGAGTACCAGCTGTGGACCAATGGACAGATCACGACTGAAATCACCTGGCAACCCAGACCCAAGGTTTCCACATGGGTTTCTGTCAGTTTACCGTCTTTTCATTGAATTTCAGTATCTTATAAACCACATAAAACGCTTCGCCCTGATGGTGAAGTCTTTCACTGGTGCATTTTCAAAGAGCATCCATATATTTCATAGACTTTGCCATAACTTTTCGCTCGCCTGATTGCGGGGACAGAGTTGGCCTTCCGACAGCAAATTGTATGAAGAGAGTTCATTTGACAGATGTGTTGGGGAAAGGGATTTTTTCAATCACATTTTCCCATTCAGACCGCCCTTGTGGCATAGGCCCAAGTGGAGGGAGAGGGGCACATCCATTCACCCGTGTCTGGAATTGAACTTGTTATGACATCTTCCATGAACCAGAAGTCTTTGTGCTCAAGACCTGGAACTCAGTCCTTTTGAATACACAGTGGGATCTGGGACTGGCTTCCCGATTTAATCCATTTGGTACTGAATGCATCAACACTGACATTAAGAATTTGTGCTGCCATGACTGTATAAGGTCAATATCTATAATTCTAGCCTTGTATACTGTCCAGGGATAACTTCCTGGCATCTTTATTTATATCTTATTATTGTAGCTAACAAGCTGCACATACACGGCTCATGGTTCATCACTCGCCCATAACACGAACAGACCCCCATCCACTAATGGTAGCTATAATTTTGAGCCTCCGGTACCCAGCTGGTTCTATCTGTAATGATTGCTCGGCCACAATCAGTACAAAATGGAGACACGACACGAGTATGAGATGCCAACAACAATTTATGACAAACAAATAAATATACGAACATGAAAACAGCACATTACGTATAGTGAGGGGGTGTTGTACACACAGAACGAAAAACACTACAAACAAAAACGGACTTCATGGCCACAGTTGCCTGGTTGCATGGTGTTGCGGGAACGAGAAACCTCTTACAGGTGCAAACACAACATTCTTCTAACCGCTTAGCTAGGTGTTAGCAATCAGCAATTAATGTCACACCTGCTGACCACTGCTGCTACCGCACCTGCAAACCGCACGGGAAAGAACAGACAGCAGGGAAACAGAGCGGCACAGAAGGCACTGGGTCCTCACATATCATTTACTCATATTAGTTAGTCATTTTGTTATTTTCTTTCATTTGTTTATATTGTGTTTTGTCATTTTTCAACTGTCATTTCAATGTATTTAATTAGGTTGGCCTCCATGGAAAGTGTAAATACTGTAAGATGTTCCAAAATATCGCTGGAATAAATTTGACCAAATGTCACTTCATGGCCAAAGAGAAAATGGTGCATACATACTGTAATTATGTTTGTATCACGCACTTAGTCCATCACCAGAATAGGAAGTGTAGCCAGACCTATATTCTGCAGAAAAAAAAAAAAACAGCAAATAAGTAGGGAAATAAACGGGGGAACGGAAGCGATAGCGGCAGCTTTTAAACGGTTGAATGCCCCTCTGGGGTCATATTTGTGTATTTAGATAGGTCACGGCTATCTGTGATTAAGGCGAAGAGTCACCTCTAAACTAACTTTGGGCTCCGGGGGCCGGGGTGTTATCGGCTATGGCGATGAGGTTATCATGGCTCCCGTGGCTGGAAGCCATAAATCTAATACTTCACTCAAAGCCTGGGTCTGCTGGCAGACAGAGATATTTCCCCACTCTCTCTCATGCAGGGATGCGCAGCTCTGTGGCGACTGTTTTCATTTCGCCGGGAGAATAAACCGCAGTCATCGAGGGCTTCGCGTGAGCCAGATGCGGAAAGGCTGATGAAGAGACTCTGACTTTTAAGGGGACAGCGCTCGCTTGGCGTTCGCGTACACTAGGTGTGCTCCTATAAGCGCGACTCCGGTTTAGCTGTCGCTTACTGATGCGCATAATGCTCTGGGAATCGGTACAGCTGCTGGTAATCCAGCCAGAGCCCGGGGTTTCATTGTTGGGATGCGCCCCGCGTTCCGGCGCTTTCCGTGCCAGCGCGGACTGCGGTTGGCAGCCTCGCCGGGCCGGGGGAGCGCAGACAGGGTTTCGGTGGGCGGGATTACTCTCATTTCATCACACAGGAGCAGCTCTTCTGGATGGGCACCTTCCGTCTGCCTCTACCAGCTGCTCGTGAAGTCTGCTTCTCCGATGAAATAACCGAGATCAGCCCGCTGACTGCAGAGTAAAGAGGCTGCTAGCACACTCGCCCTGTGCGAGATTTGCTTGTCTGCACCGTCCCAGATTGACTGAGGAGTCCACAATATGTCTGTTGTAAAGATATGAAGTGGAATGAATGTTCTAGCACAGTGGTCTCCAACCCTGGTCTCGGAGAGCCACAGCGTCTGCTGGGTTCTGTTGTTACTCTGCACTTAACTGTGTAATCAACCGCTCTAATCAATTAATTTACTCCAGCAGACCCAGTAGCTCTCCAGGACCACAGTTGGAGACTATTGTTCTACCATTATTGTGTTTATCATGCATTTTGTGGGTGCTTGCGTTCTCGGGACATTACGGGACATAATTGTTTTGGATTCACATAATTTTCCATGCTTTACTGAACTTGTCTGATATACTGGAGCCTATGAAATACTGTCAGAAAGTGCAAGCCGTCCCTTATGGTCCTCTTGGATTGCTCCTTAGCACCAGGCAAGATCGAGCACTGAAAAGTATTTGAATGCAAAACGTAATTGACACAGGTCTGGTCAGGGGTGGGTCAGGCTCACCTCTAGTGTAGCGTTAGGGTTCTCCTAATAGACATTTTATATGCTAGAAAATACAGCCAATCAGTGAGTAGAGGAGCTGGAACCACACAAGTCAAAAGGGAGGGGGAGGGGGGGGGGCAACATGTGGTAGAGGGGTAGAACACTGCACGGTTGCCACAGCAACAATAATGCATGTCTGAAATGTTGTCTTCGTTCTAAAATGCAAGCCTATGGTATTAAGTGGCTGTCTGATTGAGCAGTTGCAAGCTCAATTTGTGTCCAGTCAAATCACCCAGCATGCCTGAATTTAGCCCTCAGTTTTCCATCTAATCTGTCTGAGAGCTTCTATTTCCAAGACGATTTGCATGTATGTTTGCCCAAGTGTGTATGTGAGACAATGATACATAGCTTATACAATCTCCCCACCTAAAACCTCCATCCACACACACACACACACACACATACACACACAGTCGTTGCACAATTACAAGCACAATCCCCCGCAATTCAGCCTCTATCATAGTCTGGGCAACCTTGAATGTCAGGGCACCTTAAACAGTGTTAGAAATGGTTCCACTACCACAGGGAAACAACGTTTATATCCGTGGAGGCCGATTTGGAAAATAAATATTACACTAGGGACACTTGATGTACTTCACCGTAGTATCTTGATGTATTTTTAGCATACTATCTTCTTCACATGGTTACAAACTATGAGGAAATATAATGTGGAGGATGGTGCGGTGGGATATGCTTTATACTGTACGGAAGATTGAGATATGATAAACATCGCTTTTCAGTCACTGGCCTTTGTGCAAGCCTTTGGCGTTTGATGCTGACCTTCCCGTCTCATTTCTGATCACGACGATTGCACGTACATGTAGGAGCTACGCCTTGTTTCTTGCTCAATGAAAACCCACAGCTACAGAAGTGATGTAAGATATTCAGCCCTGTCTTTGTGACAGCTGTGGTAAAGACCTCACGGAGCCAGTGGTGGCTGCAGTTTGTCACAGTCGCTTGGAGAATTGATAAGTCCTATCGTCTAGGTTCGGTTTTAGTGATCAAAATAATGCCGGCGCTTGTACTACATTCAAAGGTACTGGACTCAAAGCGCTGACATGAATGAATGTCAGTGTTGCATGGTACTGAGCGGAATGAAAGGCAGAATTCAGGCGTGCATTTTTATTGGAGGCAGAGGAGGCTCTGTAGCCAGAGCCATTAAAGGCTGTTGTTGTGTTCGGCGCCCGCAAGTGGGCGTTGGTTGGTGGTGTTGTTTGTTCTGGTGGTCCCTGTGTTCCCTGGGCCTCTGGGGAGGGTGTGGAGTGTCTCATTTAGATCTTTATTTTCTGGGAGTGGGACTGGGAGTCCCTGGCTCTGTGGGTGTGTAGGCTGACCATGCCTGCGTTGGTAAATCATACTGTCCTCGCCTGTCCTTCTGTCCATCCGCCATCCTTCCATCAATCCATCCTTCCATTATCTCTCTATTATTCCTTCCTTTCCACCTTCCTTCCATGCTTTCTTCCATCCATCCATCCATCCATCCATCCAATCCTTTACTTGATCTATAGAGGATAAAGCAATATGACAAAAACCTCACCTAGCCAACGACAATGAAACGATAAAGGAAGCAAAGCAGGAAGGATGTAGCTCCAAAGTATTCAGATGAGGATACGAGGATATGATCTGCTTGTTCTGGGCGGAGTAACGTCGAACAGACTCTCTGTCGCCCAGCAGGAAGGCTGTCGCATCACAATGGGCAAGCTGCCGAACCAATCAATTACCCTGGCCAATCAATCAGGGGCAGGAGTGGGCGGGCTGTGTGAGGCACGGAGGCCTCGAGAAGGATGGAGGACTACGTGCTCCCATTCCTTCCCATAGTTCTGACTGATTTAGGGCACAGCCTGTGTGGGACATCGGGTTCCCATTCATCACCGGGCAGGATGTGGGGTGCAACTGTTCGCTCAGCGTCTGATTCATGGCAGTTAAATCATCCCGAGCCCCTTGTAAGAATGTCTGAAATCAGAGTGCATTGGGAAGGGGCCATAATGAGACTCCTTTCGCTCTTATGATTTACAGGGGACCATCTACCCGCTTCCGGACCATTTCACAAGATCTACAGTGACCAACACTTCAAACACACATTTTCAGTGATTTTGAAGGGACAGGGTAGACACATTCGTTATAATGTGGGTTGCATATTAATTTAGCAGAAGATATTTGTATAAAGACTTGCTTCAACATTTAATTCATTCATCATTCATTCATTCATTATCTTAACCTGCTTATCCTGAACAGGGTCGCAGGGGGGCTGGAGCCTATCCCAGCATACATTGGGCGAAAGGCAGGAATACACTCTGGACAGGTCGCCAGTCCATCGCAGGGCACACACACCATTCACTCACACACTCATACCTATGGGCAATTTAGACTCTCCAATCAGCCTAACCTGCATGTCTTTGGACTGTGGGAGGAAACCAGAGTACCTGGAGGAAACCCACGCGAACACGGGGAGAACATGCAAACTTCGCACAGAGAGGCCCCGGCCGACGGGGATTCGAACCCAGGACCTCCTTGCTGTGAGGCGGCAGTGCTACCCACTGCACCATCCGTGCCGCCCTCAACGTTTAATATCTTCTTTAATTTCCTTATGTGTAAATGGATAAAACTATAAAATAGGGGGAATGCAATAGGGTGCCTTGGGTCTTGACAAATACAAATATGTTTGCATAATATATGATGATAAGTACATATAATTCAATACATTCATTTTGTAGATGCTCTTATCCAGAGAGACTTTGAACATGGACTTTAGAAGAAGGCTGTTGATTGTCCTAACTGCCATTATAAAAGCTCATTCTAACTCCTGGGGTCTTCACATTGGAGGGGATGGGAGAGTGGCTAGATGCCACAAGGCTGCAGAATGGGGCAGTCTGCCCGGTTTACATGGTGTGATGATTGCTGGAGGGAAGAGACATTCCTTTTAACGCCCGGGAGGCCAGAACTAAGCTTTTGATTTTGATGAGCGCTGTTTGATGAGGGCTGCCTCTTCAGAGAGGTGTGGAGGAGCATGACCCAAGCATGCTGTGGGAACCTGTTGACCAGCTGAGGAGCAATGTTCTAGATGAAGAGGCCTGATGGCCTCAATAGCCTGGTTTGATTAAACCCCCTGCTTTGCAACGGCTGAACGGATTTCATATCGATGGTAACCTGTTCCTGGAGATCCTACCATCCTGTAGGTTTTCATTTCAACCGTAATTTGACACACCCGGCTGTACTAATTAGCAGCTCAGTGTAGATCTTTAGCTGTTGAGTGAGGTGTGCTTTGTTAGGATTGGAGTGAAAACCAACTGGATACTAGATCTCCATGAACATGGTTGGTTACCATAGATTTACCCTACATATTAATGAGAAACACAAATGCAGATGTTGTTACTTATATTAGGGCTGCCCAGCCCTGTTACATGAGTCTTGTAGGTATTCATTTCCACCCTAGTTTGGCATACCTGATTCAATCAATTAGTAGTTCAAAGATCTCTAGCTGTTCAATGATGTGTGCCTTGTTAGGACTGGGGTGAAACCCTACATGATGGTACATCTCCAGGATAGTGCAGGGTTGGACCTCCCTGCACGATTTGCTAAAGTCTTCAAAGTTTAGAGAGGCATGAGTAACTGCAATATTGCCTAGGGAAAACATTGAACTGTTTCCTTTGCCTTTCAGTAACCCCTGTGAACTGCATGTTCTAGATGAGAACTGTGGTTGTCACGGCACCCTGGCATTCCGCAGCCTCATGTGGTAGCTGCTTGGAGTTCAGAACCAGGGCATTCTATTTGTTGGGATGAAGTAGATGTCAGCAAATGTACAGCATCACGCTATACTCTCAGAACAGATGTGTAAAAACAACACATAATGTGCCATTTTTTTTTAGCACACCTCCATGTATAGGTAAGAACAACACATTTGGTGTTACTTTCAACACAGTCTGTGTTAAAGTATCCCTTTGTTATATATATTTGTGACACATAGGTTGTGAATTTGGACGTGAAAATGTGTTTATAGTAAAACAAAAGTAGTAACACAAAAAATGAGCTGAATATTAACGCGTCGTTTTGAGAGTGTAATAAAGAAAATAACAGAGAAAAATACGGTCGATTGCGCTCTGTTCCTCGGAGAAGTCCCCATCGGCATGGTGAGGCACAGCTTCCATCATGAGGGATATTAGCGAGGCTTCAGAAACAATTAGCGCGCTAAAGTTAATCCTGTCAATCAGCACAAGGGAGCCAAGCGGCGCAGCCCTGATTGCATTAGATCTGCGGCTCGCGCGACTGTGGCAGGAGGAGACGGGTCTGTTACTCCTGTCATTTCATCAAATCACTCAGGTCACCTGGCAACAAAAATGCTCTGTGCCGACGGCCAAGGCTTAGACACCGCTGCTGTGCGTCTTTATCCTAGCTACTGTGTGTGTGTGTGTTTGTGTGTGTCTGTGTGTGCATGTGTCTGTTTGCCTGTGTTTGTGTGTGTATATGTGTGTGTCTGTGTGCGTGTGTGTGCATGTGTGCGTATGTGTGCATGTGTGTGTGCCTGTGTTTGTGTAGGTGTGTAGGTATGTTTTTGTGTGCATGTGCATGTGCGTGTGTTTGTGTGTGCGTGTGTGTGTTCCTCTGTTTGTGTGTGTGTGTGCATGTGTGTTTGTGTGTGTGAGTGTGTATATGTGTGTGTGTTTTTGTGTGTGCGTGCGCGTGTGCGTGTGTGCATGTATTTGTGTGTGTGTCTGTGTTTGTGTGTAGGTGTGCATGTGTGTTTGTGTGCGCGTGTGCGTGTGTGCATGTGTTTGTGTGTGTGTGTGTGTGCCTGTGTTTGTGTGTAGGTGTGTGTGTGCATGTGTGTTTGTGTGTGTGTTTGCGTGTGCATGTATGCCTGTGCATGTCTGTGTCGGAGGTGGTGATTAAAAGTCAGCACACACACTTTCCCTGGGGTATTGTTTTATATCCATGTGTGGTATGGCCAGGTCTCTAGGCCTTGGCACAGTAGGCAAAAAGCCAAATATGAGGCCATGTTTTTCTTCTGTAATCTCCTCTCAAAATCTAGTTTCATAGACAAAGAATAATGTCACATAAACCCTTTACTTAATCTCTGGCTTATTCATTTGTATTTACCTTGAAAGAGGCTTACTTGAACTACATTTGTTACAATAGGATTGGGTGATTTAATCCATGTGAAAACAAAAGGAAAAACATATATTTCAGGGATTTAACAGCTTTGTGTTCCAAATGGGAGCAAACACGAATGATCTGTGGAAGGGCATCAGTTCTACAGCACACCACGATAATACTGTGTATGCTGGCAAAGAAGTGTATAACATTTGTTACCCTTTTTAGAATGGGATCAATTGAAATAAAATCACAATGATGAATTTAACTATATTATCTCCAACCTTCACTTCAGCAATACCCCTGAGCAGACCCAGACAGAAACACAGGTACTGTAATGCATTCCCTTTCAGTGCTGCTCGCAATGCATTGCTTTGGCTTCCATTTTACAAAACCTGTACCAACAGCGAGCTTGGAATTGGAAAAAGGAAACACTGTCGGACTGTGTGCCAGTACGATAACCACAACTTGTATCTCTTTGGGTCGATTTATTAAAGTCACACAACAAACATTTCCAAGTCGCTGGCTATCGACAACTAACTCGCTGTGTGGTCTCTATTGCCAAAACAGGATATACAACGTATTTCCTGTGGCAGCCTTTACACATTTGTAGTTTTTTCAATTCACGACGTAACACAATTCACACAATATGAAACATCATGTACTCCATTACCCAGATCCTACAAACACATTTTCCGAATTCTATCAATGACAATGTATTGCTTTCAGGCAAAAAAGAGAGACTTTTGCAGTACAAATCAATAAAATGTTAATTGTGGTTTGAATGTTTGCTGTAAAACTGGACGCAGGGTGATGGAGTTGCAGGCCTGGAATACTGATAGCTGGGAGCTGCAGTGGCCGGCCTGACTGGCAGTTACTCCGGGTAACTGGGCAACCGCCCAACGGCTCATCGATCCCTCCCCAACAATTTGGGGAAAGTGTAAAAAGTGCTGAGGACTAGACAACTGTCGGGGAGGGTGTTGGCACAGTGATTGAGGATATCCTTCATATTTAGAAGCCCATGTGTGAGAATATATGCTTTACCCAGGTACCCAAGAACTTACTTCTTAATGTCATAATGGACTTTGAGTAGAGCGCCCTTGGTTCGTGTTCTGTTGGGCGAGCAGGTTCTTATGTTCTTGTAATGTATACACTGTAGGTAAATATACAGTGGGATGCAAAAATTTGGGCACCCCTGGTTTAGACTGGACTGGATTGAGGTTAGCCATGCTCACCTCATGTGAGGTTTACCACATAAGGTAAACAGGAGAAATTAAACGGTGCTTATTTATTGAGCGTATTTATTGAGGTGAGGTTTAATTCAATCTCGAAACCAAGGCACAAATGTGGTACACGTGCAGTGACTGTGGAACAGACAACAGATCAATAATGTCTCTGCTAGAGCAACTGAACACTACAGACATCACTGACATGTAGGGAGGGCGAGAGTGTGCCTGAGATCTCTCTCACTGAATTCTGACTTACATTAAACTGCCTGTAAATATCAGACCATCCTCTACTAAACCAAATTTGTCCCACTTATTTTTTTATTTTATTCTTTGAATGACAAGATCAAGTCATTCACAAGAACTGCCATGAGTCATTACATATCAAGTGATCCAAGTTAATTTTTAACTGAATAGTCTGGCAGCATCAGACTATTTGATGTCCAATTGAAAAGCAGAGTCAGGATCACCCCGGTGTGAAACACTGCTGTCTCTCAGAGATTTAAAGAGCAGTTGTCAATGGAATGCAAGAGAAGACATGATTTCTTTTAAAAATCCTCTTGCATACCACTCTTGTAATGCGTGGTTATTTGCGTTACTGTCACCTTCCTGTCAGCTTCGACCAGTCTGGCCCTTCTCTCATTAATGATGCGTTTCTGCCCGCAGAACTGCTGCCCACTGGATATGTGTGTGTGTGTGTGTGTGTCCTGGGGTGCTAAAAGGGCCTCATTCTTGTGCTACTGTCTACTTTCAGATAGTGTTCAAAATATAAAGCCGAATGAAGTGTCAGCCTTATTGTTTCTGTTTTCTTCACGGCATGAAGGGCAGCTGGCTCTTGAGCCATGGTATGTATGGGTTGATCCAGCCATGACACTTTCTCAGCTGTGGTCCCTTATCTGTCTGATTTCTACCTGAATAATGCAAAAAAGACGTGAAAAACATTACAAAAATGTACATTATTTTATGCACACAGTTCACAGTTCCCTTGGTACGGAGAATGCTGCACCTGCTAAACACTCCATTCTCACCCTTTCTGGAGGGAAATAATTGGTTCCAAACAAACACCATGAGAAGACAATGCTAGAAAAAAGCAGACCTATGAAGAATGCATTTTATAGAAATTATTTTGATTGTATAGCAACACATCATTGCCATCATAAAAAAATTTTTTTTTATTACATTACATAATTACATAAATTATACAGGTTTTAGTCTGAGCAGTTTTTGCATGAACATTACTAATAACCGAGCCATATACCAGTGACAGCACACACCTCGTAATACATATTTCTATTTTAGTGTACAACTCAAACTCGGTGCCTTTGTAATGCTGGCAATATTCAAATACATGTAATAAAATCAGACAGTTTGTAAGCCCGGTTCAGGTAGATAAGTATCTGACGGAGCTATTCATGCATATTCATGAGAACTGGTACAGTGCATCATAACACTTTTTTGTTTTGGTGAAATTCTTCCTCCGTGACTGTGCCTGCATTGAGTCAACACTCATCCTTAAGAAATTCTATTCTAAGAACAGCTTTTTTTTCTGGAGCAAAACTGGCATTTGCATTTATTTCAAAGTCGGAATTTATGACAAATTTCAATGGGGCCAAGTGTGGGGTTGATTATGGAGTGAGCTCTCTATTTGTGTGAACATCTCAAGATAGGAAAGCCGAGAATGGAAACACTCGACTGAATGAGCACTGCATCTTATCCACGAAATGATCCTAATGTGAGAACAAGGGTCATTAAAATGAGAGCAAGCTGTCCCTCTTTAGCAGAGTCAATACATGCTGTTTGACACTGTGCCATCAGCTTTTAAAACAAAATTACTTTCAATTGATGCGGGCTGGCTTTTGCATCAGGTTTAAGGTGTCAAGGGTTTCAAGGGATCCCCAGTTCAATACTTGAAGTGATTTAGGATAATGCATTAAAATGTTTAGATTGTTATTTAAACTTTCTGCCTCATGGGCTGTTAACTGAATTCTCATTTACGACATCAGTGGATATCACTGCCATTCAGTTCAGTTCTAGAAGGAATGCACACAGTAACACCCACAAATTGATGTGTCTTACATTTTACCCATGAGATAAATTCATTTTGTTCATAAATTTTAATGGTCAGTATTAGTGACAGTAAGCGGCAGATCAGTTGTGGTACACCAGAAGCCCAGATGCTGTATACGGGTGCGAGATAGGCGCTAGCACACACTGGCTCAACTTTGTTAACCTCCTCTGCCTTTGTTTCGCTGTCAAAGGAACAAGTGAAAATGTTCTCATTTGAAATTTCAAAAGACAAATTTAGTCATGCAAATTTTTGCTGCTGCTGTGTGCTCGCGCCCGCATAAAAAGACACAAATTGGATTAACGTGCTTGTAAAAAAAAAAACAGGAAGAGCTGCAGTCGCTGATTCAAATTAATTTCAGCTCCCACTATCTACAGCAGTATACTTGACTTCCAGCATACTTCATTGTGCACTATTCGTATAACAGATTTGCTGCACTATGCGGCTGCCGTGGCTTAGGGCGCTGAAACTGGTGCAGGAACATAAGTAAGTAACCGTGGTAGGTGTGCTTGCAGACAGCGCGCGACAGATTCACGCCGCAGTGGGGCTTTGGTTAGAGAGGAACGATGGCGCAACGCCGCAGATGTCATTTCCCACTCTGGCTTGCCGTGAGGATAGTTCTCCTGTGGTTGTTTGCCTCATGAATGTCACCGCTGTGCGTGCTTCCAGACCCTATTTATGAGTAAAAAGAGATGGCGTGTCATCGCTTAGGTAGGCACAGTAGGGCCTCGTGAGGAGGGTAAGCAAGGTGAGAAGTAAAGACTGAAATTTATCTGCCCCACCCCAAATGGCTTCACCGAGAAACCAGTCCTGTGCTTTCGAACATGCCCTGATTGCAAGGGACAATTGCAAAGAGTAATACTCTAGCTGGAATGGAGTGCTTACAGTGTATAGCTTTCTTAAAAAAAAATAACATAAAGAACGTAAAAAACTGGGCTCTGTTTCGATAGAGCCCTCTTGGTTATGACTACGATGCTGAGATGATACCTGACCCTGCATGGCCCCTGGCAGTTAATGCAGGTGCTGATGTGCACAGCCATTTAGGAGAACACTCTCATGAAAGTTCACATCAAAGATTTACAAGAGGCATGCAGTGCTAAAAACGGTTTATTCTCCAACTGAGACATTTATTACCTCTGCTGATTACTTACCTAGGATAAGCACCACGTGACTTTAGCATAAAATAGGCACGGCTATTTTGGAACACTTTGGCACCAGAATAATGCTGTCTACTGGACCATCTTCTGACTGGTCAATTAGCAGCTAATGCATGAGCTTCACTGGAGATAGTGTTTGTGGAGAGACCTCCCCACTGGGAGGACAGACAGTTTATCTGGAAAATTACGATAGTGTTCTATTCTGAGGTTTCCATCCCTGATTCCATGAAGAATAATTTAGTTTTTCCATTGTTTTATTCAAGTGTATTAGAGTGCACTAGATAAATGCATCCCGCATAGATATAATCATAATTTAGATGTTTACTAGACTACTCCTAGCAGATATGACTGCTTTGAGAATTGCTGAAATTCTGGGCCGAGCTATATATATGCCATAAAGCACCCCTGGTCTGTAGGCCTCATAGACTTTGGTGATGTGTGTGTTGGCCTGGGCAGAATACAGCTACTCAGCTTCCCAGTCATAATTCAGTTGTGGATTTGCATCATCAGTCACGGTCAGGAATAACCATAGTTTTGCCAGGAGTTTGCCACTATAGCTTGCATTATTTTAGTGACACAGTGCATTCTGGCAGAGAATTATCTCAGTTGCATTAGAGTTATGAAGAGTCAAGTCTCAATGAAGCCAAGTGCCATGGCATCTGTGGATTACAATTAATAACAGTTAATTATCTTTACAAAGGGGGCATGTTGAATATAAACATAATGCAGAAAATACGGGTTAAACACAACAGAACTAGATGTATCATTGTGTTGGTATATAGAATAGCTTGCACATGAATGTAAATCTAGAGCATACAGTATGTGCAAATAGGTAGATGATTTAGTTTTCTTGTGTGAAATGAGCACTGAACATACTTTATAAATGCCTAATGGAAATATATGTTGATGTTCGCTCTTTCTCATACCAATTCAATTCTGGTGAGTCAGACATGGAATATGTCACCCAGAGACCAATCAGGGCCAAGTGTGCACTCCTGCCCACTTCATACTCTGACATCCATTACAGTCATTACACGGCCATTTTTTGTGAGTGCCTATCAAATTATTGGGGGTCAAATTACCAAAAATGGCACACCAGTCATCATGAGTGGCATAACTTCTCATCATATGGTTAAAGCCACATTTTGAAATAGCTAGCTATGGGTGCAGAATAAAAATAAATACAGTCACATTCAATAAATGTGCACGGTCATCCAAGTGGTCATATTGAAAAATATTTGGAAATGTATTGATACTAAAAGAGAAAGATACGCAAGGAATTAAATGGCAATGGTATTTCATGGGTGAAGTTGTGCAAATATCTTAACATCAAACCATCCATTTACTATGAAAGTTTGGAGGTACATTTTTGTCCTTATGTTCTGGAGTTCAAGAGGGCAAAGTGGCTTTCCATCATTGAGCAGATTATCGTTTATACCTCTCCGCTCTCGAGAAGCAAAACGTAACGTATTTCATAAATGCCTAGGAGCGCAGTGCTTAGGTCACTCACAAACTCCTCCGACCTATTGACTGGAGGTCCTGATGACTTTCCTATTCTAAGCTGTGATGCACCTAAATGCATGCAGTGATTGAAAAAGAGGAATGAGAGAAAGAATGATAGGCTCTATCTCCCTCTTTTCTCTCCCTCTCTTTTTCTATGTCTATGTCTCTGAAAGCTGATAAGGATTGAGCGGTAGTTGTATGCAACTCGCATGGCGTAGCCTAACCATGGAACCTGCTGCGCCTCGAGAAAAGTTTCTGCATAGCTTGCATGTCATACATCTCCGGGCATTCCCATGACAGAAAGCCTGCTTTATATGCCTGTGCGTTTGTCAGCCAGTTGATTCTGAGAGTGAAGCATCGCTTTTTGCTTGCATTGTCATGGGATCAGTCAACGGCAGGACAAAGTGTTCATAGTGTTCGCACATATGCTTGTATGAACAAGTCTATTAATGCTGTAACTATGCAGTATGGAATAGCAGATGTCTTCACTCCGTGTAATTTGTTTAAGTTAAAAGTGATTTAAATACTCTCTCTCAAGCTGTCCTCATTACACTAGCACTTCTGAAATCTGTTGTGTGTGTGAGTGTGTGTGTGTGTGTGTGTGTGTATGTGTGCGCTTGCGTGTGTGTGTGCCTGCGTGGGTGCTTGTGTGCGTATGATAATCAGTTGCCGGGTGCTAGCACAAAAAAAAAGATAGAGAGCATTTGAGGGGGCAGGTATAAACCTTTCTTGACACCTATATTGTGAGAAGAAATGATTTCCTCCACTATTTGGAATTGAGAATTGTTCTGGAGTTAACACTCTCACCACCCACGCTGTTGAAAGGAGCAATGTAACTGTGGCTCAAGCATTCCTGACTATCCGTGTATATGCCACGTGGTACTACAAGAAAGCTACAGCCAATCGAAGGGGTCTATCTTTTGCTGCTGGCAGCTAGTAGTCTCTTGAACATTGTTGGAAAGAGCTAATTTGGTGGTAGTCCAAGCAACCATGCAGTTCTGGAAGTTTGAAAGTGTTCTGCATTTCAGTCACTGGAAGTCAGACAAGGTGAAAACGGTGAAGCGGGTTACGACGATCCCACTACTTACACAACACATTCATTGTCGGCTAAATAAGCTGATATATCAGATTTTCTGCACAAAAACTATTGTTATTCGCATTTCTCCAACAATTACCCGTCTTTACTGTGTGGCAGATGTTCTCATCAAAAGTGATTACCAAAAACATTAGCATTTCAAGCCATTGTTGGCAGTATTATTCCTCATATAGAGGTTAATGGATATGGCCTGTGATTAGCTGTGGAGTGCGCTTTTCAGTGAATGTGGAGAGGGAGCATCGGGGGAAGAGCAGGAATGTTGTCTTGAGGAATGTTGGAAAAGGATGACTCGATGCACCTGCGTGTTGCTCTGTTCCGCATGCCGTTTTCAAGTGGATATTTTTACCACTCTGCCCCCGAGGCTTGCCTCCAGAGGCATCATGATAGCGGGGTGCACCCTGTGAAATCAGACAGATGGCCATATAACAAATTTCCCTGGGTACAAAAAAATGAAGCATGTTTCTAAGAGGAGGATCCGTGGTGTTCTGGCTAGCTGCTGAACGTGCACTCTGCCCCTAATAGAGACGGCAGCACTGGAGAATGACTCATCTCTGAAAGGGCATTTAATGGGTGCAGGGAGCGTTTGACACTCTCTGACTGTAGGGGAGGGCAGGATGCAGGGCCTGTCAAGTGTACAGATTCTAGATTTCTCTATCAGACCTCTTTGCTGAGGATCTGTACAGCAGGGTCCGGAGCTTTCCCGCATAGCTCTCTCCCTCTCTCTCTATCTCTCACTCACTCTCTCTCTCTCTCTCTCTTTCTCTCTTTCCTCTCTCTCTCTGCTTATTCCTTGGCTAAGCCATAATTCACTGCACAATAACATGAATAGCATTCACAGAAAATGAAAGAATGGATGAATGGATGAATGAACAAATGAATGAACAAATGAATGAACAAATGAACAAGTGAACAAATGGATGAATTAATTAATTAATCAATGAATTAATTTCATTGCTTATACTAACTTGATTGCAAAGTCATTGTTTATACAATGCTTATACTAACAACTAACTGTGAAGCACCACAGTGGAAGATTGCACATTTTCCTTCTTGGGGGATTGTCAGTCTGTTGCAGTGTGACAGCACTCTTGGGAGTGTTTACATTTTGCTTAGTTGCGCACTCAGAATTAAGAGCAACTTAAAACTCTTGAGATCTCAAGCTGGTTACACTGACATTTTAGGTTGTGCAGCTGAGCCCCAAATGTGTATTTTGGGAAATTTGCCAAGCCGCATTTCTGACAAGCGCATTTTGAAGTTTATCTGTGGCTTGCGGTGCCTTTCTGCAACAGCAATGTTGTTATGGTTTAGCCAATAGCTTCTGTTGACTTTCTCTACCAACAAAAATTTGGCCAACATTTCATGCTTGGATTATTTCTAGAAAGGCTTTTGCTGGGATTTGCTGGAAGGAATGGGAATTGTTTTCTTCCACTTAGTTTTTCCTTTTTTGTTTTGTTTTTTCCTCACATGCACGAAGTGAAAAATACTTCAGTGAATGAGCAAAAAATATGACCAGATTTAGAAACATTTACTTACATATTAAGCCCTATGCCTGCATTTGATATATAGTAGTACAATAATTGCACACTGCCAATGAGATCTATGTACACCAATTTATACGGTTACAACGATGTTTGCAAGTGCAGAAGAAAAGCCTAGTGCATGCCAAGCCCTGCTCCACTCTGACAGCGTTGGAGGCAGGGGTTGTTCTGGTGTGCTGTATGTGAAATAAGGTGAGATGGAGTGTTTTCTCCACCTATTTTTTCATGGTCCCACGGTGATGAAAAGGTCTTGTTGAGAGATTGTTGAAAGAGCTGAAAGAGCACTGTCTTCGCTTAGCAAGAAACGGGCCGAGTGGTTGAGCGAGAAGGAGAATCGAGAGGAGAGGACAGGTTTGAAATACAGGTTAGAGATGACAAGGGGGATTACAGCTGCAGTATCACACTGGCTGGTCTTTTTTCTGCCTTTCACATCTAAAGCCTTCATCGAGTCAACGGTACAAACACAAACAATGAGTACTAGCTAAGCCCCATAGCTTTTTGAGACATTTTGTGACACAATCCGGTGCTCAAACCACTTTATTACAACTGAATTTAAATCAGGCACAATTTTGTGAGGGAAAATGTTATAAATACCTCATTCGAGAGGTGAACTACTGGCAGTAATTTTAAAGCCAACCCTGCCTTATGTAACATGAAGCAGAACTCACATTTTCTTTCATGCTAAAACTATATTTCAAATGATAACTGGAAATGTTGAGCATATCATTTTTATATCTCAATATGTATCTTAAAATATGACATACTGGAATAGTCTTTTGTTGGGGTTAATGCTATAAACAGTAGCAGTAGCAGTTGTTACATTACATTACATTATTGGCATTTGGCAGACGCTCTTATCCAGAGCGACGTACAACAAAGTGCATACCCATAACCAGGGATAAGTTCGCTGAAAAGACCCTAGAGGGAAGTACAATTTCAACTGCTACCTGTACAACAAAGATAAGGACGAGGGCCTTTTTTTTTTTTTGGGAACAAAGAAACAAGCAAACAGAGCAAAAGTGACCAAAGTTAACTATCCAAACACTGCTTACCTAGCCAACTAAAAATACCGATACACAAAGTAAGTCACAGAGACAACAATTAAGGTTCACAGGGAGGTAGGGAGGGATGGGGAGAGGTGCTGCTTGAAGAGGTGTATCTTCAGCTTGCGCTTGAAGGTGGGGAGAGATTCTACAGTTCTGACCTCAACGGGGAGTTCGTTCCACCACCGTGGAGCCAGAACAGACAGTAGTCGTGAGCGTGAGGTGGAGGTTCTGAGAGGGGGAGGTGCCAAGCGGCCTGTGGAGGCTGAACGAAGAGGTCTGGCAGGGGTGTAGGGTCTGATGATTTGTGTCTTTGGTGTTTCTTCTAGACAGTCACACCTTCATGTAGTTCACTCCTAATGCTCGAGATGGAAGACTGGTCCCATCTAGTTAACTTACATAGCTTAATAATACTAAAGTGCCTTGCTAATTTTAAGCAAGCCAGCTATAGTGTGAATATACAGATCATAGAGCTTTGATTAAGCATTAGAAAATGATGTATCTTTCTGTAGCTACAATTCTAGCCAGTAAGCTCCATTTCCATGTTAGTTTACCACTATTATTTGAAGAGGGTTCACTACTGGAAAGTTGCAGGGTTCACTGTCCATGTGTCTCTACCTCTGGGCACATTCTACAGAAGACTCATCTCTCTGTTTATTGTGATTCATCATTTTCAGGCAATCATTTTTAAAGCCAGTTTATTTATATATAATTATTTATTTCCAGGAATTCACATAATGGGCCTTGTCTCACCTGAACATCCACATTGCCTCTTTCTAAACATAATCCCAGTTACCGTAACTGTTTGCTCTTTACTAGAGAGAAAGATAGATTGGTGGATACTTTCAACACGAGGAAAACAGCCCACTTTCCTCCCAGTTTGCCAGCAAACTGCTCTGGCACAAATGGATTCCATTTCAGTTTGTGTATTATTTTCTCCTGGTTCCGAATCCGTTGGCGGTAAAGACATGCTTTGCTCTAACTTCTTGGAAGTGTTTTTTCATTAAATTGGAACAAAACTGCTACAAGGCTTTCGGCTCAAGCCCTAGAAGCTTTCAGATGTAATCACTGGGAGCGTAATGTGCGAGTTTAGCCGGTAGGCACCATACCTGAGCGCTAACATGCTGCAGTGAACTCCTCTGGGAGCACCAGCACAGTGAACTGTACAAACAGGATGTTATATAACGCTGTGGGTTGCTTTGATAAGTGTAATCTCTGCCTCATCCCCCTCCACATTTTCATGTGTAAACCATAACTGTCAGGCGCATTTCTGCAGATGCAATTCATTTCATATAATAAGAACAACAGGAGGCCAACATGCATTTTTCTACACTTTATTCCTTGCGTCATTTCGCATCTAAAGCACCGCGTGCGTTTAAGGAATGCTGAGCAATGGTGGATTGTGTAGGCACCAACAATGTGAAAAATGAAGCTTGTCCTGGCTTATGATTCAGGACACGTAGAATGTATTTCCGTATTCTCTCATACAGCATTTAACTTTTTCTCGATGTAGTTGCATATTCACTGACAGACAAAATGGCCGACCAGAGTAGGATAACTCATTTCCCATCATTAACATTGGACCAAAGACTAGGACCCTCAGGTAGCTAAAGCCTCCCATTTAATTGAGGTCTGTGAACAAATAGGCTTAGTAGCTCCCTAAGGTCCACTTACTCCGTCTCGCACCATATTGATTACCCTGACCATCTAAGATCTCTACAAGACAAAAAAATAACAGGAGCTATTGAAAAGAAGGTAAGGTGTTTCTGGTATCATCTTGGAACCAGGAGGAGAGAGCTTACACGTCTTTTTCCTTTTTTCTTGGTGGAGTAATGAGATCCAGAATGTAGTTTTAATCATTTTTCACTGAGTTTGGGCCGGATGAATCGTAGGGTAATAGGACGGCACATCAGGATTATACCACAGGGGACACTAGATGGAAGGGGGAAAGAAGCACTTAAGAATATCAGTGGCAAACAAAAAGGTTTTCTTGTCTTTGCGCTTCTGCTATTTTTAATGCAAATGACTGTTTCTCAAAGGAATTAAAGTGCATTGAATATGTCATGAAAACATTTTACTCACTCAAATGTATAAATTCCTTTTTTCAAAACACAATCAGGGGACCTTTTGGAAATGGGAAACATGGCTAATATGCTTGCCCTTGTGATGTTGTTTGTTGTGCCTTCTTATCGATGACTGTACACTTCTAAAAAAAAAACGCAATTGGAAAGTAATGAACAATACAGTGACTAGAACTAATATTGCTTCAAGGTTTAAAAAATATATATATATATATATATATATATATATATATATATTTATTTTTTTCAGCTTGTCTATGCACACCACCTGCAAGTTAATTGAATTTCCAGTTACATTAAATATGTAATACAGAAAAAAAAACTTTGGCTGGTTGTTATGCATTATTTAGACATTAAGACTGTCTCCTTTGGGCAGCACTGTACATCACTGTATTTTATTGCTGAGAATTTGCAGTTCTACTGTACATATCACCCGGAGACATGGATTTACTTTAGAAGGTCTACTAAAAAGGCTGTTTAAAACATGTTCAAAAATTCCCATCGGAGAAGACACTCCCGACATTCGCCCAGAAACTTCACAAATCTCCGGAATCTGAAGAAGAAATCTTTTGAGCTATTTTCAGGTTTCTCTTCGTTGCGGCACAAAGGCATTGGTATCTATCTGATCTTCGTAGAATGGAGCTCGCGTTTATTCAATCCTAACGGGGGACGGCAAAAATCAGTCCCTAACGCGATGGAATTAGAACACTGACATTTTACTGCAATCTTTGAAATTGAAAGATCTGGTCACAGGAAGAACATAAAAAGCTCTTGAAGCAACAACTGTCATTTTTTTCCTTCTTTGTCAGGGAGGAATCAAACCTGCCTCTCAGTTTACAGTGCTTGCTTGAGTATAGTTCGTTTGTATTTACACACTGCATATTGCATACGCCTGGGTACTTCGGCTCACGAAACATTCAGAGCAAGTCCATCATAAATTTTTCATGGCAAACAAAAGCCATTATTTAAAGGATTAGTTCTACTGTAATTACTGCGTTTTTAAGGCTTTATTCTTGGCTTTACAATTGAAATGTGGGTCATGGGGTAAAGGTGTGGTTTGAGTTACAAATTGGGAAAGGAGGAACCAGCGGGTTTAATGAGCAAGCGTTGTATCTGGCAAAATGCCATTCAACAATATTCTTTTAATAATACATTTTATGCTATACTAATGTTACATACTAATCACAAATAATTATTTTATTATAATTGGGGCTGGCATTAATAAATGAAAATGAAATAATTACGTTTTCATGCCAGACTAAATTCTAATTATTTTTAATTTAATTAAAATATGCTTTCATGCGTCTTTATGGGAATATTGGACTGTAAGTTGAAATAGCAGCTACCCTCTAAATAAACCACATGTATTTCTCTTTTTTTTGTCTTTTCTCTGAGGATGATTACCCACATCACATTTCTCCACTGTGGCTGCCAAGCTCAATGTCCTGTGCACTGTTCTGCCTTAGTTTAGTTGTTAATGATAACTGTAGTTCAAAGTCTTTTAGTTTAAAGAGGGCCTTAAAGCTGGCTGAACTGAGGCCATGCAGGAGTTCACTTGCCTTGTTCCTGAGCATCCATTTTAGATAAGACAGTCTTTGGTACTGAGGTGGAAATGCCTACCACTTATTGAGTTCAAGAGCAGAGCAGACAGTGTATTTGATTACATAGGGTAAATGGAATTGGGTTCTAATGCAAACTGATAAGGAAGACCATAGGGTCATCTTGAATCGCTGTTTCATGGCTTTGGTCCAGGTATGCAAGACCGGTGGACTACTGGCAATAGTAGCTATTAGCTGCTATTATGCTCAGGCTCATTTTGGGTGGATCAAATAGGATATCAGGGTAGAGGCAAGACAGCCATGTTAATCAACAGCAGAAAAGATGAGGCAGGAATATACATTCATTAAATGTAATCATTAATTGCTAATCTCCTCTTTTGTAGGCTGGGAGATAAAGATTATTTTCAATCGCTGAATTTCGTCTTAATCAACTGCAGAATAACGGCAAATGGAAAATTTCTCAATAGGTTTGCAATGGGAATGAAGAAGGAACGTGTCATCATTTTTTTCCCCCACAGTGCAAGACTCAAATGCCCCTGGTCTATTGCTTGTCGATTTTACCGCGTTCAGCATGGCTGATTTGTGGAGTAGAGAGAAGAGCAGACCAAAACGGAAGGAAAGAAAGCTGAGCTTTGCCTCTTATCCTTCATGTGCACAATCGAGTATGACGCACATCCGCTTACAGTAACTCTTAGTTGGCCACATCAGAAATTCTAGTCTATTCTAAATTCCTTTCGATTCCCTTACTTAAGTTAACCTGAAGCACAAGTCAATATGACAGAAATGACACAACACCGTTGTTCACGTGTAGCGGGAACTACCGTATACAGCCACACCTTGGCGGTGCTTCTACTGACAGTAATGACATAAGTGCAGAATGCACAATGGTAAGCCCCTGATGTTTACAGTATGCCAGTGCTCTGCGCAGGAAGAGTTGCGAAGGTGCCAGACTCTGAATAGTGTCCTGTCCAAGTAGAAAAATACTAAAGGATTAACTGACTATATAGGAGTGTCAGTTTTGTAATTATATTGGGCGTACTAGCTCAGTAATATCAAGTATATACATCATAAATATTTGGGTGAATCACGGCAGAGATAGCATTTAAATATGGTCTGGTGGTTTTTGGTGCTCTTGTTAGCAGAGTTGATGCAAGTCCAAGAACAAGCAATGAACAGTAAAGAAAGCCAAGAGCTGGCAGATATCATTCGAGTCTTTTCAATGATCTCTATCCTTAAATTTCACCCTACTCTTAGATTGTACATGTATAAACTCAGTCTTCTTCATTGATCTGATCTGTTACAAGCCCTGCAACTTCCTCTGAAAGCTTGTCCAGGGACTAGGATGTCGTGGCAGTAACAGCTTTAGCCCAGCCAAAAGCCTCAATCAAGACTGTTTAAATGGACTTGATTGCCATTTGAGTATTGTGAACAGAGTGTACATACTGAACCTTTGAACTGAAAATGTAGCGCTAAACATGATGAAGCCCTTCCAGAATTGAAGAATGAGCTTTACTGCTTGCATTACCAAGACAATGGACATCAGTCACCCTAATTTTTCAGCAGCTTCTCCAGGCATTGTGTGGAAACAGAGCCATGGATAATATGCTAACTAAACTAGCTAGCTCGCTAGGTAGGTAAAAGGCACCAGTGATAATAATTACGGCTAAAAAACAGAATGGTCACAAAACACGAATACAAGGTAAATACAATAAACACTATTTACACGAGGTATACTGTACGAAAACTAACTCTGTGTTACATTTTCAAGGGAGTGCAGAGAGGCAAATGAAGCAAGCAAAGGAATTTCTGAGGTGGCAAATCATTCTCTGAGCTCTCTCATTCTCTCTCTCTGTCTCTCTCCCTCTCTCTCTCCATCTCTCTGTCTCTCTCTCTCCTCTCTCTCTCTCTCTCTCTCTCTCTCTCTCTCTCTCTCTCTCTCTCTCTCTCTCTCTCTCTCTCTCTCTCGCTCAACTCTATTGCTTACTCTGCGCATTGGAAAAAAAGACCTTTCAGATTTGTGTAGGTGGGTGTATACACTTAGGGGACAGTTATTTCAGTAGCATTTCTTTCGTATACCACTTCTCCATTGCGCGGGCAGTTAAGACCCGATGGTCTCTACAGGCAGATCTCTGGGACAAATGGAGTGTACCGCGTGTTAAATGTTTAATTTCTCATTCCGAGACCTTCTTTGTGATCGGGAGCCGTGACATTTCACAGTTCACGGGAGTGAGCGGGCGTGGGTAATGGGTTTATTGTCAAACCTTGTTTTCTGCTGAGGGGAGAGCCAAAAGGCAAACAATGCAATCTCCTCTGCAAATGCATCTCGGTGTGCAGATGTGTAAATTAAATCCAAGTTTTGAAAAATGATGTAGTTATTGATGCTGAAAATTTTATTAGTGGCGTGTTTTTGTTCTTGAGTTCTCCAATTTGGTTTACCTTGAGTCTCTCTGGGACGAGAGATGCATTCTTAATTTACAGTGAGGGGCAAGGACAGTTTTCTACAATAACAATAATGCTAATATGACTAATAACAATAACAATACATGCAAAAGCAACTATAATAGTGTTTTATTTGTTCTCACACCCAAGGTAATTTCCAACATAACACAGAAATCCAGCCATAAATAGGCATATATAAAATCACGTAATTGAAAACGACAGACATTATTTTTTATTTCCTTTCTCTTTCTTTCGGGCCAGTTTCATGAGACAGATGTGCTTTGCTGTCCACATTTTGCCTGTATAAATTCCTGCATGAAAGGCTGCTGTTTCGTTCGAAGGCTAAACCACTTAGTAAAATTATTATCTCCAATAAGGGTTTTCATTAGCTATGAAGGTAATTTAATTTATGCTGCATTGTTTATGTCCATGCAAATTGCGCACTCGGTGCTAATGTGAAAAAGGCCTGAAGGTGATATGGTAGTAACATTAATAAATGGATGGTTGATTCATGGGGCAATTTCCAGGAAGGTGATAGGGAGCCAGAAACTGTTCTCAAATTATTCTTCATTCTTAAAATTTTTGTGTTCTGCATGTTGTACAATATGACCTTGGTGTAGGACCTGAGTGTCTGAGACTTGAGTCTGCTGATACAAACTAATATCCAACTGAGTGCATAAAATCATGCAGACCTGGTCAAGAGGTTCAGCTGTTTCTCAGACCAAATGTCGGAATGAGGAAGAAATGTGATCTCAGTGACTTTGACGTGGAATGATGGTGCTAGACAGGATGGTTTGCGTATCTCAGAAACTGCAGATTGCCTTGGATTTTTATGGACAACAGTCTCTAGAGTTTGCAGACTATGGTGCGAAAAACATCCAGTAAGCGGCAGTTGGGTTGTTAATGAGAGAGGTCAGGAGAAGGGCCCGACTGGTTGAAGCTGACAGGAATGTGACAGTAACACAAATAACCACGCATCACAGTGGTATGCAGAAGAGCATCTCTGAACACACAATGCACCAAACCTCTAAGTGGATAGGCTACAGCAGTAGAAGACTTGAAATGTCTAAAAAATAAACAGATGAGTAACAAAAGTGTTCACTGAGTGTATATCAAAATAAAGTTCATGAAGAGATCTATCTAGTGCCAAAAAATAGGATGTGCCATCCTTAACTACATTGAAATAAAGGGTAGAAACCTAAAGACACATCCCAAAAACTTTGATTCATTCAAACATTTGTTTTGGCTCTCCTGTAAGATTCAGATAATGGCACTTAGGCCCATTAATGCCCCATGCTCAAAATCATCCTCGGTAGCAACATGGATAAATAATTGGTAAGTAAGAAATGTGGCACATGAGGGAACCATCTAATTAAAGAAAGCTCTGGGAATGTGCTGGTACATAATCTTTAATAATAATTTTGTGTAGTTTGTTGTATACGTTATTTTTTGTTTATTGTATACCTATTTCTGATGAATACATCCAATTTCAATTTACATAGTAATCATTTACTGGGAAAACAAAACTGGCTTGGCTTCTAATAAGAAATAAATCTTAGGGAGCAGTATGGAGCCCCATATTAATCTAAATTCGGTCTGATTATTCAATTTCAATGATGTTTTAGTTGGATGAGAAATCTATATGCAGGGCCAAGAGAAATATTGAAGATTTACAGTCTGTTTTATGAATCACCCTACCGCAATTTTGGTCCTTGCCTTTAAAGAAAAACATCATGTCAAAAACAATCCAACAAAATTCCTTGCCCAGGATATTAATGTTTTGATTCATTCCTCCTTATATGCTTGTAGGCATTGCGTGTCCATGGTAGTTTTAGAATGTATAGACCTTTAAGGTCTAATATGCAATGCTATATTCATACGTGATGGTGGTTTGTTTTACTTCATTTACATTAGACATACCTGTCTCAGCGAAGAAGCGTAAGAATCCCAACCTTGGTGGAAAGTATTTCAGTTTGTGATTTTTGTTTGCTCTGTTTATTTATTCCACTTAGTTTTGTTAAATGGAGCATATTATAATGGACTTTTTTATTGCTCCTTGCTCTGAGAACGTCTGGATGTGCAAGATGTGGCCTTTGGGAAAGTTATGTACTAATGAGTTATCACAAATCCCTGGCACCCTTGTTCTGTTTATTATCTCTAATGTTGTATGCTTTGATGTTTGATGTTGCCCTGTGCAGATAGATGCACCTTAATGATGCAGTTTGCTCCGTGTGTTGATTCCAATTGGCCGAGAGCCCTGGTCTGTTAATGAGATTGGGCCTGGAGGGGGTGGTGGGAGGGGGCTCACAAGCAGCAGATGGACAGGCAGAGCCTAGCTATACCGACCTTGTGTCCGTCTCATTCGCTTACTCCAGCTGATCCCCTGTAAAGGACTGTCTTTCCCGCAAGGTTGTGTGGGATATGGAGCGAAATCCCGGAGTTTATTTTTGTGGTCCTCACCATGGCAGGAAGTCTCCCCCCCCCTCCAGTTGCCACCCTTAAACCCACAGCTGAAACAGGCCACTGACTGTCTGACTCCGCTTCATTCACGTCCTAATGCTCTAAGCTCAGGGTCTGCGGCAAAGCAACATACGTATTAGCCGGCAAACAGAACATACGCTAACAGCTTGTGCAGTAATCCTGAGTGACTGTTCCGCTAGGGCCAGTGACTTACTGTCTCCGTTATTCACAAATCATCAGTGAGACGTCCCAGCGTTGAGACTTTGACAGGCTCTTTTCAGAAGCAGTCCAATGTATGAACTGGTGTCATGTATGGTTAACGACTTTGGGTAATGTTGAGCTGTGTCGGCGGTCTGGCACTTTGTTTTTCAATATTAAAAAAGATGATTTGCATTTTATCCATGCGGCAGACAAGCATTCACAGTATATGAGTGTTAACAAATTGATTTTATCTCAATGCAGCAGGCCTTTCCCCATCATGTTAGTGTACTTTAATAGATTTCATTGTGGCTTCTTTGTGTGGGCTCGTACACCAATTAAAGCTAATTCCAAGATGGATGCGACTAAAAAGGATAGCTGAAATGCAGTACTTGTTCATCCTGTTTAGAACAGGTCGGGGAATCGGAAGGGGGGGTGGGCACCCGGTGACATGCTCAGATGGGAAGGTCAAGCGACTCATTACAGAGTTTGAATTAGTAATGGAGAGACTGTGAGACAGATTCCAGCCTGATACTGACTCCACGGGGCTGTAAAAAGCTCAATCATTCCGGGCCTGCAAAACTTTATTCATCAGCGGTCTAGCGCTGGGGTGAGGGGTTTAATGGGCGTGTTGTGGCGAGGGGCCGTTGGCAGGTTTACGCCCCCACTTCGGGCATCTGTGGAGAATCGATCGCTGTGGCCAGGTGGGGTGGGGAGGGTTGCGATTGGTTGATGAGCGGCCGGGTGGTGTTGAGTGCCTTGGCCACCGCTGTTCGTGTCTCTCCGGACCGGCAGCTTTCAAATATATTACCTCTCCGTCTCCGGTTATTTATTATACAGCAATTACTGCAATAAAATTTCAGAGACGGGGCACTTTGTTGTTGCATGACATGTATAAGTGAAGATGTTTACAGAGATACATGCATTAAAAGGCATACACGCACAAGCACACACACACACACACACACACACACACAAACACAAATACCCGTCTATTTTACAAAGAGGGGACTGTCACTCTAGACCGGCCAAGAGGGGACTATTGTTTCTGTTAATTTTTCAAAACAAAACCGTAATTGAAAAACTAGTTTCAAGCTAATTATTCATGCTGTTTATTGAGATTTTAGTGTTAATGGGGGTTTTTTTGGGGTTTGTTTTTTACAAAAAACACACACTCACGCACACACACTCACATACGCACTCACACACTCACACACAGGCACATGCTTTTCATAACACACATGCCCATAACACCATTCTCTCTTCTTTCTCCCTCAGATGATGCTATTCTTCCCCTTAAAGGGATATTTCACTTTGGCAAAACACAAGTAATCATGAGATATTAAAAAATCACAGACCATTTGATTTTAGGACTCTCTTTTATTGATCTATTATCCTCCGTAGTTAGTGTGTGCTTTAAAACCATTCATTTCAGCAAGGTCTGAATGAATGGGAGTGAATTGGGAGGCGGACAAATGGCAAATACGACGATGCCTTTAATAGTTGGCAGGGACAGCTGATGTTGCTAATATTCACAATATGCAAATAACACGGGGTAAGCTCCACAAAATGACTTGTGTTATACCAAAGTGAAATATCCCTTTAAGGGATCAGCATGTCCGGGGATTACTGAAGAGACTAATGGATAATGCTTTGTGCTTCAAATGCTGCTCCATTCCGCAATTTATGGTGCTTTTGATATGGTGACAAGTCACATTCATGGGGGGTTGTTAAAATTTTTGCAGCGTGAAGTTTCTGTGTGTCCCAGGATATTATGTGCTGTTTAGGTGGCCACTTTTGTCTTGCTTTTTAATTGGCCACTTAATTGACTGATGGAGGCCATGATGGGAGCCCTAGAGTGCATGTTATTTCAGTTGCCTCAGCCATAAATCACAAAATTTCAAAACGAATTTTTCAAAAGACAGTATCTCCAAAGGTCCTCTGCGGGTCACTTGCAATGAGTTCTGAGTAAAGAGCTCAATTCAACGGACTGAAAGCCCCTTGTATCTCATGTAACAATTCCTTATACTGGTGGTTAAAATGATACCGATATGAATACGCATTGACAGGAAATTGTGGCTACCCTTTAAATGTAATTGCAGGCTGTAAGAAGAAAGGGCCGTTTAAACATGATTCGCATAACAGACTCGCTGTTTGAGTCAAGTAGCATTGAACTCTATTAATAATGTATTATTTTTCTATAGCCTTTCACGCATCGCGCTGTAGAAGTAGGCCATGCTGTAAAAACTCCCTGAGAGAAAATGTTTATGGTCATTTTCAGCTTTATTACGGTTGACATGTTTCATCGCTGTGCTGCAGGCGTAGCATGTGTGCTTGGGTGAAGTGACCAGAGAAACATGTTCTCGCTCAGCAGTGAGGCTGTCGGAGCTGGTTTTCCCATTACCCCGCCTAGCCTCAGCGATGACGAGGCACAGGGCGAATACAGCGGCAGGGGTGAGAGCGACTGCTCTTCATCCCCACACTTCTGACAACGCCCCCTCCGTGAACCCTTAACCTCCCGCAGAATGCAGTGTTCAAACCCTTTTTCCCAGCAAGCTTCATGAGCATCCTCAGATAGTCCTTTCTTTGCTTTCTTTGAACTTCGTATGTACAGTAACTTGACCTGTAAAAAAAAAAAAAAAAAAAACCCACTAAATATTATTTTAAACCATCAGCACATCTGGTGTTATGTAATTACAGGGAGAACATATGGTCTTCCAATTAAAATGTGGTCATGTGTGTCTGCCAGTGTACAATATGTATCTATTTAATGTTTTATTATGAAATATACAAAACGTTTCATTTTGCGAAAGAGAGCAGCTTTTGCAGCTATTGGCACAAAAGTATTCTGTGACATAGAAAATAAAATGTCTTTCAAACCATGATAATGTCAATCAGAACAATGCAGCCCCTTAATGCAATATGCTATGTGAAGGAAGGCTTTATTGCATAATCTGAAAGACATTTCTTTCTAGATGGACATTTAGAATAGACTAGATCTCCTGTGAAATTAACTCTAAACCCTATAATGTATAGCCTATAACCCGCTGGAAGTAGAAAGCAGGTACCAGTGGATTCTGGGCATTGATCATGGCCCACACATACCTTTACAATACATCTCTACAAACGTTCCCCAGAGGGAAGTATGCAGAAACAGGGGTCAGGTCACTCAGTGCTAAAAGTTTAAATCAATTACATTGTGCTACAGGGCTACGTGCATCTATGGCTGCAGGTTTTTCAGCTCTTCGGGGCTGGGCAGAGACCTACTGAGGGACCAGCGTTCAAAGTGAACATTGACCTAGAAAAGCTGTTTTACAACACCCAGTTATTGTATCATATATTTTAATAAACCAATGAAAATGAATGAGCTCAACAGTAGTAATGCAAAAGTAATTTTTCCCCACATGTGCCTGAGGGAAAGAGATACCTGTGGTATGATACCTGCACATTCACTTTGTTTCACAGATAATCCTTTCAGAAGGAGTGTAAATATACAATACTTCTGTGGAGTTGGTGTTTTGTCAGCTGGCACAGAAAGATAAATATGGATGAGGGTACACGAGCAGTATAAATGTCACGGAGGAAGGTAAAGCCAGCCATTTGCAAAGGGTACATCAGTTTGTGCATTTATTTTAACAAAGGACTGGCAGGTGGGGCTGCAGTAGGCAATGCTGCTGCATCACAGCAAGAAGGTCCTGGGTTCAAATGTATGTTCTCCCCGTGTCCGTGTGGGGTTCCTCCGGGTACTCTGGTTTCCTCACACAGTTCAAAGACATCCAGGTTTGGTTAATTGGAGACTGTAAATTGGCCCAAGGTATGAGTGTGTGAGTGAATGGCATCTGTGCCCTGCCGGGGATTGATGACCTGTCCAGGGTGGATTCACTCCTCTCGCCTAATGTATGCTGGGATAGGATCCACATCCCCCAGAGACCCGGGCCCGGATGGCCTGGCAGATCTAGGCACTAATACAGCTCATGTCCTTTGTCTTAGCTCTCCGAAGACTGAGACAGGAAGGTGTTAAACTGAGCACAGTACATTGTCATATAAATGACTCTATTTATAGCTGTGTGCCATACTGTACCTTGTGTTATGCCAAGCCATTAAGGCAATTGAAATTACAGCCGATGGATATGCCTTTGTTCCCTATGACATACTGTAGACTACCTCCATTTTCTGACTCTGACACCATTTGAGTCATTCATAGAGGGGTGTAATGCTTTTGGAGGAAATTATGCAGTGCAGGACTGGCTGCAGTGATTCTATTGTTGTACAGACTGGTGAACATTGCCCGTTTTTATGGGAATAATTGTGTAATCGACAGTGTCGCATCTGCAGAGAAGTCCCACAAGGACAGTTCGGTATAAATACATCACAGCTCCATCACATGAAAGGGAAAAAGAGAAACAGTACAGTACACTTGTACATATAAGCACACGCAAACATTCAGGCACGCACATGCTGCAAACATACACACATCAAATACACGTACATGCAATTTACACATTTTGCGTTGTTTTGGCTCTGTACTCCAGTGTATTGGATATCGGGTCATCTGTGTACGGATTACCGCCCTTTTCATACATACTATATATGCATACACACACATCCATAACACACATATGCACACACACATACGAATGGAGGCGCACATGCCTGCGCTCACACTCACACACACACACACAGAGACACAAACTCACAAACACACACACACACGCATTTGAATGCAGGCATACATGGGCTCACGCACACTTACACATACGCAAACCTGCAAGCTCACACACACACACACACACACACGATTGTTGTCAGTAGAGTGATTGAATCAGAGGGGTTTAAATGGCTTATGTCCCCCAGTTAAAGTGTCAGCGGAAGTATGATACCAGGGCTCAGGGGTTAAACTTGCCCTTATTCATTGGCCAAAGTAGAAGGGTGTTGACAGTAAACCATAAATAAACTCAGCAATACTAAGACGTTTCCTAGGACTTTTGAAAGACATTGGCAGCTGCTCAAGTCCAGATCAATGAGAGAGAGATGGAGATAAAGAGAGAGAGAGAGAGAGACAGACAGAGAGTGTGAGAAAGAAAGAGAGAGAGTGAGAGTGGGAGTGAGAGAGAGATTGAGTATTGCTATGCAATGATATTTTGTCCATTTTCTTCTGCAGGGATGGGACATTTTTGTCAGCCGGCACAGAAAAATTGGACAAATGACATTCTAGAATCTAGAAAAACACACTTGATTATCTTCATAATTGACAGAAAAATCTCTGAATCAGGAAGTGCCTTAATGCTTACATTAGTAATTGACAGAGCTGTCTCTGAATTCGATTCAGGAAACGATCCATTTCTCTGCTGAACCCACCTTTGATGAATAACATCCGTGGACTCACGATTGGTTGGTCTTCAGAGTTAGCCAGCGTTTGCGGCGCAGCTGACAGGTCCTGCTGCAAACAGAGATGCCACTGCACCGCAGTAATCAATCTCAGTTAATTAAACGGAGCAACACATTAATAATCACGCTGCTTATCCGTTATGTGACTTCCAGAGGACAGTTTGTTACGTAAACGGGGAAAGGCCTTGAGGATGGCACGGAGCTGTGTGCCAGATCGGGGCTGTAAAGGCGCCAAGAAGCAGGGGGATGTCTGAACGAGAGAACCGTTTCGGTTCTCTGTGGTCTACAGCATAGAGCAGTGTAGAGGAGTTTGATATGAACTGGGGGGCTCCTATCACCGTGGTTAGACACTAATGGTTTGGCTAACTCTGGAGGAAATTGGAAAAATTTGTGAATTGGGGGAGCTCCTATCTCCTTAGTTAGATAATAACAGTTTGGTTAACCAATAGTGGTTTATTGTGCTCATGGACCTGTTTGGAGTGACACCCATATGTTCTCTTCCCCAGCAGAAACATATCTGGCAGCAGTCCTGTCTGTTTTTTTTGTGTCTGTCCTGATATAACTCTTTAACAGCTTCAGAGAACTACAAATGCTTGTACTTCTCTCAATGGCCATGTAATAAAGCTCGACCACGTCTGATGTCTGCGTAGGCCTGAATTATTCCTCGACAAGCAGTGAGGCATTAACCGGCACAAACACTTTTGATCCTGAAGGACACTGCTTTTCAGGAATCTACACCTACGATACTGGCAGCTTCGTTTGTTTGAGTGCCGTTTGGCGTGTCGCTTATTCACTCCGCGTCTTATTGTTTCTTCAGCCAGAACCCTCACAAAGGGTGAAGATTTCCTGTGACTATTCCGTTGAGCAAAATTCAATAGGTCTTTTTTTATTTGTTTATTTGTTTTATCTGTTTGACAAACAATTGTAAAACGGATTCGATGTTTGGTTTCGGCTCTTACGTGGGTTCGACTCGCTAACGGGTAGATTTCTTTTCTGAACAAAAGATCACGGGGGTGAGAAATTCTGTAGCAGGGAAATTGAGTAATTGAATTAGCCGTGAGCTGGTAAAAAAAAAAGTATTCTGTATGGCAGAAACAGGTATGCTGTGACACCCAATACTCTCAGCTTCGCTTGGAAGCTATGCCTCTCCAAGATTAGCACCCCAACAACATGGAATACCTCAGCAGGGAAGCTTTAGATGTCTGCCACGCTCGAAGGGTGTGAACGATGCATCCTCACAAAGAGGCACTTGCTCAGCTGTTATTCTTCAGATTAAATCTACAAAGTACGCAATGTATTTTTTCAATGGCGGGTGTTCAGTGAACTTCTGAATGACTTCATACATTACAAGAATGCTGTAAAATGCATGAGGAAAAAAATACATAACCCAATCTTCAATGGCAGTGTGCTGAGTGAATCCAGTAGAGGCAGTTGAGAAAGCCTCTGGTGAAATAAACTGTTGAAGCTCAGTGTGCTTTTCTGGGTTCCCAAAATTGCTTCGATACAGAGTGTACCTTCAGTGTTTTATGTCTGCTGTGGCCATTTCTTTCTTTTAAATGGAGTGAATTTGATGTTCAGTTTCTTTTATGCTTTATTTTTTACATTTGTTGAATGGAATTATACAAAGAAGGATTGAGAAGTTAGATGGCTAACCTGCATCATAAACATTAAACTAAACCTAATTTTCAGCCCATTGGCTGGCTTAATGTGTTGTGATACCCAATTTGATTACCCCCTTGTATATTTCTAAGTACATTTTTAACACTTTAAATAACACAATGGAAAAATGATGTGAGTTTAATGTAATTGTTATTGTATTCATGTGGAGTTATTTATTGCCCTAAGAGTTTCATAGCCTTATTTTTATGTTTCATTAAATAAGAGTGTTTTTCCTTTCTGAAATTATTATTGTTGTGGCCTGACAGTATTCATTTGGACAGGTGCGAAGAGGTTGAGAAGTTATCTGTGTTTGTGTTTGTCATGGCATGTTTTTGTGTATGTGTGTGAGTATTTACGTGCGGGTGTGTGCGTGCGTGTGCGTGTGTGTGTGTGTGTTCTGTCAGCTGCAAGGCAGTGGTACTCTTCCACTTCTTTGCTCTTCCACTGGGGGTTGTGCTAAACCTTCACACACTGTCAGACTGCCGGTGTGCTGAGAATGGCTAATGCTAAAAGGGGTTTCCAGGGTATTATGTGCCACCATAGCGGTATTGCTGTAAGTGCGGTGTTTTTGTAGGTTGAGTGGATGATGTATTTGGGCTTGAAATCCCCCTGGCAGGGGGGGTAATGAGCAGGGAGAGGGAAAGGCGGGCATCGTGCCCCCAGCCTTTTTGTCGGGGCCAGTCTGCCCAAGCACCGCCCCTCTGCCAAGCACACTGGGACCCCTGTTTTGACTAGCAGGTCAGCCAGTGCTCCCCGTACAAAGGCACAATTTCCCTGAGTGTTTTCCTCAACAAAGCCCTCTCATTTCAAATGCTGTCTACACCCTCTGGGCCCTGAATATTAATGAATAAAATTCACATATCCCAAAACTGTATGGACTGAATACTCTCAGAAAGTAAAGAGAGGGACAAAGTACCACCTCCGCTGTCAGAGAATGGGGAATGTGTGTGTTTGTGTGTGTGTGTGTATTTGTGTACGTGAGCATGTGTGTCCATGTACATTTTTCTGTTATGTTATGTTGAGTGAGTGCATCCATGTCTTTGCAAATGCATTATTGTGTTTGTACATGTGCATGTGTATGTGTGTATCATTGTATTCTTCTCCATACTTTTTTATAGGATTTTTTTCTTTTTTCCATAAAGTCACCAGCATGCTTCTTTTAAAATGCAAATGAATGTGAGCTGATGTCATTGTAATAAGTATCTTCTCCATTGAAAGTGACCTGTGACTTTTTTAGACTGATTGGTCTTCTGCTGCTGTAGCCTATCGAGTTAGAGTTTAGACATGTGTTCAGCGATGCTCTTCTGCATAGCACTGTTGTAATTACTATCACCTTCCTCTCAGCTTCGACCAGTCTCGCCCTTCTCCTCTGACCTCTCTCAGTAACAAGGCGTTTCTGTCTGCAGAACTGCTGCTCACTGGATGTTTTTTGGTTTTTCGCACCATACCCTGCAAACTCTAGAGACTTGTGCATGGAAATCATAGAGACCAGCAGTTTCTGAGATACTTAAACCACCCTGTCTGGCACCAACAATCATTCCCCGGTCAATGTCACTCAGATTGCATTTCCTCTCCTTTCATTTACATTTAGTCTGAATAGAGCGGAACCTCTTGACCACGTTTGCACGATTTTATGCATTTAGTTGCTGCGGCATGATTGGCTAATTCAATTAAGCAAGCTGGTGTACAGGTATACCTAATAAAGTGCTAAGTGAGTGTATATCATTGGGAAATTACAATGAACAAGTTAATTAAACTGTTCGGTCCACACAGAGCGCACACGGATGTCACCTTCAGGAACCTGACATGTACAAAAAGAAAAGAAAAAATGGACAGTGGAGTATGTCATTAGTGTTGGACATGGACCAAGAGCTTAATGGAAATTTCGACTGCATGGTCCACTACTTGGATCCATTGCAATTATGTGAGAAGACAGAGACTAACTTGACCTCTCTGTACAGTGCATTTCACATGTCTGCTGAACTCATTTGGAAATGAAGGGCTACTCTCAGATTATTATGCGAAATGTATTATATTAAACCAAAAAAGTCCGAGCCAGCCAAGGGGCCGTTTGTTACTGCCGCGCTCTGCAAATTAATGGATAGATGGCTCGGCTGTGAAGGGTTCATATTTTTCCCTCAGTGCTTAATTACAGCTCTTTAGCATTAAGAGGCTGGCGAGTCCTTTTTGGCCAATCAGGGGCATCCTCCTTGCGAGGGCGCCATCAATCCTGCCCAATCAGTTCAAGGTTATGAACAGAGTAGGACATTGAGCGCATGTGAGGGACTGGAAAAGAGAGAAGGATTGCTCTACGCGTCGCTCATCTATATATCTTTACAGAAGTACTGCCCTGTTCGTATGGAGGAAATCGATGACATCACAGGGGGAACACTCACAGTTTATTCTTCATATGCACAGGGGACATGTATGCACTGTAAACCTTTCCCTAATTTACTGTAAGAGTTCCATACTTCATAATGCTGAGAACACAACTTCAATATTTTTTCCTCTAATGATAATCGATACTAGTTTAATGCGTTCCACTTGTCTCCAGGGCAACAACAGGAGCCCTTTAATGTGATTTGTTGAACGGAGCATTGCACCATTGAGTGGTGCGACCAAAAAAAAAGGGGTTTAAAAACAAGTTTACGTGAGGAAGGAGAGCGGAACGCCCAACTCACCGATGGAAGCCATGGATCTAGGCAGCCCACGGCTAATGGATGATTTTTCTATTCAGTGACTCGCAATTGAAATATCGCTCTCTCTCTCGTTCCAGCACCGCGTAACCTTTTTCCCAAGTTCACCTGCTTATCTTAATTTGAAAGTGAGGAGCTCCACCAGGTCTTATTTTCTGCTTGGCTTGAACCGCAGGCAGCGGGGGTGGGGAGCAGGCCTGTGACCCGCTGCCTGTCCTGTAGCTCGCCTAGCAGATCCTGCCAAAGCTGGCACGTTGTGTGCCCTCCTTGTATTTTAGAGGGATATTACGCTTGTTATCTTGTCTTACCCAAATGGTGTTTACCGCAGCTAGAAAAATATTTAAATCATCATTTCTACTTAGAATATCTTGATGGTTCAGAATGTTTTGGGTGGTGGATATATTACGTTCTTGCATTCTTTCAATCATATACCTTCCTCCGGAATTCCAGCCTTTCACCCTGTGCTTAGCATACTCTGTAACCTCTGTAACTCATAGAGACTTCTAGAAAGACAGAAGAAGGCAGCGGATTGGCTAAGACAGTAATGGTACCCTACATATGTGGACATGGGCGCTGTAGCCTCCTGGTCAATGACATTCACTAACAATGACCTGGAGTCCACAGTGGGTTTGTGTTTTCCACTAGGGTGGAAAACAGCTCAAGCTAGCTTTTGAAACAGCTGGTAGGTGGTTGACCAGTTCAGACCAGCTCCACATGGTCTTGCTGGTCGGCCAGCTCAGACCTGCTTGACATGGTTTCACAAGCTCAAGTTATGTTTTCAAACAGCTGCTAGCTGGTTGACCAGGCAAGCTACCAGCACTAGCTGGTTTTCCAGCTCATTCTAAGCTAGTCCAGCAGGAAAACTTAGCTGGTCAAGCTGGCATGGTTGGGCTTAGGTTTCCAGGCCCTCTGCAGAAGGATCTCACCCCATAGCTACACACCAAGCTCCTGCATGTAACCAGCTGCCATTACTCTCTTCTTTGCTGGTCACTGCTAGCCCACCTATGTAGCTTGCAGTTAGTTGCAGTGCTCACTGGGTGGGTGGCATAACACTGATGTGAGAACAGAACAATTGCCGTGTCCAAAAAGCAGACAAAAAAGGAGAAAGAACACTAAATTAAACATAGGCAAAGTGTATCCTGTGAACCTAAGGCACTCCGCTGCTGGAAAGAACTGAATGCAGACATGGCTGCTATTGTTGAATGTTGATCATGTACCATTCCCTTCTTTATGTGCAAGCTAATGCGGTGCTCAGAATAAAGAAACTAAAATAATGAAAAGGTACCCTACGAACAGTAATACAAACTAACAGCAGGTGTGCCATTAATATCAAACAGTAATTACCCGAATTAAGGGATTACCTTGAACCTTTTGACTGAGCGCTAATGCATGTTTTTATGTCATGTGTATGAAAAAGAAAAACACTGCCACCCACCCATCATACCGTACCAACCATTTACTGCAAGGAAGAGCCAAATGATTATGGCAGCAATAATATTTAACTACAAAATAAAACACTCTGAACGGTTAAGGTTAGGACCCGCATTAAGAATAGCCCCGTACTGGTTGATGTATTGATATTATTATTGAAGACAAAAGGCAGTTAAAATCGTATCCTTAGATTTATGGTGTGAATTGAAGACATCAGAACGTGATGCATTGACTTTGAAAAGGCACAGACGAAGTATTTGAGTAGGGATTGCTTAGCCTGCCTCTGAGAATGGACCTTTGTGTTTTACAGGAAGCATTATAATCCATCGGCATTGCATTTTACATCCTCAAACTACCTGTACAGTCGTTGAAATGCTGAAATGCTATCCGTTTGCTGTCCTGGAGCCCGCTTCATGAAAGTAGTGAGGTGCGAGCTGAGATTTGTGCGATACAGGCGGCTTCTCTTGCTATTTTTGGAGCTGTTGTAAGCCATGAACACACGTCACAAAGCTCTTTCATGTGTTTGTGTACAACATTGTCACACTTCTCTCCTCTATTTGGGCTGGCCAAGGGTGTCAGGATCCAAGGTTTCAATCGGTATCTGAAGGGTGGCAGACTTCTGCTTGTGGTCAGATTGAATTAGAACATTGGAATATAGATCCCACTAAAAACAGCAGCTCACTGATGTAATACATTCATAGGACCGAACGAAGCTTCACCACTGTATACCACCAGTCAAATACATAATTGTGTTGGATTAAAATTATTTTCGGATCTTGCCTGGAACAACTGAGCCAACCAAAGCACCAAGATGACCAGAAGGTAGGGCTGATACCTTTTGAGAGTATCTCAGAGGTTCCAATAGCACCAGGCAAGCTCAGTAAAGGGTGGAAAAGTATTTGAATCTGAAACAGTTACTAGGTATTTTAATCCCACCTATAAATGTAATCCTACCCATAAATGCAGAACCCCAGACTTACGCAGCTGAACCCCAGACTGACGCTGCCCAGCCCAAAATGCAGGCAGTACAACCAGACCCGCCAGGCCACAGCATCTCCGCATCAGAAACATGCCTTTTGCTCCAGCCACAGCTATAATCTAAAAAAGGACAGAAAAATATACTTCCAAGCATCACAGAACTAATTAAAGCAGCCAAAGTCGGGGGAGAGGGGGCTGAGGGTGTGTGTTGCTCATATCATAATTGCAAGACCCCCTAATTCTTGTCTAATTATCGCTATTGTAATGGGAATCACTGATAGCCACCATGGCTGGGTGTTTTGCATGTTGAGGTGGGTGGCGGGGGTTGGAGGAATTAATTGTCTGTTGTCCATGGATTGGCTTTCAGCTTTCAACTTCCTGTCATGCATTTTTACGAGGCGGAGATGAAAGGAGGCCCTGTGCCGTTTTTAAATACAGATTAAATTAAGACTGGTCCGCGGGCAGGAGGGGAGGAGAATTTGGGAGCGCCTAGATCGATCCTCACTCTTTCTCACACCTTTATTTATTTATTTGCTGCTGTTGTCTTTTTGTAAAAGATTTGTTCTATATCTTGAGTTAGCCTTGCCATGTTTGGGCTTTGCATCACAGAGCCCAGCTAACAATTTTAGGTTCTGAGAATGTTTGCCACTCAGAACATTGCAGTAATGTTATTTTTGTCCCGGTTCACTGGAACCTTCTTAGAACTTTTAGAAAACCTTACTGAATGTTCTCAGAACATTCCCTATTAGCTGGATGTTCAGCTGTTTCATCTGATCAAGGTTGATGGGGAGCACAACGTTTGGACAAAATTAGCATATTAGATTTATGAACACACGCGTATGAACACACTCCATTTTCTTTGTTTTTAATTACTAATTTCTGTGCAGACCTGCATTACACTACTGTATGCACATTTTGTGGACATCGTATTTTTCACCATTGTGTATTTTGGCAATATATTTTTCCGGAGAAAAGCGCTAGCATATGTTGTGTAAACACATTATCGCTGAGCGTCGACACAGCCAACGTACTGAGAGGAGCTTGTGAAACAGGGCTTCACTTCTGACGGGACGCCCGACACAGCATGCTAATTAAACTCACGCTCGCTATCTCTTCCACACGGCTCCAAATGCGCCGGGCCAACCCGGCCGGGGTCACCGCAGGACCCCGAAGGGCCGCTGCCTCTGCCTTAATCTGCCCCACTTCCTGCGTCCCGCTTTCTCTGCGAGCGGCGCGTTTTTTAATAACTTAAAGGAGAGAACTTGAATAATTTCCAGAGGAAAAAAAAAAAAAAAAAAAGATTAAAGGGACCGGTAGTTGTATGACAAAAACGCCGACTGGAGGCCTTTGAGGGTTGGCTTGAGGGGACTTGTTGCCGGGTTTTCCTGTAATGATGCGTGTGGCATGCGCAGTGCTGCAGCGGCGTGTGGCCAGAGCCCCGTGAGGATGCTATTTCCAGTCTCATCGCTGCATCACAGGATTTCCACTTTCCCACCATGGGAGAAGATGGGATCCCAATCTCTCTATCTCGCGCTTGCTCTCGCTCATGCTCTCTCTTCTCTGCCTCTGCATTTCTCTCTCTCTATTCCTCACTCTGTCTTTCTTTCACTCTCTGCTCTCCCTGTATGTTTTTCTTTGCCTCTCTCTCTCTCTCTCAATTCAATTGAAATGCTTTATTGGCATGACATGTTTCAAAATATGTATTGCCAAAGTGTAGGTCTCTGTCTCTCTCTCTCGCCATTCTTTTTCTCTCCCCATCTCTCTCTCCCCTCTTCCACTCCCCCCCTCTCTCTCAATTCAATTCAAATGCTTTATTGGCATGACATATTTCAAAATATGTATTGCCAAGGCATTGGTCTCTCTCTCTCTCTCTCTCTCTCTCCCATCTATCTCTTTCCCCTCTCCCTTTCTCTCTTTCTCCCCTTCTGTCTCTGTCTCTCTCCCCCCTCTCTCTCCCCTCTCTCTCCCCCTCCCTCCCTCTCCCCTCCCTTCTTCTCTCCTCTCTCTCCCCCTCTCTCGCTCCATCTCTCTGTCTCTCTCTCTCCCCCTCCCTTTCTCTCTTTCTCCCCTTCTGTCTCTGTCTCTCTCTCCCTCTCTCTGTCTCTCTCTCCTCCCTTTGCCTCTCTCTCTCCCTTCTCTCTATCTCTCTCACCCTCTCTCTGTCTATCTCTCCCTTCCCTTTGCCTCTCTCTCTTTACCCCCTCTCCCTCTCTCTCTCCCCCTCTCCCTCTCACTCTCTCCCTCCCTCTCTCTCTCCCCTCTCTCTCTGTCTCCCTTCCTCTCTCTCTCCCCCTCCCTCTCCCTCTCTCTCTCCCTCTGTTTCTCTCTCTCCCCTCTCCCTCTCCCCCTCTCTCTCTCCCTTCTCTCTCCCTCTCTCTCTCCCCCTCTCTCTCTCCCTCTCCCTCTCTCTCTCCCCCCCTCTCCCACTCCCACTCCCTCTCTCTCTCCCTCTCTCTCTCGCTCTCTCTCTCCCTCCCTCTCTCTCTCATTGCAGAGGGCCTGAATAGTGTCTGGCTGGAGAGGACTCCCAGCTCTTTCTCCTCTCACAGACTGGCGATGTGATTAAAACTGAATGCGCCGAAGGGAAGAGCACAGCAGTAATCACATTAGCGCTACCTATCATCGCCAGACTGCTGTCACTCAAGCCTACCCGTTACATTCTGACTTCAATTATTACTATTTTTTTTCTCCTTCCCCCGTTCCTGATCACGACTTCCCTCTCAGATTATGCCTAAAGCAAGACATTGAGATTTCCTGGCTCCCTCTACTGCAGAATACAGCCATTTACAATTTTATATTAAAAAAAACAATGTAGGATTCAATTGATGGGACATATGGGGTTGGGTGTCCAAGTCTCTCTCCCTGTGAAAAAATCCGGTCTGGACACAATTTGCCAAAATGTGGTGAAATTGGACATGCAGCCTGGTGTTTACTCCTGTTGCTGGGAGCAGTATCATATTTCCATGCAAATATGAAATCTGCACCAGGAAGGTGCACTCGATGGGGTGGCAGTGACTGCTCTGTTAACTACTTGCCATTGAGGAGAGACAGAACATTAGAATTGCCATCTCATGGTGATATCCTCTGGTTGCATTGATTTTCAATATACTGACACACCCAGATCAGGTATTAAATCCTGACCAAGTCCTGCCATCAATCCCATAGTGCACTGCATATCTGGACGTAGCCTCCCCAACAGAAAGAATCTTGCTGTCAGCGGGGTTGGAATCACAGCCCCTCCTCTGGTCAACCTTGTCACTGCGGTCAGCCTGCACCAGCTGTGTGTGGTACACAGTCCTCTAAAGCAATGATGGCAAATTTCCACTTCAGTGGACAATACGGTTTTGTTCTATTCTCAGCTGGGGGAGTACAGAGGGGGCAGAAGTGGCGGCTGACAGAATAGAGTGGAGAACTGCTGCTCTTGAGTTTCTCCCTAACCGAGAGAGGCCCTCAAATACAGCTGGAAACTGCACATCAGGAGAAGAACAATGGAAATGGTTTTAATATTTCTATGTTGCGATGCAGGACTTGTTGTTCTGCTTGTGCTAAGGTTAGCACGTGAAATACCGGATGTGAACTCCTGGCCAAAAGCCAAACAATTTGAATTGCAAATGTATTCTTGCCCTTGTTGCAGTGTATCAATTAATCTGTTTGATGACTCCATATACTTATTTTCAATAACCAGATTCAGATTCTCATCTGAAAGAGGCTGGTGGCCAGAGGAAATATTCCACCATTTTGGCTGGCTGGGATTCACTGTGGGGGGGGATTCCTATCTCCCTTCTCATCAGCAATCAGTGGAAGCCATTTTGGTTCCGTTGATCCGGTTGAGCTTGTAACCCTGAAATGAGTTTGGCCGTTCCTTTCCTCACTCTTCCAAGGCCTTGGTGTCCTTCTTGTCTCTCGCCAGCACATGAAAATTAATGGCACGGCTAATGAGCGCTGTCCTCTTTCAGTAGTGCATGCCTTTTTAACTGCCGGGACACAGTTCCTCTTCAAAACACTCCACCCCGTGTCTAAATCAGACGTGTTAGACCCTTCAAACCATCCCTCACCACCGCTCTGACGTTGTCCCGTCTCATATCAGATGAAAGAGGTGTTGCAGACACCTGTGGCTCGGTAATGGCTTACTTCTATTGAGTGCTGCATCCAGGGATGTGTTTGTTCCAGTTGTCATTGATAACAGCAAGTGCACTGGAGAAAGCTTTCTTTAATTGCTGAAAGCTGTAGACCTTTGGTTATGAGATCGAATGTGGCCCATGGTTCGGTGTCTGAAAGCATTGGTGTGTACAAGCTATCGGTTCTGTAGTTCTACTCAGGTTTTCAGTTCTCATGTATGGGGTTGGTGAGAGGTCCGGCCGCATTGAAGCAACATGGGCTGCAGCCCAGGGCCTCCCCAGGATGTCTTCATTCAGAACACAGTTATTTTCTACAGTCTACGGGTGCAAACCTGTTTGTATGAAGTTGCGTCATAACTGTGACGTTCAACGTTCAAACTAACCTACGCTTGAACTTACATTATACTGGTGCAACAGGCTGCTGGACTTCACCGACATTATTGAGGAATTTGCAAGCGTGAAAACAAGGAAAAACATCTGATGTGGTAAGTTTGTGAGAAGCGCCAACTTCTATATGATGTTAGTCGTAATATATTGCTAGATTTTCTAATACAGTAATGCGAATGAATAACAATTGTGTGCTGACTGATACAGTAGGCTGCTTCTGTGATATGTGGTATTGTCGCCTATAAGGCAGCATCCAATTGGTATATTTTGGCTTTGAAGGTTGTGTGTCTCTCTTGGGGCCACAGCTATGCATCTGCCCTGGGCCTCCAAACCCCTTAATGCAGGCCTGCTGACAGGCACTATAAAGAAGAAGGTTGCCTCTGTGATACATAGTGAAAGGTAGCATTCTACTTGGACATTGTGTTGGCAGTTTTTTGCCATTTTTAATAGAAAATAAAACTGAGTAAATATTAATATTCATGGTTTTATGTAAATAGGCTGTGAAAGACCGCACTGTAAATGTGTTTAATTGTGTTTACTGTATAAGATGTGGAAAGAATGTGTCTTATTTGCATATAATGATATTATACTGCACTTTAATTAAGATTTGATGATAAGCCAACATTAATTAATTAAGTGAATGGCCCTAATAAAAAAATCTCGAACATGTACATTATTTTTTCTGCGTCAGTGAGTATGCAACGTCCTGAATCAGATGCCAAAACAAAATAAATAAAAATGTTGTGCAGATTATATCTGCATCAGAAAATCATAACAAGTTTTTCCTGAATTTTTTGTGGGTTCACTTTTTTTGGGTCTAGGAGGAGGAATTAAATCAGAATTTGATACGGAAGTGAATTTAAATATTGAAACTGTTGATATTAAGGAGCAACAGAATGCATATCAATTGAAACCAGCCTGACATTTGACACTGCCTGTAGCCCTGTAGCCCCACTTCATTCATATAAAAGTGGACTGTGTCTGGTAGCATTCATTTCTGGGGTCCCAGATGCACCCTCTTCCCCTTATGGCCTGCCTACCCATGTGTAACTGCCCAACCCTACTTGCCTGCAAGCGCCTTAATTGAGTTTAGTGATCCAGCCTGGAACCTGCTCAGCCTCCTCACACTGCCTCTCTCTGCTACCGTTACAGCCCCCTAATTGAAATTACACAGAGCTTTATTTAGTGTTTAATGGAGGCTGGTCTGGTTCACCACGCTAATGGGACACTGGGTTGCCCTGTCTCTGACTCGTCCAGCCTGTTCACCAAAGAGGGTGGAAGTGCACAGTGGTGTTTGCATTAGAAAGCATGGGCACCCACGTCTCTGTTCGGCTGTGTAAATGAAACACTATGTGTGTGCATACTGTTCCCTGCTGTAAAATCCTGCTATGCCAGGTTCACCAGCTTGAAAATTGAGCTGGACATAAGCTGGTCTAGCTGGGTATGACCTGGTCAACTATTTCATGCTGGTAGCTTGTCTGAGCTGGAAGCTAGTCAACTAGCTATCAACTGTTTGAAAACATAGCTTGAGCTGCTCAAACCATGTCAAGCTGGGAGTTGGTCTGAACTGGTCAGCCCAGGATTTGCTTGTTTGCTGGCAGAACAATTTTCTGTGGGACACTGATTATGCTATTGTGAAATGACATTGTGTTAGTGTGTGTGTGTGTGTGTGTGTGTGTGTGTGTGCGTGCATTCATGTGTGTGTGTGTGTGTGTGTGTTCTGTTAGTTCCCCCCCAAACTGTTGGGAAGGTTACCCTCAGTATTACACACCTCCGTAGACACGGTGAAGAATGAGTTCCAGGTCTGCACTTTTCTCCATTTCCCCTTCCTTCAGTGAAATACTTAATTCCCCAATCAATAGCTGTTAAGTCCTCTCTGTGCCCTAATTAAAGGGATAACTTTTATCCTATTTATCTGACTTTTAGAATGAGTTTTTGGAAAATAATGGCAATTCTAAGCGATGAATTTGCAATTTGTTCCCCCATGTATTCTGCACAAGTCTCTTTGCTGAAAATACGAACTGAATGTTCGTGCATACATGCGTGTATGAGTGTGTGCCTGCCTGTGTGTGCATGCGTGTGCATGTTTGTATGTTTAAAGATAGTAGACAGAAGAAAAGCAAAACAATGAATTATTTCAATGCTTTTGATAATTTGCCTTTGGTATATACATTTTTTTGTTTACGAACTAATTTGTGTTCATGGATATGTGTGTCAGATTTATATTGAGGTGCATAAACCAAATACACATTGATACAGTGCATGTGGCGATCTCCATTTGGTTGTAAATAATGAAAATGGACCCAGCTTCATGCTGAAAGGGTAGTGTTTGGGCTGGGGGCTAAAGTAAACAGACAAATTGCTTTGCCAAAGTTTTACCGTCCACCCCTCTGATGAAAATGGCTTTGGAAACAAACAATAGAAAACAGAAGACTTTTGTAAATGGGATGAGTACAACTCTCATTTTGCAAAGGAAAGAAAAAAGAAAGAAATGTTTAATGCTTCTACATGTTGTATAGTGTGTGTGTGTGTGTGTGTGTGTGTGTGTGTGTATGGGTGTGTGGCGTTGTTAGATTCTTTTTGTCAGCAAATCCATTAGAGGTTCACAAGTTCCACTCATGGGCTCTCCTTAATCCCACTAGCCATTTCCTCCATTTTGCCACAGTTTGCATTAGCACCTTTTATTCCAATCAGCTGCATTGTATTGGTCTTACACTGGAAAGGTAGCACTGATTGCTACTTGCTCAAAAGACATCTAAGGTTGTTCTTTCAGTGAATGAACTGCAAGGTACAGTCAGTGTTTAGTTGGTGTGAGCCAAGCAAATACAAATGCATTCTGTATGGTCCATTTACTTGGCCGGCAGTTGATGTAGCACCTTCCTTGGAGTTCCTTTTCAAATGTATTTTCTGAAACATGTTGCATTCATTTAAGGCTACAAATATATGTGCCCTGTTAAATAGCGAATAGAAGATACATTGAATGTGAGCTTTTAGGGAACAGCACTATCTGTACTTTAAGAAGGAGGCAAATGTACTGACTGTACCCATCTCTTAGCAATCTTTTCTTCTTTGATGTTTTTTCCATAATTGTGTCCTGAAGTTCGCTGCTCCTTATCACATTGCAGTTTGTACTTAGTGCTCCATGTAGGCCAGTGGTCTCCAACCCTGGTCCTGGAGAGCTACATGATCTGCTGGTTTCTGTTTTCACATTAAAAGCAGCACCCCGTTGAGACCCAGGTAGCAAGGTGTGGTGAGTTAACTGTGTAATCAACCATCAGACCCAGTAGCTCTCAAGGACCATTTGCAGCTTGTCAGGAGGACCAGGCTGGCAGAAACCTTCCCATCTCTGGGAAGCACTGGACCCGATTATGCAACTCCCGCCTGGGCTTCCTGGCACTGACACAGTCCGGATTCAATACGATCTCATGGGGCCCATCTATATGATAGGGAGTGCCTTAACAGAATTAGCCCAGCTCTTATCAATCTTCAATAAACAATTTCTGGTTAATTACTCTATTTACTCTTTCCTTTAAAAACATTGAAAAAGGAAAAGGTATTCTCTGCCAAAATAGTGTTTATCTCAAAGCTGGGTGAGTGCTTAATCACTGCTCTGTTTCGGTACGGCGACAGATGATTTATTTATTTATTTTTATTTAAAAGGAATTAACTGGCAGGACAGATGTTAATCGCAGACGCATTTTGTTTTTCAATGAAACGGGAAACATCCGCAATTTTTGACAGCTTAACTGGGCGGTTTATGTTTTGCTCCTTCCAACCTCAACCTTGAGATGAACCACATCAATGTATTCCAGAAATTAATCCCTTTACTGCCGAGCTGCTGTGGTGTCCTTCCCATTATTTCCTCCCTACAAATAATCACTTTTTCCTCCATTTTAGAGTCATGGGAAAACAAGCGCTGAGTGGCAACATGGCGCATCAGGCAGGCTATTCATCGGAGGGGTGGACGTGGCAGCAGACAGGGGAAGGGCTGATGTCAGAGAGCGTCGCCGAGAACGTGTCCTGATGCGGGCCATCGACCTTGCAGACCTTCTGTCGCTTTGACAAGTCAATTACCAGCCCGCGTGTTATCTTTACATATTAATTCCTTATCGTCCCCTGCTGTCTTCTGTCCGCCTCATCTGCCATGTCTTCCAGTCAGTTTGGCAGAGACCTGGCCCTGGCTCTTGTCCGCCTGGGCGGACTCTGGGCGCTTAGCGCAGACTCGGGGTGCTTAGCGCGGACAGGAAGTGCGGTGCGGGCCTGGTGGCCGCCCGCGTGGCCGGTTCCTGTAATGTGTAACGCGACGGTTCGGGCGGCGGGTTACTTTGATGGCCCTCTTTGATGTCCTTCTCATCGGTGGTCCATGGTGCATCTGAATAAGAGTGCACATGTACACACACTCAGAAACAGAAAAAAAAAAAAAACAGTGAGTAATGAGGGCTCTTTGGTCTGTCTCAGAAGGCATATCAAACGGAGACCGAGAGCACAACTTTGCCGCTCTTTGCTGGAGTACTGTTTTAGAAAATTAAGCCACGCGGAAAAGAGATATAACCGCTAAATGAATAATATAGGACCTTCAGCTGTAAGCCTTTGAAGTTGTCTGTTGTTTTCATTGTCTGTCAGTTTCTTGCCAAGTATACAGTGTTCTCCATAAGGCTTTTTTACACACACACACACACACACACACACAAGCACTCTGCCTGCATACACATGGCACATGTTCAAGATTGCTGAACAAAAAATAAACCATCACAAGTCAATTCGGACTATATTCAGTAATATCATTCGCTACAGATGATATTTATATTCTGTGAAGTGATGACTGTTCTAACTCAAGTCAGAGATTTGGCATGTTATCAGTCAGTTATTAAAATGACCGTGTCTCCTCTGGTAAAATGAAAGATTGACTTGACTTGATTAAATAACAGATTACAGTATATGTTTGCTAAATGCCAATGAAAACAAATATATAGATCAGTGTTTTTGTAAAATCATTATATGCATATATTATAAAAGCATGTAAAATCTAATTACAAGCATTGATGTATTAAGAATGGATAAATCAGCCATTTTATGGCCATTTACTTGATGCAGGCTTCGTACACACTTCTGCATAGTCCCTGAGGTCTACTTGCTAACACTTAATGTCTTCTCAGAAAATATAAGACGTACTGTATATCAAGCTCCAATTAGAGTATATATTAAAAAACACCAATTATATAAGAGTAAAAACTGCTAACTGTTTATTCATGCAGAGGAAGGCCCGTTGTGCCCTTTAAAGCTAGTGATAGCATTAAACCATTTGTCAACGCTGATTCCCTTGAGAAATTGCGCTCATTGTAACTAAGGTAGTTTATACAGAAACATCACGATCACTGGTTTCGTTCTACAGGTTGGGATGAGCCTAATTGAGATATGATTCACGATGACTCTTCACAGTGAAAAAACCATCGCTGAAAGAAAAACGAAAAGCCTCACCAGGCACTTGGCAAGCTTTATGGAAACAGAACACCTCCTCATACCTTTCTCAGCCTGTTCTTTAAGCCAGACATTTTCACCCGTGAGCTGGCTTCAGAACGAATCAGCTGCCAGCCTGCCACTGAGCCAGGAGCCCACATGGGGATCAAGGCACAGCATCAAAGCGTGCTCTCAAAGTTCACACCGCGCTTGCCACTCCTGTCCCTCGTTTTCCTCTGGATTTGGGACCCGAACGAAGGGAACTTTAGATTTTACCCAATCGTGTTCCTTGCCTCGGTCCTGTCATTCAGAGTCTGAGTAAGGATGCAGCGGTATCCAGGTGTTTGGCCAAAGTTGTAAGGTCACAGTGAGGGTAGGACAGTTATACCCTTTCTCAGGTGGCTTACCTAGCTAATGCAGAGGAGAAATAGATCACCACCATGCTGGTAAAAAACGGCTCGGTTTTGAAACAGCTGGTAGCTGGTTGACCAGTTAAACCAGCTCTATACTCAAAATAGTTTGACCAGCTCAGCTATGTTTTGAAACAGGTGGTTACTGGTATTCCAAGCTGGTAAAACCTGGATTTTACTACACCAGGACAGTGCTGTGACACAGGCTCCCGTAGGAGCATTATTTGAGAACTTGTGTATACTGTAAGGCTTGACACTATATGTGCAATTGCCATAAAATGTAGCATTTTGACTGAGAATAGAATAATCAATGTACAACATTGGCCTTTTAGTGGTTATTTATACAAGCCCCTGTAAGAATTAGACTAATATGGGAGCTACAACCTAAGTGTATAAGGTGGCAGTGCAGTTTATTGCTTAGGGAACTGGGTCTGTAACACTTAAGGTTGTATGTTATGCTCCCAGGTGAACTGCTACGGCCAATGAATAGCTTATACAGACACTGTGGAGATTGTGCTGGATAAAAGCATCCAATGAATGACTAACCGAAAGAGTAGAGGTTTTGTAAACATACAAGGTTGAGGCAGCTGTGTCCAAGGAAAACATAGCACACAAGGGAATCTTAGTGAGATTTGGGGTGTTACTATTCATAAAATTATTAATAGTACTGCAGTTCCCTAGCATTTTACTCTTATCCGTGTGATTGTATCCTTTGTATCTCTATCAGGCCCTGATTGCCTTGTGCTGAAGTGTTTAGAAGTTGAATGCACGCATTGAATCCTAGCATCGTAGACTAACTGAGGAATGAGAACGGTTTTACTCTACCTACCTCTATAAGGTGGAGTCATAGTGGGACAATATCTGAGCTTGCAGCTCAGATGCAGGCGTTTCAGATCTCGTTTTGGGGATTGCCATCGTGTCCTTGAACCCGAATTGAACGATGCCTTTTAAAACAATGTCACTTGTGCAAATCACTTGGATTAGGGTGTCTTCTCACAAGATGAATGATATAGAATGAGAAATGCAGTAGACAGTATGGCATGATTATATACAGCTGTATCCTTTTCATCCCCTTCATGTGCTCTCTTAAACATAAACATAGTGCAGGCATTTCTCAAAGTCTGGGGCATTTGCTTTCAAAATTCTGCATTTACCAATGGCATTCTGCATTATTACAATGTCATGGGGTGCACAATATAAATGGAATTCTAACAATAGGGCTGATTAAATATTCATATCTGGAGTACCATATTAATTATCAAAGACGAAAAATACATTCTTCATTAAGTTTTTGGCCCTCGACGTGAATATTAGTAAGGTTCGAGCCAAAGTCAACCGAATAGAATTTCCGCTCTATATTTTCTGTATTATGCTCTTTATTCATTTCAACAAAGACTTCAACAACTTTCTATTTTCTACTAGGATTGCAATTTCTTTAAATAAGATACAAATATTGTTTCAAATATCCATAGAGACATTATTTCTGTAATGAATGCAACAGTAAAAAAGCAAGTTAAATAGTTTTTTATTAAAATCTTCTATATTATATTGATTAGTAGTTAATGAACTTATGCTGAACTTATGGTCCCCCTCTCAAAGGAAGTTTGCAAAAACAACAAATTTTCTTTTTTTAGCAAGCAGAGGTGATATCTTTTCTATTTGCCTTGCCATTTTACTCTCACCAGTCACTCTGAAAAACAGTCGATAGAACTGTTTTGTATTTGTGTTTTTTTTTCACACAAAAATAATTGCATCAGTGCTGAGCTGAAGAGGTTATACACACTAAGCACTGCGAATGCCCTGTTCAAGCCAAGTGGCTTTCAGCTAATTAACATGCGCACCCTGCATAGTGCAGATAAGTGTCAATCAATATATACACTCTTCCCCTTATTTTATTAGCTAAAAAAAAGAATGCTGCTTTCTCCTCTAACTCCTGTTTTGCTACTCGCCGTGCATTAAAATTTACGGAATGGGACAATTATGCGACTCGTCTGAATGTCATCCTGTGGTTTGAAATGCCCACTTCCATTTTAAAAGTATGAATTCAGTTTCCAATGGAGAATTAATCTACTCCATTGCTGATTCCACACTTGCAGATGGGCCATGTTTTTTAAAATTAAATTACATAATAGCAGAAGCTGTAGTTATTGCTATTTCTCTCACTTTTAGTTATCGCTACACTGCCAACATTGATTACTAGTTATACATTCAGTGAGCACTTTATTAGGCAGACCTGTACACCAATTTGTTAATGCAAATATTTACTCAGCTAATCATGTGGCAGCAACTAAATGCATAAAAGCATGCAGGCATGGTTACGTAGTTCAGCTGTTGTTCAGACCAAATGTCTTCGACCTTGGAATAATTGTTGGTGCCAGATAGGGTGGTTTGAGTATCTCAGAAACTGCTGGTCTCCTTGGCTTTTAATGCCCAACAGTCTCTAGAGTTTGCAGAGAATTGTGTGAAAACCAAACAAAAAAAAAACATCCAGTGAGCAGTTTCTGTGGGCACAAACACCTTGTTAATGAGAGAGGTCAGAGGAGAAGGGCCAGACTGGTCGAAGCTGACAGGAAGGCAACAGTAAATAAAATAACCACAAATTCCAACAGTGGCATGCAGAAGAGCCTTTCTGAAAACACAACATGCTAAACCTTGAAGTGAATGGGCTACAGCAGCAGAGGACCAAACATTCTAAAATAAAAGTCTAATTAATACCAAATAACGTGCTCACTGATTGTATAAGCAGATATTATAATGCATATTTTTACAAATACAGCTTTACTCTGGTTTTTTCATAACAGCTTAACCAACAGGCAGTGGCCAGTAAGACAATACAGACAAAACGGAGTTAAGCATTCAGAAGGACTGATTTAGTTGTGTAGCTTGAAGCTCAATTCAATTGTATGACTGACAAGCATGTACTACTTTTTTGGCAAATGCTTCATCAGTAATTCTTTTATGTTCATGCTATTTTGGGATGAATGAAGTTCGTACAGAAAAAAAATCTGAACATGTAGTTAAAAGGCTTCCTGTTTGAATCCCTTGAAGGAAACTACAATTCTACCTTTGATCAAGCCATAATACTTGTACCAAATTAACTTCAGTACCTGGCAAGTTCTATTAGTGTATCATTTACACAAAGGCGCCATGTGAGTCACAACAGAAATGTCAATTCTGCAGTATAAGGTCCGAAATGCATGAGTCATTCCTTTATACAAGATATAACTATACGTTTTTGATAATGCAGTCATGATTTGTCTGAAGAAATTATAGTATCACTTCTCTGTGATATTAATTCTGACATTTATTTCTGACCATACACAAACTGTTTCAAATTGAAACAATAAATACTATTCCATTAACTTCTCTAATCTATAGAAAGTGCTGATAAAGTAAAGTAAAAGTCAATGCTATCACTTGTACACAAATAAACAGTGTGGGTAGAGAAATATCACGCTCATTTCGAAACAGGCATACGCCTGGCCAACCGAGTTGGTAATATGAAAAAGCGATATTAATAATAAGGCAAACGCTGAATGCGTGGGCGTTTCAGCGGAGTGTGGTTGCAGAGTCTGCATTTTGACCTCAGTGAATTAAAATGTCTTGTCCTATCAGTGCTCTCCGGGGGAGAATAGATGGCTTGTGTGTTATAAAATCTGTCCTTGTCACATTTGGGGGAGTCGTACTTCACATCGTGTTCGGCAAACCTGCCACCGGAATGGGGACGATTCACGGCCCTCCGCTGAACGGGTTAGCGCGCTAGCCAAGCATGGGCGACAGTTTTTTTTTTTTCTTTTCTGTTTTTCCACATTGCCATTTCTCCAGACATATTTCAGATGATGTCACCATCTCATCCTTATCCCCACTGGCTTTCCTCCCCCCCCCCCCCCCCCCCCCCCAGAGCTTTATGTATTTCTGTCCTCTCTGAAAGTCCTCAAGTTTCTGGTATGGCCTCCACAAATGCTCACTACATTTCCTGCATTTTCATGATATTTGGAATTTCTGGCATTGCTAATAATTTTAGATCTTTTAGGAGTCCAAGTAGTTTTACTGCTCAAGCCTATTTTTTAAAATGGTATTATTATCATTATTTTCCCATGAAAACAAATTGGGCCTTGTAGCAAAAACTCATTTGGTAGGAATAGGGATAACTTGACCTAAGAAATCAATTTCAAATTTTGATTGCCAAAGCTAAAACTGATCCTAGATACATTATTATAGTTTGTTTAGATGTAACATTAGATTTTGTTTACACAAATTTTGTTGTGTAGGTGATGCCAAATGCCATTAATGTAATGTAATGTAATGATGGGGACAAAATCGCACCCTCGAAATGGTGATAGGCACAAGCCCCTACCATTTATATAGGAATCTACACCAATGGCGTTTTGACTCTGCCAATCAGTCTTCATGCTACACTTCTACTTCTGTCTGTTTGTTCCCCAGAAGGCCCTGCTGTGCTGTGTGGGCGTTGTGGCTCAGCACTGTGCTTCTCAGTGATTGGCCGGTGTGCACGGCTTTGATGTTCTTACAGTGGAGTTGACATTTTGTTCACGTGGTTAAGTGCCAAATGTGGGCTTTAACACGCTGACCGGTGCTTGTAGGGCCCTGGAATATTTTCCATAAAAGCAGCGCATTCTCTCCCTGGAATGAGGGTTTAATATTCCTGTGTGTGCGAAGGGAATGCGTGCGCCAGCTTGGGGCTGCCAGGCCTGTGCACGTGTAGAGGGGCAATGTTTCCGGAACGTTCTGTGTGCTGCATGTCAATACTGTAGCTCAGCTGACTGATGCGGTTGATATTTTAACTACAGTATATGAGCTCTATGAGAGCTTTGTGCGTTCAGAGCTCAGGACTCATTCAAATCGCATTCACTCATGAAATCATTGGACCGTGGGCCTGTGGTGCCCTACAAATGGCAACAAAGCCTTTCACATAATTTTACTGAGGTCACTACAAACACTAATACAATTATTTAAAGGTTTTTTTTAGCATTTCTAATCCCTCTAGTTTGACTAATGAACTCACAAGCCTGTGATAAATTCCTATTACCGTGGGTTGTCATTTATTTCTTATCTTCTGGATAGCTATAATTAGTAAGAAGTAGTAAGACCGGCTTGCTGGGCTTGTAACTCAAAGCTGGTGGGTTAACTTTGCAGTTACTCTTGGGCATTGTACTTGAATTGATGCAGTACACAATGGATTGTATGGAAACATGTACTCTGTAATTTGCTTTGGACAAGTGTGTCTGTGACTAAAATGTATTTAAGCTAAGCAAAAGTTTCAGTTTCACTTTATCCTGTTTACTGCTCTCAGGGCCAGGAAAAGTGCAGACATATCCACAGAGGCCTGTTGTATAAACTGAGCTTGACACCTTGGCTGTAGTCTCTGACAGCAGGAACAAACAAACATTAAATAATGAGTAAGGTAGCACATAGCCAACAGAGAAATCTACAGACCTGTCAGCGTGCAAATACATGTACTGTATTCACAAACAGCTCGCCGATGGACGTGTAGACAACTGGCAGTGGAAGGGTAGATCAGATGGAGGAAACGACGGATTGAGCGACAAGCGGCTTGGGAGAAGGAGTGGCAGAAAAAGAGAGGGAGCGAGAGAGTAAGAGAGGTAGAGAGAGAGACTAAGAGAGCGAGAGAAAGAGTAAGAGAGGTAGAGAGAGAGACTAAGAGGGAGAGACAGAGTAAGAGAGGTAGAGAGAGAGAGACTAAGATAGGGAGCAGGAAAGAGAGCGAGACCTTGGTTTGCAACTTCATTGTATAATGTTGCGTCATACAGCACATCAATCATTTATTTCATATCACATATGCAGAGGCGATGCCATCTGCTCGGACCTTGGTGCTGCGGTTACAATTTTTATAGTTCTTCTCCAGTGTCAGGTACAGCACATCCTGATCAGGGATGCCAAGCCTGCCATCGAAGGGGGAGAAAGGCTCTCGTAGACAGGGTTTTGCTTAAGAGACGAGTTTATAAAGCTGAGGGATTGGCCCCCTTTGAGACTGACAACCAGGGAGAATACCAGTCTCTCTGTTCACACCCGTCTGTTGTAGTGTTGGCAGGCTCGACTGCACACATGGGAACTTGGGATTAGGCAACATGTATGTTGTCTACAATGGCATGTGAATGAGACAGAGCTTATATTACTTTTCTCAATCTCTCAAACAAAACAGTGGCCTTGGATTTAACAATGTCTGAAATGTCAAATAGGGACTTTATATTTAACATTACTCAAAGCTTTGGAGAGGACTCATATTCTGGGTTTTGGCTTCTTATCTCTTGTGTGAACTTCCATTTTACTATAATAATGATATAACACGAGCAATGCAGTTTGTGCGGTTTTAAGAAAAGTCAGGGAGATTTATAAATCCCAGTTTGCAATGTATGTGTGTGTTGTGGGGTTCGCGTACCGGTCATGTAGTTGCCATAACAAAAAATCCTGTATTACACCACTGTTGCACCAATTGGCCAGCAGGCATGACCGACGAACAGATCATTACACTAATTTTCAGCCCCAAAGTGCAATGAGCTGAAACGTCCTGGTCAGAGCTGCAGAGGATGGGTGTTCCTCTCTCTGTTATGGAAGGCCTGGCTCCGGCTTAATAGGGTTATTTTGGTCATTCATCCAATTCCGTTGCTTTCTGTGTGAAGCCCTTTTTCATTTGGGGAAAAGAAGATTAAATTATGCTTTTGTATTCATTCCCAGCATTAGAAATTAATATACACAATTGTTTTCCCCTCAAAATTGTATTTCTACTTTCAACACCGTGGCATGTAGCACCGTGGTTTATGTAGATAGAGTCAAGATAGAATCTATTAACCGTCTATTTCGGTATAGATAAGAGCATCTACATTCAGCTCCCTCAGAAAGATCTATTGATCTGGAGATGTATATCCGTTCGGATTAATAATTAGGTTGAGCCACTCATGAAGCTCAACATGAAGGCTTTGATTGTCCTTAAGGAGCTGTCAGATTAGCAATTAGCAGCCTCTTCTGCTTGGTGTTTTCATGGGAAGGCGAGAAAATCTATATCAGTAAAAAGTATTGTTATCTTCATGCATTGAAAACGAAGGCTGACTCCATTAATAGAACAGGGAGCTGTGCCTGGGAATCAGCCTTCTCTTTGTGTACAGCCTTCAAAATTAGACGGCGGTCCGTATTCTTCAACCGTTCAATCGGTTTCTTGGATCTAAAGACGGGTGCGGGATGAGCTGGCGGCCTGGGCGAGGAGACGCGATAATCAACATCTCCGAGTCGATCGGCAAACGAGCGCACGCGGCTCGGCGTAACCGCAGTAACGGCCAGCGCGTGGCTTCCTAATGCCGCCTTAAATGAAGAAGCCCCTTCCACATCTAGCGCGTGTCTGCCGTGGCTGGGGCGGGGGTGGGGAGGTTTGGGGGTGGGTTCATGTGTTGCAGCGAGCCCTTGGGCGGTGTAGCCGGAGAATAATTCATGTGGAAATTCACCCTTTCATATGGCAGAGTCCCGGCTTCTTTAGTCTGCCTGCCTATGAAATAAAGATGAGCACGGGGGGGGGGATAATGAAGTCCTCCGCTTCGCTGCTGGGCTCTGATTGATGTCGGGGCTGTTTGCTGCCTTGATTTGGACAAGGGGGTCCACTTTCTTTCTGCGTGTGCGCGTGTGCGTGTGTGTTTTTCTATTACCCCGTCTCTCTTTCGCTTGTCTGCCTGTTCCTTCCACTGTCTGTCTATCAGTATGTGTGCCACTGCTAGAAGCTGGCCATCAGACAGCCACAAGAGCAGAGCCTTCACATCCACACCCCTGCGGATTGTTCTGGAATCACATCCAGATGTGAGCAGGTCACGTTTCCAGGCCTAGCTCTTTTAGATGCAGAGGCATGAGTAACAAGCTGCGCTCACACATCAAACCACTGAAATGAATAATAATAGTAAGTGAAATGTAAAGTAATGGATATTACTGAGACGTAGCATAGTCAATAAGCTATTCCGCATACAGTATATGATGCTTGGACCATTTAAGCTTGAATTTATTCAACAAGAAGCGCATACCCCCATTCATGTCTAAGAAGTTCCCCAACACATAAAATGTTATGGTGTTTTATGTATGTTAGCAGATCGCATTGGGAGCGCACCAGCAGAGAAAAGGAGAAAACGACCGCGCAGTGTGGAACACTAATTTTAATGAGAGCTTTTCAGGCTCGCCTTCCGTAGAAACGCTTTTCATTTTGGCCACTCTTTCATCTCGGCAGGTGTGTAGAGATAGGATTGTGTGAACCGACGGGTTAATTTGCCCTCACAGTGACCAATGCTGCTGCACGCTCAAGGTTGACTCGAGGTACCGGGCCTCCAAATTGCCAGGAGAACAAACCGGCATTGATTGGCCAGCTCGGAGCCCACACTCTGTCCTCTTCCCGTTGAATTATCTCCTCATCAGCCCTTCGCTCAGCGTGGCGAAGGCTGTCGGCTTCGTCATGACAACCGGGGCATTGTTTCTTCTGATCCATAAGTGCACTTCAATGTTTCTGCCAACAAACCTGCTCTGCTCTCTCAGACCTTTTTTTGTTATTGTTGTGATCCATGTGCATTCCACACTTCATCTGTTAACAAGAGCATCGGTGCTCCAGATTTCACAATGGATAACAAGGAGAGACACAGCTAAAAAAATGTGTTGCAAACCCATGTCAACAATACACTGAAGCTGCCTCTGCCTTCTTCACCAGGGCCTTTATTTGTTTTTAATTACCCCTAATGGGCCTTATCTTTGTGGTCTGACATTGCATATGCCCTTTGCGCAGCTAAATATAATGTCAAAGTTTGTCTTCGTCAAAGTTTTCACCTTAAAATAAGGACATGACGGGAATCTGTACAGCTAATTAAATGAGAATTGTCAGAAAGTGCCTCTGATTTTTCTCCCTTCTGAAATGAGTTAGACTTCCTCATTCCACAGGTTTCAGTGAGCTGAAGACAAGAAGAACATTAGAGTTGACAGACAGTGTGCTAGGCAGCCATATCATGTCAAGTCACAAATTGGAACGGTAATTTCTTTAACGGAGATGATGGCTCACAGGCAGACGGAACTTGGCTTGTTTTAATAAGCGAAGGGAGCGGGTCTTTTTGTTATAAAATTGTTAGACACAGCTAATTGCTTTAAATATCATTTGTTCACCGTAGCACACAATACGTTTGTGCTAAATGAGACTGGCTTAATAAATGAAACAATAAGGCCCAAAGTGAATATGAAATGCTTAGAGCAGGGGTCACCAACACGGTGCCCACGGGCACCAGGTCGCCCCCAAGGACCACATGAGTCGCCCGCAGGTCTGTTCTAAAAATAGCACAACTCACTAGTGAGCTGCATCTAAAATTTAATTTTATTCTGTTGCTATTTTTTTTAATCACACTTGCATTTATATAGATTTAAAAAAGACAATATCTTAAAAATATGTTTAGGTGAACTCTGACCTACTCTAGTTCAAAGGTCAGTATTGCGCGTGTGACAAAACAAACTGGTAGCCCTTAGTATGACTCAGTACCCATGAAGTAGCTCTCAGTTTCAAAAAGGTATACTGGCTTAGAGTATATTGGATTGGGGTTTTTGTATAGAGTATGTATCAGGGTTCCTGGCTGTATGTAAATTTGAGGAATGCATCACATCATAATTTCATTTCTTATTACGCATCTGAAATGACGTGAACGCCCAGCGCATGGGTCTTAATGGGTAGAACGAAAGGCTCAGGAGAACTGAAACACAAAATTTAATTTACCTGCATGCTCACAACTCCCCTCTGGGATTTCCCCAGTGCAATGGGGAACCCTCAAAATTAAAGGAGCAGGCACAGATAATACCGGTCTCCTCACACCTTCTGACAGTCCTCTGCAATGACCCCATCACAAAATTGAAAACCTCTTCCTTCTCTGTTGCTCCGTGGTCATTTGAGGTTTCGAGCAGTGACATATACGCTGGAATCTTATCCCTTATTGTTTTTTTTGTTTTGTTTTTTGCTGTGTGTTGTCAGACGGTAGTATGTGGAAGTCCCCAGGCTTGGGGGGGAAGTGAGAGGCCCTTTCGGCCTGGTAGCAAAGGTCAGTTACCCTCCCCTTCAGTTACCCTCGACGTTCCTGCTGCCCATCTGCTGGCTTGTCCCTAATGGACCCCCCCTTTAAACAGCGACACAATTGACTTGACGTCTGATGTTACATGCAATCGCGGGCGGAGCAAACGGATAATGAATTGCAGTGACATATGCTTTATTTGTATTCAAGGGAGAAGGGTTGCGTTTTACATGCATTATACGTCTCAGCCTTGTCAAAAAAAATGCCATGAGGAAGTGCGTCTGCGTCAACATCCAATTAAATTGTTTTGTTCTACTGCTAAGCTCTATTTAGTGAAGCTAATTGGAAAACAAAAATCCATTATCTTGAGTTGGAAATATTATTGATAATTTAATTGGTTTTTGGTGTCATTTTTCAATAATGTAAGCTCTCCAAGGTACCGTAATTTCTTTATGTGTCATGCTGCCTTTCTGGGCTGTTTTTTATGTGTCACAAATATACTCTCAGTGACCATTTTATTAGGTAGGCCTTTAGACCAGCTTGTTAATGCAAATATTTAATCATAATCATTTGGCAGCAACTCAATGCATAAAAGTGTGCAGACGTGGTCAAGAGGTTCAGCTGTTTTTCAGATGAAATGTCAGACTGGGAAAGAAATGTGATCTAAGTGACTTTGACTGTGGAATGATTGTTGGTGCCAGACAGGGTGGATTGAGTATCTCAAAAACTTCTGATCTCCTGAGATTTTCACACACAACAGTCCCTGCAGAGAATTTGTTTGAGTTTGAAAAAACAAAAAAGTGTGAGCAGCATCTGCAGACAGAAACGCGTTGTTAATGAGAGAAGTCAGAGGAGAAGGGCCAGACTGGTTGAAGCTGACAGGAAGGTGACAGTAACGTGAATAACCACGCATTACAACAGTGGTATGCATAAGAGCATCTCTGAACGCATAACACAACAAACATCTAAGTGGATAGGCTACAGCAGCAGAAGACCAAAAAATAAGTCTAGTAAATATCTAATAAAGGTTTCACTGAGTGTACACATTCCACTCAAGTCTGCCATGCCTAGTGATGTTTTGGATTGGCTCAAGAGACATTACCTACCGCATTATCCGAGTCCCGGACCACTTCCGTTTGACATTTTTGCCTGATTTCAAAAATAACGTGTCTGTCACAAATATTTTTCACTTCAAGATATCCTCGTACTTTGGCAGACGTTACAGCTCTTTCATTTATAATCCTCCAAGAACTGACAAAAATACGCACATTGGTTTTGAATGTGAGTGAGACTGTCGCATGCCATTTTTCTCCTTACAAACAATTTCCAGAGCTTCTTTTATTCTTCTATTTAAATGGAAATACCTGGAGCATTTCAGAATATCGCACTTACAGTATAATGGGGAATCTATTGGGTATGGCAGTTGAAGGTCTGTCTTCAGTCTTGTATGGGAAATAGTCAGTAGGTTTTTTATTCATGTGTAGAAAAATTTAATGTGACCACCTTAACATAAAGTATGTATGTGCCATTTATTATTGTGTGTGAAAACACTCACACACACTCACAAACATACTGTACATATACACACACGGACACACACACACACACACGCATACACACGCATACAGTACACATGCATCCTGCATAGGTACGCATTTTTCTATTCACTTCAAAGAGAAATTTCCCTGAGGCTATTGACCAGCCCATCAAAGTGTTTGCGAGATGGAAACACCTTTGCTCAGATTAGCTGTTCTACATCCTGAGAAAGATGGAAATCAGTCTGGCTGCACTGTCCTCCTTTTCTTCTTTTTAATACTGCGTCTGAAGGAGAATCATAAAGTGCGATGTTTATCCTAATAATGTTGTATTTCTCACCGTTTATCTGCCTGTTGAAGTCGCAGACCTGACTCGGAGGCAATAATGCCATCGGCCTAAGGGTCGTGGTTCAGACTTCAAACGTAAAAATACAAATGTATTTTTCATTTTGCCTTTATTTTGCCAGGAAGTCCCATTGAGATTCAAAATCTTGTTTCCAATGGAGACCTGGCCAGAAAATGGCCACCTGGTTACACGGTAAACACATAAAACATACACAATGCATATAAATGATGTCTTTGTGTAATGCTGTCGAATATATTTCATCAGGCATTTCATTTTGACCCTTTTTTCAATAATTTCATAGTAAATGAATGATTTATGCTCTGCGAAACAATTGACTGTGATTGTAGACAAAGACTAACCCTCTGCCTTGCTTTGACTGAACTCCTACGAGGCAGTCTAATTAACCATACTTCACATTCTCCCTCTCCCCCTGTAGACTTTGCCTCAGAATTCAGCCCATAACATTTCAATTCCATTTTCCATCAGCTGCTAACAACTATCAGGGGTGCCTTTCACATTGCTTTGAATGTTGCTTTCCACCCAAGGTCAGAGCTGTCCTTCTAAAATCCTTTTGATGGCAGGCGGAAGACTGTTCTGAATACACCCCGGCTTTTCTCATTTCTGACTCTATTAAATATTTTATTTGTCAATGTTCGACGAGATTAATGACCAAGATATGTAGATAGATTGCGCGCTCGCTGTGCTCGACATGCAAAGATACATTACCGTGTGTTTTTAATGCCTTTGAACAGATCGTTGAATCAGAAGTTGAATCAGTCATTCTTCCTGGCGAAGGTATCACGCTGTCAATCACCGGGCTGCCATAGATGGTCTACGTACTGTACTGGATTTGTATGCGCAGACCACATCTACCCAGAAGAATGACGTGGATTTAGAAAATACCAAGTACTTTAGGAAAAATAAGTATCTGCAAGTTTGAGGATTTGCAGGCGAGGAAAGCCTTTATTTCTACCTGTGAAGAGATTGTAAAGCTTGATCTGGAATTAGTTTTTGTTTGTTTTGTTTTTCGTCAGGTCCCCTATGACAGAAATGTGCTCTGCTCTGACACACGAGATTCCAGCTGATGCTTTTTTACACTCTGGCGACCAGCAGTGCTTTCACAGACGTGAGTCAGAGGAGGATGCTTCAAGTGCAGCTTGTGCAGGCAGAATGTGGGCGCCCTCATTTGGCAATAGGTGGACAGGGAGGAAATATTTCAGCCATTTCAACAGGGCCAAAAATGTATCTTCATAATCTTCTTAATTAACGATTCATTTATTTTTATCCAAATTAGCAGACTGCCTATAGCTTCCCCCACCCCCCCCATTCCCGGACTATAATTCCCAGTCTATAACTAATCATTTCGGCTACACATTGGCCCTTGTTGAGAGAGGACATTTTATTTTAATGTACTGTATGCGTGGTATCTAACCCTTTTTGCAAAGACACAAACTGCGTGGTACAGTGTCTCTCCAGACCATTAAAGGGAAACCCCTCTTCTCTATTTAAGAAAATGAGTTCTTGCATTCTTAATTACGGGTTAATTAGGGTAGAATTGATCACCGTTTGATCACCCTCTCTCCTCTCTTGTTTTTGTTTTACGATACTATGTAGATTTCTAACAGTATTCACTAAGTCATTGATTTTTATTTTGTCTGCATAAAAATATGCAGTAAAGAATACACATAGAATAATTCAGCAATACAGCACAAGAGTGCCATGCATCATGAATATAGTCACGGCTACAGGGGGGTTGTAGGCATTAACCGCTGTTCTGTCTGTATGAAATTATCTTGGGTAAAAAAAGGACAAAAAATATGGATACACTAATTAAGCAAATATGGCACTCGAGGCCATGCTGCATATTGAATATAGCCTCAGCTACAGGGAGGTTGTTAGGCACAATGCAAAGGGGAGTGCTGTCACCCCCCTGTAGCCGTGACTATACTAACAATACAACACAGCCTCAAGTGCCATATTGCTTTTAATAAATCAACGTATACAACATATACAAATGGTTAATTGATGACAATATTTATTTATTTATAATTCACGCTTTGTGTGCAGAGTGATGCTGTTTATAAACGGGCTGCTTGATTTACTGTTACTGTATTGTATTTACAATCAGCATCCAGGATTGTTATTTAATTCATATTTATTTTATAATATACAGTGCAAGGGAATAAAAAGCACATAAAAAAATAGGCTGATATTACCCTACATATGTGCCACACTAGACACGTCCTGCACGGTGACACTTAACGCACACTTGTCTTCTCTACCCTTCTAGTCGCACAGTTGCATCATTGGTCATGATATATTGAGTATACAGATGGTACAGCTGTTCTTCAGTGCAGTGAACTGGGCAGGTTGAAGACACGCGTAGCTGACACTGATGTAACAAGACAGGAAACCGCAACTCCCAGCATGCACTCCGAGGGGGCTCTGCCGCATGTTTGTTCTATTGAATCTTGGGGACACTGTCTCCTGAGATAAGTGTAAATATGCAGAGAAAGAGAGAGAGTGACTGAAATTATTACTCTATTTATTAACCTGGATAAACTGTCATTTTCTATCTAGAGTGGTGTGCTGGACATTACTTTATCCATTATGGTGGTGATCGTATTAGCTCAGCTTGTCAGTCTGCAATGAGCTGAGATGTGCCTGAGTCATTCCCTGCCCTCGGTGCCATCAAATGTCTGTTTCAATGCAAATCAGCGTCTGTACCTATAATATACCATGGCGGAAACAGCCTACTGATATCTCTCGCTTCACATTATTTCTCTGTTTCACTCATTTAAATGTGCCTTGTCCTTTTGACGCTGTTGGCCTGATGTATGTAATTTTAGTTGGCCAAATTTTGGATCAACTTAGTCCAATACTGGCCACTATGAACAGCATGAATGAAAGCCATCCCTAAACCACTAAACAAGTGGTCTCGAACATGGTACTGGGGACCCCCTGTGTGTGCTGGGGTTTGTTCCGAGCACAGTTGCAATCCAAGAAGTGTAACAAGCTGTTAATTTTTCTTTATTAGGTGCTTTTCATGTCTAGATGGATTATTTACCCTCTTAAGCCACATTAGGCCAGAAATAGCTAAGCATTCTGTTGCCATGTCTGTCTGATATTCATGTTGTGCGTATTGTGATGTATTGCAAACGATTGCATGAAAGAGGTAGCAAAATTATTTAACTGGTCAAACTAAAGACAGAGGCGAATCAATAGAATGCTAATTGGTGAAAGTGGCCACTAAAACAAACAATTTGGTAGATAATGAAGAATTCAAAGACAAAGCAAATGATAATGAGCCATACCTGCATTGTGAACAATCTGAAACATGTGTTCAACAAGTTAATTAGCCATCGATTCGCCTAATTTGACCTAATTTGAATGTTGTTACCGTTTTGATGTAATTCTTCGCTTTGTAGCAGGATGCGCTCAATATGAACATAGATTTTATTCTTCATGCCATATGGAGCTTTATCTGACATAATATGGCTTAAGAGATCTTAAGTCTAAAAATAAAAAGCATGAACAGGATGACATGTGATATTAAAAATAAAAAGCATGACATTTTTGGATTGCAACTCTGGTTGGAACAAAAACCAGCATACAAAAACCTGGGGGGGGGTTGGAAACCACTGCACTAAATCACTGGCCCAAGATCATTTCCGCATTGTTGTGACATTGATGTAGTAAGAGTCACTGTCTGTTAAAATGCTTACAGTGTACGAGCATACAGAACAACCTGATGTTGGACCTCAATAGGGAATAACATGCGATACACGGTGTATATGCAATCAAAGTAAATAAGGGAATTCTCAGTCAGACATGCTCGTTTAAAAAATGCAATACAAGAGCCTCCATTAGAGGTAAATATTAGCCATACATTGTTTTTTTATATTCATTAAATGTCAGTGGTATTTGGACCAATGGAATTGATCCACTGCAAACTCCTACACTAGGTCAACTTAATATGAGCAATGATAGGTGGTACGCCTATTGGAAAACCGGTGGGCCAATTATTTTTTGTCCAGTATTGATCTCCACCAATTGCCGATGAAAAAAATGACCAAAATTGACCCTTGATACGTTTGCTCTTCTGACGGTGGATCAAGCATAGCAATCTTAATGGAAGTGTAATCAATAAGTGTATGTCAGGCAACTTGTTTCAAAGGAATCTGTGTAAGCTAAATGTCAAATGGTTTCGTATGTTTTTTCATGCAGTGAGGGAACTGCCTGAGGGCAGTAGGGGGCTGAGGTTTGGTCCTGTTGCTAGGGCAGAGTACAGCAGGTCAGGCATGGAGGCTCCAATCACAGATCCATGTAATAGAACAAAAGTGACATGCTGCCTCTTATTGGAGCCCTGCTGATGACACGAACTCCCTAGCCGGGCGATGAAGGTCTGTGACAGTGGGTGTAATTATGCGCCGATGCTGACCATGTCAGCAGGCCACTCAGAAACCTGTCATCCTTGTGCCAGCTCCAGCTGCTGACATGAGAAACTGCTAAGCAATTGTCACACACTTTCAGCAAAACAATATTGCTAAACTGGCATATGACCAATAGTTGTTTGAGTGTAACACACTTGTATATTGCCAAGGTAGTTTTAGCAACTGATAATCAAGTGTTGGTGTTGGTGTTACAGCAGAATCCAATATGGGACAAGTATTGTCTGGAGACGCGAGCAGTTGTTAGCAAATTATAATGAATTCCAACTGTGCTCCAGTGATGGCAGTTGACAAGGAGCCAGTTTCATTCTGCCATTAGTTAACCACAGCTGGCTCCTGATGCAAAAACATCTGTTGGGGAATTCATTGGCACCCTCAGAACACCAACATTGGCTGCTGACAGATGAACAACTGCTCGGTTAATGCAATGTGACATTACTCGACCAATGTTGACTGATGATAGATTAACTGTGGATAAACCTGTGGTTAATGCTGTGGCGTAACTACAGCACAACCAGCAATTCACCAGATCATCTGATGGTGACTGCACCTTCAGTATCTACCAGAATCAGCTGGCAGAAGTAGATCCAATTTATAGGGGAGCACCCTCTGAAGATCTAAAGAGGTTCAGATAAACATAATGCCAATGAATACACATAAGAATAAGGCCAATGATATTCCATAATCCATAATCAGAAGGTTTCATGATAAATCATAGTATAATTGCTCTACATTAGGGCAAATCATTGCTTTAGCTACTTTACATACTGTATAAGTATTGCATTCAAAATCAGTAGTATCATGAAGTACACTGAAAAGGGGACATTGCCTTTGTATCCTGAATTATTTTTGGCCAGTTAGTGCGCATGTGTGTGTGTGCATGTTTGTGCGCTTGTGTGTGCGCATGTGTGTGTGTGTGCAGATGAAGTCCCCTGGATGAATCCCCTCTGTCATTAGCATTCAGTCAACGCGAGACCCTTGGCAGATCAGTGGAATGGTAATGAAAGAGGAAATATGGAGGAGGTGTTCAAACCAAGGACACAATAATAGTGGATGAGATGCAGCCCAGCACAACCCCCTGCTAACATGAACAGAGGTTCACCATTATCCCTTCATGTGTAATCCAATCTGAACAACCGGTCGTTACGCCAAATATGTTACATTGCCCAAGCCAAAAAGTCCACCGAAAAATATATAAACAAACAGAGACATACAGTAGGACCTCAGGCAGCCTCTTGTACTAGTGGCTTATCGGTATCCTTCAATGTCTGTGGGTTTTTTTTGCTTTTCGTTACCTATCCTTCAGATAATGCGTTATCTGTCTCTGCTGTCAGTCTGCGTGTTTATCATCAGACAGCTCACCATACTGACAACAGAGCATCATGGGTAGTCCAGGAGGCCAGGCAGCTGCCACTCAGTGACAGCTACACCCGTGAAAAAATAACCCAGCCTGCACCTTGGCGGGGCTGTCCGTTCATCTCAAATCACATTGTTTGATCCCGGATAAAGATCCGAAATGGGGACAAATGTCCGGGGAAAGAAACGCATAACGTTTTCTCAGGGCTGCCGCGGATTGCGCTCGGTTGTAGCCGCAGCGTGAAATGACATAATTTGTCTGTTTGTCATTTACTATCTATCATTTACCAGGTGCTCATTCTTTGAACCTCATATCTGAAGTCATATACGAGCAGTCCTCCGGAGACGTGGTTTGTGGTAATGCCAGAGATCTCACCTGCAGCTGGGTCCAGGGCAGCCCTGCCCAGGGACAAAAAAACGTGGGTGATGGAGCAGAATTCACCCTCCCAGACTGCTTTGCTCCTTATGGGCGGAACGAGAACCCCACCCCGGCAGAAGCAGACTAGCGGGAAATCATCCGCTAATGAAAGACCAGAATCAGGGGTCTCTGAACTATGAGCTCTTAATGGTAAGGGCCAGTAGGAGTCGGTTAGCATCCACTGAAGTCCATTTCTATCTGCCCTTTAGAAAATGTCGCAATAATATCTCTGAACCTGCAGTAGTATTTTACTGCACATAGTATTTTAACCAATGTTAGATATGACGGTAAATGCATACAGTGTATGCTCCTGCTGCTATCTTTTTGGCTGTAGGCTAACCATCAAAATAACAGTGAAAATATAGAGATGAACAACCCCCGCTGCTATAGTATAGTATTATGTCCCCAGAGCACCAAGGCCTATCTTCACAAGCTCAGGGATGGTGGAAAGCTGTCCTTGGATAGTCAGAGAGGAATTTGTATTTGCAGCTCTCTGTATGGCTTGTTAAAGAAATTGAGTGTTTCCCCCTTTTGTGTGTACATTAAATGAAGGAAACATTTGTTCCCATTGTATATACAGGTATGTATTGTTGTTATTTATAATGCGATTTTTGGTTTATTTCTCGGAGTAAAGCAAAGAAACTAGGCTTCCAATATACACTAAGTGAGCACTTTATTAGTTAGACCTGTACACTGGCTTCTTAATGAAAATATATAATCAGCCAATCATGTGGCAGCAACTAAATGCATAAAAGCATGCAGATGTGGTCAAGAGATTCAGCTATTTTTCAGGCCAAATATCATGATGGGGAAGAAATGTGACCTAAGTGGCTTTCACCGTGGAATGATTGTTGGCGCCAGACAGGGTGGTTTGAACTAACTTCTGGGATTTTCACACACAACAGTCTCTAGAGTTTGCAGAGAATGGCGTGAAAAACAACAAACATCCAGTGAGCAGCAGTTCTACGGGCAAAAACGTGTTGTTAATGAGAGAGGTCAGAGGAGAAGGCCCAGACTGGTCCAAACTGACAGGATTTTAACAGGATCTGACCACGCTTTACAGCAGTGGTATGCAGAGCATCTCTGAACGTGCAACGTGTCAAACCTCTAAGTGGATAGGCTACAGCAGCAGAATAAATAAGTCTAATTAATACCTCACTTAGTGTATAGTGTCTGTATTCTGATATTTAATAGATTAAGTTCTGTGCCTTTTGTTGCGGAAGAACCAATATGTGGGCATTTTATGAAGATCCAATGATTTTCTAAATTAAAAGCAATAAAAAATAAATGGTGGCTTTGAGCAGTAGTACAGAAATAAGTCTCAATAGACATGCTTAATACAGTTTTTTTTCCCGTAACTGTTGCACAGATTGTAATCTTCGGAAAATCGCATCTAATGTGGTTGAAAAGATGGATATCTGCATATCTGTGGCTGATCAGAGGTTTAGCCTGTTACGGATCGCATTAGCTAGTGCTGGCTTTCTTTCCTGGGCATCACTTTCAAGTGTGCAAATACTGGTGATTGATCATTTCGAACATGCAGTAATCTTCCATGTGTAAATAATGTTGTCATATTAAGGTCATATTACAGTTGTAATTAAGGTGACATTAACTGTGGGTCAAATTACATGAATAATTCATATGCAATTAATGTCAGCTTTAACTGTATCTGATTTCCTAATGTGCCCTGTCCACAGATTTTTATATCCATGAAAGGAAAGGTAGTGAGCAGATTATCATGCGCAATAAAATGTCTAGCGATAATTTAACTCTAACGGAGTAATCGGGAGTGCACTAGGGACCATATGTACTCTGTTAGAGTTGATTTAACACTGAACATTTTACTGTGTGTGAGTTGTTACAAGAGTCTTTTTGATAAGGATATTGACCTTTTGAAGCCCTGAGCAAAAGTAACAGATCATTTAGAATTGTATTATATTTGGCATACTATTTTAGACCATTTTGTAAATATACTATATCACAGACATACGTAAGCACATTTGCCATTTGAGCACCTTGCTTTTAAACAGTGCTGTGTATGAATGGTTCAAATAAGGGCTTTTCAGTTTCTTTGACCTTTCGGAATATTAGTCTGAAAGGAACCAATTTGAAGCAATTCTGATTATGCTTGGGCTGCCAGAACGGATGGAGAGCACACCTCACAGGTCCAATGCTGTTCTTAAATCCTCAGCTTAGCTTACTGAAAACTCCTTTTGCCAAGTAAATTAACGTTTCTTTGTCTTCGCAACATCGGCACGTTCATCATTGACAAAAGACACGGGAGTCTTTCTGCTGGCTCTTGACGTGCTTTGGCTTTTAAAGGACATTTCTTCAGGTTTATTGCAACGATTTCTATTCAAAGTTCCTCTCGGGTCAGCGGTTACGCGGGAGGTCAGAAAGCAGGCAGTAAGGCCGTGAAATGGCCGCCCGCCTTCCTGCAGACCCTCCCTTGTGATCTAAAGGGCTTTAAAAGGAGATGGAGATGGGGGAAATAAACAATCCTCTGGCCTGTGTTTATTTCCAAATCGGCAGCCCAGCTCTGCCCCAGAGAACGCACCACCACAGCCGGGTCCTTAGCAAAGAGACGGAGCGTTTAGCATTCACGGTGGGGGAAATGAAAAGGGGAAGTTGACTTAACAAATGTCAGAAGCTGCCAATGCACCTGCTTATTCTCAACAGCTCCGAAAAAAAGGGCAGATGAATTCCAAATGCCAGTGCTTTTATAACCTTTAATCAATATCACAGAGACGCCCATGACGTGGCTTGGAATTTGTTGATTTAAATTGAAGTGATTTTTTTTTTGGCAAGGAACGAGAGGACTCGTACAACCTGCTGAATTTTTTATGTGTTTTTTGTTCTTGAAATGCTATGCACCATTAAGTGTTAGGTCTCCTGCTCCTCGCATTATTCCAGGAACAGTGCATGATGCAACAGTGCTTATTTTAGATATGCTATAATGTTATGCACAGACACTTTTCTTACTCTAGGATAGGATAGCCTCAGATGGAACTTTTTAATAATAGGTGACATTATAGCTCGACGCCAGTTTGCATATTTTGAACGAGTAAAACCTGACAATAATTCTAATTTAATTTGGATTCTAATAGTTCTAATCTAAACCCATAACATCACTGAAAACAATATTTGCAATGACCATCCATTTTGTCTATGGAACAGTCGGCGTTATAGCAGGTAAGCAAGTTTTAGTTCAAGAATAAATGGCCCTACATGCCTACTGCTATACCCTTGAAAGAAATTAAGCTGCAGTGCATGCCTCCTGCTTTACCTTTGAGGCAGATTCCAGAGTACTGGGTCCTCTTCTAGAGCATGAAGAACTCCTCATAAGGTGTCATTGTCTAGACTTCAGATCTGTAGAACAATATGGATTAAGTCTGACCCCAACTGTTCAGCTCAAGATAGGGCTTCCAGACATTTATTTATTAGCTTGTCATTACATGTTTTTTTAATAATTTTTTAGTTTTTTTGTCATTCTGAAGTAATAATTTTGTGTTTGTGTATCTGTAACTGACTGACTGCTTATATCTATTTTGCCTGCCAGCTTTGTTTGTCAGCTTCAGTGTGTTCTCTGGATAGCTGGAAGCTTTAACCCATGTGCGTGTCATGAAAGCATGATTTCCGCATTGACGCCTATTCACTGTCGCTCATTCAAGATGTCAGAACTCGGGACACATACAGTATCTTCACTGTGAGACAATCAGAGGTATTACCATGACATGGTTCAGCGAACAGGAAAGATTAGGAATAAACTAATTTCAAAGATGGACCTCATCCAGCCTGGGAATGCAGTGTCTTCACGTGTGCAGGAATAAAAACATTCTGGGGAAATGTTCTAAACTTACCAGAAAATCCACTTACCCCCTTACAACCCTGTTCCAACACACATTCAGCATTACAACACAGATCTGATCAGAAGACCACGGCATGAAATGTGTAATCCTTACATGATGACATGTTTATTATTTATTTCCTCTGTGGAGAACAGCTGTACTGCTGATCTTGCTAGCTGACGTGGGACTGGCTACCTGAGACAGTATTAGCAAACAGGGATATTTTTCTGTACGTTGATTACTGATATACTGATAGACCACATTAGCGAGTGTTGAATAATTAAATACCCTGCATCTCTGGTGTTTTACCAGAAAAAGAAGCTTACTAGTTACTATTGAAGCAATGTTAGTCTTACTACTAAATTAAAACTTTTGAAATGGGTGCCAACTGAAACTAAATTAAACTGTTGACTAGTTAATTGAATGATCAGGCCCAGAAATATAAGAGCAGTGTTTTTCATAGTCTGGTGTTAAAATGAATGAGCATGGGCACTCTGGCTTTATTCAGAGAGAGCGGGTCATGAAGACGTGCAGACGCAGCTCGCTTTCTAAAACTTCACACTGGTGGTGGCAAAGATTTTATTTCTTTTTCCGCAGAATCACCAAAGTCCTCATTTTATGTAATAAGTCCCAGCACTCTCCAACTCCTGCCTGTCCCTGCTAAACAAGCTCTGATTTTTATTGCTGTGTTCACAAATATTGCTGAGCCGGGAAAACCCTGAATGTCTTTCGGTACGAGGTGATTACGCAATCACCTCTGGGTACAACAATGCGACACCATACTTCCACTCAGATACCGTATTGAGACGCTGTATCTGGCTGGCAAAGTATGGGATTTTTGGGCATTGTTGGTGTGGTGGCAGGCATTGGGGGTGAAGTTGTGTACCTATCCAAGTCTTTGACATGCTTATACCTTAGCTAATGAAGGAAAGCTAACGTTGTTGATGTGACATACTGTTCAAACTTAGAGACGTTTAGGGGCAGCCTGTCGCCTAGTGGCTGAGGTGCATGAATGGGACCCGGGTGCCTGGTGTTTCAAGCCGTTGTGTAGCCACGATAAGGTCCGCACAGCTATTGGGACCTTGACCAAGGCCCTTAACCTGACTTTGCTCCAGGGGGATTGTGCCCTGCTTAGTCTAATCAACTGCAAGTCATAAACTGTAAGGATTTACAGTTTACTGTTTTTCTGTGCCTCGGAAATTAAAGACTGATATTTGTCACTGCTCAGCAGAAAATAGGCCAAAGTGACCAGCCATTTTATAACCATATGCAAATAGTCACACTTTTTTGCGAACAGTGGCAAACAAGAAGAAGCTTTTTTTCTTTCATGCATGTGTATTACAGGGGCTAGTGTACACTAAAGAAGACAACTGACCTGTAATTGAAGCGCATAATTCACTGTAGTTTTCTACTGATCGACAACTTGTACTTGTGCTACACTTCCCTGTCACATTCACACGTTAATATTAATTTTCCTTTAATTTACCTTCATTAAAATAGATGTCAAAATGGTTTTAAAAAGCATGTAATAAAGGACGGTTGTTGTAATTTAGATTTTTGTACAAAGAATTTCCATTTATTTTCTATACCCCAGGGTATGTAGTATGCTTATATTTTCACAGAGTTTAATTATACAAGCATTGTTGAAGCGAAGGGTTCATTACAGAGAACTGTTTATCTGTGTCCTACACCTTCAAAAGTAGGACACTGAACGCACCTTTTTTTAAAGCGCTGGCATTGTATGAAATATAAATGTTATAACATCGCTGCATTTCTGTGCCAGGATTTTTAGATTCTGATGTTTGGAGCCACCACTTGGCATGTTTGCAGGTATGTGGGAAAGCTGATGAGAGTAAAAAGCATAGCCCACTAAAGACAATGTTGGCCATTCTCATGAGTGGCTGATGGAAGTGTGTGTGTGTGTGTGTGTGTGTGTGTGTTTGTGTTCTCAGAGAATCTCAGAGAGTAATCTCACATGCATCCAAAATCACTTTGATTCTGAGAAGAAAATGTTATCTTCAGAAAATAATAAAACAGATCGTTACTCATGTGAGCGCTTTCGTCTCTGCCTGATCCCTGGTCCTCCACCAGACCAGAGTGCACTTCTTTCTCTTATCGGCTGGACCAGGCAGGAGTGCTCTTTAAAGAGCCTGCTTTGAGCCACTTTACCACACATTCACATATCACTGATGCTCCTTGCACTACTAAAAGAAACATATTAAGATGAAGACTATGTGACAGCTAGCGAGGTATTGAAGTCCATGGGAATGCCATCCCAGGGGCGACATGGCTCAGGCAGTAAGAGCAGTCGTCTGGCAGTCGGAGGGTTGCCGGTTCGATCCCCCGCCCTGGCAGTGTCGAAGTGTCCCTGAGCAAGGCACCTAATGAATGGGTGAATGGAGAAGCATCAAATTGTACAGCGCTTTGGATAAAGGCGCTATATAAATGCCTGCCATTTACCATTTACCATCTCAGGAAGCCTGTATGTGTAATGTGGATCCTTCGTCCTCCTCTAAGTGTCTCTCTTTCCCTTATGTCTGTTGATAGGGACATGTAGTGAATGATTCACTCTCTTGTTGTGCTGTCATTCATGTCCATAATATGGGTAGAATGCTGGTTTATGGCAATCCCACCTGACAAACAACCATAAAGGCTGTAAACCATCATTACCTTTGATAGATAAGCTCACCCTACTTCTAGCTTTACCAATTATATTTTTCATTCCACTTTGCCTTTGGCAAAGTATTCTGTTATGTTGTTTGGCAGTGTGATGCAGGACCTACCTGTGCTGATAAAGTTAGCAGAAAGCATGGTAGCTTTCCTAAGTATTATGTCAAAAGGAAACTTCTCAACGAGGATCCAATTTTTGTCAGAAAATGGCTTTTGTGTGCTGAATATTTAATACTGTGCATGTCAGAAATTGGGATGTGAATCTGTTTAATTGCTACACATATACATATGCTCAGTGAGCAGTTTAATAGGTATTTATGAGACTTTAGATTAAGTCTGCTGCTGCTGTAGCCTGTTCACTTAGAGGTTTGACACGTTGTATGTTCAGATATGCTCTTCTGCACAACACTGTTGTAATGTGTGTGCTACTGTCACCCTCCTGTCAGCTTTGACCAGTCTGGCCCTTCTCCTCTGACCTCTCTCATTAACAACGTGTTTCTGCCCGCATAACTGCTGTTATTTGTTTTTCGCACCATTCTTATCTTGGTTGCAATTTGTCTACTAATTGAATAGATTCTCTACTGTTGGATCTGGTTTGTTAGCCTCTTGTCTCATACACACCAGCTTATACATTAAATTCAGGAACTTTGCTCATTCGTCGCAAAACCTTTAGTCTTTTATCCGTAAGACGTTGAATGCTAATTGCAGCTTTCATAAATCTGCATAGTGGTGAGCTGTTTAATACCTACTTTTATTTATGAAAATGACTGGCCCCTCAGACTCTCTTTGCATACTAAATGGCAGATGCATGATAGAGAAATATTGCTCTGTGTGAGATGAAAACTGTGATTCTTATAGTGACTGGATCCTTATTGCAACCAGGACTACATAAGCATCACTTAATCAGCGAAGATGACATAAAAAAAGCCATTTGTATGCAAGCGATATTTTATTTCAGATAGTGAGTTACAAGTAGAGTAGGAGGATTACTGTAGTCCAGTGGCATTCAGTCTTATTCATACATGAATGTGTGTGTTTAAACTGCAGGAAATGAAACAATACATTCACATTCATGGGTGGGCTATTCAAGCTCATGCATGTGGATTGCCGCAGAGTGGTGTCTTCAATCTACATTGCAGTATCAGCTCTTCCTTAGATGTTCATTAATCTGTGACATCTACTCTGTTCTTCCAGAACATGTAAATGTTTTTTAAAAATATATATTGGCAAAGCAATACACAAGGACAGTGTAGGATCCACATTTCCCACAATCCCACAGGACAATTCCGCGATGTCCACCCCGCATGACGTCTAACTCGGTTCAGCCAATCCCGTAACGGCGGGAGCAATAAACTTTCCCGTATAAGACATGTTCTTGGGAAAATTCTTCTATTCACTTGCTTTTTCGATGCTCTTTTCTTCTCCTCATCTGCTCCGATACTCTGACAGAGGCTGAATTCCATGCAGCGCACTACCAGGCCTACGGACACACCTAGTTACCTTGCAGTAACTTAGTGGCCTATAGCGAGTGGAAACTGGTGTACGCAGAACACTACATCAGTTTATCCCTGCAAAGCTCACTAACGAACAACAGCAACTAACTTTTCCAGCACGTCTTTTTGATCCAGAAATGCGTTTGGACTCAGTAAGACAACAAACATTCAGGCATAGCCAGTGTTTAGTTTAGTCTTAGCTGATATTGTGAATCTGTGTATCTGTATTTGCTGTCTTATTGTTTGAATGTATTTTGTTAGATATATATATATATATATATATATATATATATATATATATATATATAGACATACATACATGAATTGATTTGCCGTCTTTCGCGCATATATAGAGTAAACTACGCAAGTAGTCCCTTCTCACAGCTAACAGTAACACTAACACTAACACTTTTACCTTTCCTTGGTTCAAGGGACATGTGCGCTTGCGCACTCACACACACACACATATCCTAACATACCTTACGCAACTAACCTCCCGTTAGTCCAACCCTATATCTGTTCTGTGTTTGTACGTTTGGTTAATAAATATATTTTATTAAACCCGGTGTCTGTTTTGGTGTCACACAGACATGAGAGCCGAGTTAAAGCAGTCTTTCGAAGAACTTCCAACCTTCAGGTTATCGGTATGTTTTAATCATTGATATTGGTTCTTTTAATTATTAATTAAAATACAAAATTTGTAGTTAGATATTTCTGATAACAGTAATTTCATGAGACTGATTACTTTTTGCAGTTATACTGCTACACTACATTAATTGGCACCCCGGTTTCGTAGAGAGTAAAATCCCAACGTTATTTGGCGGCCCGTGTGAGGACCCTACAACAGTATATGGGGTAACACAAAATGTATTTATACTATACATTTTGTGTGTTGTGCTGAACGAAAAGGAACCAAGAAAGCAAACTAGAGTTTCATCTAGTTTCATCACAGTCTGGGCTCAGAGTGGGTGACCTGTTCTTCAACATAACTGTATATTATATTTGCTTAAAACCGGGCAATTAATTTGGCAACTAATCCTGTAGGGGATATGAGTCTCTGCCGACTCATTTATGATATTATGATCAAATTACTGTATATCTTAAATAGTGGCGTATGCAGAAAAAATTCTAAGTAGTCTAATTAGTCTAATATGTGGATAAGATCCCTGGTGTGAAATCAAGCTCTGGCCAGCTTGAAATACCAGCTACCAGCCGTTTCAAAACATAGCTTGAGCTTGTCGAACCATTTTGAGTATGGAGCTGGTCTAACTGGTCAACTAGCTACCAGCTTTTTCAAAACCTTGCTTGAGCTGTTTTTTTCAGCATGGATTGTATCTATACAGTTCTAAGTGAATTTCCTGCTGGTTATGTGGATCTACTTCACATTTCAGTTCTGTGCACAAATCACCGATGTGGGCTTTGTTTGCTCTTTATGAAAAGCATTTAGTTGAAGCTTACCAGGGGCCTCTTTCTGGACATGTATCCTCTTTGGAACGCAGTAGTATCCATCCAGGAAGATTTTCAAAATTCTTAAAAATGTCAGGTTGGCTTTTCTCATTCTATGGACCGTATATAAACAAAGAAATAGCCTAGTTTTATGTTCATAATACCCACCTGCCAGTGTCCCCTTTTTTAAAATTCAATATGTGGTCACCCTATTTGACTGATAATCAATTTTAAGCATGAGTATATGAAGAAAATGTTGAAATACAACCTTATTTAGATGCAAATAGCTGTTATTGCCTGCATTCACAAGATGGGGTATTTGTAAAGCACATTCACTGATGTTCATATGCCACTTAAAGCCAACATGAGCTATTTTTTTAATTCTCAGCTATTTTTAGAAATCTAATACATTTATGAACGCTTTTGCACAACTTGGGAAATTATCTTTAGAATACGTTTAAGGTCAAATCCAGGAACTGTTTTATAAACAAGGCCCCTGTTATTAATCTCAGGATCCATATATTGCACTATGCTGAAAGCAGCTCCACCAAGGACATTCATCCATCCATCCATCTGTCCATCCATCCTTTTTCTAAACCACTTACTTCTGGTCAGGGTCACAGGGAAGATGGAACCTATCCCAGGTGAAAGGCAGGAATACCGTACACCTTGGACAGGTCACCATCGCAATCCATCGCAGATCCAACATACCATTCACTCACACGTCCATACCCCAAGGACAATTTACACACTCCTGTTTACCTGCCCTGCATGTCTTTGGACTGTAGGAGGAAACCCAAACGGACACAGAGAGAACAAACAAACTCCATGCCAAAGAAATCTCCATCTGGGATTCAAACAAAGTATCTTGTTGCTGTGAGGCAACAGTGCAACCCACTGCAACTCTGTACTCTACCATTTTAGATTTCACAAACAATTCAAAGACTGGCCATTCACCCTATCAGAACCCAATTGAACACGTGTTATATGCTGAAGAGAAAACATTTGGCAACTAGCCCCCAAAACCAGCAGGTGCTGAAGATGACAGGCCAGGCATCACCAGAGAACACACTCAGCACCTGGTGATGTCTGCAGGATGGGTCACCCAATTCAAGCAGTCATATGTCACAGGATGTGTGACGAAATACTGCCCTGGTGTTGAATGAGCAGCTTGAAATACCAGCTACCAGCTGTTTCAAAACATAGCTTGAGTTTTATTTTCAGCAGGGTGAACATGACTACTTTAATTTACATGGGCCATTATTATGCCCCAAATTATTTAAATATATTATGGTGGTCTGAAATGGGGAGACTATGTAATTCACTCAGTAAGCACTTTATTATGTATTTATTTTCTAAGACTATTCTTTTAGACTATTTTTTAGTAGTGTACTATAACCACATGTGAATTGTTTGATTTACAGGGATTTTCTTTCTGTTGCTAACACCCTCTGCACCGCTCAGTGAACTCACCATGGAAAGCCCTTTTTAAGCCCTTTTAAATCAAAAGATGTAATTTTACAAAAATGTGAGAATGTGCTATAATGATCTGGGACTGCATTGAACATGTTCCCGGCCGTGGTTATAATGTATAACCCCAATTAGACCAAGCACTGATCCAGCCCGGTTCAGACAGGGATCAAACCACATGTGCATTATTTAAAGCAGGAAAGCAAGTCCCAAATTATTAAAGAATTACACAGTGCTTTTGAACCACAAATACTACTTTATATTTGGCTTGATATAGAGGTCTAAGTGCTATTTTACCTTCCAAGCCTAACAATTTGTTGAAGAGCTCATATTATATGATGCCCCTGGAATGAGGTGAGATTTCACCCGATTGCTCTTCACATCTGATAGATAGTTATGAAGCAAGTCCAGTGTTTTGTACCTTGATAGCATAACAGCACCCTCTCTGCTAATGGAGATTTGAATGAAGCCAACTGTTGTATTTCAGCAGATACCTCCCTATCTGGCCCATAATTTATAATATACTCAAGAGAAAAGGGTTTGCATCCTTGGATGTTGAGGGAAGATACACTCAGTGAGCACTATTAGGCAATTATTAGATTTATTCGTCTTCTGCTGCTATAGCCTATCCACTTTGAGGTTTTATGTGTTGTGTGTTCTGAGATGCTCTTCTGCATACCACTGTTGTAATGCGTGGTTATTTGCATTACTGTCACCTTCCTGTCAGCTTTGACCAGTCTGGCCCTTCTCCTCTGCTTACTGGATGTTTGTTGTTTTTCCCACCATTCTCTGCAAACTCTAAAGACTGTTGTCTGTGAAAATCCCAGGAGAACAGTAGTTTCTGAGATACTCAAACCATGCTGTCTGGCACCAACAAAGTCACTTAGACCACATTTCTTTCCCATTCTGACATTTTGTCTGACCATGTCTACATTCGTTTAAGTATTTAGTTCCTACCGCATAATTGGTGTACAGATCTACCTAATAAAGTGGTCACTGAGTGTATGTTCATAAAATATTGAACAGTCTACAGAGTGTTCTAACTGACTGTGTTTTGCTTAGAGGCTAGAAAAACAACATTGATTGCTCTCCCTGTAATCTAATCAAAAAAAAGTATTTTTCTATTTGGCAGATGCTTTTTCAGAAGCAACTTAAAGGGCAATCTTAAATACAAGTGCGTTATGAAGTGTGAGTACGCTTAGTGACCACTTTATTAGCTATTTATTACTTTTTTGTGACTTATTGGTTTTCTGCTGCTGTAGCCCTTTCACTTCAAGGTTTGCCAAGCTAAAATACAAAATAAACAACTTAAAAAAGTTAACACAGTTAACATGCCATCATAGCCACCTAACCCGTCTCAGTTGGTTCCAAACTCTGGGTGTAAATTGGTTCTCTAACTCGCTATAGTTACAGGAGTTGAGTTAACCCTTGTGTTGCCTTAAGGGTAAAGAAATACTATGTTTAACAGTAGAGAAAACCCCCTAAATTTTATGACAAAGTTTGTAATGAGTGACAGGTTCTTTCTTCATGCAAAATAGATTTGCGGTTTAAAATTCAATTAAGCTGCTTTATTGTAGGGGTTTAGTGGAGGTTGGTCATTTTTGACCCTTAGGACAAGGGGAGTATACAGAGTGTTAAGACTACACAAGGGTTAAAAGAAAAAGGCAAACATGGCTTTGCTCTCTTAAGTCCATTTGTCCACTCCCTTGCGATGGTCTCAGCTCACAGCTGTCAGCGTGCAATTCCTGGAGGAATACGAACAGTGACTAATACATAGTGACCCCCTCCCCAGCACTTTCCCCCTGCGCCGACCCATCGTCCGCACCTTTTGAGAGCTTTCCTATTAGAACAGTGCTCCCTGCCCCAAGGTCGAGGGGTTGATAGCCACCCAGGTTCTTAATGCTGGTGCGTAACGCTGTGCACTCTGTAAGCCAGCCGAGCTGAGGTGCTCAGCAGATGCCTCTCCGGCTGGTTGCAAACTCACAAGTTCATCATGGGAGTTTTACGAGATCCGAACGGCTCCGGGATATAGCCGGCGTGACCGTAAACATCGCGCTCGGCGAATGCCATAAAGGCACTGCATGCTGTGCAGGCGACCGCTTGAGTCTTACCGTTTGGAGGGCTGTGCATCAAAACAAAACTGGCCTCTATACAAAACAAAACTTGGAATCCACACACAGTCTGTGGGTGAAGGCACACATTTGCAGGCAAGAGAAAATTTGTCATGACACAGAGTGGCCAATTTCCCTTCTTGTTCAACTGGGTACCACATTATGCCTTATAGACCTTATGCCTTATATTGTTTTACAGTAAAAATAAGTAGTCTGTTTTGTATCTCTCAATGCTTCATGAAATCCTGAAATGTGGCTGCACCCTGGAACCTATTAAGGAATATTTCCTGTTTTGGTGTGTTTCCAATAACTGCAATTCTTCATAATGCCAAAAACAGTTGGCATCACATCTCACTAATCCCCCCAACAGATGTTTTTGTGTGATTTCAATTAAGGGCTTAGAAACATGCTTGACTGAAATCAAGATATATCCTGACTGTATAATTTCAATTAAGCACAAGGACTGTTTACAATGGATGTCATGGAATGTATTAGGAATCAGAAACACTGTTAAATACTGAGTGTGCCAAACGCGCTAGCTTGAAGTTTAATTATCCTAGCTATGACAATTATTATTTTATTTGTTTTAAAAAATCAAGCATCCAGTAATTAAACCCTGATGAACCCATAGTGTTGATACACATTGGTCTTTCCGCCTTGTTCTTGACCATTTAAATAAAGGCTCTTAATCTCTTTTTTCACCCGGAGACCTTGGTGCAGCAATTTTTCAGTTTATTTACTCTAGGCGGCTTTGGTCAAGGAATATTTTCTTCCAGTAATTGAACCCTGTACTACCGTCAGAGTGAATTAACACGGTTATACTGTCGACTTATAGTTTTTTTCCTTTTGAAAGGTGACGACTTTTGTTTTGCAAGTGCATCGTGTTGCTATTTCCTTTAGCCAATAAGAAGGTGCCGGCTCCCAATTTCCAGCCTGTAATGTGAGCTTCCGTCATTGTGTCGCGCGTCATCTCCTCGTGCCCCAGACGCCTGCAGGATGATGGATGGCTCTGCGGCCATTCCATTGTAGTGCCTCCTCCACCAGTTAATAGATCATTATTTTTGCCAATCTTTCTCACACCCTCCATTAGCTGTCAGCGCAACCGATATTGTGTGTAAAATATGTATCAAAGCTGCGGCTGATGAGTTTTCATTTCTCCACTGACATTTTCCCTCTGTGCTAATGATAGTACAGAGAAGGCAATGGCCGGCACTTCTCGCTGGGTTTTTAAAAAATATCTGTCTGTTTATCTATCTATTATCTATCTATCTACACCCAGTGAGCATTTTATTAGCTGTTATTGGACTTCTGCTACTGTAGCCTATCTATCTACTTAGAGGTTTGATGTGTTGTGTGTTCAGAGATACTCTTCTCCATACCACTGTACAGAAAAGGCTCCGTCCGTCCGTCTATCTATCACTGTGTGACTAATTCCGCTCTGCTCTTGTGTTGTGGAAAGGTGTTGGCGGCAGGGGACGTTTGGTGGTGGTGGTCAGTGGGTGGAACAGTAAAGTCAAACTGAATTTGTTTTCTGCGGGTCCTACTGAATAACAGTATGGTCACAGAGCGCTGGACCATTTGGTTGCCAAAACACACAGTTGCAATTGAGCGTAATTAGATAGAGTATGTTAGTTTTTCTAACGGTTTTTCCTGACGTTTTAAAGGATCTTATATAGCGGGGGGCCACTTGGCCAGTGCGCTTATTAGCCGTGTGGCGGGATGGCAGCTGTGTGGCGGTACACATAACCATTCTTAAAAAAGAAGCAAAAAACAGATTTGCTTCGCTTTTATGGGGGCTTGGTTTGTTTTGCATGAACAAAACTCCATTAGTCTTACGTAATCAGTGCAGTGGGCACTTGATTTACAGTGCAGTACTGCACTGCAGCTGCAGATATAGTTTCCTTTGGTCACATTATCTGTCCTTTCTGGTGGCTCCCCTGGGATAATTTCCCCTTCTTTATCTCTCAGCATGGAGGGTACAAGTGACATTTTACTGTGGCTCCCCCTCTATCCCCCTGTCTTCTTTCTCCATATGTTTCTTTTAGTAGTGTCCACATGCAGTCTTTGTTCAGCACTGCCTCATTTTCTCACACGTTTCAGGCTTTTGAGGAAACATACGTACAGTAATATAACGCACTATAGGCCCGTTTCACAGACACCGATTAGGCTTGGTCCTGGACTAAATTCAGTTCTATATGGCGACTCTCCATTCAAAATTGAAGCAGATTGGACACAAACCAAAATATACTGATTTTAATATCGAGAATTGCTAAAAACTCACATTTGATATGATTTGATTTGCTTCCCTGTAATGTTAACACGTACTGTATTGCAGTTTAATTCTTCATATTTTCGTATATTTACCATTATTTGCTGAATTCAGTCTGGATTAATCTAATTTGTTGGTAGCAGTTAAACAAAATGCTGGTAAATAATTTTCCTGCCTTTGAATGTAATTGTTTTGATTTTGTATATTTCCATACCTCCGATTAGAAGACAGTGACAAGCATTCATTAATTCAAATGTAAGATAAGGATTAAGACTTTCACCATATGGTCATGTCACAATTTCTTCCTAATATCATACCAACTATTATCACTCGATTAAATAATATAGAATTATGTTTCCCTTGCTATTCAATTTTATATGACATTCAGTTTTATTTGTTGCTGTGTTTAAAATTTTGTAGCCTACATTCTTACTTTCTGCTGATTATAATAATTCAGCTAAATCATGATAATATGGTGAATGAAATGGCAAACAGTTGTGAATCTTCTCCTGCCTGGGAGGATGTAATGCATTATCTGTTATTGGGTAGACTTTCTATAATGGCCAGCGATCCTTCTATAATGGCATGGGCTATCAATCTAGGCTCTGGCTGAGTGGTTTTACCTGTATTTAGAGATAACGTATTCTTCAATGAGATGTCAGGGTTTATTGTATTGCAATATTTCATGTGTGCCAGCCTTCAGCAGATTAGGAGGATGGGTAATTCAGTAAATTGCATAAACTAACCAGCATTAAGAAGGCCAAGACATTAGCCCCCATCAACCTTGCAACTCTCTTTCTCTCCCTCTCTCTCTCTCTCTCTCTCTCTCTCTCTTTCACTCTCTCTCTCGACACACACGCACACACACACACACACACACACACACACACATGCACACACAGAGTCATTGTGTGTTCCTGATAGAAAAAAGTGAATCATGTCTTTGACAGGAAGACATATTACTATGTGCAGGTCATTGCCAGGAAAGAGGCAGATAAGAAGGCTCTCAGAAATCTTCACTGTATCACAAAATTGCCTTAGCTTATAACCATTTGTATTTATGGAAAATTATCTGTATGTTTGTCTCATGTACTGTTTCTGGGAACATGTAATTCCTGCACATTAGAGACATAGGCTTGAGAGGAATCCAATCAATCTTCTTCTGAAAAGGATATAGAATGTTGTGGATATGATAGTTTTCCCTGACTCTACTATATGGTGTTAGTCACCGTTTGTTTTGTTTTTTCTTTGCAATGCAAACTTAAATGATGTGCACATACAGTTATTATCTTTGTTTCTACTTGAACTGCACCGATATATCAAAGCTGTCCTCTACATTACTAATTGTATTCCTTTAAGCCTACCATAATATGCTACAACAACAAAACTTACTTTGACTAACACATTCCACAGATAAGTCACACACCTCAAACCCTTCACTCTCCCTATTAATCTACCTGGAGTTTAAATGTAATTGTTTTAATCAAAGCACTGACTTGACTTGTGTGGGTGTCCCTGTGTCAGGGTTAGCAGAGATTGGTATTCGATAGTGTAAGTGATTTTTACTGTGTTGCATGCATTGGCACTTTTTTAGGGGAAAACTCATCAGCTATTTGAAGATATTCAATAGAACATAAAAAACTCTGTCTAGACAATTGATTATGCTCTAATAGGGCCCAGTGCTTAGCCATCATACCATGGTCAGACACAGTGTCTTATGCTGATAAGCAAGGAGGGGCTTTTGAGTGTCTCTTTAATCATGTGACTAGTGGCAATAGGTTGGTCCATACAGCTTTACCAGGGGCAACATCACATAACAACATAACATAGCATAACATAACATAATGGCAAGAACAGGCCATTCAGCTCAGCAATGCTCAACATTTCCTACCATTGAAGTGCACCTACTGCTTACTTTGCCTAAAAGCAAAATAGTATCTAGCACCGTATCAAGCCTGGTCTTGAAAATCCCCAGTGTTTCTGCCTCCAGTTCATGTTCTCCCAAGCTATTCCACACAGCGACCACCCTACTTCCTAATATCTGTGCGGAATTTAGCCTTTGCCAATTTCCATTTATGCCCTCTCGTTCAGCTAACCCAACTTACCCGATGACCTGGGGCAAAACAACAGCCAGGAACTGTAGGCCTCATTAGGCCAGGTATGTGGGATCAGCGATGAAGCCATATTACTCTCAGCTGCAGTATCTCACAGGCTCTTTTTGGTCTCAAACTAGGGAAAAACAATTTGTCTTTTAAAATCACTGGCCCAGATTTATTAAGCTTATTTTGTGCCAGTGAATCCCCCGCAGAGTCTATAATAGTGTATGCGGATATTTGCAAACACTCAAAATGGTGTGTTGTGGGTAATAAATGTTAGTGAAGTGTCAGTGACAGTGATGGCATGAAATACAAGGGGACAATTTATTCAAATCTGTTGTGACTGGACATCTTATAGAGCGCAATTAAACCCAGATGCAAAATTGGTCCTGGTAAAATGGCTGCCTTCGGAATTTACCAGCAGGCTGTTCCTGCCAATTACAAGCTTCATTGCTAGTGGGATACAAAGGAATATTTCATACCCAGATCTCTTTATTTGAAATGTCAGGAGAATTAATCAAATCAGCATATTGGCTTTAAAATAATACTGGAATGGATGTTTTATTTTTTTTTTGGTAATTTACAGCTCCTGCATAATCTTTCTGAAATTCAAATGGATTGCAGCACACAACTTTGGAAGTATGACCACTAAAGATGTACAGCTATAGCGGTTGTAAATGTCCTCTATAGACACAAACATATATTCATTTGAAAAAGATGTCTAGTGCAGATTTCCTGGCCTGCAGCCATCAGTGTCATCCAACAAGAAATAAGGATGGAATGTGACAATGGAATATTCCAGCGCTTTTTCTGCAGTGATGAATGAACACAGCAGCACTCAGAGACAAAGTACATTACCTCCCTCCCTCAAAAATACAGACAAGACATAAACAAATAAAACAAAGCTTCTACTTCCTCACCAGGTTCCCAAGTGTCCTCGGAGTAAATAACTGTACCTATCTCCCACTAGTCCTTCCCTGCATCACTCAGTGAAAAATGCACAGGAACTAAAAACACAGTCACATATCATAACGATGTGCCCAGGATCCATAAGCAATTATTCAGTTTTAATGAACGGCATATTATTCGCGAAGGTGAGAGACGAAATGGATTAGGCTATTAGGCCGGGGCCTGATTGAAAAACAAAAAATACTTTGAGCAAACGATGTGCATACGATGTGTGATTTCATTTGCTGGTTTCAAAGAAAATTGGCATTGCTCATAGGTTGCTGGGCCAGTCCCATGTAGCATCCTGCTTAGAGAACAGCCCCATTCACGAAAGATGTCGTGGTGTGATCCTCAGGTCAGATCTATCCCAGGTGGTCATTCACGTTTTTGCAGATAGTTGCAGATAGTTGTTATGAATGTATTAGTATTATAATTTGAAACACCCAATTTCCCATGCTCTCTACAGGCTAGAGTCTCCATTATTAAAATGGGCATTCTTCCACATATACATTTTTCTGCCACTATGATTCCGCTTCCCCCACTGGATAAATATCTGAGTTTATAAACTAATTTAAAATTTTATTTGGAAAGGCAAACATTCCAGATTTAAACTAGAAACCATCCAACACAAAAAGTCATTTGGAGGGCTGTCCCTCCCTCATTTAAAATTATACTTTTGGTATTTTATCTTTTATCATATTACAACTTTGATAGATCCTAATGCGTTGGTCTCCTGGCAACCTACTGAAGAAAGGCATTACACCACTACCCAGTGAAGCCAATGTTCCATCACACATCAAATGCACGGAAAACCTGTAGTAAATCCGTTCCAAGCGACGCTGCTGACCAATAAACAGCACATTCAAAAAGTAGCAGAATATTCTGCCTATTGAATAACCCCATCGTATCATAAATGACTGCAGTGAGATGAATCTGAGGAGATAGGCCCCAGGTGTTTGTGGTCGTAGAGTCATCATAGAGTTGCCCCCACAATAACGCACAAGGTTTGACCATGCAGGAATAACACCATGTAGGGCTTTTAAAGGTACAATAGGTAGGACTTCTAATGGTCAAAAGAGGAATTGCAGCAACAAACATGCTCAAACCACAACACTGTTTATCCCACCCCTTCTCTGTGAACGCGCTGACGTTGAAACGCCCTTGGCTAGGGCAATTAGAACCAATTTTCAAACAATGAGCTTGAATTATTGTACAGCTATACTATGTTTTAGTACCGGCCCGATAACTGCATATTTTGAAACCCGAATTGAAGGACGATAAACACAGGCAGAGGGTGAGTCAACATGTCAGTGAGCCTTTGTCAATGATAGGAAGGGATTTACAATGGTTTTGTAACAATGTTTTAACACGGAAATCTCACCTATTGTACCTGTAAAGCCCAGGATTTACTGTCGACGGTGTATCTGCCAAAACCAAAGGGGATACGGAGACCACAGGCAGAAAAAGAACCTGTCTAGGGAGACACAAAACAAGGCAGGGGGCTTAATTAATGCAAGGCAAATTAGAACTCAATTGGCCTTGAGTAATAACGCACAAGACACTGAGCAATTCCTTGCGACTATGTCAGCACTGCAGCTGCTAGATCCTCGATTAGCCTCTTGTTACCTGTCTTCCTTTGTCTGATTCTTTTTTTTTGTTGTTGTTGTTGTTGTAGCCTTTGTTGTCACTGTTCACTTGTGCTGCAGTTTCTTTCCAGGTTATTTATTGTCTAAGCTTTTAACCAGATGGATTTTGTTCTGTTGTTGTTGTTGGTGTGGTTTTCAAAGTCAATGTGATTGGCTAGGAACATCTGAACCGGTGGGAATCAGAGGAAGAAGGAGCCCAGGTCAATTGGCTTAGGTGGCTTATTTGAGGAGAAGCAGGCTGATTTTAAAAGAGGCTGGAGGGCAATCACATACTCATGCCCTTATTTGCTGGGTTGGTCTAAAAACACAAATTATCCCCAGCAGACAATAATGTCTCACATCTCCTGCCTAAGCAGAACTGTGTTGTTCATATATTTTGTTGGTGAATCTAATAGGCTGTATGCGGTGTCACTATTTTTGTACGTATAACAAGAGGCAATTTTGATGACAGAGTTGGAGCTCATGCCCCATCATTAGCCCACAGCGAGACAGGCACAGCACTTAACCACCGCGGTATTCACCCACAGTTTTACATATGCTCACATTCATCAAACATTTACGACCTCTTCGACGGGGCCCTTTGTTTTTTCCCCACCTATAAGCCTGAACAAAAACACCACTGAGGTATCAGCGTAAATCTTTCACGTCCTCTTTGATGATAGACCCCCCCAATAGGTCTCTTGACCTTTAAAAATGGCTTTTTAAAATGGAGGTTTCTTCTCAGAGAGAGCACTTCATGCAGGTGCCTTCCATGAGATAAAGTAAGAGAATGCGGTCTCATTTATTTAGGCTAGGAACACACGATAAAGTGGAGATATAGTAAAATGGACCTACGCTGTCGTGAGGGTCTCCAGCTGGGTGACATCTTGGCAGGTTTAGATTTAAGCCTTGCGACTGGCACAGCCCTTATAGGTGAAGTGGTAGCGGCACCTGACTGTGGCACACCGGTAATAACATGGTCTCAGGTTGTACGTTATACGTCAGAGCACTGAAATGAACTGTTGAAAGAGCTGTCAAGGCCTCTGCCTCGAGTCTTTGAAGTAAGCATATTCGTTGCAACGGTAATCATGTCACGTCCAAGTCCGTTAATAGCAACCTTGTCCTGATAAGGGGCGAATGTACCGAGTTGGGTAGTACACAGTGTGCTGTTTTTGCGACGTTGGTGCTGATGGTATCCTTTTCGCTCCCTCGTGTGCAGACTGCGAGCCGGTGTGTAGTACACCGTGTTCTGTTTTTGTGATGGTCGGTGCTGATGGTATCCTTTTCACTCTCTCCCATCTCCCGCACAGCCTGAGAGCTGGTGTGTAGTACTCCCCGTGCTGTTTTTGCGACGTTGGTGCTGATGGTATAATTTTCACTCTCTCGTGTGCAGCCTGAGAGCTGGTGTGTAGTATGCCCCATACTGCTTGGGGCTTCATTAGCTCAGGAGGTGGAGCAGTCGTCTGAAAGTCAGAAGGTTGCCGGTTTGATCCCCTGCCCTGGGTGTGTTGAAGTATCCCTGAGCAAGACACCTAACCCCCAATTGCTCCTCACGAGCAGGTTGGTACCTTGCTTGGCAGCCTAATACACTTTGTTGTGTGTGTGTGAATGAGAAGCATCAATTGTAAAGACCTTTGGAAAAAAGTGCTATAGAAATGCAGTCCATTTGATGTTATTGTTTTCTCACTCCCCTGGAACCTATGACCTGATGTGTAGTAGACCGTGTGCTGATGGTATCGTTTTTACTCTCTTGTGTCCAGCCTATGAGCTGATGTGTAGTACGGTGTGTGCTGATGTTATAGTTTTCTCTCTCTCAGCCTATGAGCTGATGTGTAGTACGGTGTGTGCTGATGTTATTGTTTTCTCTCTCTCAGCGTATGAGCTGATGTGTAGTACGGTGTGTGCTGATGTTATTGTTTTCTCTCTCTCAGCCTATGAGCTGATGTGTAGTACGGTGTGTGCTGATGGTATTGTTTTCTCACTCTCAGCCTGTGAGCTGATGTGTAGTACGGTGTGCTGATGGTATTGTTTACTCACTCTCAGCCTATGAGCTGATGTGTAGTACGGTGTGTGCTGATGGTATTGTTTACTCACTCTCAGCCTGTGAGCTGATGTGTAGTACGGTGTGCTGATGGTATTGTTTACTCACTCTCAGCCTATGAACTGATGTGTAGCAAGGTGTGTGCTGATGGTATTGTGTTCTCTCTCTCAGCTTGCGAGCTGATGACCCAGGGCATCCTGGCGCTGGTGACCTCCACGGGCTGCGCCTCGGCCAGCGCCCTGCAGTCGCTGACGGACGCCATGCACATCCCGCACCTGTACGTGCAGCGCAACAGCGAGGGCTCCCCACGCACCGCCTGCCAGCTCAACCCCAGCCCCGACGGCGAACGCTACACCCTGGCGGCCCGCCCGCCTGTCCGCCTCAACGACGTCATGCTCCGACTGGTGACCGAGCTGCGCTGGCAGAAGTTCATCGTCTTCTACGACAGCGAGTACGGTGAGCGTGAGACCGGCGACCCTCCGACTTCCTCCGGGAGCTACCGTCAGCCATCTGCTTATCGCTGTTGGGTAGTGACGTACCGTGACGTGTCGCGTTTTGATTGCTGTAGGCCACTTCTAGACTGCTAAAGCACACATTCAGAACTTATCTTTCCTACCGTCGCCTAAAAGAAAAGTTGTTGGTGAAAATATAACTTTGTCTGTTTGCTGGTCTCAGGTAAGGTCTAAGCAGTGTATGCAGAATGTATAGTCAACTATTTTGCCATAACAGAACATGAAATCAATATTTTAGGTGGTTATGTTGTTATCCTCACAGCACTTTCGACACAAGCAACACTTTTTAGCATACAATATATACATATAGCTGTACATTCAGTGCCTGATTACTAGTATACAGCAATCAAAAAGGGACACTTCACGATACATCACTAGGCAACAGAGATATGCAAGGAGCCCGAGCAGATCGCTGAGGTGAGCAGATCGTAGACCGACGGCGGGCAGGCTGTCGGGAAATCTGGGCTCCAGCTGATTGGCTGTCTGCTTCGGGCATGGGGTATCTTCTGATGAGCCTGTCACAGTTCAGGCTCTGAAACAATGTTTTTAAATTCTAGCTCATTTTCCCCAGTTCCACGGAATTTATTAGAAATGTTTCATAAAATTGCCTTTCATGAATTTAAATATTGGTTATTACCGCCCTCCCCCCCATCTAGTTAAATCTTGGTGTTATTAAAACACTCCCCTGCCCCCAATATACAGTTATAATGAATTCATGATTGAGCAATGGGGAAAAAACTGGTTATTCACATGTTCGCCACTCCTAGTATCACGTTTTGTAGTGTGAAGCCAAGCCTGTAATATTAATCAGAAAAAGCACCTCAGACGCAGCCTGTATTTAGAGGGCTCTTGTTAAATCATATTTAAGTGTGTCAGGGCAACTACTCCATCACTCGGTCATAAACGTAGGCTATAATTGACGGTGAGTTTTCAGATCAAGAAAGCACAAGAGCATTGCGCAACAGTGGAATTGAAATTGTCATCAATGTGTGGAGCAAACGGGGTGTTGTGTGTGTGTGTGTGTGTGTGTGTGTGTGTTACATTACATTACATTACAAAGCATTTAGCAGGTGCTCTTATCCAGAGCGATGTACAACGAAGTGCAGATCGAACACAGGGACAAGTGTGAAGAGGACCCAAGGGGACAGTAAGGTTCCGAGTCCTAGCGTGACCATACAGATACAATTGGAACCCTTAAATAATACATCAACTTACGACCTAACATACCGCGTGTGTGTGTGTGTGTGTGTGTGTGTGTGTGTGTGTGTGTGTGTGTGTAAAAATGTAAAAATTCATTCTCAAAAGAGTTTTATCCTTGTAAACAATTTTACAAGCATTATCCATTCTTGAAACAAAACAAGCCTTTGTGGAGACCTCATAATTAGTCGACCTGTTAAGTCGTTCATGTAAAATAAACATAACAAAGCAGAAGTAAAATCTCAATAAACAGCTTGAATCGTGAATAATAATAATTATATAATGTTTTTTTTGTGAAATTTTTTTTACAGAAACTATAGTCCCCTCTTGGCAGGTCTAGAGTGACAGTCCCCTCTTTGTAACAGAGACGTGTATTTGTGTGTGTGCGTGTGTGCTTATGTGCATGTGTGTGTGTGCCTGCGTGTGTGTGTTTTAGCATTTAGCATTTCACATCCGCTCTCTTCATGGCAGCTCATGGTGAAATGTTTCATTGCCTGCAGTGTCCTCTAATGAGATCTCGCAAAGAATATTAACATTTTAGTTCTCATATTTCTTTTTTGTGATATGTGTTTTCGGCTTTCCAGATAGTGCTTGTAAATAAAATACTTAACATAACGTTTACAGCCATTGAGACAATTGAAATGTATCCCTGATACGGAGACATTGCATCTATTATTCAGCCTGTGTTTATTTCTCTTTTTTACTTTTGATTTCATTATGCAGACACTGATTTGAGTTTCAGTAAAACGCAGTTACAATACTAGAAGTCTCTCTGTATCATTGACCAATTTTCTATACGGCAGTGCGTATGATGAGTTTATGTCTATGTAGGCGACTTAATGAAATATGTCTTGCTCTTTAGCTCATAAAAAAGCTTATTTATGATGGTGCATTTGTCCAGGTATTTGTGCTTACATTTGTATTTAGACATTTAGGAGATGCTCGAATCCAGTTCAACAGTGCTAGCAACATGGCATTTCACGAAAGCATATCTGTTTTTTGTCTTTTATCCCCTGCAGAGGTTGTGAGTTGGCATAAGAACAGGCGATATTGAACCTATGCACAAGTGTTTAAACACAAAGTGACATCTCATGTCAGGTAATCGATAACAGACAGGTTGAAGAGTTTCCCTGCGGGTGAAATGTCTCACATTCCAAAATGTGTACAATATTTACTCATACCCAAGGAATGTTCCAGAAACATTGGGGAGCATTCTGATACAATTCACATTTTGATGTGATCATGTTATGATGATGATGATTTAGGGGAATATTCCCACAATAAGTTTATAACAGTTATTTATATAAAATATTCCATCAAGGTTACAGAAATCTATTCTGTACTTCATACCATACACTGATAAAATCCCCTGAAGGTTTTCAATTATCTGTCAAAGACATTATGGAAAGTATATATCAGTACCTTTTTCAGAATGTCATTTTCCTTTATAAAATTAACATGAATGGCAATACTCAAGCCGGAATCTATACGAAGCCAAAGAACGAAGCTGAGAAGCATTCTAAGACCATCCCTTGTGATTCACATCACTCCTTGTGAATTAAAATAAATGTAAAGGAGACATCCCAGCAATCCAACAGTGATATGAATTAGGAACATTTGCCCTAACTCTCTGGGAATGTTCAACTAAAAATGTTAGCTGGGCTGTTGCCTACCAGCGTCAGTCTGGCTGGTCGTTGTTGGTAGCATTCGATTTGCGACTGATATTCAGCGTTTGATACTCAGCACGGGTAGATAAATGCTTTTGATTCCTTCAGGAATCTCAAAGGGCCAAAGGTGGATGGTCAGGTCACAGGAGGCTGGATGAAAGGATCATAACTTTAAATCTCAGGTGGCAGGCTTCTGTTGTGTCTTTGAATAGGGACTTGTATTCACATTGTTCTAGATGGATGACTGGACATTATGTTCTTTCTTCTCAGCGAGTGAAAAGTAGCTGAGAGTAAAAAGAGCAGGGGCTATTCATCCATTGTCATGGTGTGCTTCTTTCCTTCTGTAAACTGACTATTAATTATTCATTATCGGTTGATAGCTATTACACAATTATTTAAACCAAAAACATTTTTTTAAAAATTCAAAGCAACTTACAGTTGATTAGACTGAGCAGGGGACAGTCTCCTCTGGAGCGAAGTGTGGTTAAGGGCCCAACAGCTGTGCATATCTTATCCTGGATTCACCGGGGCTTGAACCAGCAACCTTCTGGGTCCCAGTCATGTACCTTAGCCACTAATCTACAGGCCGCCCCTCTGCTGCTTCCCACTTGCATTCAAGTGTAAGCACATAAAACATGGAGTCATGGAAATGCATTTCAGCTGTCCTTTGTTAGATTGATATTTGTTTAGTATATCTTTGATAGCTTGATATGTACGCCGATGATTTGTCTGGCAACATCCATCAAACATTGCCTGCTCTGCACGTGCGACGTTCTTATGTGTGTGCTGGTCAAGCACCAGGATGCAGTAGCCTATGTTTTAAATGGCGGTCATGGTTGGTTAAAACTACAAACACATTATTAGACACCAAATGTTTTAATTGACACCCCCTAATGTGCTTCCCGACCAATGGTTCATCTCACAAGCTCATAAACAGGTTAATCTCAGGCCACAAAACTGCAGAACCCTGCAGATTAAAGATATGCCATTGGCTCAGCATGAGATGGGCAATACCTGCTGATTGCCAAAGTTTGCTTGTGTCACTGTTGTCACCAAAATAGGGCCCTAAAAGTCAAAGTCAATTGCAGTCAACAGTCCTTGCATTAAAAATAGAGCTCAAAATCTGTACTAAATTTGGAAAAAGCAACGTATGAAAACAATTTGTTCCTCCTGTGTCAGTCAGCTGCATCACAACTCATTTTATTTTTTATTTACAGGAAATAGCTTACAGTGATAAAAAACATTTAATTCAATCTGTTCTATTGAAAATGACATTTTTGAAATTAATTTATTCATTCGCTGTAAAGTTTCCTTTAAAAGGCCTTGGCAGTTTTAATTGAATCCAGGAGATATTGCGGTCTAAAAATAAGTAACATGTATTTAGAGAGATTCTGCATTTCTGTTATATCCATTAGTAGCCTTCCTCTAGGACTGGCCTTTTGCGACCTTGTTTAAGCTCTGAAATGAATGCTGATTATACATGCATACTGAGCAGACCCAGGGAGAGGGAGATGCTAGGATACAGCCTTGAGCGAGATTTAATCAGTATAGGAAATATACCAGGGACAGCTAGTTGTCTTTTCAAGTGCACGCTTATAAGTATCAATCAAGTTTTCTCATTACCATGAAGTGGCTCCAGCAGTCTGAATGAGTAAAGGAGTTGTTGGCTGGTTGTTATAAAAGATTCCACTAACTGTGCAGTGTGATGTTGATTAATTTTGATTGCAAAACAGCACAGCTCTTGGATTAAGCCGACTTGGTAATGAAATGTTGTCATGTTTCTCTTCTTCTGTTTATAGATACCCTTCTATTTACAATTTAACGCAATTCACAGAAACTCAGTTTCTTTTCTTTTCAGTGTAGTAGCGTCATGGGGTGCAACGAATGACTTAAAATCTTTCATTATGTAAAATGATTTGAAATCACAGTGTGTGGGCTCAAAGTAGACTAAAACAATGTGTGTCTGTTTTGAGTGCATATGGTGGAGAATCACATATACTGTAGGGGCTCTGAGCTGTTGTTTAATGTGCCTGGCCTTGTTTTTTTGGGGCGCTGTTCGCTGGGCCAACCTGGCCACTATATCCCGCTCTCTGATGAGGAAACGCATTAAGGGGTGGAAAGGAAAGAGGGACATTTATTCAGATTAAGGCTTTTGTTTGACTTTATTGGAAGCAGATGGTGCTAGGGAGCTGGTGTCCAGGCCTGAATTCAGCCTGTGGTGGAAGTGACAGCTGAATGATGATGATTAAAGAGGGCCCTGGAATCAGAGTGGGCCTTCGTATCTCTCCTGCTCCCCCTACCTCTCCACTCATCTCTCTCGCCTCCCTTTCTCTCTCTATCTCTCCCTCTTTTCACTGCCCTTTCCCCCTCTTTTTCACTGTCTGGCTTTTGTATTCTCTCTCTCTCTCTCTCTCTCTTTCTCTCTCTCTCTTTCTCTCTCTCTCTCTCTCTCTCTCTCTCTCTCTCTCTCTCTCTCTCTCTCTCAGTAAGTCAATATTTCTTCAATTCAAATTAGCATGAAGGTAAATAAAAAATGTGCTGCCTGTGTATTTCAAGAAGGTACCCCGCAGAACCTGGGGGGACATGATTGTATACAGTAATACAGTTTACATAGATAAATTAACTGTGCCCTTTTTAAGCCCTCTGCTGGAATGAAACGAGAGGGAAAGATAAAATCCTTTGCTGACGGATGGCACAAATACCCATTTCTCTTCCTGATACTATCTGTCTGAGATCTGGGTCTCTCTCTCTATCTCTCTCTGCCATTTCCTATAACTCATCACACTCTTTCTCTCTTTTTACCTGTCAATTCGCTCCCTGCTTCTCTCTACTTGCCCTTTCCTCTCTCCCTTTCTCACATTCAGGTAATATCTATCAACTCTTAGATGTTAGTGTTCCTGTTATGATCATATTTCAAAGGGAATATGAATAAAGATGTAGATATTGAACATTAATTGGCAAAGTGTTAAAGGGATTATGTATGTATTCCAGCCCAGTTTGTTCCTTCAGTGATGTACCCTGCTGTAAAATCCAGGTATGCCAGCTTGACCAGCTTGAAAATTGAGCTGGTCTAGCTGGGTATGAGCTGGTCCACCAGCTAGTGCTGGTAGCTTGTCTGAGCTGGTAGCTACTGGTTGAGCTGGTCGAACCATGTTGAGTTGGGAGCTAGTCTCAACTGGCCAACCAGCTATCAGTTATTTCAAAACCTAGCTCAAGCAGACTTTTTCATCAGGGTCACATGTATTATTGCCAGGCAAATACTGGTATCTCATTCTTATTAATCCCCCCAGACCGTGCTCTTAGCGTTGTGATGTTCTGAATTTCAGGAGGATTCAGAGTTTGTAGTGAAAGCAGGGAACTGAGTCCACTGCTTTTGAGCTGAGAGCGTGAGATCCAGTGCTAAGGCACCAATGAGATTTGAAGACGGCAACGGAACGCCATTACTGAACCTGAGTCAGGGCGAATTGAGATTTTGACAATGGTTCTCTATGGGATTTGGGACGAAGGAAAAAATCAGGTGAATTGACTCGTCTCGTGGCTTTGATTTGCGATGTCTGTCACCTGGCCGCCGGTACGGCTGAACGGCTCGTCGGAGGCGGACCCAGTGCCAGACCCTGTGGTAACGGGTCTGGTCACACGCTCGCGAGAGAAGCGATCGAACGGCGTTGCTTCCTGATCCGTTTCGTCAGACCGGGGGAGGCAGCCTGCCAGCCGAAACGTCTGGGTCGGGAAAGCAGATGCCGGAACAAATCTTGCGATGCGCCTTTCTGGCTCACGGCGGTTTGGGGGGGGGGTAGGTGCGGATGGGGGCCGGGGCGTGGGGGGGGGGGGGTGGGTACGGGACGAGAATGAAGGCAGACAGATTGCCCACCTGGCTCTCATCAGATAGCTTACCTTGCTGTTTGCCGGCGATGTGTCGCAGGGCAAGGTCGCGGTGAGAACATCGCTCCGACAGGGTGACGCTGCGTCTGTGTGGGCACTCATACCTGCCACAGACCATCATCGTCCCAGACGGGGGTGAAGACGTACCTCCGTACAGAAGCTCACGCTCTTTTTTCCAATTCAAGCACACCGACATTTGCCCGGCAGTGTGACTGGAGAGGTACCCTGATGAAAAAATCTGCTTGAGCTATGTTTTCAAACAGCTGGTAGCTGGTTGATCAGTTGACACCAGCACCCAGCTCAATGCTGATATGCACACACCATGCATTCCTCCTGGTTCCCTTCTGCTAAAAAGCACAGGTGGGGGGGGGTCTAACTTCCTTGTCAGATTACCCACCCAGATGTCATTATGAAACTGCCAAACTGAACTCATAGAAAAAGAAAAATGGGGGGGGGGACAGGTTGCTAATTACTCAGCATTGTTTAACCCTTTCAAGAGTGGGTTTTTTGGAATGTTTTTAATCGCAAGTCAATGTGCTAGAATTCCATAGCTTTCAATGACCAGTAGTGACAGTTACATCAGCATTCGAATGATCAGTCAAGATCAGTGTAGAGTCCAGCAACAGAGTGCTGCTGTCGTTTGCAGCCACATTTGTTTATACTCCGGGCGACTGCAGTGCATTTATACTTATTTCCTGAGGGCAACGTCCACAGTCTGCATCGGGCGACAACCGAACATTCATGAACATTCCGCGATTTCAGTCAAGTGACACTCGGTCGCTGGACTATAAACTGACCTTTACACTTACAAGGGTTAAAGAGTTGTGGGCGAGACTATGTAATCACACAAACATTTCCCTTAAGAGCCAGAAGCTGCTGCATGTTGAATTTGTGTTCACAGTCCACACTGTGCCTCGAGATAATACTTGTTACAATGTGGTTATATTTTGTATTCTGTAGCTTGCTGCAACGTTCTGGTACACGTGTTTATGTTAAGGAGACAGTCAGGCAAATTTTCACATGCGCCTCACAAATCAGGGCATATAGCTATAAAACATTTTGGATTCCATCCAGCAAATGCAATTCTTAATAATCTGAGTGGATAATATTTATTCTTGTCATGGTAACACCCGCCATGACTGGATGCGATTCCCCTCCGTCAGACAGGTATGTGATTAAATTAACAGCGTCTCCGTTGTTTTTCTTTTCTTTTTTTAATATTGACACATTAAGTCTTCCTTTCTTCTCCCTTATACCACCGTAATTCGTCCCGGTGGCCTTAAAAAGAGAGCTTTGGGGTTACTCGACTGTCTTAGGTTTTGTCATTTACGCTGTAAATTAAAGACAGCTGTTCTTAAAACCCTATTACCGCGGGTCTCTGGGTATGAATTAACAAACGGCTGTCTCAGGTTCTTTCATGGGGTGCAGCCGGAGAAGCAGCCAGCTTCACCCAACTGCTGAGTCATCGTCGGGTTCAAAGAATCACACTAAATCATTCGACTTTTACTGCAGCCTTTTAAAGGAAGTTATTTTCAGCCTTTCTTATTGGGGGTATTATGGCATATATGCATGGGAGGGTTTTTATATGGGAATGTAGGTAAAGTAGATTAAATAGTCTGGGCATGTGCTGTTATTTCTGTGCTACGGTAAGCTAACATTGTTTTCTACAGTAGTGTGCTGTTCCATTTTGCAGGCTGGGTGTGTAATGTGTCACCTCTGGCTTAATCTCTGGGGATGGTGGTGACGTCTCACTCGTTATGCCTTTTGATACCCGGTTCACACAGCGTCTTACACAATCTTCTGCCAGTGTGCCGTGGGGCTCCCTTGTCTGTCTGCTGTTTAAATCCATGCAAAATTCCAGGCTTCGCCTTTTCAGTTCATTGCACTGGCATACCCCGCCCGCTTTTCAATAAAGCTGGATTCTGTTTTTTCCTCACTAACCTCAAACTAACTAACCTGCCATGGCCACGGCTCGTAGCAATGATGAGGGTTCCGTGTCCCTGCAAAGTGATCTCATTGGAGAGCATTAATTTACACTTCTCGTTCCTTGATTGGACAGTTCCTGTTTCCAGGAAACTTGGCACGCTAACATAATTACAGATGTACAACCAAATTATACTCTTAATTCCACACATTGCGTTGGTGTGCATGCATCTCTTCAGACAAAAACACTTATTATTTCAGACTATTGTACTCCAAAAGTGTGAATAACATGAAATGATATTAAGTGTAATTAATAGGCTTTGACGCATGTGCTTCAGTGGCTGTGTACAGTAGTTATTTTTCCAGGCCCATCCGGTGTCTCTAGGCCCACCCACAAATACTTGGCCAAGCTGCAGGTTCACTGTGACTCCTAAGCCGATCGGGTGGAGCATCATTAGAGTTGATCTTTTCCGGTTACTGCCTCCACCCACGTTCTTCACACAGGGTTTAAAAATATATAATAAAATGAGTGTATCCACGACACAAACGACACTTACATTAGCTCGCTGTTGCCTGATGGAGAAAGAAACGACTCCCTATTCAATTCAATTTTATCTGTATAGTGCGTCAGAGACAGAGACACTGTCGCTGAAAGGTTTCACAGAAAAAAACAGGACATGGGAAAGATGCCTGCGCTTTCGTTGTTCCTGTTACTACGGAGTGCAGCAAAATATATCGCGGCAGTGAATGTGATTGATGCTAATTGCACAGTTTGTAGACGTGACATGCAGCAGAATGGATAAATGACAGTTTAATAGTTTATTATTTTAGCATGAGCTACCGGTAATACGTGAAGTGCCACCTTTCCAGGAGGGGGAATTATTAAAGGGAAATGCAAAACGGGACACAGAAAACTACACGCCACACCCAACACCTCCTCAGGCCTGCAGCCTTTGTACTTCAGGGAGGGGTTCGGCTCTCTGGGTCTTTGCGGTGAACTAATGCATATTTTACACATATTTGCCTGCAGTGATATTGCTGTAATCTCTTCCAGTATTCCTACATTTCAGAATAGCAGAATAACAACCAGATATACTCCATTAAATCATTAAGTGTACAGGTTTTAGAGTTATTTCTGCTTTGTCAGTTTGAGCGTCTTTTTTGTGTTTGTTGTTCCATCCTCATCCCTCTTTGACAGTCTGGGTTTTTTGGAATGAGACAAATTGAGGAGGGTTTCCTCACAAACCTTTTTGGACTCACTGCACTCAGCCCAACAATTAAGCCTCATCCTTCACCCAGTGTTTTTAATTTCTCAACCTTGTTTTGACACCAAGTGTTGGTATGCGTTTAAATAAATGCACGGATACATAAATAATGTATCCGCAAGCTTGTGTCTTGCAGCCGATAGCGTGTAAAATGTGATGCGTTTTGAGCCCAGACAGGTGGATACCAGTGTTATAACAACAGTATCAGCTTCACTACCACTCACAGAGGCACAGTGCCAACTTACTATCATGTGTGTAGTTATCCAATACACCTTTGACTAAAGTCATTTTGCTGTGCATTCACGTCTGGCTCACGTTGGCTGAGATATAGCCAACTGACTGCTAAGGTTGATGAGGAAAACACATCTGATTGCACTGCCATTATTAACTGCTCGCCTCAACCTCAACAAATGCCACATTGTATTCTCCCAGTTCAAGTTTTTTACATGACTAGAAATCATTAATACCCCACATATAATTTCACGCCTAATCCTTTTGTATTATGCCATCCTGTTGGCTAATGCTTGCTTTTTAAAAATACACTCAGTGAGCACTGGATTAGGTATTTATTACTTATTTTTTTGACTTAAGTCGTCTGCTGCTGTAGCCTATCCACTGAGAGATTTGATGCGTTGTGTGTTCAGAGATGATCTTCTGCATAGCACTATGCGTTACTGTCACATTCCTGTCAGCTTTTACCGGTCTGGTCCTTCTCCTTTGACCTCTCTCATTAACAAGGCATTTCTGCCCGCTGAACTGCTGCTCACTGGATGTTTTTTGTTTTTCACACCATTCTCTGCAAACTCTAGAGAATGACTGTGTGTGAAAAGCCCAGGAGATCAGCAGTTTCTGAGATACTCAAATCACCCTGTCCAGCACCAGCAATCACTCCACGGTCAAAGTCACTTAGATCATATTTTTTCCCCCTTCTGATGGTCGATGTGAACATTAACTGAAGCTCCTGTTGTAAGATGAAGCCGATTTATCGTGACTCCTGCCATTGTGTCATCCTTGAGTCTAAGAGTTAGTTTATTTTCCAAATATGTTGTTTTAGTCTCACAGTGTTAAAGGACATAAATTTCACTTGCCCACAAGAATAGTAATTATTCCCTGAGTGTGTCAATATTTTAGGAAAGTCAATGCAAGCACTTAGCCTTGAGACTGCATTGTAGATAATTTTGGACATGTTATTGACTGGTCGATCTAGGCGTTGTGAAAAGGGATATACATTTCACTACGTCACTGCAGAATAGAACCAGATTTTGGCCTGAATTCAACCTCAGTGAATTCAAAACGGTACTTTTTCCCAGAAATGCACAAATTCCCACAAATGCAATTTTCTGAATCAGTAATCACAAATTGTGTTTGTGAATAGTATTTACTTGCAAGTATTGAAATACCCTGCTAGTCTATTAAAATAAATAGACTAACTGTATCCTTATTTAACCTACTAAAGAATAGGGTAATTTATGTCCATTTAGAAAAGTAGCCGATATAAAATAATGTGGGTCATTTTTACGCCTCAATGTCTTACACAATCACATTTTAGAACTGTCTTACTTTCGATCCCTTTATGGATTCTGCAATATAATACATTGTGACATTTTTTATCTGTTGTTTCTTCTATCACACACATCTTTTGTCTTTTTTTTTTTCAAGGCTGCATACTAGAGCTTTAAAGAACTTGATTGTGTGTTTGCAATTCGTTTTACTAATTTAATTGATGTGACAAAAATGTTTGTATGCACACCGATGAAACAACAGCCCAATAATATTTAGAGTAAATTTAGAGTGATATTATTTCTGATTGCAAACATTGAATTCAGGATGAGCCAAATCTGCAACATTTATTTTGACCTAATTATATTTTGGCAAATAGTCCGAATGAGAATACTGTCCAAGTGACAATTTAAATCTCTGGCAGTACTACTGTAGAAATTAGAGTCATAGCAAACATTATGGTGCCCTGAAATGGCTGGGCTATGTTTAAAGCTGCAGTTTACATGGGGAAACCAAAATTGTCTAGTGATTGTGATTTTGTTCTGTTGCTATTTGACCCTGTCTTGGCTAGGTATTTTAGGTAAAAGAGATTTTAATCTCAATGTGACTTCCTAGTCAAATAAAGATTATATAAAATATATATATAAAAAAAGCTGAGAAACTGCACTTGTGAATTGATTGCTCAAAAATCTAAAACTGCAGAGTACAATTTTATTCACTTTTTTTCTTTACATTGTGTACCATTTCCGTTAATAAAATAAATACATACATATACATATTTTTCTTCAGAGACATTGAAATGGATTTTATCTTTACATGTTATTTCTGAGTTCAGAGTATACACTGAAATGCTGTTTAAACTTTGCCATACAGAGCTGTCCCTAGACAAAACATTGGCACCTTCTGATTCTTCTGCTTGAAACCCAATGCTCTTGGTGCTGCTGCAGGTAGGGGGCGTTTCTTTGCAGAATGGAGTCAACACGGTGCTGAAAACATTTTGGTCTATGCTGACTCCATAACCTCTCACAGTTCCTGCTGGCTTTTCAAACACGCTTTCATGCGGAAAACCTCCCATTCCACTTCATCCCAAAGGTGCTCTTTTGGATTGAGATATGAGGCATTTTCAGCTCACTGGAGTACACTGAAGTCACTGTCATGTTCCAGTATTCAGCTTAAGATGCATGCTTTTATATATTTATACAATATTACAACCGACCCCTTTGTAATTACTGAGCTCACCAGTGCTCTCTTTCTTCTTAATGATGTTCCAAACTATTTGATTGTGTAAGCTTATTGTTCCAATTACTTTTGGTCCCTAAAAATGATTGATTTTCTTATTTAGAACCTCATGTTGACAAATGCCAATAACATACTCCAAAGGAAATCAAAAGCCAAGAATCTTGACTAGATTCTGAAAGTGCTCTTGCACCTGCACTAAGGAAGCAGAAGCAAATTTGGAGCCATTATTGCCCCCCTTTGTATAAAAAGTCCTGTATGTGAAGCCAAAATTTATTTAAAAGCTGGGAATCTTGCACTTTACCCATATGTGAATTGTTTGATTACAAATCTAAAATTGTGGAGTGTAGAGACAAATCAAGCTGGAAAAAAGACATTTCATCCCTCCCTGTCTGCAATTCACCGTTCTGTAGTTGCAGCGAACAGCTCAACCTCTTGAAAGACTTGAAGGCTGTCTTGTTTGTGCCCACTGCTCCAAGAAGTTCAAGTGAAATTGGAGGTGAGCTAGCTTGCCAGCTGGCTAGCCCATAGCTTCTCAGCAAAAAGAGTCCAGTCACACGGTTTTCACTGCACAATGCTTGAAGAAAGCTTCATGGTTCAGTACAATTCTGCTTTGAATGTGACACATATATTATTTGTGTTGTCCCCCCTCCCACCCACATAGACACACTCGCACGCACACACACACATATACAATGTTTCCACCCCCACAAACATTGGAGTTAGTGTGTGTGTGTGTGTGTGTGTGTGTGTGCGGACGTGCAAGTATGTGCTATTTTTGTGAAAATGTTCAAGAAATATGAGAAAATTGGTCCCAGGAAGAATGTTCAGTTGGATGTACCATGAGCAGACTAAGCAAATTATCTTTAAAGTGCTGATGCCTGAATTCATTGTACATCTAACCAAAAGCCTTCCATGGATTTTAGCTTCTCACTAGAACCGCCTTCGGTGCCTATTAAATTAGCATGTACAAAACAGACTCGGTTCATCCACCACTGCATGTAAGTGTAGCAGCTCCAATTATACTTCAGTCGTCTTTGCTGATAGCTGAGTAATCATTCATCTGGTAGACTTATATCCTGCAGGCCTTTCATGTGGAGCCAATGAGTTACCTCCTGCAAATATCCCAAGAGAACGTTGGGCTTCAAAGTACCTGAGTTATATCATGCCACTGTGTTGTATGTATATCGAATAAATAAACATACTGCAGGGATGAGCCTTAAATACACATTTGTAATGGATATGCAGTGCCATGGCAATGCAAAGGGAGAGGAATCGATGCATTAGCAATGCTGTTTATTGAACACCTTTGTTTTAGCTGCATAAAGGTTTTTTAAATTTTATTTCACTATTATACAGAAGCCATATCGCTGAAGAACCCATGGTACATCAAGAATATTGGCACGACTGGGGGGTGGCACAACATGAAACAGAGTGCTGGAAGACCACCTAGCCATGCCAATATTCATGATATACCATACCAAGGGTTTAAGTGCCATATTGCTTATAATAATTCACATAAGAAACAAAACACAGCAAAGTAATCGTGTTTTTAATAGATTGTGTGGTGTACTAAGCAACAATAATTTGTTGTTTGGACCTACTTCAACCGGTTACATACAAACTAGCTAATGCTAGCTCTTCAACTAATGAATTGAATACTATCTTGTTGATTGGTGAAACTGAATGATTTGTAAAACTAATACAAATTAGCTAGTGACGTAACACTCTATGGTATCAGTTTTCCTTATTGTATACTGTTCATTGTTATGTTCCTGTGTTCTGTCCTGTGTTAGTTTATCATTGTTTATTATCTTTAGTCTTGTAATTTATTATTTTTCATATTCATGTCTGGTGTTTTGTTTATATTCATTAGTCTTTGCACTCGTCTTCCCCTGTGATGTCTGAGTCTGAATGTTTACAAGTCCAGTCACTCCCTTCTCTGCGTGCCCCACTATTCGGGTGTTTACGGTAGTTCGGGGGTTCAATCTTCCTTCCAATCTTGCATTCCTTCCTGCTTTCTCTCCATTTCATGTTTGTACATAGCACTAACTGTTGGACTGACCCCCTGGTTTTTAACCCTGGCCTGTGTTTTGACTCCGCTCTGTCTGCCCCTTTTGGAATTAAACCTCCCATTTATCTGCACCCCTGTCTGCTTTTGGTTCCTCTGTTCCCCCCGGCATAACAGAGGTTCCTCTGTCCTCCCCGCCATGACAGAAAAATGGCAGGTTTAATTCCAAAAGGGGCAGACAGAGCGGTGTCAAAAAACAGGCCAGGGTCAAAAACCAGTGGGTCAGTCCAACAAAGCAGAGGTACAGATATCCACAAAGCAAAGAAGAGTCCAGGGAAGCAGGCAGGGGTCAGAACCGGAAATCCAGCTAAACAAGGGCAAGGGCAAGGAAACAAGGAGGCTAGAACTGGGGGAAGGAATCAAGGGCTCAGACAAGAAAACAGGACAAGACGAACTAGCAGCGTGCAACTGAAAAGGACAGGTATAAATACACAGGGGAATGAGACAAACTAGGCGGGGCATGGGAGTGAGGGCGGTCTAACAAATAAACATCAGGTTCACATGTAATACAAACGGCTCCGGACTAGAGAGTAGACAATTGCAGAGAATCAGGAGATGCTTCGCTGAAACTAAGCTAATAATCAGTGATAGAATAGGGAGGTGGAGTTACAGAACAGAATTGAAACTGGAGATGCGTTAGTAAGTTAGTTAAGTGATTTAAATTACAAATACCCAAAACTAGTGAATGTTAGTTTGTTAGTTTGACAAACATATTAGTGTGTTAGTATAATTAGTACTGTACAAATTCTATGTTAGTTGGGATTAGTGTATTAGTGCTATGTACAAACATGAAATGGAGAGAAAGCAGGAAGTAAGGAATGAAAGATTGGAAGGAAGATTGAACCCCGGAACTACCGTAAAAACACCCGAATAGTGGGGCACGCAGACAAGAGAGTGAGTGGACTAGTAAACATTCAGACTCAGACATCACAGGGGAAGACGAGTGCAAAGACTAATGAATATAAACAAAACACCAGACATGAATATGAAAAATAATAAATTACAAGACTAAAGATAATAAACAATGATAAACTAACACAGGACGGAACACAGGAACATAACACATTAATGGACACCGCAATCGAGGTGCAGTTACTAAAGTAAGTAATGTTGACTAATCAAAAGTAATTAACCCAAAGCGGTCAAACGATATATTAAACTTTGCTGTTTGTGTAGGTTAATGGATCCATTAATGTTACAATATTTGAAAGGGTCAAACTATATTAAACCAATGTGAAAATGTTCTATATACCTGTGGTTTATTGGTGACTATAGCTCGGGTGGAAAGCTGTATTGACCAATGAGCTTCCAAGACCTATCTATTTTATAAAAATTCAATAATACTCACAGGTTTGTCTCATACTCACAATGTATCGTATTAAGTAATTGCTGCAGGAACAGTGGTTTCACTTGACTGCCTGTGAACTTTTACATCAACAGTATTTGAAGAATGTCAGCCATTTTGATTTAGTTACAGTTTGGTGAGACTGAGGGCATAATTCCAAAACGAAGTAGCATCCCTCACTCCTTATCACAGTCGATTACTAATAAATATTGAGTAACTTTGAGAGTTCATGTAAAATTTTTATGATAGCCTATTTATTCATATAAAGCATAGGAGTCATTTAATTTATTTTAATTAATACTGATGACATGGCTATTTGTGTTATTTGAAGTGTAATTTGTCTCAGTTACGTGATCAGGTTATCCAATTAATTTCAGAATATCTTTGGCTGAATTGCTGAATATTACTCAAGAACATATCAATCATTGGTAAGTGAAATATATTCCAGTCATGTAAGTACGATTTGTCCAGTATGACATTTTTAGCCTTTTCATAATTGCATTTGATAGATGACAGTGAACAGAAACACAAGAATAATGATTGGTTTAAATGCAAGGCTTGTGCATTTGAACATTGCATTTATTCATTTCTGGATGTTCAAAAAAATAATAATGAACGCATGCAAATAAAGCTTTATTGCATGGCCTTTCAAAGACTGTAATTTTTTATGATGCCAACTTGTTTTCCTGTTTCTAACAAAGAACTGAATGAACAGCGTCGTCTGTCAATGAAGTTGTGTTGTCAGAGCGCCTGCATCTCCACAAATTGGGCCGTTGTATTCTTCTCTTTCCCGCCCGGCACCGCTGGTCCTGCGACACCGTCGCTCCTGTCTGTAATTGAGTCGACGGGTGGAGACGGGGGTGGAGAACGAGTGCGGCGAGTGTCTGTGTGAGTTCTGCGCGCGCTTGAACCGGTGGCACGCCAGGGTCAGACAGGCTGGAGCGCGGTGGAGTGTGTGTGTGTGTGAAGTGTGAGGGTCCGGGGCTGTCGGGGTCAGACAGGCAGTGGAGTGTGTGTGTGAAGTGTGAGGGGTCACACAGGCTGGAGTGTGGTGGAGTGTGTGTGTGAAGTGTGAGGGATCACACAGGCTGGAGTGTGGTGGAGTGTGTGTGTGAAGTGTGAGGGTCCAGGGCCGTCGGGGTGTGGACATGAGGTTGGCTGCTCACCTCCATCACACTCCATTTTCCTCACTGCCAGGAGAAAAAACAACAACAATGTCTGCTGGCAGAAGAGACCGTTCAGCCCGCAGGACAGAATCAAAGATGATTCATCCCTGCATTTCATCACCACACTGATTGCTCATGAATAGGTTCAGAGAGCAACCCCCCCCCCCCTCCGTCTCTCTCTTTCTCTCTCCCCCTCTCTTTCTCTCTCTCTCTCTCGCTCTCTCTGTCTTGTCTGTGTTTCTCTCAAATTTTAACTACAGCAGCGCAAACAGTGTGGTAATGACCACAGTGAGTAGGCAATGTAATAATAATAGTAATAATAATAATAATAATAATAATAATAATAATAATAATGCAGACAAACAAGAAAATGAAAAAAACTAAAAACATTAATGAATAATTAAAATGAATATACTCTTGTTTGTCAATCAGTTTCCTTCAGCCTATGGCAGGTTATTCTCTCTCCCTTTCTCTCTCTTTTTCTGTCTCTCTCTTTCCCTCTCTCTCTCTCTCTCCCTCCCTGTCGGACTTACTTACCCCTTACAGAAAGCACAGCCCCTGTCACAGTCTGCAAGCCCTCACTTCCTCTTTTCTGCCTCCGTCTCTTCCATCTCTCTTTTTGTGAATTCACGAGAATTCCCAAGACCGTGATCTTTAAGAGCTTGTTTTGATCTCCGCCATTCTGAAATGTCGCTCAGGTTCGATAGGAAAGCCGTTCAGGAATGCCCTGGCGTACGGGCAGGATATCCGTGATTGATACCCTCGCTGTGTCGCGTGCGTGCTGATGCAAATTACATTTATCTTCATTATTGTTTTCTGTGGTTATTCTCCCATCAGTGAGAGAGGCAGTTTCCTATACCGCCTGTCATAAAAGGTTTCGCATTTATGGATCTTTCCTGGGAAGTGAACATGTTTCTGTGTTCTTCTGCAGAGGAAAGGGCACAATCGCATCTGGATTGTTAATTTGCTTCAGCGATGCAGAGCACGGTAGTGCAGACAGAATGTCACGAGTGCCGTTCCGTAATTGCTGGCTAAAGTCAGTTCTCAAACCACATCACAAAATGGCAACTATAAAAACATCACAGCTACAAAATTGCCGTGTTATTCATTGTTTCCCACAATGCATTTTTTTAGTTTTAGTTCAAGAATATAACGATATCTTTAGGTTTCCATTCATACCATATCATAACAACAAAGGTTTGCTGTCAATTCACGTGGTACTGACCCACTGCAGTTGACATGTTGTCAGACACTGCTGTCTTAAATATTCTGTCCTCTTGCTTTTTGGTGGGTTATGAATGATGAATTATGAACATGTCCCTGCACCCTATACTCTTAAATAAAGGTACAAAAAGTGCCTAAAAAGGTACAAATGCGTGTCCCTGGGGTGGTACCCTATACAATAAAATTGTACCCCTAGCCTACCTATACTCACTGTAATTTGTACCTTTTTGATTGGAAGAACATTACTGTACTTTCATGGTACATTTGGGAAATTTGAAGAAAAAAGGTACTTCCACTGTCACGTTATTTCTGACAGTGTAAGGCAGGTGATGGGGCAATGGCTGTGCGCCATGGTCTGAGAACGCCAGCACCCGGTCCTGGTGCAGATCCTCTCCTTAAGCTACTCTGACAAATGAGCCGTCTTTCACTGCCCCTGTGAATCATGCCTTTAGCCTGTGACAGTGAGGTGTGTTCCAGCCAAGCTTCGTTAATGGGACTGAAATGCAGTGTGTGTGAGGCCTTCTCCCAGACAGCCAGATTACTCTGCGCCATAATGAGTGGAGAAGAGAAGCGTTGATGGCTTTTTGGATGAGGTGGAGGCATTAGGTCCATTTTAGGTGCGCGATTGCTTTCACCTCTAATTGAGTCACAATTTGATGTTTGTCTTCCCCCTCCCCTGTCTTTTTTTGACAAAATGGCTGCCTGTGTCAGTTAAGGACACCCATTTCCACACCGGGGTGAAATGTCTTCTCTCTCTGAGATGCACAGCCCTGGCCAAGTCTCATATACCAAAATACTCAAAATACCATCTTCTGTGTGATTTTCAGTCATGTATTGGGATGGAGTTACATTCCCCATGTGTATTCATATTTTTATACTTTTTAAATATGTGTATTAAGTTTGGTATTGTGATGGTAGAGAAGCTCAAATCAACACCATATACATTTATCTTTTAAACATTTGGCAGAGGCTTTTATCCAGAGCTTACTCAACTTATGTTCTTTTAAATACCACCCGTTTATACAGCTGAAGATTTGCAGAAATGATTCAGGTTAAGTACCTCACTCAAGGGTATATAAGGAGCTCTCCACCTGGGAAAGAAACAGCGGAGTTATAAGCCCTCTTCACTAACCACTACGCTGCACCGCCGGCCCGGGAATGACAATGAAATGGAAGAAATGAAAGACCTGATCAATATTGGTTGGTTTCTAAAGGAATGAGGAAGAATGAGGATATGTAGTAGTTCTCCTCACCTGTTCCTTGGACCATATGGGTGAATAGCCCTGTGTCAGATCTTGGGTCCTCAATCTCTTGAACTCCCAGGTTGAAATTTCCCCCGGGTGCTTCAGGGATATATCCAAATCAAACACTTCCTCCACTTCCTACACTTTGCTGCTGCACTTCTATTGTTCTATTTATTATTTTGATGGGCACCCAAAATGAATAGCAGAAAAGGCGCTCAAGTGAAATTGATTGTTTTCCAGCAACCTTAAAGGTCCAATTTCACAATTATGGGTCCTTTCCAAATTCTTGTACTGTAGGTTTACTGTACCTGTGACCAGACAATTTGTCAACATGCCTTATAAAATATCAAACGTTGATAAATTATTGTGATGCTCAGAATTCTATGCATTTTTCTCATGGTTTTTCTGTCAATACTCTTTACTTTGAACAAGGACTTTTGGTTTGCATGTTGTGCTACTCTAACCAAACCTACTCTTACTGTCAACTGACCTATGTCCCGCTGCCTATGTCGATGATCTTTTTCAAAGACGTGACCAAGTTATTGTTAAAACATCAATAATATCTTAAAAGGGCCTTAATTTATGAAATCAGGGTCATAGCGCATCTTGTCTTCTAAAACTTCACAGTAGTTGTAGGAGTCACTCGTGGCAATGGTAATGGATTAGACATAACTAGATATTACTTTTTAATGGTATCACTGGACTGTCATATTCCATCATCTATTACTGTCAATATACTGTATTGAACAACCTTGACAGGATATCCCAGTGCCTCTCTCCTATACTGCTGAATTAAGCACAGAACCCCAGCTCTCTTGAGCCTCACGCTGACAGCTCCCCTCCTCAGCAGATGGTAACTTAGGCTGCGAGATATACTCTACCTCCTCCCTGTGGTGACAAACTCCAGCGCTGACACGGGCGTTGCCAAGCATGCACTGGGAACAGGTCACGGTGGGCGCATAAATCTCAATGGGGATAAGACTGCAAGCATCGCATAACAAAACGTGATGAAATCAAGCGATTCTGGAAACTCACCGTTCAACTCACTGCTGTTTCTTTTTGGAAAATGCCTCGCTACATTCTGCTGCATAGTTTTCAGATGGTGCCATTTCAATCTCATTCATGTATAGCTAGTTATTTTGAATGTGTAAAGCTTCAACACCCTTGAGAATAAACATTGGTCTATGAAATTTGGCTACAATATAGAATAAATTATTCAGAAATAATAATATTTATGTTGTTTAGAATCAATAGATATTTTGCAAGATATAACTGGACGTTCATACGACCCACGCTCTAGTAATGAGCAAAATCCTCTGGCTCACAGAGGGATAGATTTATCCACTCCTTTCTAAATTTGTATCTTCAGCGAGTTCAGCATTTGTGTCTATACTGGAAGTTATTCCGCACAAGACCTGAGTTGACACTCAGCAGTTAGAACACACCGGAACAGAACAAATAGATGTAATTTGCTCTCAGAGTACAGAAAGTCACTCAAGAGGGCACAACCAGTTTATTCGACAACTCAGACATGAAATCATAGAGAAAAGATATATATTCAATGTAAGGCTGCAGGTTAGGGGAACTATTGGTATGTAGTTGAAGTGCAGTTTTATGCTTCTTACATTACATTAACGGCATTTGGCAGACACTCTTATCCAGAGCGATATACAGTTGATTAGACTAAGCAGGAATCCTCCCCTGGAGCAATGCAGGGTTAAGGGCCTTGCTGAAGGGCCCAACGGCTGTGCGGATCTTATTGTGGCTACACCGGGGATTGAACCACCAACCTTGCGTGTCCCAGTCATGTACTTTAACCACTACGCTACAGGCCGCCCAGTTAATGGTTAATTTCCTGTGTTCTGCTCTATGTGAATATGCTGTAGTAATCAACATGTCTGGCCACTTGTTCTGATGCTGTCACTTTGAGGAAACCTGCTGAAGGTCACTAGTTCATTCAGCAAAGGGCCTCGTCTGGACCCAGCCTGAATAGGGTTTTTCAGAATAAAAGCAATGGTGAATCTTAAATGTCACTCAAGAAAGACCAAAAGAATTCCAAGGTTTTACCACTAATGGCCTCGCCAGTGGGTTTTTTGGCTTGCTTCCAATTTATATGGAGCACCAACTGTTGTCACTGATGGAAATGATGCACCTGATGACCCAGTCACTTCCTTCCCATGCCATTTGTAGATTTGTGCTTTTTTTGCTTTGAAGGTTAGATTTACTGAAGGATTATGGATCTGGAAAATGTTAATGTTGAATACAAAAAGCACTCAGCTGGCCAGATAGTTTGCAGCCATTCATACCGATGGTGACACAGAGTGCCTTTGCCGTAGGCTAACATTTTTATATGCATATGCATTTCTAAGATGTTGATTTAAAAAAGGATGCCATTTTGAACATTAAGTTAATTCAGCATTCCAACCAACTCAAAATTCTGAGCTATTAAGAATGCCTAAAAGTTCTCAAAGCAGTGCATTAATGCTCTTATTAATCCAAAGCAATGCAATTATGCCAATTACTATAGAACTACTTTTAATGGATTGCCTCTTTGCCAGTTGCAAGCAGCCCTAACTGGTTTAGCCGTATGGTGATAATTTATTCTTTGCACCATTCCTGTGGCTCTTCAATGCTGCCAGTTCCAGTTGTAATTCTTCACAGCAAAAGAAAAAACCCTGCTCAAAGGTACGTTGAAATGTTATTCCTTGTTGTCATTATGGAACGCAATCCTCTCCCAGGAAAATCCTTTGGTCCTAATGTCCAGCCGAAGGTCAATGTTTTTTTAGCTCTCTTTTCATGTTTATTATTAGTTTTCTTTAAGTTCTCCTCTTTGGTAAGTTTTGACCATGTGGGAAATGAGAGCAGTACTGCTTATCCTGTGATAAATTATGAATTGAAAATTTTATAAGAAGTCAAGGCAGTTTCATTTAGTGTGTATAGTTGTTTTATTCAAAATGTTTGTCCACAGAAACCAACTTCAAAACAACGTCAACGGTCTTACAGTACCCGTAAAATGTGCACTTAAGGAAGAGAGATGTGTTTTTACTTTCAACATACTCTTTCAACACTCTTTCTTGCAAACTTACCCAATATTTGTTCTCTGAGGAAAAACATGATAGCATTCTGAAAAGCTTTTTTTGTTTGTGTAATCATCCATCCATCCATCCATTATCTGAACCCGCTTATCCTGAACAGGGTCGCAAGGGGGCTGGAGCCTATCCCAGCATACATTGGGCAAAAGGCAGGAATACACCCTGGACAGGTCGCCAGTCCATCACAGGGCACACACACCATTCACTCACACACTCATGCCTACAGGCAATTTAGACTACAATCAGCCTATCCTGCATGTCTTTGGACTGTGGGAGGAAACCAGAGTACCCGGAGGAAACCCACGCAGACACGGGGAGAACGTGCAAACTCCGCACAGAGAGGCCCCGGCCGACGGGGATTCGAACCCAGGACCTCCTTGCTGCGAGGCGGCAGTGCTACCCACTGCACCATCCGTGCCGCCTGTGTAATCATTTGAAATTGTATTTATTGACGCTTTTATCCAAAGCCACTTGATTAGACTGACTGGGGACAATCCCCCCTAGAGCAATGTGGGGTTAAGGGCCTTGCTCAAGGGCCCGACAGCGGATCTTATTGTGGCTAAACCGGGATTCGAACCACCGACCTTGTGAGTCCCAGTCATGTACATTAGCTACTACTTGTTTGTTTGTTTGTTTGTTTATTAACACACAGTACCCACTTTAAGTGCATGCTGCCTCTGTGCAAGCAGTAAGAGCAGTGGCTGCTTGTGTTTGGTGCTGGAGCCAGGTTGTCCCCAACACATGACGGCATCGCGTGCCAAACACACCGATCCTAGTGATTCTGGGCCACTTCCACCAGAGCAGCATGAATGGCATTAAATCCAAATTTAATCTCTTCCTGGCTTGATCATATGCTGTCACATTGCTCTCTCTGTCTCATTGTCTAGTCAGATTATATTAAACTACAAACAGATTCAATGACAAATATGACAATACAGTGTTGTTATTTTATGCATAGTCGGGTCTGGTCTGGATAATATCTGCCTTAAGACCTGAAGTCTCAGGGCTGGGCTGTTGTGGGTTTTTTTTTGCATTCATTAATTTTTTTAACAGTGGAATTTTTTATCACTGGCAACAAGATATATCATTTGAAAGTGTTAAAACTCATGGTTCTATCTTCATAACCTATTTTAAAATGTCATTGCTTTAGTGACAACAGTTACTTATTTTGTAACGTGGGTAGAAAAACAAAGGGTCGGGGGACCTTGCCTTCTCTGCACTTTATAACTCCTTATACTACACAAACTAGGGTAATGTCAGTGTTTCTTTTTACGGCCCAGGTCCAGCAAACCAAATGCATAATAATACAATTCCAAATTACTTGGAGAAGCATTGATAGAATGTCGATTGTTTACTGGAGGAATTATCATTCTTGTCTGTTTCGCCATTGCAAACTTCAAAATAAGTACTTCTCCATAGGAATGCTATTACCTCCGTTTTTTTGTATAGGCTCTCTGAAACAAGAAGAGCCTATGCACGAGCTTATCTGACCTGTATCGGTAATCAATTTGTCCAGTGTTTTGGCTGTGGCTCTATTGTGTTTCAAAGCGTGCCAGGCACCACTACAATAATCTGTATCCACTCAAAAATAGAAAATCTTTTCAGTGAGAAAACAATCTTCCACTTCCATGTGTTTGAGCTTCTGCAACTTTGATTTCGTAATAGAGTAATTCTGAGTCTTTGAAAACAAACCCCAAAGGCATACCTTTCAGAAGAAACCAGGATTATGCCTGTATTCAAAAGGTTTAAGAATAGTAGCCATTTTATTTTGGGTATGTACATTTTAAGCTTGTGTAAAGAAACAGGGTGATACCCAAGGGGTTAAAGATATTCTATTTTTGGTACCTGTAATATTTATAAATATAATTTATGTAATTCAATTGTACTATCACATTTTTATGGCCTGATCCCTGTCATTTCATATGTTTAGCCATACGCTCGTTTAAGAGTCCGTTTAAATAAATGTTGCTGTATCTAATATTATGGGACATATGATATATTATGAGAAACCTGTTAATGAACATCTAATAAGCAGTTATTAAGCCCGTAATAAGCAGTTAATAAATAATACAAAGGTCTCTGTTCGTTTATGTCTTAGGACTGAACAGCAGCACACAAACTGTATTGCATCACAAACTCAAAAGTTTTTTTTTTTCTATTCTCGGCAAGCACCTCGTGATTTGCTTTTCTTTGACCTGCACTGACAACGCTGCAGCCTGTGCAGCCTGCGCTACAGGTCACACAGTGCTACAGGAGAGATACTGCATATGTGTATATCTCACTGACAGGAAGTGGTGGCCTGTGGCGTCTTGGCGTACTCATTTGGAGAAGCTAATGGAGTGGGATACAGTAACAGACTTAAACCCACACTGCCTTCACCAGGATGAGGGCAGTTGTGCACTGCTACGGTGAACTCCGGCTCCTAGTTTACCATTTACACTGCATAGTGTGTGGGCTGGAGGGCTCCGTCTGCGAACATAGCGAGTGCCGTTGACGACTTTGCCACCTGGGACTTTTCTTGGCTCGTTCTTACAAGAAAGGAAGCAGCTCCCATGTGGCCAAATTGCTTCTTCTGTTCAAGAACCTACTCTTTTACTCACACGGCACACAGTCATAGTCCGCAGATATGATTACACCTTCAGGCTCTTCTCTGTCTAATTGGATAATTAGCTGCCAAGTTGGTATGAAATATCTTTATGAGGATCACCGCAGTTCTGTTTCTCTACGCCTGTACCCACCAATTTAATATTTTATATAGGCCCACATATGACCTCATCACTACTTAGTTTGGCAGTTCAATATGAGATAAGAACATAGGAGGTTTATTTTCAGTACTGTACATTTACATTACAAGGTATTTAGCGTGTTACATGTTGTTGGCTTTAACTGGCAAGCTGAACAGATTTAGTGCTTGTGATTCTGTATGATCTGAGTTATGTAAGCCTTCAACTTGTATGCCAGCGTGTTAATACAAATACTTAATCAGCCAATCATGCGGCAGCAACTAAGTGTATAAAATCATGCAGCTGTTTTCTGACCAAATGTCAGAATTGGGAAGAAATGTGATCCAAGTGACTTTGACTGGTCTGGAATGATTGTTGGTGTCAGACAGGGTGATTTCAATATCTCAGAAACCGCTGATCTTCTGGGATTTTCACACACAACAGTCTCTAGAGTTTGCAGAGAATGGTAAAAAATAAAAAAAATAAAAGAAAATAATGAAATCCAGTGAGCAGCATTTATGTGGGAAAAAATGCCTGGTTAATGAGAGACGTCAGTGGAGAAGGGCCAGACAGGTCATAGCTGACAGGAAGGTGACAGTAACAAAATAACCACACATTACAACAGTGGTATGCAGAAGATCATCATAAGTGGATAGACTTCAGCAGCAGTTGACTATTAAGTAAAAAAAATATTCTAATAAATGCTCACTGAGTGTATATCCTATACATGATATTTTTAATTAATCCAATGTCTTCTAGAAACAGCAGTATAGCACCATAGTGTATCTCTACAACCTGTAGATAAATATTTATTTATATCCCTCAGGTTACAGAATTTTCTGATTTTAAAAAGAGCCATTCACTGTGAAAGGACTGCTTATATTTCCCTTTGTAAATATAAATGTATTTTTATTAAGAGAGATACTACATTTGACTTTTTTGCGTAGGATACATTTTACCAAGGGAGGTTCTAACCTGTGATGTCATTTTTACTAATTACGTGGGTAACTACATTGGAGCATATGGACAGAATAAAATAATGAGCTACTATCGTTTTACACAATCACTGATCATGTCCTTCATGTGTTCTGTCTTTATTGTGAATTAAATAGATAAATAAAATATTTACAGATACAGTCAGTAATTAATAAATAATATGCACATATGAATTGGACAATCATGGTATTCAATGTTATAGCATATAGGTTATATACTTAGGTTTATAGCAATAAAATGACCTGCTTGCCTATCCAGAGATTGATATACTATCCCATACATAGATAGTGCAGTATATCATGTACTTGCTACATGAGGAATTCCTACTTTTAGGACTCCCCATCATTTCTAATGGAGATTCATGTGGAGCATATACAAAGCAGTCTCATAAAATGTGACTACAAACATAAGTCCTGCACTTGTGAGATTGTCCTGTTCTGAGAGCTTTTATTAATTAATTAATTAATTAATTAATTATTTAATTAATAACTTATTTTTATTTCCTGTAAATTTGTATCTGTCATGTGGTGGTTGCATGTATGGAATAAAAACAAAAAACAAAAAAAAACAATCAAATCTCTCTGGCAGAGTCTCCAAAGCAGACTCTATGTTACAGACAAAGATAAATTAGTGCCAAAATGCAAGTGAAGAGTTTACATTTAATGTGGTGTCTGTTCATACCGTATTAATATGATCTAAGGACCTTGGAGTTTGAATAAAAAAGACTTTGTTGATCTTTGAAAATGAAGGACAAGGATTTGTATGGGATTAAAATCATAGGAGTAATACATAATAAATACAGTTGCAGAACATACTGGGCTGGAGGTAGTCCCGTGCGAATAGGGCTTCATTGGCAGTGCACATTTCCTTTCATGTCTGCAGTTCTGTTCTCAGACAATTGCAAATTGATACGTTCAATTATGAATACTTTTCCCCTGACAATGCTACAGCACACTGTATTTTATTGTATACATTTACATTTATGGAAACACCCAATTGAATATTGCAAAATATCATTTTCAAGTCATACCTCTTTGAAAGTGTCCCTTTTTCCTACAACACAGTACATTTACGAAAGAAAGAAAATATCTATACAAATTTAGTTTTGACTTTTTCCTTTCTGAGAGTGAAATTACACCCCCATTCTCCCTGTTGCTGTTGATTCCAGTGGGCAGTCCTCTCGAAAAGCGAGATTGCTCATCTCTCATGGCAAATGTTGCAATCACTTGGCTATACGATAGCACTTAATGCACTCTGGCAGTCCTCGAAAGGTGATTAAACTGAAAAAAATTGCATGTGTACCCAGCATTCGGGCGGAAAAAGATCAAAGATCGTCCCATTGAAGTCGTGCTTCAAGCATGTTGTGGTATGTTATACATGCTCTTATACTCCCACCTACGTGTTGCCTCCACATTTTAACTTGCGGTCAAAATGTATGTTGAAAGCATATTGTGACCTTGGAATTATAAGGTTCTATCTGAATGCTGAGTGGTTTTAAGATATTGAGCTTCAAAGATACCAAAGTGAATGGGCTCCAAGTTGATGAAAACTTTTAAATTCAGCATTTTTTCATACTTTTTAACAGTATTTTTGTGTAAACCTTCACACATATAGTATTTAGTGCCCTATAAACAACATAACTCATTTTTGTCAAAAATGTCAGATCCTTATAAATCTATGATCTCGATACAGTATGTTAGTGAGCATAATGAACGTATGCAGGGTGCTGAAAAAAAATATAAAGAGAGGTAGGACAAATACTATATATTCTTATGGAGTTCTTAAAACTATTGCTTAAAAAAAGATCCAAGGACAAGTATAATGATAAGATGAGCTGCTGATAGAAGTCCTATCATTCCACTGAATTTGCTTTGAGAGGAGATTACCTGAAGAGTGCTATAGAAAGACTGACAGATAATTGCTAAATTTTGTAGTGCTGTGACATTGACAAGCTAAAGGGCTGTTACCACTCACCGTGACTGCTATTTTTAGATCTCAAAGGGAAAGCTGTAAAGCTATTTGTTGAAATATCTGCTATGATATGTCGAGCAAAATAGTGCTATTTGCAGGATGCTTGCAATATGGTGATCACTTTAAAGACAATTGCCAATCTAATTGAGCACTTCCTGTACTTCTAATGCTTATTTGATAAAATGCTGTTGGACATTAATTTAAGATATACTACAATATTTTATTAGTTTTATTTTATTTTTACTTTGCCTATTTAAAGGGCTGCAATTTGTTCTCCCAACCCAAATTAAAGCAAAAATGCTCACTGTACGAATGCATACGGACTGAATTCCATGTCTACATGGGTTTCCTACATGGGAGAGTCTACATAAATTGGCCGTAGGTATGAGTGTGTGAGTGAATGGTGTGTGTGTGTGCCATTTGGAGGATTGGCGACCTGTCCTGGTTGTATTCCTGCCTCTCGCCAAATGGGTGCTTCGAATAACAATACAGAATATGGCTATGGATATTATACGAATAAGGACAACAGCGAAATGGCTGCCATCACTACACATAGGGCTGAATTGTTCTGTCTGTTCCCAGCTGTGCTCTGTGGGCTGTGCAATGAAATAACTATAGTTAAAGCATCATGTTGGCTTCCCCCATATCGTTTGTAAATCTCCCGGGAAGTTCTCCAGCAAGGCCGTTCCTCAACCGTGGAATGCCTTCACAGTTGGAAAAAGCTATCTCCATCTTGGACCCTGCCACTACAGTAATGGACACTACATTTTCTCTCTCCAGAGGCACTGGGGCACTACCCAGCTTGGCCCCTTTATGACAAGAGCCAGGACCCACAAATCCCAGCCCTGCCACACAGTCAAAGCCACACCAATGAGTCATGCTAGACAGGCTACGGTGCTTTTCCCAAAGGAAGTCAGGGCCAGGGTTGATGGAGGACAGTTTGAAGCATTACTGCAAGTGTTTCAATTGTCTTCACACTGTATGTGTAGCGGTGTGGAGAAGTGTTCATGGACCACAAATCTGACCCCAAGGTTGCAAGTTCCAGTCGTAAGTAGAAAATCGCTGTTGTGCTGTACTCTTGAGCATTATCCTGGGGCAAAGTTGTTTGTAATTACAACGATCCAATTAACACATTACCGTGGAAGCTGCCTTCAATTAATGAACAAAACATAACAATGTGAAAAACAATACCATGAAAGAGATTTTTCTTCCTCAGGCAACTTGAGAAGTTCAGGGTGTCAAGAGGGGATGTTTCAGCTCTATCGTACTGTGATTGAATCCACACCCACTTTCACAATAACAGTCTACTCTGCTGCTCAGCAGAGAAAACAATTGGACAGAATTGTACATACAGTAGAGCTTCAAAAATCATTGGCTACAAGACCTCTCTCGGAGAAACACAAGTCCATGGGGTTGGACTGAAAATCTTCACTCTCCTCCCCTCAGGAAATAGGTTCTGGTCAATCAAATCCAGAAATTTCCAGAACAGTACCTATCCAGTGACTGTTCACATTTGCACTCATTGTGCAAGCACTTCTTTAATCTCTCATTCTATAGTACAGTAAATGCACATGTATAGCATCATCTGTATGGTTTCATTAACTGTCTCATCTAGCTGCTTTTTAGATGTCTTGTGTTGTATCTTGTCTATTTCTGTCATTGCAAGTGCACTACAACACATTCCTAACAACTGTTACGGTTGATTTGACAAAGTTTACAAGGTTACATATACAGTAAATTATGCAGCAACAAATTATAGTTTTACTTTTGTCCTGGATCAGGTCGACTCACTGAATTAGAGGGTAGGAATAGGAAGGTAGTGTTGTATTGTATGCTAATACCCACCCTAATCTGGTCTAGAACTATCTCTCTCTGAGAGTAGATGATGTCCTTCCTATTGGGATTGAAAATTAGGAAGAAGACAGCAGAAAAGTTGAAAAGGGGGAATGGGGATAAGTGATGAATGTGTGCGGGTGAAAGCCAGAGGCAGACACTTTCCTGTGATTAACAGCTGTTCTTGGAAGCTGTCCCCCTCTCTTACCCTCTCTCTTCTCCTCTTTATTTCTGCTGAAATCCCTCACTGCATTCGTAATGCCTGTGGCAATGTCGCTGATCTCCAGCAGAGAGACTTGCGCTTATATTGAAGTGTTTGTTTCATAAAGAGTCAGAGGTTTTACATTGAGACCCGTTATCCATTTTGGCTTTTGAGGAGGCTAAGTCACCAGGCTCTGTGATAGCACAGCCAACTCCACGCCTGTCTCTCTGCATTAAAACTCTCTTATTATCCTCGCCCTGACTTTTTCTCCAGCTTTCCATCTTATTTGTAATAATATATCGATTTTCATACTCGTTGTTTACTTTGAAAAGAGGATAATGTAATTTATTTTCTCAGAGCTCATGAGGTTTCAATGTTCTTAAAACACATACGCCTTACAGTTTTTTTTTGTTTTGTTTTCACATACACACCAGTCTCCTCAAGCCAGCCTTTCCCTAATAGAGCCCACTGCAGCCCATTGTGTGGTGCTAAACTTGTCCCGAGCTACCTGTTGATTGCAATCTGGTCTGTCAATAACGGTTTGTTTTGCGAGGGCGCCGGTGTCTTTGCCGATGCGCCGTGGTAATGGGCTGGACGAGCCCGGCGGCGCTTTGGCGGGGCTGAAGAATGGACTCATCACAGAGGTTCCTCAGGTGACGGGGTTTAATAACATCGCCCGCCCGCCAACGAGCCGTCCCATTGGCCTGCTCGTCAGCGAGGCGGCGTTCTGTCACCGGGCGGGCGCGGAGGTCAGCACGTGCCCAGACCGTCGTTACGGCGTAATTGCTTTCTCATAATCAAGCTGGGAAGAACCTGAGCCGCTGAGACACAGGCGTCCATTTTAAAGCTCTGCTCCTCTCTTCTCTCCCCTCAAGGATTAGGTATTTCAAATAAAGTGCAATGAGTACCCAAAATAAGTACACAAAATCTATGCCGTTTTGCTTCATTGTGGATGATAGAGGGTTTTAAATCTGGAATATCTTCAATTATAGATGCCGTATTTATAGAATAGTTGTAAGTACGTCTTAGTATGCATTCCGGGTTAAAAATAGAGTGTGTGTGTGTGTGTTTGTTTGCATGTGGGTGTGTGCTTGTGTGTGTGTGTGAGAGAGGGAGAGAGAATGCGAAAGAGACATTAACAGCACTCTTTCTGTACGCTTACTCAGTCTGGTAATGTGTCACATTTGGCATATTGAGCTTTGCTTCTTGTGATACGGGTATTATTGTTTTTTTCAAAAGAGACTGAGAAGAGCAGGCCATGCACTTTTAAAGATGGCAGCGGCATCAACACATTTTTATCTCTAATGAGCTGCTAAATGTTACCGTTACAGCTATACAGCGTGCATGGTGGTAAAATATTATGTAATGCTATAGGGAACATTAAGTGCTCGATAACAAGCCAAAATAAGAAGACTGCCTGGAAGTAGTCCAGCAGTATACAGCTGGTAGAGAGAAAACTGTAGCATCACTGAGAGAAAGATTTTAATATTTCATTTTCAACAGTACACATACGGTAATGCATGTAGACTGCTGCTGAATATTGAGTCTTTCCAGCTATCAAACCGCAATAAAAACTAGATGGCACAGTATTTTTAGTGAAAGCGCAATTCGATAATTTTGGCGTATTGCAAAGAAAGATCACATTAAACCACATACCCACAAAAGGCTGGAACAAACAGTCACAGAATTAAAGTTCTGTGGGTCATCGTGTGCAAGTATTTGTTCCCTCTTTACAATCCACCACTTGTTTTTCACTAACTAGCTGTCCACACACAAATAAAGGTAGGAAAAGTACGTATAAGTTTACAAATGCTTGTTGCTGGGGCAGTACCCTATAGGTACATGAAAGTGTTCCCCTACCCAGCAATATCTAATTAATTTGTACCTTTTTTGGTTGGGAAAACATACTAATTTCTACCCAAAGAGAACATTCACTGTCATTTCTGGGTACATTTGGGAAATTTGATCCTTGAAGAGCACAAATGTACCTCCGCTGTCACTTTATTTCTGAGAGTGTGTGGTTTCTGCATTGCAGCGTGGCATTGCAAGATGCTCTGTGGCAGCAGGCGGTGGATTAAGAACCTTTAAGTATGCCAAGTCTAATGTTTGTCCCAGGTGGAATGTAAAAAAAAAATGCAGGACTTCAATACTTTGGCACACAGAATAGACACACTATCACCCTGGCAAAGCTGTTCTTTTGGCTTGGCACTGCAGTGGAAGTATGTGGCTCTGGTCGTGTTGTGAAATTCATAACAATATGTTCTTTTTGCTCAGCCTTGTTTAAGGAGGCGCTGTGACAAACGGCTTAGGTTTTTAACACTTTGCAGTGATGAATTATGCAGTTTTCCAGACAGTAAGAATGCTATTTTATATTTGTGGACTTTAAAAAATGAATTATGAAATAGTAAAGTTATACTGCCAGAACCAAGATTGTTTGAATGTTTGAACTGCACTCAAAATAAAAATGCATAAAATACAGTGTCATAGGGTTTGTGGTTTTTATTCGCTGTTTATTCGAATTGGCACGTTACATTACGTTACATTGTTATATAGCTGACACTTTTATTCCAAGCGACTTGCAGCTGATTAGACTACACAGGAGACAATCTCCTCTGGAGCAATGTGGGGTTAAGGGCCTTGCTCAAGGGCCCAACAGCTGTGCCGATCTTATTGTGGCTACACCAGGGATCGAACCACGAACCTTAACCACTAGGCTACAGGCTGCCCATGTCTCTGAAAACATACCATAGTTGTTTTAATGTGTATTTATCTATGCATTTTGATTACTATACAATCCAGTAAAGTTGAAGCGGGGGTTATAGTTGGACGCTTTCCGTTGGGTGCACATTGGAACGGAGTGTAGGTTGGTTGTTATGACAGCACTCTGATGGAAGCATCATTGCAAAGCTGCATACACCCAGCTCCTCATCGGGATCCACTCCACTGACCGCCTACCTAGCATTATCTACACAAAGAGCATTAACAGTGCTCTGCTAATGGCTTTCCCTTAGTCCCATCGCATGACTGCAGGCCCAGTGCTACTCATATTAAGGTATAATCAAATGTGTCAACTAACAAAAAAAAGAAAATTATTAGCAACAGAATAGTCCATTGAAGCAGAATAATCAGATGTAGGTTAATGTCGCGATTAACATACGAGGGGCACGGTGATTGAGATTATGTGCACTGGGCCATAATGCAACTGCATCAGCTACTGTAAATCGTTCATCCAGTAGATTATGTTTTTCATTTAAAGATTGGCAAGCTGTTTTCATCATCGCAACTTCCTCATAGATTTTTTAAATGCACCATTGTCTACACTGGGTGTTTGCTAATACAAAAACTTCACAGACGTTCTTCTGCATGCCACTGTTGTAAGGTGTGGTTATTTGTGTTACTGTCACCTTCCTGTCAGCTTTGACCAGTCTGGCCCTGCTCCTCTGACCTCTCTCATTAACAACACATTTTTGCTTGCAGAACTCCTGCTCACTGGATTTTTTTGTTTGTTTTTCGCACCATTCTCTGCTCAATACTCAAACCACTCTATCTGGCACCAACAACCATTCCACAGTCAAGGTCACTTCGATCACATTTCTTCCCCATTCTGACATTTGGTCCGAAAAACAGCTGAACCCCTTGACCGTGTCTGCATGCTTTTGTGCATGCAGTTGCTGCAACATGATTGGCTGATTAGATATTCGCATTAGCAAGCTGGTGTACAGGTCTTCCTAATAAATTGCTCTCTGATGTACTTTTCCCATCTGGGATGAGTCATTTGGGAAAGTGCATTTGAAAAGGGGCAGTAGCGGGATGAAACAGGGCGCTAACAATGGAGCCCTCACATTAGCGGTACGCTTAAAGGGCACTGCGTGGTCGGCCATCAACCAGGCCAAAAATAGGCTCCCATTATTGCAGAACCTTGGGAAAAAACATGTTAGAGATGGTCCACAGCCACTGGGCATGTGGAAACACATTCCCATCCCTCTTAATCCTACTATCTGCACCTGATTTTGATGGGCAGTTTTCTCCTGTATTTGGTACACTGCACAGCACACTTCCTCTGGGGCAGAAGGAGCCAGAAACACTCCCGGTGTGGAAATTAAGGGGAAGGTGTTTCCATGCTGGGAGACTTCAGTAGTCACACCAGCTCCTGTGGGTTAGTCATCTAATCCAGCTTAGCCTTGATGAATTTTCTGTCACAGGAATTTAAGACATTGTTGTTGGAAAAGGAGCTATGTTGAGCATTTAACCGTCATTCTGAAGAAAGAAGCCACAAAGCTGTTCCTCATGTCTACCATGCACAGAAATGTCATCTTTTCATGTTCAGAAAACTATGACAGAGTCGAAATGGCAGGATATATTTTTGCTGTAGCCAGTTTGCTGTACGAGTCATGTAGCGCTGTGTAATCTCATTATTGGCTGTTTTTTATGCCTCATTTTGAAAGCGTTTTTAATGGATAATTACGCTCAAGGGTATGAAAATGATATTACAATGTCATCGTCAGGCTGCTAAATTCACCATTCTGATCAGATGTCATGCTTCATCATAGGACAATCACATACATGGAAACATGAAATGCTGCATTTGATTCTAATCTAATTTAATTCACTCGGAAGCAAGATTGTAGTCTACTGCTTCAGTGTGGGGATTGGAAGTGTATCATATTATAACAGAAACTGAATACTGTACAACTTTTTAGTACCCTTTAAAGTGTCGAGCTGGGACCACGCTGGCAGAAGTCGAATTTGGCAAAGCCTGTACAACCTGTCTTCAAAAGCAACATACTGTAGTTCTGCATGTTACAGAATTCACCAAGCTATTGTTTGCAAGTAACAAGGAGAGCACATTCTAAAAAGATAATAGTAAACACTGAAAACAATAACTAGGTAAAGCAGTCTAGTTCCAGCAATGGAGTGTAAATGCACCATTAGCAATGCTGGGGAAACAGCAGTGTTCGGTCTATTTCTACCATGTAATCTGTCTGTTGATTAGCCTCAGGATTAGCGTGCACTCCTTAATGTAGTGTAATTCTTATTTACACTTAGAGCTGTATTTGACCGTAGGTGTGAAGGTGGGAACATCATTTTGCTCAGTAGATTGGTTAATTGCAGCCAGCAGTTGTAGCTGTGGCGGGGGGTCTAATTATTTATTGGCTGCAGGCAGGATAAATATCAGGAACCTTTCTACGAGAAAACAGCATTGTTGCAGTAAGAGATTAATCAGTGTTGCTTTCCTTGTTCGCTCGCACAACCATTCTGTAGAATACATCCCTGCTGTAAAAAACAGCTATTCCACCTTGACCAGCTTGAAACTGGTCATAAGCCGTTCTAGCTGGGTATGAGCTGGTCAACCAGCTAGTGCTGGTAGCCTGTCTGAGCTGGATGTTATTCTGAGGTGGCTGACGAGTGTACGGTACAGCTACAGCTAACTAGTTGTAATGCTAGTTACTGCATGTGTCTTTTTCTTTAGCTTCCCTTCTTTTTGGGCCTTCGATTTTACCATTCTATTAGATACGTGTATACCTTAGCAACCACCTAGCAACACCTTTGCAACCACTAAGCAAACACCTAGAAACACCCAAGCAACCTCTTAGCAAGACCCTTACAGCCATTTTGCCACCTATCAACTACCTAACAACACCCTAGAGGCCACCTGGCAACACCTTAGCAACCACCTAACAACCACCTAGTAACACCCTAACAACCACCTAGCAACACCCTTACAGCCATCTTGCAACACCCTACCAAAGACCAGGCACACCATAGTATTAGTAGTAGTAGTCACCGAGTCCACCGATTTGTCGCGAACACACTCTGCATTTTCTCTTGTCTTATATTTGTGTTTCCCTGTCCCTTTCCATCACTTGCCAATTTTAGTGGTTATCCCTCTGAGTTAACTTATAGATTCTCCTTGCTCCTGACAGAAACAAAGACATTATCAGAACTTGCACATGATACACTTCACTTCACCAAGAGGCCATTGCACTTTTTATTTGTGTGTTTGTTTGTTTGTTTGTTTGCTTGTTTTTACCCTTCAGTCCTTTCTGCATTCATGGATTTATTTTGCACAAGCCGCATTGTTCTTTCTCCGTAGGAGTACTGACAGGCTTGCAGACAGACAGATGACACCCCAGTGAGGTGACGTATTTCTCCAAGGCTCCTGCCTCACCAGGGCAGATGGCCATGACAGATTGTTGAACACAAAGTCATGCCAGAATCTGGATACCACCGCAACACAGAGGGGACGAACACACTGAACTGTAGTCAGTAGAAATATAAGGTCATGCCTTTCTCTCTATTTTGGTTTCTGCTGTTTTCACTCTTCTTAAGTCTGTGTTTACAGTCCTCGGAAGGCTATTAAAGACACTTATGGATATTCAATACTGCAGTCTCCTCTATAAACTTCTGTTTAAACAGTAGACAGGTCATTGCGTGATACTTAGGCAAATGTCACAGCTGTCCTTGCAGAAAACAGAAATAAAACACACAGAGTCTAACACATGAGCATTTCAAGGTAGAACGGAGATTGTAATTAAAAGGCTGTCCTGTACAAAGACGGAAGCGAAATTAGCTGTCACCCTGGCTGTCACTCTCAGAGTCTGCAATATTACAGCAACACGCAGCTGCCAAAGGCTGTCATTTTATCTTAGTTTTTGTTTATTTTGTTTTCAGTGATATACTGACAACAAATATAAGAATGGCACAAATGACATAAAATCCATTCAAAGAAAAAAATGTTATCTAAGTAAATAAAAGAAAACATTCATATGTTTATAGTAATTAGGGTGAAAATCCGTCAGTTGCTATCTCCCTCACTTGAGTAAATGTCTGTTTGGAAACATGGTGGTATAGAAAATGGCTGACTGCTGTTTTGATGTGAACGGTGCGTGGCATATTACCACCCATGGCTTTTCAATGAACAGGCAGAATATGGCCCCTTCTGCTCAAAGATATGATGCACTCTTGGAAACTGGCAATGGCTTCTCTCCTGTGTTTGATCCACCCTTATCCCTCCCAGCCTCAGCTTTTCAGAGCTTTATATGCCTGCAGTTTGCCCCAAAGCGCTCCTCTGTTGCGCTACTCTCATCCCTACTAGTGTCATGAAAATACTCTCCCTGCAAGTGAAAAACTGCGTTTCCCTGCTCCATAACTGTCACAGACCGCTCCATCAAGAGCACGAAAACAGATGACACCATTCTTCCTTAAGTCCTTCTTATTTTTTTATGTTTTTTTTTAAAGATATCTCACAATCTATCCATTAATACATAGCATTATTCTGATAGTATGGCCAGTGATGAAACCATCATCTAAGATATTGCATTTGCTGAGGTTGATGGAGTAAACATTGTGCTGAGACTATTGTCATGTGACAGTGTGATGTCATAAGGGTATAAATCAAGCCACTATAAAATATAAACTCAAACAGGCCTTCTGTCCCATAGAACAGATGCTGAGGTGAATTCTTGTGGAACGGAAAATTGGCAATAGAAGTATGTAAGAAGTGGAGAGAAGAACAAAATGGAGGAAGTGAAAACCAATTTTTGGTTGCATTTTAGATGACCAGGCTGTAGCACTCTCACTAAGATCCAGTTGTAATTAATGTTCCCCCAAGTTACATAGCCCTCCATTCGACTTGTAGAGTAAGCACAAGCCTTTGACAGCCTTCGGTGTGTGTGTGTCTCTCTGTTTGTGTGCGTCTGTGTGTGTGTTTGCGCGAGCACTCTCTCTACACTCCATGGGCCACCCCTGCTTGCCGTTTTGAACTCTCTGAGGGTACAGAGGGGAAGAGCAAACAAAAAAACATTTTTAATCTGTCAGGGGAGCCTTTTCTCTCCCTCCTCGCAGATTTGCCTTCCCCGAGAAAATGTTTGCCTCCTCAGCAGAGGGGCTTCTGTCGACCTGCCTGTTTGGGGGACACGCTCTCTCGCTCCTCTTTGATTATCTGTTATGTTGCTCGTTATGGTACCCCTGAGTGTCTTAGTTAAATTTCTCCGAGATGAGAACAGCTGTCACCAGCTTGTGAGCAGCAGTCAGGCGGTTTCTGAAGACTTCATACATTTCAGGCCAAAAAAATAAAATGAACAAATAAAACCCATTCGTGCCGAACAAAAACACGGTTTAGATTAGGACACGATTTTTTGTTTTTGGGTGAAATGTGACTTTTATGAAAGATAAATTAAGATTAGCTTGAGGTCTTTTACACCTCTCAGATACATATCTTCTACATCTATGGCATTATGTTCACTCATGTGAATTTTGTGTCATTTGTATCTTGTGTAAGGTAAATGAAGCGGAGCATATCTTAAACCGGTTTAATGCAGATGGATGGCTATATCCATGTATGAAAATAAATAATTTGTGAACACCACCGATATAGCTAGGCCAGGTCTGTACTAAGATCTTCAAACGCAGCCTGCAGGAAAAACAATATAAAAATAAATTAAATGGTTCTACGATATGCATGTAAAAAAATCTAGGTCATACTTTTATGCATGAGAAAATATCAGAAAGGCTATCAAAAGTAAGATTAATGGAGAGACTATTATAATAGTCCTACAGGACGGAATATAAATGCAGCCACTGCTGAACACAATAGAGACAGTGTCCATTGCCAAAGTTAAACAGATGGTGTAATTAGTTTTTCTTTGGTAGGCCCTCAAATATGTAAAATAACCCTTTCTGAACTCAGTGTGATGGAGATGATTATATTTACATCCGATGTTATGGAGATGAAGTATCTCCGGGCTGCTTTGTCTGTGTGGATAAAAGTTCTCAAAATAGGTCCTTATTAGTGGGATTGAAGGAACAGCATTGTTCTATTAGGAATGGATGACAGAGAAAAGGGGGAGTGGGAGAGAGGAGGACAGGAGGGGGGACAGGAGGCAGCTGGAGGTGTGCTCCTACAAGCCACCTGTCACACCTAATATAGCGGAATCAACCAGCTACCCAAGAAAGGTGAAAGACTCCCAATCTGTGTTCTTCTCCCAACACATTTCACACAGACTTTTCTAATTTGAGACCTCTTCAACAGTTCACACATCATGGATACTGCTTTGTTTCTCCATAACAAACATGAGAAAGCGCCTGAAAGAAATATTGTCATTATTAACAATTGCGGTATAAGTTTGAGTAAATTTGACCAGTTTGCAAGGCGATGACTTATTATTTTCTTCTTCAGATTGCGGAGACGATTTTATGGAAACAAACTATGGCAGTGTGAGGCTTTTGGAAATGACAAAGGGGCTATCAGAAACTACTTAGAAACTTACTGAGGCCCTCAAAATGTTCTTCTGCAAACTCAACAGTGGGCAGCTGGGATCGGCAGACAGGCAATTGTTAGCCCTGTATGGGGCACAATGGCCCAGGTTTGAGCTACAGTGGGCAGCAAATTGCTTCTGCTTGCACATGCCAAATAACTGCATTTTAATGCTAAAAGACTTGGTAGGATTTTCTTATCATAGTGCATAAGTGGCGAAGCATCTACAGAATGAACAAAGTCAGCTCGGGTGAAGCCCAGCTTGATTCCAGTCCTCCAATGCATACCGCAAATAAATACTGCTGTTAAAAACGTATTTACACAAATATGGATTCTCAGATAGAAAGAGCATACCAGCTACCTGAAAATAATTCAGTTCAGATCCAAATAAAATGTGTTTTTTAAATTTTTATTTTATTTTTGGAGCCTGCTTTCCAGGAGTTATTCGGTGTTTGAAAGGCACAATCTGGGGTCTGGTTATTTTCAACTCATGGTACGGCTCCTACTGTTCACAGTGAATGAAAGCAGGATCGCAGATTGAATGGCACAGAAAACAGTTGCTCAATTGGGCTCTGGCTTCACCATGCGTTTTCAACCTACAAAAAGAATGCCCATATATACCAGATTTTAGAAATGTCTTCTTGCTGAAAATTATGGAATATAAAAATATATATAACGTAACTCATTTACAACTTTTGAAATCCATGTATAACTCTATATATACTGTATTTACTGTTCAGTACCTTTATAGAAATGTTTATAAAAATAGGAGTGCAAGTACAGTATTTGTCCCATTTCAATTTCCCAATCCTCCCCTTTTCTCTCACACTCTCTCTCTCTCTCCCTCTCTCTCACTCTCCCTCCCTCTCTCTCTTTCACTCACCCTCTCTCTCCCTCTCTCTCTCTTTCTTTCTCTCACACTCTCTCTCTCCCTCTCTCTCTCAATCTCCTGCTCTTTCATCAGCTATTGATAGCAGGATTCGCTTTGCAGCCTATTGCGAGCACCCCAGTGGGCAAACAATTTCATCTTAATTCTATTTTCACCACTCCATAATTCAATTTAAACAGAGCCCATATGTGAGTATATGAGGTGGGGTTTGAGTGGCCCAAACTATTTTGTCACACCTATAGGAATGAAATTATTGGCAGTGGTGGGTATCTGTCAGCTGTGAAGTCCACGAAGTCATGAAATAGTGGCAATGCCTTGAGGTTTGGCCATGAAATCACTTAGGAAGTGGAAAGTTGTTAAAAGAAAAGCCTTTATCCACGCCAGCTGGTTTAATTGTGCACACATCTTTTTTTCCTTGTTCAAGAACTTTCTGTGGGTCTTTGAGGCTAAGTAGTATAAAATCAAGCCATGTTCAGCTGTTGACCAAAATAATCTGACCATGAAATTGAAATTCTCTTTGTAGTATTTCGAGTGGTTTTCACGGTAGACTTATTTCTGAGGGATGCTGATAACTGCAGGCACATTTACTGCATGTAAAAAGTAGCACTTGAGATGTACCAATTTTCTTTTCCACTTAAGATGCTGATTTTGATGAATCTCAGTTCTCAGCCAATCAGAACCTCTTTGTAATTCACCATCCGTGTAAATGCCGGAAGTTTCTGTAATTGAAAATAGTTTCTGTAACTGTACCACTTCATATCAAAATCCTTTGATAACTGTCAATGTATTAATCCACTTAAGCTGTGGGTATGTTAAAACTAATCCAAATTATATATGTGAGCCCTCTTTTCAGTGCTTAATACCATCAGGTGCAAACACACTATGTAACACCAGCAGTAGGTAGACCTGTTCAAGACAGGCATTGAAAGCTCTTTTGAGTATGCGAGTGAGTATGGTCCAGCATGTATGCATGATAGCTGCACAGTATTCTGCATGGTCAGTAGTGTGCAGTCTACCATCATTTCCCACCGGTTTTTAAATGTGTCTGATTATAGTTATTTACATTACTTTTTATAGATATGTGATGTGTAGTAGATACAGCCCTCTGTGATAATTTATGGTTATTTCAAAAAAGGATAGCAGGAATAAAAATATTCAGCTGGAAAAAAAGCATGTTATTGAATTGCATTAATGTCTCTGTGTCTGTTTACAATGTAATGCTATTAAAACTCTCATAACAGCTCTTACTGTTGCTACGCAACAAACACGATAACACAAGATTATAAATGTGGACTCGAGTCCTGCTGCTCCTACTGGTAGCGTCTTTTCTCCTCTCCAGCATGTGTGTAGACAGGGATAGAGTAGGTGCAAGTGTAGTTAGCAGCTAGCATTGTCGAGCTAAAAGATATACACTCACTGAGCACTTTATTAGGCAGACCTGTTCACCAGCTTGTTAATGCAAATATGTAATCAGCCAATCACACGGCAGCAATTAAATGCATAAACGCAAGCAGACGTGGTCAAGAGGTTCTTCTGTTTTTGAAACCCGAATGTCTAAATGACTGTGACCATGGAATGATTGTTGTTGCCAGGCAGGGTGGTTTGTGTATCTCAAACTACTGATCTCCTGGGATTTTCACGCACAACAGAGTCTCTAGAGTTGGTGAGAAACACGTTGTTAATGAGAGCTGAAGGTGATAGTAACGCAAATAACCTTGCATTAAAATCTAATAAATACCTAATAAAGTTCTCACTGGGTGTAAGTGTGAGAGCTGATCCATGATGCTGAAGTACTTCAGATAATGTGATAAATACAGTGCAGTCTGTAAGTGTTTTGACAGTGACACATTTCATGTTGTTTTTGCTCTATACTCCGGCAGACAAACAGTTGCAATAAAACAATCAATATGTAGTTAAAGTGCAGACTTTCAACTTTATTGTGAGGAGTTTTTACATCCATATTGGGAGAAGCAAGTAGGAATTACAGCCCTGTATACCTTGTGTTTAATATGTAGCTGGGCCTGAAGGTGTGTAATTGGGCATTAATGTGCACTGAGCTCTGTTGTGAAGCGGTGCGTCTCCTGGATCCGTGGCTCACTCCCTCTGCCTCCCCTGCAGATATCCGAGGCCTGCAGAGTTTCCTGGACCAGACGTCTCGACAGGGCTTGGATGTGTCCTTGCAGAGGGTGGACCGGAACATCAGCCAGGTCTTCTCCAGCCTGTTCTCCACCATGCGCACGGAGGAGCTGAACCGCTACAGAGACACACTGAGGAGAGCCATACTACTGCTCAGCCCCCGAGGGGCCCAGGTCTTCATCCATCAGGTCAGCCCATTTCACTCATACACGCACACTAACACGTTCACACACACACACACACACACACACATACACACACACACACACACACTGAGGAGAGCCATACTGCTGCTCAGCCCCCGAGGGGCCCAGGTCTTCATCCATCAGGTCAGCCCATTTCACTGTCTCTCTGCCCCTCTCTCTCTCTGTCACAGACACACACACACTAACACACACACACACACACATGCACACACACATACACATGCTACACGTGCACGTACACACACATACACACATGCACACACACACACACACACACTTGTATGGCATCCATAGTGAGGACCGAGTAAACTGACTTAAAACTGAGGACCCACACACAAACACACACACACGTTGACACGTGTACACACACACACACACAGACACACACATGTGCAGGCATACACACATACACAACAAGACAGACACACATACTGTAAAAGTATACACACAAGCTCACACTTGACCCCAAACAAGCAAAGACACACACTCCCACAGTTGCATATAAGCACACACATACATTTAGAGACAGACAGACATAATGCGTACACACATGCAGACACACGCACACAGGGTACATTTCAGTTCAGACCCTCCACAAAAGCACAAGTCCATCCATATCCATGAAGACAGATTCAAAATACATGCATCGATTAACACATGCAAAGCAACAGACTTACTCACATACACACCCTCATGGTGGCCTAGTGCAACTGCAACTGCTAAGTCACCTGAAAGAGTCCTATGCCACAACAACGCACATGCATCTTACTGACAAGTTGTCCTGAACCTTTTGAAAAAGGAGCTTCTCGTGCCTAGTCTTTTGAGCTGAGCCACTTTGCCGTACCCCTCTGCCTTAAAACGGCAACGCATCTGTGCACCGCTGATCATTAGTACACTTGAGGCAGCCCGTAATAAGCAGCATATGAGAGCTGTCCTGCAGGAGTGGACGGAGAGACAGAGTCTCCCCCGCTGGCAGATGGCCAGCCACAGCTGACGGAGGGGAAGTGGCCAGCGCTCATGCATATGGATATACCAGAACAGCTGCATTCTAACTCTGTGTATTTATAGCAGCAGGTAACCACTTCACCTGCCTGCTTCCCTGATCCTCTTTTGAGTGCCAGTCAAAATGAAGCTTGTTTTGTAAGGCATAGCACCACTGAACTTGAGCTTACAAAGAAAGTTTATTATTTATTCTATTACTGTATTTTCATGTTTTATCAGGCCCAAATCCTGAAGCTGCACACCCCAAACCCACTCATGTTCTTGTTACAACTCTGTTGGCCCTTTATTACTATGTTATTACCTCTTTGTTAAAAAGGAGCAGACCGCCGGTCTCCATAGTAACCTGGGTGTAGCTGTTTATTTTTCACACCTCGTGGAACTGTTTCTGAATAACTGGTGCAGGGGAAGGGCTGGGTCAGCCCGGTACATTCTGTCCTTCTGTTTATTTTTGCCATGTCAGGAGAGGAGATATGCGAAGGCGTAGTGTCACGGTTCTACCAGCGGAGATTTTATTTTTATACGGACCATCCAGCGTGTGCGGTCCACCCGGATTTTTCCGCTGTCTGGATCGTTGTTCTGGCGGTTTTCTCGTACGCCGCGGGCCAGTCACCGGGGAGGGGGCGGGGGGGGGTGTTGAGGGCAGGATGCTCTTGGCCTCGGTGAAAAACGACACCGCTGTCTTGTTGCGCCTGTCAGCCGTGACAGGTGAGCACTTTTCCACCCTGAGCCATGAGCCGAAACCCAAGGTCTTTTGTAAAGAGAATTTCTCGCTTATTTTCCTGGAAATCTGCCACCTGCCACCTGCGTTCAGGTCGCAGTTAGGCCCGTTTCTTTTCCCGGACGAATAGGTAATAACCCTGTGCGGTGCTGGTTTTCTGGGGGGTTCAGTCACCGCTGTTTACTGTGACGACACCAACCCCCCGCATTGCCCGTTGTCTTCATTTTCTTTGCGGTGGATTTTTTCCTGTGATTGATATGTTTCCGTAATTTATGCAAGATAACTTGATACAGTCTGGCAAGGAAATAGTTTCCTTTTTTTTTTTTTTTACCCGGTTTGATTGAAGAGACATACGGAACATTACATTTGATTTAGGATTCCATTATTGCATTAATAATGGTAATAATAAAGCATTTTGTCAACAAAAAAAAAGGTCATTGAAAGAAAAATGATATGTCGACACTACAAGGTTGAGAGCGACTGTGTACAATAAAAAATCGATGTTTGATGATTGATTTCACAGTCGTATCTTCATTAGGTTCCCTTCATCACCCCTCTTGACTTGCATTGAGTAGTGAGACTTGGTTCCCATGGCGACAAACCTAATATAGGCATTATTGTTTTCCTCAAAGTAAATACTGTTTGTTTTCAAAATCAACTTTAGGCAATACTGCATCTTTACAAACGCAGTATTTACATTATTGGCATTTGGCAGACGCTCTTATCCAGAGCGACGTACAACAAAGTGCATACCCATAACCAGGGATAAGTTCGCTGAAAGACCCTAGAGGTAAGTACAATTTCAACTGCTACCTGTACAACAAAGATAAGGACAAGGGCCATTTTTTTTTTTTTTTTTTTTTTTTTTTTTTTTGAACAAACAAACAAACAGAGCAAAAGTCACCAAAGTTAACTATCCAAACACTGCTTACCTAGCCAACTAAAATACTGATACACAAGTCACAGAGACAACAATTAAGGTTCACAGGGAGGTAGGGAGGGATGGGGAGAGGTGCTGTTTGAAGAGGTGTGTCTTCAGCTTGCGCTTGAAGGTGGGGAGGGATTCTATAGTTCTGACCTCAACGGGGAGTTTGTTCCACCACCGTGGAGCCAGAACAGACAGTAGTCGTGAGCGTGAGGTGGAGGTTCTGAGAGGGGGAGGTGCCAAGCGGCCTGTGGAGGCTGAACGAAGAGGTCTGGCAGGGGTGTAGGGTCTGATGATTTTTTGCAGATAAGCTGGGGAAGACCCTTTAACTGCTTGGAAGGCTAGCACCAATGTTTTGAATTTGATGCGAGCCATGACAGGCAGCCAGTGGAGGGAAGTAAGCAGGGGGGTGACGTGTGAGTATTTGGGAAGGTTGAAGACCAGACGAGCTGCTGCATTCTGGATGAGTTGGAGGGGTCTGATGGCAGACGCTGGGAGGCCAGCCAAGAGGGAATTGCAGTAGTCCAGGCGGGACAGAACCATCGCTTGGACCAGGAGCTGGGTCGAGTAGGGGGTGAGAAAGTATGAATTTGAAAATGGGTATAAGGAATGGCTTTGGCTTTTAAGGTGTCCACATGTTCACAACTAACAAGCAGTCATTTAAACCATGAGTATGTCAACGAGTCAGAAACTATAGGAAACATGTGGTACACACACCTTCTCTATATATCACTCTGTTCCCCAAACTCTGGGGACATCCATCCATCCATCCATCCATTATCTGAACCCACTCATCCTGCACAGGGTCGCAGGGGGACTGGACCCTATCCCAGCATACATTGGGCAAAAGGCAAGAATACCCCCTGGACAAGTCGCCAGTCCATCGCAGGGCACACACACCATTCACTCACACACTCATACCTACAGGCAATTTAGACTCTCCAATCAGCCTATCCTGCATGTCTTTGGACTGTCGGAGGAAACCGGAGTACCCGGAGGAAACCCACACAGACACAGGGAGAACATGCAAACTCCACACAGAGGGACCCCGGCCAAACGGGATTTGAACCCAGGGCCTCCTTTCTGTGAGGCGGCAGTGCTACCCACTGCACCATCCGTGCCGCCCCCATTGTATAATATCAATTTCTAAAAGCTGCCTTTTCTGCCAGTCAAACTACAGGGCAAAGACCAGAAAAGAATTCAAAGAATAAGAAGCAGTAAGATAAGGTATCTAGTGAGAGTTTAATGCAAATTAGACAGCTAAAGTACTGCATTTAAAAAAAGGAAGAGTGATATAACTATTCTAGGGCAGGGAAAATTATTTTTAGAATATACATCAGGCTCCTGTTCCTGTTGCGTACTCAGACCATGCAGAACTGCTTTTTGGAGCGTTGTTGATGTCCCGGCCCCCCCTGCGTTGTTCTGGGAGGACGTGAACAGATTGCACGAGCGCGTCAGGTAGGACACGGCAGCCCATGTCGCGCCGCCCTCACCGCGCGTGTTCCGAGACAGGCGAGCAAAGCGGAGCGCATCTGGCAGCCCGCGACGACGGCGGGGGGGCAAGAGGGAGATTAGCGCCTTCCCGAAACACCTCCCGCCCCCCCCCCGTCGAGCCTCCTTCCTCGCGAACCGCGGGAGGGGGCGCTCGGTCTCTAACGCTAGCAGACCGCTGGAGAACAGCGAGACCCCGCTTCCGCGACGCGTTAGCGTTCTCCAGAGACGCGGGGGAGCGGCTCCCCATCGTTCCCAGACTGTCGACGGTTCGCTCTTCCCGCGCCGTCGGGAAAAACTAAGAAATACCGGCTGTGACCCCGCGACCTTTTCGTCTTCATCAGCAAATTTAATTTGTTCTCCCTTGATTTCACCTCGCCGGCTGAAGGTGACATCCATTTGTGTTCATTTCCTGTGCCGGGGGTTTTTTAGGCTGTGTTTATTTTCGCTCTCGTAAGGCCGTGAGAATTTAATCACTTCACATTACAATCGTCATTATTTACGGCCGCCCTCGTTCGGTCCTCGCTGCTGCGTGCTGTCTCAGCATCTTTGCTCTCCCTATCTCATTTCCTTCTCCGCCATCACACATTCATGAATTCCACGCAGCACTAGCATGTTTTCATGGGGGATGCATTTCAGAGTAGCACAGGAACAGTTGTTGGTTGGAGGCCTGCTGTTCAGAAGTACCTGTCAGTCATAAAGCACTCGCCACCCTGTGTTTGCACAGTATGTCATCAAGGCCCTGCCAATTCTTGTTCGGTTGCTGCTATTAACCCTTTAAGGCAGTGATCTTCATTTCTGGTGCTGGAGAGCCGCAGGGTGTGCTGGTTTTTGTTCTAGCCTTAATATTAGCAACCAATTCTGACCCAAGAAACCAGGTGAGGTGAGTTGTGTAATTCGCTGCTTTAATGTATCAATTAAGTGCTGAGTAACAACAAAAGCCAGCGCACCCTGTGGCTCTCCAGGAGCAGGAATGAAGATCACAGCTTGAATGTGTACGATCACAGATACGTGATTAGAATGTTCGGTCACACTTTACAATAAGGTTCATGAATTGGCATTAACTAATGTAGTGGTTAACATGAATTAATGATGGACAAATACATGAATTAAGCATGAAATTAACTTTTCATTAGTTAATGCATTTGCTAACAACCAACTGACATATTTGTTACACAATATTTATGCATTAGCAGACCATAGGAAGAACCTATAATTAGTTAACCCCTAACAAAATGTGTCATTCCAATATGAATTGGCAATAATGAATGTAGATGTTAACGTGAATTAATGATGTACAAATACATTAATGGAGCTGAACAGATTAACTTCTATGTAGTAGTTGGTTAACAACTACATTTGTTCATGCCAATTTACGGAACCTTATGGTAAAGTGTTTCCGAAAGTTCCTATCTGAACATTCTAACGATGATGACAGTGAGTTCTAGAAAACTGACTTAGAACTCTGAGGAAAAGAAACATTCCAAAAAGGCCTGCTCTTCAAAGGGTTAGATATGTATTTATGAGGTATGCTGCATGCCAAGGTTACCGCAGACAGTGCTTTCCTCAGAGCTGGCAGTAAGATGTGCTTACACAGTTTACAGTCCGCGGGAGCTCCGTGTCTGAGGAGGGGAGCCACAGGCAGCCCTTCCTCGCGCAGTGCCCAGGCACAGCTGCTGTTTACGGGCGTTGGGCTGGGACGCGGGCGTGTTTCGGGGGGAAAGCTGATCTCTACGCGCTTTGGCGGAGCGGAGCGGAATAAAGGAACAGGCCCTCTCGTCCGGTCAGCAGTGGGGCCCGGCGTTTGGGAACAGATCGTTGAATCCTTCAGAGCCGCCCCGACTCAACTCTCGTGCCCCTGTGTCCATCCTCCTCCACATGGGCCGCTGACCCAGTGTGCACAGCTTCTGCTAAAACCACATGGGCTGAGCAACGTGTGAATTTATAGAGCTTTCACTGAAACTCATGAATAACGATGGGGGAGAGAGAACGATAATGACAGAGAGAGAGAGAGGGAAAGGGAGAGTGGGGGGTAAAAACAGCTAAAAACTGAAACAAAATGAAAGAAGGGAGAGAAAGATAAAGAGAGGGAAGGAAAGCGACACAGAGACAAAGAGAACAAGAGAGAGACGGAGAGAGTGAGAGTGACAGAGTGAGGTGAGAGGCAGACAGAGATAGAGAAAGGGATGGGGAGAGTGAGTGAGAGAGAAACTGAGAGTGAGACACAGAGAGAGAGTGAGAGAGAGAGACAGAGAGATGAAGTGAGAGAGGCAGAGAGAGACGGAGAGAGAGTAGAGTGAAATAGTGAGAGTGAGGTGAAAGGCAGACACAGAAAGAGAGGTAGAGAGAAAGAAAGGGATGGAGAGTGAGTGAGAGAGAAACCGAGAGAGTGAGAGACACAGAGAGTGAGAGAGTGAGAGAGAGAGAGAGAGAGAGACGGAGAGAGTGAGAATGACTGAGAGAAAGGCAGAGAGAGATAGAGAGTGAGATAGAGAGAGAGAGCGATTCCATCTCTTGTTGTTTGTTCCTGCGCTCCCTCACAGAGAGCAGAGCAGGAGCTGTGTTAGTCACGGCATGCCATCATTTTTCACGGCGGCCCTGCTTGTCCTCTCTTCCTGGAGTTTTTCCTGCCCAGGGCGGGGGGTGGGGTGAGGCTGAAGTGTCATCAGGCAGAGTGATGGAGTGGCATCAGAGTTTGGGCAGGCAATGGGATGATTGATGGCAGGGAGGGGGCCGGCTGGGTGTATGGTTGGGGCGGGGCGGGAGAAAGGGGGGATCTTCGCTGAAGGAGGAGGAGGTGACAGGTTTCTCATTAGCCCTGCCGGTGAGCTGGAGAACAATTAGAGTAAGGTCAGGAGAAAATCCGTAAAAACTCTCACAAACTTACACGGGGAACTGAATACGCACACCCATGCACACACAGGCAGCTGCACACATGCTCACTAGCACACCCATGTACACACAGGCAGGTGCACACACACACATGCACGCTAGCACACCCATGCACACACAGGCAGCTGCACACACACACACATGCACACTAGCACACCCATGCACACACAGGCAGGTACACACACACACACAAACACACACACACACATATGCACGCTAGCACACACATTCACACGCCACACACACACAGACGCGTGCAAACACATGCATACACATATGCGCACACATATGCATGCGGCACACACACACACACACACACAGACGCTTGTACACACAGGCATGTGCAAGCACACACACACATACACGCTTGCACACACATGTACATGCCACACACGCACACACGTGCATGTGCATGCACACACACAAACGCACATGCACGCTTCTCACTTGCAAACACACACAAACACACTCACTCATGTTGATATAGTACATGACTAAAATGTCCATCTTTTATTAATAATGGATTTTTTGAAAAATGCATCCCCAAAAATGTAGGACAAACGGACCAGCCAGCTCATATTTGTACAGTCTAGTCAGTGACAGGAAGCCTGTATGAAAAGCTACAGGTTTGTCTCGCTCCAGCACAAAATATATTGGATACCATCTTGCAGATGATTGCTTATTTTATTCACATATTTCAATGTATTATTATTTGAACCAACCAACCATCTTGAAAATCTGGAATCAATATGGAAGCATTTGTCCCCCTTTCTCTGCACTCACCACCAACTCAATCATCACTTGTCCAGGTATTAGAATATAACATTTTAATGTTGATACAGAGGCAATGTCAAATGGATTCCCAAACCAAGCATTCCTCAACCTGGGCTGCCTCCTTTAATGCATACTGGTCATTATCAATCTAGACAGGTTCTGTTTTGGAATACATACTTCCACGTTCAGTAAAAGTGGACACAGTTTCTTTCTGGCTGGATTTGGGGAGGGTGGAAGTAATGGCTGGTGATGCCCAATGCGTTTGATCCTTTAATGCGCATCACATCCTCTTGACTGAAGACTCTGACACCTCGTACTGCTGGTGCATTGTGTGAGTAGCAGGAGGTTTCCGGACAGGAGGGTGTGCAGTCAGATCATTCCCAAAGGATTCTGGGTCACTTCATGCGAGTGCTGTGGTGGAGTTGAGCCTATTAGTCACACCTTAAGGCATTAGTATTTTTGTCAGACTGTAAGTTGGACAACATGTTGTTTTTTGGAACAAAACTTAATAACAAGGCGCAATACTGTTATAATTTCTTCTATGTTGTTTATAGCCAATTAAGTGTTTAATGAATTGTTTTTGCAGCAAATCCATTGTTTTCATTGACGAGTTTTCCATTAAGGGTCGGAATATTTTGTATCATTATAGTTTTTTTTTGGTTGTTATTTTGTTATTATGTAATTTTTATTTGTTTTAATATAAAATAAGTTCAATGGAATTTGAAAAACAATAAACATCCAGTGAGTAGCTGTTCTGCGGGCAAAAACGCCTGGTTAATGAGAGAGGTGAAGGGCCAGACTGGTCGAAGGTGACAGGAAGGTGACAGTAATGCAAATAACCACACATTACAACAGTGGTATGCGGAAGGGCATCTCTGAACACACAATGTGTCAAAACTCTGCGGATAGGCTACAGCAGCAGAAGACCAATAAGTAAAAAAAGAGGTCTAATAAATACCTAATAAAGTCATGCTGCCAGTGGAGAAACATATGCCTCCTTCAATACATATTGTATGATGCAAACTTATGTATGCATGATTAATGTGAGGTATCAGAGAATAGTGTTTTAATAGGCAGTTACTAACTAGAGATTATTTCTTTCCTGAGAAATGATACTATTCTAGTGTGCCAGCGAAGACGTATTGGATGAAAGAGAAATCCCACTAATAATGATTAAAAGCAATTGATTGCAGTGCAATCATGGGGAAAATACTGTTTTATCATCTAATCCATGGGTGGTGATGATCATCATGAGCGTATCCTGCTGTTCCAGATGTAGATATTTGCATGTTATCTTCGACAGTTGTCAGGCAGTTGTCACCCTGACAAGCACCTGTCCTGTGATCTCTGATGTATCACATGACCATCGTCCAAGAACACCCACCGTGGTGTGAACATGTACCGCATAGCTACCTTCAAGCACACCGTCAAATTCCATAGGCAAATACACAATTCAAGAGTGCGGTTTCACATCATGGTATGTTCCTTCTGCTGGACCTCGATTTCAGAGCCAATTTATTTTACAGTGTAAAGACGCCAACTGTTACCAAATGACATAGCCCAGGCATATCACGTCTACAGACCAAGCCTGAACATACTGTACGTTCTAATCTTTGCACTCTGGAGCGCATCACTTAATTACATTTTCTTTAACTTGCTGACTTTTATCAGAAAAAAACACAAATTATATTAATTTCAAGGTTCAATACATGTAAATTTATAAGTTGAAAGACCTGAAATGTGTTGAATCTGATCAAAACGTACGTGCTTACATTAGTTTTTATTCATCCAGCCTCCTATTTTTATCTAGCATTGGTGACATTTCCCTTCCTTTAAAGGGTAATTACAGCCTAGATCAAACTTTTACCTTTTTTCCTTTTTTCTCTTTTTAGCTGTAAACGTGTTCGCATGCCTACTTTATAATTAAATATTTGCCATCATTTCAGCATTTATGAAATAATATCATTTTGGCTCATAAAAATAGTTAAAAAGCGTGTTCTGCGGCGTGCAACGTTTACAAGTACAATGCTATCTTAGGTGCCTTCTGGCCCTGCCGGAATCATCAGTCAATCAGATATCCAGTTGAAAAATTGTTGACGCACATTTAATTTAACAGCTCATTTTCAAACTCTGCAAGCCGGCTGTTATGGATCAATTCAAAATGGAACACTGCACATACCTGATTGGAGAATTCTTTATTCAGATGAGATTGACACACCCACTCTATTCACCCTAAAATGCTCTTTTTTTAACATTATGTTGAAAGCAGAGCCAGGCTGAAACAGTGAGCGCAATTACTCATTAAAATATACAATATGCTTCTGAGAAAATGGCAGCACTTTTTTAATTCCTTGTTAATTGGTAGCCATATCTGACCATATCTCATGTCAGGGCGCAGGAACCAAGTGCAGAAACAGCAATGATAACCAGCAGCGTAGTCCATGTCACAAGCGAGAGTCTAAACACAGAAAGGCAGTCCGATAAGGCAAAGGTACAGAGGGTAATCCAGAAATCAAAAACCAGTCCAATCAGAGTTTGGCAACGACAGATCAAAACTAAGAAAGAAGGATATTTCAACGAACGTATGGGTACAAGAAATGGACAGTCAGGAAAACGCTGGAAAGAAGGAGGTTAACACATTACAATCTGGCAAAGAGTAGACAAAGACATATGGATTTATATATATATATATATATATATATATATATATATATATATATATATATACACACACACACAGGTAGATGAGCTGAAATGACAAACTGGTGTGAGTGCGGAGAAAAGGTAACGAGACACAGGTGAGACACATGAATGAACGAAAGTACTATGGTAAGAGAGAGCGACAAAAAACAGGAACATAGGACAAGAAACCAAAATGCCGAAACAGAGAGGACACAGATTATGACAGCAGGATCTTATGTCAGTGTGGCTTTATGCTCCGCGGCCTGTGCTTTTACTCCGTCAGCAGCAGCTCTTTATCTGACAGAATCTGCATCTTCAGGGCGTACCAGCCAGCTGCTGCAATGAGCTGGCCATATTGCCTGTTATGGCTGACAACAAACAGGTCTCCCACAGCTCCCGTTGAGAGGCGGAGATGGACATATAAAAAGAGCTGAGACAGAGACGAACAGAGCAGAGCTTCTCAACTCCAGTCCTGGGGCCCACTTGCCAGAAGGTTTTTGTTGTAACCCCGAAACTCACACACGCGATTTAATGACCGAACGAATCAAACCACCAACAATGCCCTTGATTAGTTGAAACAGGTGTGTGAGTTCCTGCTTACAACGAAAACCTTCCGGCAAGTGGGTCCCCAGGACTGGAGTTGAGAAACACTGGAATAGAGAATTGAAAAAAGATGGCCTTCGATTCACAACCTTGTGTTCACTCATCAGGGGTCTCAAGACTCAAGAGGAAAAGTTTTGTGACCTTTGGTGTTCTTTTGGTGGGAAGTGCCTGCATCCTGTTTGCTTTGAAAAATATGTAATGTAAGGAATATGTAAGGAAATGTATGTGTCCTCGTGTGTGTGCTCCCATGATTCATTGTGATGTATGCACTAAACTCAAGGTTTTGGATTAGAGTTGTCAGACGCATGAGTAAGTGTACAACAATGTGTTTTATCAACTTTGTCACCAGCAGCAGTACAAATAGCATTGCCTTCCGTGTGAGAAATGAGCTGGTCATAAAGAGTAACATCCACTTAAAATCCGTCGCGGCACAGAGGCGCAAGGCGCGGATGTTTCTGGAAAGCAGTCAGGTACTGCGTCACGCTGTAGTAATAAGGTCAACGGGGAGTTGGAACTGGAATCTCGAAAACTCTACGGGTCTCCACCAAAGAGGCTGAGCAGACATTACATTAAATCCACAAATGGGGATTTTCCTATTGGAAAAAGGGCACTAGGACTCATAGGAAATTCGACTTTGTTGTTTTTATTCTGGAGATGATGGGAACAGGAAAACGGTGTGACACTCACCACCGCATTGGTTGATAGAAGCCTTTCTCCTCCTTACAAGCCGTTATAAACTGTAACTCTAAAAAGTACCACCGCTTGCAATTTCCAGAATCAATACTAAATGGGACTGGTGTCCATCCAGGAAATAGAAAATGGAGGCGAAGGGTTTGAGAAAGGGCCACTGAGGCCCAGATAAGCCGTAGAAGATGGAATCTTTTTGAGCATGAATGCCAGTTCCGGTACATTCCTCCGGTTGAATTGCGTGTTTGGCACAGAGCGGGTGATTGCTGTTCATTAATGCACTGTAGACGTCCTTCAGCAAGACCGGGTCGGGGCAATCATGCGGCTAGGAGAAGTATGGAGGCGCAGGAATGAAGCCTTTGTGTGTCGACACTCTGACGTGTTCTTCAAATTGGATTAATTTTTGGGGTGAATGGAAGTACACCTGCTCAAATTGGTTATTTCGCCATTTCCTGGATTGACTTTGAAACAGGCTACAGCCTGCGCTTTTGGAGATATACATTAACCTTCCGTTCTTCAGACACTTGATTCTTCCCTGCCAACACGCATGGACACCTGTAGGGTCTCCCCAGTAACAGTAAATAATGTGACCATCCTTGCGAGGTATCTTAACAAGGGCAGGTCAGTATCGCCCCCCAACTCCTGCTTATTTCAACCACCTCATAAATCACAGGGGTCACCCTGGGAGATACCATCTCCTCCTCACCCAACCGTACCCCACCCCACCCCACCCCACCTACCAAACCATTTTCCCCACAGTAGACCCTGGTCCACAGTGAAAGACTAAAGCACACACCCAGGTATGTTTATCCAGCCTCAGTCATTACATGCGCGGAGGGAATATGCCAGGGGAGGGGGTACGGAGGGTTGGGCGGTCGCGGAAGCTTCCGGCTGAGCACCACCCTATCCCTCTCCCCCCATCAATCACTGCCACCTCTCCCCCAAGAGCAAATGAGCAGGGCCAAGAATAATTAAGCGTGTCCAATAGTGTTTTCAGAGTGGAATTTTAAGTACAGAGAAAACTCGCTCCGCAGTGATTAAAAAAAGATAGCGGCTCCATTAGATACATTCAGAATGCTAATAGCCGGGCACGGACATTGATTACGTCAATCCGAGTGTCATTATACGAGGGAGGCTTATTGTTCTACGGCAGTGCCTCTGTGTGCGTGTGCACTGAAAGAGCACAGCACGGGTAATAGTTAGTCATCTACAATAAGATGTATGTATCCCATTAACTTCACACACAATGCTTTTCCAGTGAATGCGATTCTTCATCGGAATCGGTGCAGTGAGAAAATGTGTTTCGTGTATCCATGGAGAGAACTACGGTGTCCACCTATTGTACGTGTGGGATGATGACCCAATTAGTTTCATTTTTGCCCTCCCTGCCCCCAACCAACACGCAACCAATTGGAGTTTGTTTGGTCTTTTTTTGGTCGCCAGGGAAACGTTCCATTATTGACTGGACTGTAATTACTTCTTTTTTTTCCTGTTAATAATGGCTTTGAGTGGCTGTTAGTGAGGAACTAGGTCAGAAGAATTATGGGAATGCAAGGGAAATTCAAGTACCTGACCCATGATGCAGGTAATCAATGAGCCCAAATTTGATTGAGTGACTCCAGAAAGCAAACGTAGTAGATGCTGATTACGATAGCCTGTGAGCATGGAGGTAATGTTCCTCAACACAAATGCGTTGACTTAATACTTAAACAAAGCAAGGAAGTATTTACAGCAAATAAATTATTCCAGCTTACAATATGTTCCAGTATTTTTTACTTCGTTCCCCAAACTTTGATACTGATTTTCTGTTTATCTTATAATCCTACTCTATGCATCTTGTCACCAGGAATGGTGTGTTGATAAGTATCAGCATTGCTGCTAGTGATATTATGTTTGCAGCGGTAGCTCCGGCACTTGTACTATAGAAGAGTTGTAGTGTGTCTAATATAAGCCGCGGTTGTATTGGTGTTACTGCTCCCTGTCTGTCGAGCTGCTGTGTAAGCAGAGGAGGGCGGGGAGGCAGGGAGAGCCGCGTCAGGTTCGGCGGTAATGATTTACTGGTCTTTCTCTTCAGCTCATCTAAGATGCGTGTGATGGGGCCACACACTGCGTCTCTGGAGCCGCGCGAAACGCGGCCACGGCAACCCGAGCTCGCCACGGCAACCCGAGGACCTGTTAAGGACCCGATCCATAGGTCAAGGGCGTCCGCTGGGATCGCCAGATTAATGTGCAGTTTCACTGCCGGGGAAGGGGTGGGGTGGGGTGGGGAGGCTTTAAGGTCGCTGGACCACAGTGAGGAATGACAACACGTGCCGTGGAGTTTATCTGGTTAGCCGTCCTGTCTTATCGGTCCTCTGGGGCCTAAGGGCATCTGTTCTGACCCTTTGCCCATGTACTTCATTATGTACCTGCTCAGTTTCATTCCGCTCACAATTCTCCCAGAAAACCGTGACTGTCACGGGATCATCCGTCTCAGCCAGCATCCCACCCTCTCCGATCCCCTCTCCCCCTTTCTCCCAAGGACACACACAGCCACGCACACACACACACATGCACAGACACACACAAGCTCTCACACACACGCTCTCACACATGCTCTCTCACACAAACACACACACAAACACAGACATGCACTCACACACACGCGCATACTTACACATGCTCTCATGCACACACACACACAAACACAGAGACGCACTCACACACATACTCACACACGCGCATACACAGACATGCTCTCTCACGCAAACACACACCCACCCACACACACATAATGACGCATGCACATACACACAAATGCTCATACATATACACACGTATGCACAAACACACTCACACACACACATACAAGCACACATATACACACTCACACCTGCTCTCACACACACACACACACGCATAAACAAAGACATGCACTCACACACATATACTCACACGCACACTCACACACATACACACACTCTCACATGCATACACACTCACACACACACACACACACACACCAAGGTGAAAGCACTGTAGGACATGTTTTGCATCATGTCTTGCATGTCTGTGCTTAGTGGGGGAAAAATTACATGCCACAATTCTGTCATTAACTCGGTATGAGGTAAGAAAAAGAACCTACTTTGCGTGTGTTGTCTGTATTTTGCATTTTATCTGTGTTGGTTGTGTATATGACAAACATATTTCATAAGAAATCAAGAGACTTTATATTCAAATGTTGGTATTTACTTATAAGAAAGGTTTCAGCTGACAGGCTCTTACGGTGATGGATAATTATTAGTCATCCTAATATGCTTCAGCTGGTGAAGGTAAAGAGGCATTTCGTAAATAAATTGCCCTTTGTAATCTCCCTGAATGAAAAACACTTCATAAAAGGCCTTTACTTGGCTGTCTCGGGAAGGAAGAGGACTACGCAGTGTAGAGACATTTATGTGAGATTCCTTTGTTATTTATGAGAACTAGGGCAGTGCCTGGCTTTGACTTATTGGTGTGTTTTATGGATCTATGTTTCTGAATACACAAGACTTTTTATAGAATCACAGTACTCGGTGCGTGGGGGGGGGGGTTTATTTATTATTTTTCAATTCTCAGGACAGCATTCCTGGCTTTTAGCTTTAATTATAACTGAAAGTGAATGCTGACGCATTGTCGCCACTGTATGTCATTAATAATTTTGTGTGTGACTTTTAGTGCTAAAAAGTGACACCTGCAGGGCATAGTAGGGTACTGCATGCAATGTGAGCCCCTTCACTGGAACAGTGCTCAGTTGAAAAGCCAGTGTTCTTCTGCTGTCAGTCACTGTACAGCTACGTCTGAACCAAGGTCATTTCTTTTCGCTGCATGGTATGTGTAAATCAGTGAGCGTCTATTCTTAGCCAACACTTCATTAGGCTTTGTCTACACGCTGTCAGATAAACATGTCATTCATAATAGGAAGTGATGCCCTTATCCCTGCAATCGGATGGTTTTCACCCAGGACTTTTGTCTTGCTTGTTTGCTTATTTATGCGTTGTGGTTGTAAGGCGTCTGGGGAGATAAAATGACAAGAGGTGAGTTCTGAGAGAAGAGGTTGGTGAGCGGTGTGGAGAAAGGGAAGGAAAAAGGAAAAAAAACACCTATTTGTCTGCTAGTGACCCACAAAAAAAGAAATCACACATCACGTGCTTACACATCCAGACACTTTGAAGCATTACCTAGTCTCAACAGCAATGCACAGTTCTATTCTTAATGGTAAAGTAGGGGTAAACATGGGATTGTTAAAAAAATGCAACTGTGTCCATGTCTGTGGTGTGGGTGCAGAGAATCATTTAAATCCCCATCACCAACCCCCAAAAAGCCTTTCCACCAACCCCCAACCGCCCTTTCACCAACCCCCAACCGCCCCCACCGCCCGTAGCTTCCTCCCTGTCTGTCACTGGCGCATAAACCACAGATTATCAAACCGGAGCTGTGCAGAACGAGCAGGCAGGGGACGGTAAACAGGAAGGGACACTGAAAGTGCTCTCGTTGTTTTTGCAGTGTCTGCCCCCCTCTCTCCTCCCTCTGTATTGAAACGCATCTCCAGGAGGTTTGTGACATCTGCCCTCCCACCACTTTCCCCCCTCTCTGGCTCAGGAATCATCCAGCAGAGCTCCAAGAAACCCAGAAGCATTAGCGAGGCAGGGCAGGGTTGCAGGGGGGCTTAATGCAACTGGAACGGGTCTGACATGCACCTCCAGCAGAGGCGGTGATGCCAGAGGAACGCTGGGGATTAATAGGGGCGTCGCTGCGGTTACGGCGCGAAGAGACAACACCCGGTGGTCCGAGACTGAAGCCAGTTTAGCGGCAAGCAGGCTTCCTTTGTGTAAAAGTCCATACGGGTGTGATTACGCCCGTTAAGATATCTCAGGAGGGTTGCTTTTTTGGATTGCGGACTTCAATGCTCGTCGATGCTAACCGTTCGTCATATCAGTTTCATATTTCATGTTGTGCTTCAGAGTTGTAGTATCAGAGCTGTGCTTTTGCTGCACCAGTGTTAAGTGAGGCACTTGTGGGGGCAGGCGGACGACGGCTATTAGAAGCCGTGTGGAATTATTGGATTCAAGTTCAGTAGGATCTCAGCCTGTTTATCTTCAGAGAGGCGCGATCCGTCCTTTGTACTCACTGCTCCTCCCTGGTGGTCAGTCAAGTAGCTCTGGTCATGATTGAAATGGTTGAGATGTTCTGCTGAATTTGAAGTTGTACAATTCTTGTAATATTAATTCTTTTTTGCTTTATCTCATGCATTGACTTCTCTCTGAAAATGGAAAATTCTTTTGAATGAGTACCCATTTTACTAAGCACCATGTACAACAAATGTTTCAAGGTTCATGCTGCGATGATGAAACAACTCTTTGTTCAACAACTCAACAAGGGGTTTAATATGGTAGTGTGCACAGCTCTTCTTGCCGTTGTGTACACATTGTATACTGATGACTTTTGTGGTCATAGTGCCTCACTGTTATTACTGACACACACTGGTATTTAAAAAAATAATAAAAAATCATTTCTGGGATATTTGAAGTCATGTTTTGTGTAGCTCGTGTTAGTGTTTGGTACAGACAACAGTTCATGGAAACCCATATAATGGCACGATGGACAATGGTATGTTGGATAGAATAAAATGGATGGTTGTCTACACGTACAATAAAAACATGGACTGTTCTTCCCACTCAAAACGTGGGGCTGCTCTTTGACTCCCCTGCCTCAGCTGGAGCGGCGAATCTTAGCGCTACTCCTTGATCATTGGTGGTCAGTCACACAGGGCCAGAGGTGGACTGAGATGGAGTAATGATCCACACCTTCCCAGTGAAGTGAAAGTATACGTTGACCCCCAGAGTTCACGGAGGCTGGCCGGAGTGGTCTAAAATTGATCCAATAAGCATTAGGGTCCTGGTCCTTCAGACCAATCTACTCCTGCAGGAACATACTTTCCCTTAGCTGACCAATTCTGAGAGCCGTCAGTGTTGTTTGTGATGTTTGTGTTCGATGGCATTTCATCATTGCCAGATGCTGGTCCTGTCATGCAGAACTGAGGGTCAGGGCTCTTTTCGGTGTTATTTGACATATAAATCTGGGTTTGGAATGATAAATGAAGAGAGGCATTAGCAGTGATTTGATATCCCTAATCTTACTCTGATCCATCGTAAATTGAAAATTCATAAATAATTGAGAGAAAATATTTACTATTAAATTATATTTATAATGTTTCATATTTATTTCAAGTCTATTGGTTTACTGGAGGCATACCCATCCCCCATACCTCCCCCCCATTTAATTTTCAGCAACCAAGCCAACCAAGGCCCTTAACCCTGCATTGCTCCAGGGGAGGATTGTCTCCTGCTTAGTCTAATCAACTGTATATCGCTCTGGATAAAAGTGTCTGCCAAATGCCAATAATGTAATATTATATCGCTTATACTTTTTGTACTTTTTGAAATGAGGCCGAAGCCACTGGTTCCAATTGAAAGGGGAATCATTCATTTCGGGATGTTATTAGCCAAATGTGTGATTTAGCCCTAGTCCACTTGGTACTGAAAATACCAGTGGTAAATGAAAGAGTTTTAACCTGATCAGCCTGCCAGAGTATAGCATCGCTGCCATCACTGCTATGCACATAGACTCTACTGTTCTGGTGTCTGGAAAATCAAGCAGGCAAGGCATTCATTTTACATCAGTCCATTTGAAATATCATTCTTGCATACTTCCTGTTCAGTTTTGCCAATACGGTTTAATATTTGACTTTGAGTGCATGACAAACCAAATGATAATAGGACAATTCTTATTCTAAATAATTATTATAGAGTTACGCCTGAATGGAAAATCATGCAGGAGTCAGTGAATTTGAAATATCATTTCTGAGTACTTCCTGTTCAGTTTAATATTTGACATTCAGCGCATGACAAACCAAATTATAATAGGACAATTATTCTTTTAAGTCATCCAGAAGTCACTACCCTGCAGGTGTAGAAAGGGGGGAAGACAGAAGAGGCAAAAAGAGAATATCATATCTAACCTCTGCTTTTGAACGAAGTCCACAGAGTCCATATGTTCCATATAAATGGACCACACTCCTAGCAGAAAAGAAATTACATTAGGTAAGTCACCATTATGCAATTTGTGGACACCTTCCTCTCATCTCTCCAGCCACTAAAATATTCATGAACCATAGTTTGTACATAAATCGGGTTCATTTTCTTGTGACTTGTTTGTTTGCCGTAGATTACGTTGCGGAATACTAACATTTCTGCATGTTTATTCTCTGTTGTACATCATCTAATCACTGCTAGCAAAAATCCACTGCAGAGCTGTAGACACAAAGTACCTGTGTAAGAGTTGCGATGAACAGGTCCCAAGGTCTCGCTCTCACAATATACTGTGTTTGCCGTGCAATTATCGCAAGTTAGCGGTTTGCTGTTTACATAAATTAATATGTGAATGCACTGAAGGTGTAATTCTGTAGGTTTGTTTAAACTTCAAATGTTGTGTCAAGCAGGCAGGTTCTAGTAAAATCCCCCCCCTCCCCCCCAATCCCCCACAGGAGTGGCTGTGGGGAAGGACATTTCCAGAACATCTCTCAGATAAATCAGCATTAATCTCCTCCTCTGACCTGCCTCCAGTGTGCTGGGCTGCTGAGGAGGGGGCCTCGTTCACTCTGCAGAATGCCAGCCACAGAAGCTGCTTTATATAGCATTGTCAATGAAGATGAGTTGCTGAAAGCCATATAACAAATATAGCATGTCATCCAAACATATTGTGCTTAGCTTAGGGTTTGCCAAGGTGACAGCGCTGGACTGCGTCTCTCTGTGTGTGCTTGTGTGTGAGTGTGTTTGTGCCTGTGTGTGCGTGTTCTTATGTGTGTGCCTGTCTGCGTGTGTGTGTTTGTGTTTGCGTGTTTGTGTGTGTGCGTGTCTGCGTGTGTCTGCATGTTCTTGTGTGTGTGTGCTTGTGTGTTTGTTTGTGTGTGTGCCTGCATGCGTGTGTTGTTACATAGCTGATCTGTGCACGTGTCCGTTTTATATCATCACTTGATTTGTGTTGGCTCTAGTGCCAATCAGACACACTCAAACTTCAATACAACGTGTGTAGACTAAGATCCTCGATTAAATCTGCAGACCCTTTTACAAGCACTGTATAAATCCATAAAGCCAGTATATTGCAATTTTCCTCATACTTTGCCTCTGCAATAAATCTCACTTCCAGGTCTGGGTTAAAACTGTTGCTAGATACTATTTAGTGGTGCTAAATAATAGTAAGTGGTGCTAGATACTATTTAGCTTCGGGCAAACTACGCAGTAGGTACACTTTAGTGGGAGGAAAAGGTGAGCATTGCTGGGCTGAATGGCCTGATCTGGTCATTATGTTGTTCTGTTCCAGAAATCTTCCATCTCCCCTAATTCCCCCACCCCACATTCACTACGCTATGTCATTGTTGTTATGTTGCCATTGACTAGACACTGCAGAAGAAGACTTCATTATGTGCGTATCTGAGACAGCACAGCATGTGAATACTAATGTACGCACCCCCACCCCCCCGTTCACCCCCCCCTCCAATTTTAGCATTCCTTAAGCACAGCATGCCACTGTGCAGGGTAGAATTTCTGCCAAATATGGCCTAGGCCTTGCGTTGAGGCCCCCTCAGAGTCCCCACAAGTGGAGATGTGTGGCTTAGCGTCACACACCAAACACGGATTGTGTAGAACAGAATAACTGTGAGCAAGACGCACATTACAGATCTCCACACAGCTAATGGCGATGGTGATGGCATGCACCCTGCGGGGTGAGCGAGGCAGGAAGCAAGCTCGGTTCGGAGTGAGAGCGGTTCCAGTGCCGTTTCTCCGCAATACTGTTATGCGCGGCTGAAAAGGATGCGCAGAATGCTAAACAATGCCGTTCGCTATCCGTCGCTAGCCCATTAAGAGGCAGTACTCACAGAAGAGAACAGAAAACTCCTTGAGATTCTCGAGAGCAGGCTTTGACCAGGCCTTGGATTTCTAAAGATTACACCTGGGAGAGAGGTAGCACGGATGCTTTGAACACTCCAACATACAGAACATTTCTGAGAAACTCCGGCTTGTCTTTTTCTATTTTTCATTTCTAGGTGAAGCTTGCGGATGGGCATGCGTATATTGCCTTCCGAATATGAATGGAGTCGTTTTATTCCGCTGTTGAACACTGATAAGTGGTGCCCAGTCAGCTGTGACTAACAGCATCCCCATGCTTTATATGCTTAAATTGCTACAGAGAATGTCTGTAATATAGCGTTTTTCTACATGAATAAATAAACATAAGGCATAACCATAAAGGAACACAGCTTGTTAATAGTAAAGCGAATTGAGCAAACTGTGCCATCTTGCTGCTGGTAAAATGATATACTGCAAATACCCATTTACAGTCTCAACTAGAAACGAGTTGCCTAAATACCTTCCGCAAAATACAATATGAAAAATTGAGCAGTTTTGGCGTAGTTTTCCAAGCATCATATCAATTTTTAATTCTGTATTGATGGAACTATTCCTTAAGCCAGCGATATAACTGATCCCGTAATTAGATCTGCCACTGATATAATCCCTCTGGGGTCTTAATTGGTTATTCCTTCCTTGTCATCGTAGAGCTTGTACACGTTTCATATTGGATGAAGATTTTAAGCTTCTTGAGCCCCTTTAAGAACTGTAGCAGCCATTTCTCTTAAACTCTTAAGTGCTCTGAATGCACTCTCAAGTCATTAGAAGTCTCATTGGTGCTCTCGTCTTTATGCTGTTTTATGAGCAATCTTAAGTCCTTATGAATGACTCTGAGACAAATGCTTAATAAACATTATCAGGCCAACTGTTGTCTTCAATCTAATACCCCCCACACACATACATACACTTGAATACCTAAAATACAGCATTACATGTATTACAAAATAAAATAAATATATAAATAAATAAAGGAAGGCTATCTCTGTAAAAAATCACTGTAGAAACTTTACTGCTGTGTCATTTCTGTGTCAACTACTGTGGCTGTGCCTGTGGTGTAGCATTGGATGCTTACTAAACATCAGGGTAACTCTTGCCTTAACCCCCCCCCCACACACGCTTGAATACCTAAAATACTTCATTACATTATTATTGACCCAAAGTAAAATAAGTACATACGTACATAAATAAAGGAAGGCTATCTGAAAATCAGTGTGCCATTTCTGATACTGTGGCTGTGCCTGCAGTGTAGCATTGTATATAAGATGCTTAGCTTGCCCTGACACAGGTGGTGAAATGTGATACTGTGCTCAGAAACACAGGTTTAGACTATAATAAGCTGATGCAAACAAAACCACTATCCTGTGTTTGTCCATTGAGGCTTCTTCTTTTTGTTTACACCTGCATCACCTGAGTCAAAGTATAAATATTGCTCAGTAAATACTATTACCAAGTTCTGAAGAAATAAGATTCACCAATTCCTGTTGGGTATTTGACATATTATATGGTGTCAACGTGTTTCCTCCATAGCGTGATTAAAGTATATTCGTAAATACTGTAAAGGAAAAGGCAACAATGAACAGCATAATGCTATTTGTACGGATAAAGAAATCTAAAAAAATAAAACTAGCATTTCACACTCTGTTAGTTCCCAGAACAGTAATATATTGCAAAGCTGTAAAAGCACAAAGGGCACTGATTTTTCCTGCCCTCCAGATGTGGAACACAAAAATAACGTTACATGACTGCAAACTGAAGATGGTCTTTGCACGCAGCAAGCCTTTGCTTGTATGCTGAATTGCCCAAGATTGTGCGCGTGTTGTGTTTTCATGTCCGTGTTGTCGTTCGGTATGTCTTAAATCTCTGCCTCTCTCCCTCAGGGGCCTGTCGCCAAATAAAATGCAATTTCAGTTTCCAAATGAAACGAGGCTTCGCTTGCGTAACGTAATGGTACATTCTAGCCGCGCTCCGCGAAACGTGAAAGCGTGAAACACGCGGCATTCATTTTAGATGTAACATGATGGACGTTTCATTCAGGTTTATACTGTTATGCCATTTGAACCTCACAATATGGTACAAAACCAGGTACCAGAGTCCCTGTGAATATATTAGCTTTAACTCTGAGTAAATATTCTATTCACTATCAGCACTGGGTTAAAGTGCAGTCAGAATGCCTCATACATGAATATTCATTCGATCCAATATCATTTCGTTCTGTTAATGTGAGGTTAGAGTGTTTGTCATTTCAGTGCGGTTTTGCAGGCTCTGATATAAACATGCTGAGGTGAGATTATTGATCTAAAATGAAAAAATTCTAACCCGCAGTAACAGACAGCTGAGGACGTCCATATGCTATGGACAAAGCCAGTGATTACGATGAACCATTTTCACTCTGTTCCTGTCCTCATAGGAAAGGGAAAATGTCTTATGGAAAGGGTTTGGGCAGTTGGCGTTTTCTGCAGAAACGCACAGAAGACGGCCTTGGGGGAAAGGAGTGGAGAGGAGAGGGGCGGTTAGGGAGCAGAGAGTGGCCGAGAGCAGGCCTTTTCAGCTGAATGGCTTGAATGGAAATTTTGACATTCTGGAAGCGTGGAGGCCGGGGTGACCCTTGAAAGTGCTCTCAATGCGTGTGCCTTGGATGGGGGCCCTCATCGCCCGTGCAGGTCAGATCAGAGTACGTTCCATGATTTCACATGAATTTGCCTCCTCGAGATGGGGCCAGCTGCCGAGGCTGCCTGCCTACAGCACTCACTGCTCCCATCAAAAATGTACCCCTCATTGAGAACACTCCCCCCCGTCCCCCCCGTCCCCACATCCTCTAAGACGAGATAGGGCACGGAGGATGGCGTTTATTCGAGACACCACCAGACGATTCTGTGTCTGGAACAAAGGCAGCAATGTGACTGGGGTCCAGGTTTTCTGCCAGGACGGCCAAGGCGTGAGTGCCAGAGGAAGGATCGGAGGGGACAGTGACAAGACACAGTGGGAATCTGTCTGGATTCTCCAGCCTGCGTTACGTTCTTTCCCTCAGTTTCCCTGTCTTCCAGTGAGGACCGTCGTCAGCGCGTTCAGGCCTGGCTTGGCTCTCGGACGTCGTGCTGAGCGCGCTTTGAGTTGTCACTCACTTTGAGATCTCCTCTGGCGTCAGAAGGAATGGGGCTATCTTGTGCCCAGTGACTTTATTTAAAAGGGGAGAGTTACTGATTTATTTTCTTCCCATTAATTATTAAGCTCCCTCTTTACATTAAATGGTCCCAGAGCACGTGTAATTGCGCTGTATGGAGAGTGTAACTACTGCTTGAGTGGGAACTTGAGCTCAGGTTCGTTCATTATTGATCGAGACGGAGATGACAGGGGAAACATTTGGGCTAAGATTAGCCGCACTCTCTCTCCCTCTCTCTCTGTCTTGCTCTCTTTCTCTCACCCATCTTTCTTGAGCAGAATAAATGAACACTTTAAATAGAAAGTGTATTTTCTATTGAGAATAAAAGTTTGAGCGGAGACAAGGGTCGATATTGCAACTAGAAATATTTTCATGAACTTTGCAAGCTCTAATTGATGTTATTCAGCATGGTTCTGACTTGAGGAAAAAAAAAATTCAGGCATGAGTTATTATGTTGCAATTCCACTGAGAGTTTCACTTGTTTGTTTTTTAGCTCTATTGACATTTTTATTTGTTTGGTTAAATATATAATTTTAGTTGACTCAATCTTATACTAAATGTTCAGGTCCATTAGATTTTATGCATTGGCCTGCCCCGTAAATTTAAGTCTAAGTCTATCTGTTGTATTGTAAACCATCTCAATGCAACGTGCCTGGAAGAATTTCTGTAATTACAAAGTCTCATTATATGCTGCTTCAACTGCAAACTGTACCCTCCTTCCTCAACCTAATTAAACAGGATGTAAATAGTCATACGATACTTTTATAACAGTATCATTCAGCTCTATTTGCTGTATGAAAGCATTATGAGGAGCAGATTAGGATAATTAGTTCAGAAATGTGACTTGTGCTGCATAGATGAATGGTAACTCTAATTAAGACCTGTCATGATTTCTCTCTGTGAAATCTCTTATTGGAATCGAGCAGAAGAAATGGTATGTCAAATGATTGCACAAACGTATATCTTGGTTTTGCATTTATGAACTAAATACACTTTTCACATTTGTGAATGTTAATTTGAAGGTGTAGTATAATTTTAGCTCCATTTCAAATTTTATATTACTCGGATTTCAGGCATTGTGTAAGTTCCTTTGTCAAAAAATACTAGTCAATGTATAATACCAAATCGGAATGATCCCTTGCAAAATATTTTTGGAAATTTGGGTTTTTGGAAATGTTTCAGTTATTGGTGGGTTCTTTCAATATCACATTGCGAAAGTGCAGTGTCCAAAACATATAAACTTTTTATAGCAACCTGCCATAGTTACCTGCCAATTCATTTTAAATTAGCTTATTTTGTCAGCTCTCCAAAAGTGTCCACTTCCCTCACAGATGTAGTCTTTCAGGTCTTTATTTATTTATTTTTTGTTTGTTTTTATTTTTACATTGTTTCGCCTACTTGCCTTGGTAATCTAATCAAAGTACAGTGCCCAGGATGAGGACGTCAACAAAAAAAGTAGCTGAGAGTAAACAGGAAACAGGAAGCAGCCTGCACTGTATGATGCCCGGCCCCGTACGCAGTGGGCTCTGTGTGTTGCGGCCCAGGCGTTGGGTTGGATGAGGGCAGTCAGGGGGCTGGCAGGCTGGGGCCTCCTCACTGACATGCAGGGCGGAGCGCGGTCTCGGGGCCCTCAGTCCTGGCACACAGGAGCCCTTTGGCGGGCGCTGACGCCACACCATGCACAGATGACGCGACAGCGCAGAAATCTGCGAAATGGCTAGCCTTCGCTCTCAGTTAGCCGCGGCGCCGCACTGGAGAGGGAGGGAACAGGCTGCAGCGAGCCCGTCGCCCCGGGAGGGAGGCCTGGCAGCCGTACAGAGAGGGAATCTGTGCACAAATCTGCGGTCAGGCTGACATAATTACTGTACCACCGGGCCGTAACCGAGAGGAAGATTTGGATTTTGATGCTGCGGATGCTTTTGACATACAGGGAACTCATTTATTTAAACTTGGGAACATCATTAAAATTCCTGTTTTTTTTTTTCTTCCCCCTGATGCATTCATCACTTGTACGCTTCGCTTATGAATGCAACTCATTTCCGGAGGTAAAAAGACTGATTTATGGGAATAGTCATAGCTGGTGAAGGCGCTTTCAACTTGGGTAGCCGCCCGCTGCGTTTCATGCAAAGTCTCTGACACACAATTTTCCTTTAGCCTTTCTCCTTCCCTTCTTCATTCTTTGATCAACGTGGTTTGCAACAATGTAGCATTCGCGACAGGACACCTAAAATGGATAAAGCATTAATTTATTCATTTAGAGACCTGTTTCAGTGAGTGTCTCCATGTAGGCAGGATGGCCTATGTCGGCGCTTAGCTTGGCCTGCCTTGTTCCTCCTAACACCCCTCCCGAAATGGCTGCCTAATCCCATGTTTACAGCAGCAGTGGATCAGAGAGATTATCTCCAGTCATTAGCCATGCACACCCCCGGAGCGGCTGCGCACACACTTCCATCCTGCCTTAGCCTTAGCCTAGCCTAGCCTAGCCTGTACACTGCTCTGCTGGAGCAGTTGAGCTGGATGACTGCCTCCACACGCACATCTACTGAAGGTTCTGTCTGATAGCGAGCGCTTACAGTACAGTGTATCTAAAAATGCAGCTACGTCTATGGCCTCTGTTCTTCGCCACCTCAGTCTCGCTGAACCCTTCAGTTCCTTACTGAAGCCATTCCGATACAATCCAAATTGATTAATAATTCCCGCGAACGGCTTAGAGGTTTCTATCTAGCGGCCGGTTCAGCGGCAAGTATTTCATTTTCATTGCACTACAAGTCTGTTTCCACGTGAGCGGCTTTGGCTTTCCAGTAAATCCACTCTGAAGAGACTTTTTCTCTGGCTAAGGAGTAGAGTCACTTTACTTTATTTTCTTCATTCCTAGATCTGATCCCAATTTCAGTGGTAGATGGTATCGAGTTATCTACGAAACCAGCCCTGCCAATTCACCCTCTGGGTCCCTGCTCTTAACTAGCATCAGGGGAGAGGAGGGGGGGCGAGTCAGGGGAAGTCTCCCCCATGAAGAGAGAGAGCACTGACTGATACCATCTCAATCATATCCAATTTAGCCGAGACGGGAAGCTACAGTTCACTTAACAGATTGCTCCAATGAGATTTTGTGCTGGCTCGGGTGTACAGTGCTGTCTGCTAATGAGACGCCAATAAAGTGATCAAACCGTTTGTACAGGAGATAGCGGAATCGCCGCCATCATTATTTGCAGACATTATTTGAACTCGTTATTTTTTTAAAAGAAAGAAGAAGGAAATTCTGTCCGGCTGATGGCCTTGTTACCGCTGACAAGAGCAGGGAGTGAGAATTGGTGTATGCTGCACTACTTACTCATGGGAGATGATCTAAAATGGTGGATAGTCGTTGGATTGCAGTGGCGCAGTGACAGGTGCACTCTCTGCCTATCAGGGCGCGAGGATGGGAGGTACAGGGGCGGAATCGAAGCCACGCCAAGGCGGGCGCTCAGAATTCAACCTGCGCCCCTCTCGCCGACGTTCTCCCGGGCCTCACAGCCTCCAAAACGGCCGTGGCAGAGGCGGGTCTCCCGCCGCGACGGCATCTGCGCCGGCGACTCGCCATGGCGACGGTGCCCCCTCGCGCCTGTCCCCCGGCCAATCCCGTACCCACCCACAGCCTCGCTCCCTCCCCTCTGTCAGAGCCCCCAGCCGAGCTCACACCGTCTCCCACTCACTCCTGCTCAGACTCCCACTCGCTCTCCTCGCCTGCCCAACGGTCCGCGCCGGCTTCTTGGCTCTGCGGCGTCTCGAGAGCAACCTGGCTAACATGGCCGCCGTTTCCCGCACGCCCCCGACACGTATGGCCGAGAGCCAGAGACGCTGCCAAGACACTCGACAAACCGTCCCGCGGCCGCTACTAATGTGCCGGTTTTTACCTCCCCAAAAATAACTAGTCATGGTGGCATTTCATTTTGGTGGAATGACGCAATTCCGTCCTACTCCGCTGGCATCTACAGACCTACCTACTCAAGATGGCTTTTCCCGCAGATCTGGCGCACAACCATATATCAAAGGTCCATCAGGGAGAAAGCCAAGTAAAGTACTCACCCAAGTAAAGTAAGTTTTCTTTTTGAAAACGTTTTTTGAAGAACAAGTTTTGTGAAGTCGCAAGACCAATGCCAGTGGTTGTGAGATCATAATGTTATTCAAGGAACAGACTTAACATTAAAAATTGATGCTAATCCTCTCTCATCACAGATGTTCAAAGATAAACATTTGAAGTGTCACTGCATAAAATTGGTCATGCAGACATAGTGATTATGTTATGGTGCTAATAGTGGCATTGCAGTGGAATATGAAGTATGGAGACCTGTTTTTTTTCTCATTGCAGTGCTATGAAGAGCACATTGCTCTTCATCAAACTCCAGTCCTGGAGGGCTGCAGTGCCTGCTGGTTTTTGGGGTGTTCTGGGCACCTGTGTTTCATTCAAGTCATTAATTGATTAAAGTATCCACACGCCGTGTTCTCAAGGCCTTAATTGACAGCTGATTTAAAGGAAACCACAAAAACCTGCAGACTCTGCGGTCCCCTGGGAATTCAGTTTCACACCCCTGCTCTAGAGCTACTGTGTGAATAGTGTCAGTCAGTTTGCTTTTATGTACAATCAAGTGTGTTTTTTTGCATCACTCATTTTAAGATATTTGTGTTGGCATTGTTATCAGAGTTTCAGCTTCACACCCCAATTGCCACCACTTGATTTATAAGCATTTAAAACCTTCAGTGACTGAAATGCAAAGTAATACAAAGCTATAAGACTGGAATGCCATTTAGCCATACCTCTGCCTTTTGTTGTAATTAAAAATGGAATTGCTTCTGATCAAATTAGAGTGAATACTTAAGTGGTCCCAATGTTAGTACACAGAACACAAAGAGCTCTATAATTCAGAAGAACTCTCTAAAAAATAGATGAATAGGTCTTTACAAAAGCTGGACAGGATTTTTCACGTGGATTGTTGAGGGCAGAGAAAGGTGTTGCGAGGGCGGTTCGAGATGTATCTGCTCAACCATTGTTTTGGACTTATTTTATGATTTTCCTGAATGTGGAGCCAGTTTGTTTGCAAGAGGGATAAAAAGTTCTGTCCTTTTTTTTCTTTCAATGTTTAAAGCTCATACAAGTCAACTGACTTGTTAATAATTTAAATACACTTCTGTTCCCTTTGCTTCTGGGACCAGGGAGTAGACGTGGTCAAAATATGTAAAATTGGGTATCTACCCCTCATTAGTAATGAAAAGAGAGACTATGTTAAAAATAAGCCAAGCATTTGTTTTTGTTGTTGTTGCCCAACTACTAAAAAGTTTCCTCATGGTAATTTTGTGTGAAAATGATTTGCTTTCAAAATGCTGAATAACACCACTCCAAAATAGCATACAGCACATACCCCCAGCTGGGATTTACTTGGAATTATCCAGTCCAATGTGGTATGTTACTCTATATCGGATGGTCAACTGTATCCTACTAAAAAATGTCCTTGTGAAATGAAAGTTATTTTGAAAACTAGCTTGTAATTTCAATCAGTAAAGGATTGGGATGATAAAAATTGGTATATTTTGACATTGCTTTGAAAGTTACAAACATTGCAGATTCCTTTATGTGGTATACGTAATGTCCTGTAGCTGCACCTCTTTGACCTCTTCATTATGGAATACTTAGTCTTTTTTTAATACCTTTTAGTAACATCTCATGCCCGTATGTTTTTCTTTTTCCTTTTGCCGGGAATTGCCCCTGTGACCTGCGCAGTTCATTATTTTAATAATTATCGTAATAGCGGTGATGAAAGGGCCACCTATCCTTTTGTCTCCCGAAGGTCACGGGAGAAGTGATGGCCACATTATCTCAACTTTGATCAGTGGCCACAGGGCTTAAACGCTGGAGATCAGATACAGTGCATGTCCAAAATGTGCACTGTCTTTAATAATTTGCAGTAAACCTGCAATTTCATAATTTGGCTTCCAGGGGTGAAAAGAAAACACAGCTTGAGAGTGATTAAATCAGATTAGATATGTGACCGGCATCTAAAGATGTACAATTCAGTTTGTGTGTGTGTCTGTGTGAATATGCGTGCGTGTGCATGTTTGTGTGTGGGTCTGTGTGTGTGTGTGTGTGTGTGTGTGCATGCATGCATGTGTGTGTGTCTCTGTGTGTGTATGTGTGTGTGCACGAAAATGTGTGTGTATGTGTGTGTGTGCGCATGTATGTTTATGTGTGTGTGTGTCTATGTGTCTCTGTGTGTGTATGTGTGTGCACACATGCGTGTACATGTGTGTGCATGTATGTTATGTGTGTGTGCATTCATCCGCGCGTGTGTCTGTCTTTTTACATCCATGTTGAATATCTTTCTTCATGTGTTCTCTTCTTCAGATAACAGCCGCATGTGTGGTCAAGGTGTCTTGTTCTTCAGTACAGTCCATCAGATACACATATGCAGCCAGGGTTGTGAGATGGGTCAGATTCCGCATCACGTGAAGTATAGGAGCGTCTCAGTGCCCGGAAGAATCTCTGCCGTGGCCATCTTGAGCGGCCTTCCCCCCCTCCCTATTCAAAAAGGAGTAATTGCATCATTTTTCAAGGCTTGCCTCTGTCTGAGGCGTAAGCTGGCCCCATTAATCATCCTAATGGAGAAGTAAGTGATTTGAAATATAGGCTTTAATCATGTTTTCCTGCACCCTCGTCATTCAAACAAGTGCATTTGGCATCCCGCGGCCACATAAGGAGATGTGTAGAAGTGTGTTTAATGTACGGATGGACTTATTATGAACTTATTTGTGTTTGTGTTATTCTTTCACATGCCGCCTACTTGGTTTGCATGTCACATATAGGTTTCTGTGTTTCACGGATTCCGGTGAAATTCTACAAGCAAGCAGAAAAAATATATAACGCTGCTTTCTGCATCAACTACTGCAATCGTTTTAAGATAATGGTATTTCCATAAAGGGTAAAAGTCAATTAATCTTAAGTGCAGCTGCAGATATGGACTTGTCTAAAAAAATAATGTAATTACTCATTTAACCAATGATATAATTATACTATATACACTCTGCAGCACTTTATTAGATGCACCTACGTATTCGTGAGATTATCTAATCAGCCAATCGCGTGGTAGCAGTGCAATGCATAAAAGCATGCAGATACAGGTCAGGAGCTTCTGTTAATGTTAACATCAACCATCAGAATTGGGGAAAAAATATGATCTAAGTAACTGTGGCTGTGGAATGATTGTTGGTGCCAGACAGGGTGGTTTGAGTATCTCAGAAACTGCTAATGTCCTGAGATTTTCACGCACAACAGTACGAAGAATGGTGCGAAAAACAAAAAAACACCCAGTGAGCAGCAGTTCTGTGGGCAGAAGCCCCTTTAACGAGAGAGGTCAGAGGAGAATAGCAAGACTCGTAATGCAAATAACCACACATTACAACAGTGGTATGCAGAAGAGCATCTCTTGAACACACAATGAGGATAGACAGACAATACAGCAGCTTAATAAATCTAAAAAATAAGTCTAATAAATACCTAATAAATTGTTTACTGAGTGTACATAAGTATATAGTTGTGTGTATATATATATATATATATATATATATATATATATATATATATATATATATATAATCTTGCTGAATCAGGAGCAGCAGGACCCAGCTCACTGGGGTAGGATCGGCAGAGTTAATTGGCACAGAGCTAGCTACTTACCAGACTCCTACAGGTTACCAACTGTCATCTGTAAGACACTACTTATCCAATTAGCTCGAGCTCTCATGTTGTATGCTGTGACATTTACTGGGAAGAATATTCACTAACTTGGTAAGTCTATTTCAGGAGCTCACACATGCTTCAGCACTCCCTGGGTAGACGTGAGTGGCAGAACAGTGACTGGCGAACATACAGTAGCACATTTTGGGAAAAATAAATTTTTTGAATCACCTCAGTAATGTGACAGTTTATGCTATTCCCAAAATTACCTTGGTAGTTTTTAACAGTGGTCTGCGCTCTCACACTTGTCATAGAATCACACCTCCCTTTGCTCAAGTCTAACGCATGTAAAATTATAACGTGAGAGATGCCATTCTAAAAGGTCTGCAGGTGTATAGAAAAGCCTGGTCATTATCTGCAGCTTCCACTTTCATACAATGGAAGGTGAAAATAAATGTAATATAAAAGTAATTACAGTATATAGCTACCATGACTACAATCATATTGACTTATGTACTGAAGGGTTTTTTGTTTTTTTAGACCACATGCTGTTAGCACCTTAGGGCTCATTGCAATGGCCTACATTTCATTCAGACAGAAATCAGTAGTGCCACGTTTTGAACTGATGCAACATATGGGCATTCAGGCTGATACGATGGCCGGATTTCAAACGAAGCTAGGCTCCCTGGTTCCCGGGGCCAGGACCTGGGCCTGACTGGCATGGCAATGCAGCCGTTCCACACAGACGGCGTGTACCACTGTTCCACACACACACACCCCCCCCCCCCCCACCCCACCCCCCGCCAGCCCGGCACCGTCTCCCGCAGCTTTCACGGAAATGAGACGTTTCAGTTGGACACCACAAGCAAATATGTTGCTCCTAGAGCCTTTAATATGTAATCAGAATAGGATTAATGTTGATCTGTGACCTTCTCCCGGGTGCTGTGCTACAACTCCAGATGGGTTCTTCCAATAGCTCAATGCTATCCACGTCTTCACATGTTACAAGTGCAGACTTTCTGGGAAAATGCAACAATTTTTCTGTGAGAGAAGGAAGAAGATTTTTTATTAAAGACCTGCAGGGCATATACTGTATGATGGATGAATATTAAGTGGTTTATCTTGCTATACCCCACTGACAAAGCCATCGAGGGAACATTATGTTTTGAGTCATGCTTTTGTCCTGTGGTTTTGAGTTTGAGTTTTTGGTTAAATGTGATATAAAAGACGTCACCATTGGTTGGCAGGATCCCATCGATTTTCGGAACATGAGGGCAAATGGTCAAAAGGCTCATGATTGGTTTTTTGATTTCCAATGTCCTCAGATACAAGTTTTCTTCTCAGTCACTGCAGGAAATGGATAAGAATGTAGTTTTGGAAGTAATAATATGTCCATATTCAACAAAGATTTCCTTACATCTACTCGTCACATGTCCATGCATTGTCTGTTTTTCATTCATACATATGACTCTGTCATGACAAGAAAGACAAGAAGTATTTCACTGCACTTTTTTACCCGTGTAGTTCAATAATTAAGTCAAATAGTTTGTTTTGCGGCTGCTCTTTTAGTTGAGGCAGCACACCATGGTATCAAATCTGGACTATTCTGTAGCTGAATGGCTAGTAGCTCCATAGGGAGGGCTAGTAGCTCTCTTAAGGCTCACCACTATGTGCTATACTGACCCAGGCTAGGCTATCAGGCACCCATGGACTGCCTCTTTAAGCTGCATATGAAAGGTCTTCCTCAGACCCTCCTCTATGTGTGCTTAGCTGTACTCTGCTGTATGAAAATAAGTAGCAGGTCACACCATGTGTTTCTCTCTCTATCTCTCTCTCTCTCTCACACACACGAACACATTTCATCACAGACGGAAGTTTAGGTGATTAATGTATAATGCCAAATGTGCAGAGGACCATTGTGAGATTCAGTTTCACTATTTAAAAACTATTCTTCCAAATCTCAAATCTACATTTTAGATGTAATCTACTTTTCTTTCTACAGGGAAAATAGGGAACGCATTTATATGTGTGAAATTTGGTTTTCAGATTACATCGCATATTTATTTGGATGTTTTTGATGAGTCATTTTGTTCTTTTCCCCAAAGGGCATTTTTTATTAAAAGGTAGTTTTGCAATAAATATGATTTACAGCCACAGTTCTCCCTTAATTAGTTCAAGGACAAAATAAACATTTATAAAGCAATCATTTTTTATTTATTTAATTGTAATTTTTATATAAACATAATAGCTTGCAATGTCATGTGTGGCACTTTTGTCTCAGAAAACTTTAATAACAGTGGTAAGACTGGGTAGTTACATATTACTAATTCAGACCGTAGGTTTTACTGTATCTGTCGACCACCAGAACTCAAAGAGCACCAGTGCATCACAGTTTGAGAAACACTAGTTGACATTGCAATGAACTACAACATTAACGTATGAACATGTCTACTTATCTTATCGATTATATGCTTCTTTCTTAGGTCTCAGAATGTATTGGGGTTACGATTTTATTTTCAGAGCACTCAGTAAGACATTGCATATACCTTAATGAGTGAAGTCACAAAATCAACTGAAGCTAAAGTTGTTGCCTTTGAGGTTTAATTGATTGGTGTCTTCCTGTCCTGTGGTTTAAGCTAATACTGACTACAGAAACAGCCTGTGATTGCTAAGATCTTAAACCATCTTTCTGTAGACAGATGCAGGAACTCTATATATTTACAAATCCCATCTGGCTGCTGTGCTTTGATACTATCAAGCTGCATTAAAAGGGAATACACACATTTGAACAAACTCTAGATTTGTCTGTGTGTGCTAGATGTGGAGGCACCAAGTGTTTGCAAAAGGGCTTTGCCTTTGGGGTGCATGCGGTTTGTTTAACCATCAGGCACAGAGGACAGCAAATTCTCCTTCCTGAGCAGAAGATTTTCTTTGACATACTCATTTAAAGGACAATATTATACAGACTTACTCGGTCGGGATATTTGCCTGAATTCAATCAACATTTACTTTCAATCAAACGTTTCAGTATTAGTATTTTTCTTCGCAAACAGTCGCCAAAATGAAATTGTTCGCAAATGTTTTGTGAAGACAAAAATGTGGACTGAATGCAAGCCATTGTTTTTGATCCTACGATTCTTTTTGCCTTGGTGCCTTCATGTAACTCAGGTACCATTTCATTTCGCAGCTATGCTATAGATAACACATGCTAACACAAGTATTATCGCTGTATGCGATGTCAAAAATGTACGATGAGCTGGAATAAAAGACCGATACACCAGGAAAAGGCCTTGGTGAAGGGCTGTCAAACTGAAACGCCGTGATACAATGTAGCCTTTCTGTGCTTGCTGGCACAGACCTTTGTCTTTCTCAACCACTTATTGTACATATGGAAAAAGGCCATTTGGTGGCCCGAGCATTTAGTCAGACGCCAAAGCCACTTTTTGAGACAGCTGGATCAATGGGCTATTATTTTCAATCACCCGTAGTGTCTGAGCTCTTAATAAGCCTCCCAGGTTTCTGTAATGGAGGGATCAGCGGGGCCGGGGCAGGTTTTGGGCTGTGGGCAGAGCTATAGAGCGGAGCAATGATGAGTGGCTTTGTCTAAAGGCTGCCAGTGTTTATCAATGTGATTGATTATCTCCCAAAATAAGGGGGAGTAAAAATTTTATATCCTAATTATTCTGGCAGGTTGGTATTTATGCTCCTCACGGGGAAGTGGTGATGAGTTCAGTCTAGCTCCCGGTCATGCGGGATATAGCATTCTGCCTGCAGCACTTAAAGGTCCCATACACAAACCACTCCATTTTAATTCCTCAGCAATAATCTTATTTGGAAAAATTTGTCCAATGGTTCAGTCAAATTTATTTACCTAACTGTGATTCAAGCAGTCCGTCGAGCCAAATTACTTGAAATAACTTGTCCGCAAATGGCTTGAATATGATAATTTTTTTAATGCAAAATATTATGACAGCACACAATTTTTGCTTGCATGACTGAAAAACTTACTCAATAATATTATGTCTGTTTTACTGAGTTATGGTAAGCAAGAAATGTCTCGCAATTAAGAGCTTATCTGACAAAGCATCAGTTAGTTTATAGCACATCCCAAGAGCACAGGGGGAATGTTTATATACGTATGTGTTCAACATTTTATCTCCACAATTAAATGGCTGTGCAAATAATACTGTATTGTAAATCAAATCGCAAATGTGTTTGGGGCTCGAGGGTGGCTCATCATCCCTGGATGAAGCAACAGTGCATTTTTCAGAAAGAAAATAATGGCAAAAACAGGATATAAAATAAGAAATAAAACGGGAGTAATGATAAAACGATTTGAAAAAAATCAAAATAAGAATAATAAAAAAAGATAAAAGAATTAGAATAATCTGAATAATAAAACATGAAATCACACGTTTAAACATAATTTATAGACAATCTTGAGTGAGTGGGCCTTCAGCTTCTTCTTAAAAATGTAAATTGATTTAAAACCTCTAAAAGGGTTTGGCATTGGATTCCAAAGGCCTGACACATAAAAAGAGAAAGCTGCTTCTCTGCTGCTGTGGTTCTCTGTTGGCAGGCATAGTAGGAGGCCAATAGCTCACTATCACAGATTCTGTTAAACATATTGTTTATGTATTTATGTGCTACAAAAAAACAATAAAAAGGACTTGCATGCTACCAGAGCAAAGCCGAGAGTACAGTTTGAGTTTTGTGCTCTCTCGTTGAGTTTTGGCAGTACTCTTGCTGTTGTGTTTTGGTGAAGCGTCTATTGCGCTCTCTCATATTGACATGAGAATAAATACACACAAATACACACAAATCAGTCCCTCTAAATGTGGAGAATTGAGCCAACACCACCAAATGAGAATCCAAATGTATGACTTCATCAAACATGTTGCTGCGTAGGTCTAAGTACAGCTATCTGTTGGTCATGTAAGCAGGCACAGATTGCAAGACAGATTTAACAACTACAGTGTAAGCATTCTGGCTGTCAGAGTGTGATTTGTATTCCCTTTCAGTAAGGAAAGTACTGTGTATCTGCTCTGATTGGATGTTGACAGTTTAAGATAAAGGTAGTGCCTCAGAATGGGATTATCAGAGGAACCAGTGACAGTCTATTCATACGTGTAGCTTGGCAAACCAGCAGTGTGTGTGACTATACATATACTATACATCCTGTCAAATACGGCTAATCCTGTAAAAAAAAACTGCAGCTTTCTAGTTTGTATTTTCTTGAAATATTGTGCTGTACAAGTAGGAGTCTCTTCCCTGTGAAACACAGGTTGGCTTGTTTCTAGAACTGTGTAAAAGAATAATGCAACTCCACTAAATTGAATTGTCATTTTCAATGATAACACTGTGCAATCTTTTTTGTATTTAATATCAAATTACATGTTCATTCTAAATGAATTCGTTTTTAGTGGGTAGTTAAAATTCCAGAATCATTGTACTGTACCACAAGGAGACTTCAACATATGCAATAGATCTTATAAAAAGGATAAAAGAAAATAAAGCTAAATAAGTATATGGTGAAGTTTGTACCACAGTATAACATGGATTATTATGACATTGGATTCAAATTCCAAACAATTCAAATAGGCTAATAGATACTTGCGCACAAGTCCAGGGGGCCTGCATACAGTAGAACACATATTTTGATAGTCCTCCCTGTGGATGGGAACAGTTTCTTTCATCTTCAGTGGGAGATGGGAGACATCAAAAACATGTACAGACAGTGGGAGAATAGAGTATGACCGCCAAGCTCACTTTCTACTTCTCTGTTCCTCTTTGCTGTGACACTGCCCATCTACATTTCATAATTGAGGTTCCTTCCTCTCCTTCACATCGCAGCGTGCCTCAGTGTGGGGCATTCAATCACACCGCTCACGCTCCTAATGCACCTAGGTAATGGCGACATCCCACGTCTGTCACTTTACCGGCCGTGAACCGGGCCGAGAATTGGATTCTCGTTTTTCTCTCTTCTCTTCATTGCAGCACTTCCTCAACCGGCCCGTAAAAAAGGATGAAATACCGTCTGTTATCACGGCCGTGTGCCACGCCAGCCTTTAGAGGCTCTTCTCCGGGCAGCAGTTAGGGAGCTGGACTTGCCGTACAACTCCAAGGTTGTAGCTTCGCTTGTCCGGTGTTCGCTTTTCGTGGTGCTCCGCAACTCGGGCAATTTTAGTGAATAGTAATTTGACGGAGTGCCAAGGCCACTGCCGGCATCAAGGCATTTTTGCTCCTTTATTTATTTATTTAATTCTGTTATTTATTGCGAAAGAATAAAAGCGAGAGCAACAGTTGTACTTTTTATAGTTATTGTTTCTCAAGAGGTTTTGTTTCACTTCAAATAAATGATACACAGGAGTTGTTGCTGTGACAAATTCTAGCCTTAACTTGCCCAATTAAAAACATATCCCAACATTGCCTCTTGGTATTTGAAGTTTCCAGTTGCTTTTCATGGTAGAATTGTCTGTGCTTTTTTATGCCATTGTGCTGAATAAAGTTATACAATGAATATTAGGTGGTTATGTATTAATGATTAATAGTTATTTTATTCTGGAAATGTACCCTTCATCTATTCTTTAAACTTTACAGAAAATTGTAATGGCATGAAAGTGGCTAGGTTCCACCAACTAGCACTGAAGTTGCAACCACACGCTTGACTAGGGCATGCTGTATTATTCGTAGCCTAATCAACTATTTGCTGGTTTGGTAATGCAACAGAAGCACAGAAAAAAACCCTGAGGAAAACTGTAACCAGTGCCGGCAAATTGCTGGGCTTTAAACTGACCAGCTTAGAAGAGAGTTACAGAACCAGGTCTCTCAAGAAAGCAGAGAAAATCATTTCTGACCCCAAGCACCCTCTGTGTACAGCCTTCGACCGGTTACCTTCTGGGCGTAGGTTCCGGCAGCCAGCCTTTTCAAAAAACATTCCATGTCCAAACATTCATTCATACCACAGGTGATTAAATCCCTGAATGGTAAGGTCTAACCCAAATATTTTATATATATATATATATATATATATATATATTTTGTATTTATATTTTATTCACTTAGTTTAACTCTGTCTAGCGGGTCCAGCCAGAGCACTACTCTTATTTTGTTATATATGTCGTAACTACCAGCAGCTGCTATAGTGCACCGTGTTTTTTCAATTTTTTAAAATTAATTTTGGACTTCAGATCTGATCTGTTGATGTTATATGTCTGTCTCTATGTGCTGTGCCTGTTTTTATGTAATGCCGCCAACAATGATTTTCTACTGAAAATTACCTAAAGTACCTACTACTACAGTTGAGGCCAAAATTATTAGCCCCCCTTGTGAAATCAGACAAAACCTTTGATTTCTCCATGGAAATGACCATTAACAACAAGTGTTTATAGTTTGTTTGTTTCCAAAATATTAAAGACAAAATGCCCACTAAGTTTGATTAGAATATTTTATTGATGCACTGAGTTGAAACAAGAAAAGGCAAAAATGACAGCCAAAATTATTAGCCCCCTGGCCATTAATAGTCAATAGTGTACCCTTTCTGGGCCACAACTGACAACAACCTCTTCACAAGGTTGGCACATGTCTCTTGAGGGATTTTGGCCCATTCTTCCAATGCAAATTGTTCCAGCTGGTCCAAATTGCGTGGTTTCCGAGCATGGACATTCACTTTGAGCACCCGCTACAGATTCTCAATAGGATTGAGATCTGGGCTCTGTGCGGGCCACTCCAGTACCTTGGTTTTGGTGTCCTTTAAGAACTGTTGGGCCAATTTTGAGGTATGCTTTAACTGTGGGAACTGTGTTCTTAGGGTTGAAGGCCTCGCCCTTTCTTCGCCAAACATAAGCAACATCCATGTGCCCAAACAGTTCCAGTTTAGTCTCGTCAGACCAAAGAACAGACTTCCAAAACTCATCTTTACCTTTCAAATGTTCACGGGCAAACCTCAGTCTGGCTCTGATGTGCCGCTCTTTGAGTAAAGGGGTTCTTCTGGGACGATGGCCCTGAAGCCCACTACGATGAAGAGCCCTCACTACTGTGTTCCTAGAAACATTAACTCCAGAAGAGGCCAGGTCAGCAACAATCATCTTGGCAGATGTCCGGGGCTTGTTGACATCTGAGTTCTTGAAATCTTGCACTTTCAACCACGTCCAGGTTTGTTTCTTACAGAATTTGTCACCTTGTACTTAGCAATGATGCAACGTACAGCTGTTCTAGACACTGTAAAATGCTTGGAAATGGCAGTATAGCCTTCCCCCTTATTATGAGCCTCCACTATCTTCTTTCTGAGCTCAAGACTGATTTCCTTGTCTTTGGCATGGTGAGTAAGAGTAGTCCCTCTCAATGTGTTCAAGTGCCCTGTTCTTTGGAGTCCCATAAGTAAAGCTCAATGCTGATTGAATGCTCAGGTGTTGTTGGGAAGCTAATTGACTGCACAGGTGTGGTTTGAAAGCTAATTGGTTGATTGTATGTGTTTTGAAAGCAAAAATGCACATGAGGGCTAATATTGTTGACCACCCTATTTTTCACTATATTTGATATAAAGCAAGCCTAAAAATGTATTTTACATTCCAAAATGTACCAAAAGCTACTAAATAGCACTGGTGAATGTTTGATTATATCAAATAAATATATTAGCAATAATGCAAGCATTGGGCAGAATTTTAGGAAAATGTTCATAATTCCTGGGGGGCTAATCATTTTGGCCTCAACTGTAAAAGAGTGAGGATTATCTATACACTGATGTGTTTTTTTTTTTTTACAAACAATGCAATACATTGCACCCCCCCACCTTCCAGTGCACCAAAAGAAGTCAAACGGTGTACCCCACCTTAACTATTTCTAAGATGGAAAGTCACTTATGACCGCAACAGTACTGTAAAGCAAAACAGATTCATTGAATGTCTACACAGGAAACAAGTGTATAAGGTCTTGTTTGTCATGTCAACTAGCTAACACTAGCTGCATGTGCTAATGCTGGCAGCTGATAATTCCTGTGCCTGTCTCACTCACAGCAACTGATGATACGGCCTGGAGAAATATGTGGTGTTGTGCTGTAGGACACCTGACAGGCTGGAACACTGAGTGGGGACTGGATAGCAGCACTTAGTGTTTTCAACAACCAACCCAACGCACACTCCTCTTAAGTGTCCTGAATTTCCGGGCAGTGTCACTGACCATGAAAGTGAAGTATTTTCAGGTGACAGTGAGAGGAATGGTACTCTATTGTCTTTGCGACCACATTAGCTTTCGGAGCTGCTTTGAGAAGCACTATGGTCAAACCAGAGAGTACTGACAATGGGAAATTACCTCCTTGGGCTCTGTATCTGACCTGGGCCAAATAAATAATTGTTTTGGATTCAGACTTTTCTGTGCTCAATTGATCTTGCCTGGTGCAAATGAGCTAACCAAGAGAACCAGGAAGCGGGGTTTGAGAATTTTTTTAATATGTCATAGGTTCCAATCCTCCAGAGAAACTCAGTAAAGCTTATAAAAGTATTTTAATCCAAAACAACAATCATCTCTGACCCAGATTTGCCCTGTATATCACCACTGAATTTTCACCTTCTGTATGGGGAGTGGAATGGGCTAGCTGTGTGGTCCACATCACAGTGGGTCTGCAGTAGCCAGGAGGAACAGGACAACAGTGAAATGTAATAATCTCCACCCAGCACACGGGAAACAGACTCTGTATTACTGAAACAGCAGGACAGGGCAGCCATGGCAAGTCCTGTCCACTCTGTGCAATTGATGAGTTATTCCTCTGCCAGGGCAGGGTGGAGGGGGCCTTCAGCTGCTCGGAAGTCCCACGGGATTAATTCACACTCCGTTTCTATATAAAATAACAAGTATGCCTTCTATAGATTTATGCTTTAACTGTAAGCTTTTGCTTGTTTTTGTTTTTGCTGGTTTTGTACATTTTCTTTTCAAGTTTTTTGGATTGTAAATTCTGTTTTTGTTTCCCCTTTGTGAGATGGAAATCTCCAGACGGGGAGTGTTGCATGAATTGCTGAACAACCTGAGCAAGTTGGCTGGCTTAGAAAGGAAAATAGACTCAGGGTGCAATAGGCATTCTGAGCTGGAGTGACACATCTACACACATACAAAAAAAAAGAAAATCTTGCCACCACCGTGCCATTGTCACCTGGTTGTTTGCTCCAGTTGTTTGAGGCTGGGCTGCTACGACATGATTAAAGGTACAATAGGTAACATTGTTACAAGACCATTGTAAACCCCTTCCTATCACTGAATAAGGCTCACTGACATGTTTATTGTCCTTAAATTCGGGTTTCAAAATATATATTTGACGGCCTAACACTCTGTACCAAAACATTGTATCACTGAATACAATAATTCAAGCTCATTGGTTGAAAATTGCCACAGCCAATGGCGTTTCAATGTCAGCGCATTTACAGAGAAGCGGAAGGGATAAACAGTGTTGTGCTTTGAAGGTGTCTGTTGCCGCTATTCCTCTCTTAACTGTTAGAAGTCCGAAATTACCTATTGTACCTTTAAAGCAGCAGCGTTGTGAATGGGGTTGAGTACCAACTGTTTCATCAGCCTCACCGATGCGACCTCACCCCAGGAATACTAGGCCCCCACAGCTGTCATAACACACGGGCATGATCCGCAATCCAACGCACTTCGACAATATTATCCCCGGAAAATTATTCCCGCACAGGGAGCCTACTGCAGTCCAGGGGAAAGGGATAAGACCTCACCCCAATGCTCAGCAAAATCAACAAAACTAAGCAACAGATGAAATAACATTGCATTGATTGCTTCTTGTATCAAGCTTGAATCTAAACATTGTTCTCACTGTATTGATGCTGCAAATGGCATGAGACACTGTGGCGGCATCATTGAAGCTGTGCTTTGATTTTACTCATCAAAGTCTTGATACAATCCTTGTCTGCAATTGTTGCATTTTCCGAATGGACATCATTCATGAAGATTACCTTATCTAGGACAATGGTTTAAATTGCCCTGGCCTGCATTAAATGTGGCCATCGCTATTTTCTCCTTTATACTCTTCTACGTTATTGAAGTACATTATCCCCAGCATTAAGGGCACTGAAATCATATCTAAATTATGTCTGTTTTCCTAAGAGATCACTTTGTATGTTTCCGAGAATTTTTTCCTCAGTGCTATTACGTGTCAGAGATGTTGCTTTGTTCATGTACTCCATTAGGAAGTATTCAGCATTTGATGCAAGGAAGTCAGTGATGGCAATGTTTTGAACACTTTTAAAACTATGCTTCATCTGGTTTTCTACATGCATATTCAAATTATAGCACTGAGAGACCGTCTGGGTGTACACTGCACACACACACACACACACACACACACGCGCAAACACACACACGCACACGCATGAAAGCACATATATTTTGTTGAGGGTAATTAAGTTAAATGATGCACAATATAAAATAAATATTTCTTCTGCTTTAAAAAAAAAGCAGTGTTATTCTACAAAATTTGTGATCAGCAGTTTTTCATTCAAGAAGTGAATTCACTCCTCTGAAGTACCCTTCAATTAGTGACCCATTACAAGTGTACAACACTACATAGAAGGTAGCCCATGTTGGATGAGAGGTATAGCGTTCACCGAAAACAACCGGTAACCCATCCATTTAGCAAAATGAATCTTTTAATGTGTCAAAACCAACAAATGCATCAGTTCAAATACGATGTTTAAAATTATTTGTGTCAATTGTAATGAAGCATGTCATTTATTGATCAATTGCTTTTGTTTTGAAACACTAAATTGAAAAATGTAATTATTTCGAGGAGACAAAGAATACTCTAGTGCAAGATAGTTTGGCACATCCCTACCATTAAAGGGATAGTTTGGATTTATTGACACCTAGCCCTTTTTTCAACTCAACCGTGGTGTTTTTGATTGATCGAGAGCTTTTGCAGATTCGTGCGGCCTGTTTGCTGGACTAAGTTCTGTGTCAAAGTTGCTGTGACCAGTGGAGTTATACTTAGCCATACAAAAAAGAGCAATAATTTTACTTGGAAAGGATGAAATAACTGCTGAAAATGTTGTTTGAGGGGCATGGTGAAGCGTAAGTGCTTTTGGAGCTGTGTGAAGTTTGCTCTTGTTCTCTTCCATTATACGATGTATAGCTGAAGCTGCATGTCCATTATGTTTCAAAGTCTGGACTCTCTCTCTATCAATCAACAACATCATGAGCGAGTCAATAGGGATAGATATATAACATTCCCAACATTCCCTTTAAGCTTGAGGTGCATGGTCACAAAATGGCATGCAGTATGGATTTATTTCAAGAGCGCATTATGTCAATTTAAACTGAAGACTCTACAGAGTGCAATTTTGAATATTTTTATAGGAGAAATAATAGCAATCACTTACAAATAAACACAGACAACTGAAAAAAAGATTGACGATGGGCAAAAGATATGTAACGTCACATCAACTCAAAAGCTCTAAATATTTCACCTGATGGTGGCTAATAGAATGACCTCTGAATTAAAAAGAAAACCACATGGAAGATCGTGGTTTTGCATACAGTCATACGGGGGACTTGTCACTCTCGTCGCGTGATTTAAAACTGAACGTAATGTGCGAGTCAGGCCTCTGCATGGTTTTCAACCAGCAGTTCATTTCTGGAGCACCGGTTTGCACAAGACTCCTTGACTGTGCCTTTCCCTCACTCGAGCAGATTGAAATACTGAATAAGGAGGCAAACCAAGTCAACCAAATGTATGTGAAAGAAGGCAGAGGAGCGGAAGTCCATGTCAGGGGTCGTCAGGGATCTAACACCGCGTCTAATGGACCCTGTCAGCACAGAGTGACATATGGATATGACCTCCCATGGCCATTGTTGTCTCTGAAACTCATGCATGTTCAATGTCCATACCACATTGTTTTATGAACAGCTCCCTGCGTTTGAAACATTTTCCTGACATCACTCCTGGCATCCTTATTTATATAAACTTATGAGTTTACTAAATATTTGTCTCAATATTCTTCTTTGTAATTGTTCTTATATTTCATAACCAGGTTGTAATATCCAGTGAGCAGCAGTTCTGTGGGCAGAAACACGTTGTTAATGAGAGAGGTCAGATGAGAAGGGCCAGACTGGTCAAAGCTGACAGGAAGGTGACAGTAATGCAAATCATCACGTATTACACAGTGGTATGCAGAAGAGCATCTCTGAACACACAATGGATCAAACGTCTAAGTGGATAGGCTACAGCAGCAGAAGGTATTTAAGTATAAAAAATAAATACCTAATAAAGTGCTCACTGATTGTATATTGAGACAGCATAAACCCTTGAAATTTAAACCCGAAGACCATCTCTCAGCACTCCACTAGGTGTTATTTTATCTCTTCAGGCTACAGCAAGACATTATCTAAACTTTTATCTCCATAATTAGAACATTAGAGGCAGGGGGTATTCACAAATACCACCATGACATCGGCTGTGCTGATGGATACGCGCCAAAGCGTGGAAAGGCTTGTTTTTCAAAGCACCCACCCTCCTTATGCCAGACTTTCTTCTCTTTTTCTCAACAGTTTTTTGCCTCACATACTTCATTTCTTCCTTTACTTTTCTGAAGCAAACAGATAACGACTGTTGCCACATAATGATCCCAACTATTAAAACAAAGACAACATGTTTTTGAGGGATATGCAAATTTTTTTTTCAATTTGTTGACTAAACCATATGAACCACTGCATTACCAAAAAAGTTTTTTTTTATGCATGCACGTGTTATTTGTAGCATAGTGGATGATTTTTGTAATATCCTGACTGTATACCTGACCTGAACTGACCTTACCTGTGAGTAGATGAGGTACAGCGGAGTACAGTGATGTGGAGCAATATAATGCATACTAAAATCACATTTACTACCCTGACCATGGCTGTGCCCAGGGTATGTTTGCGTCGGTCAGCCCTGTAATATGAAACTGAAGTTTTGCACCTCAATATCATTGCTGTTTCAAAACCAATCTCAATGCCATTTCACTGGTGGACTACAATCACCATGGGGTCTCCAAGTAGCATACTTTTTGTATAGCTATGTTATGCCATTACCATGTTGTGGACACCCCCTAAAAATGAGCATACAGGAAACAATTAAGACTTAATTAAGGCTTGATTTCCCTCATTCTGTTGGTCATTTTGGTGCGTTTTACTTTTTTATACTTTCATGGCTGTAGACTTTCTAAAATTTGAATGAGACCCTCGAAATTCTGTCAGACTCAGATTCTGTCCAAAGTGGCCTGCACTAATTAGTGATAAAATGGTGGATCGGGTAAAGCAAGGGCAGAAAAACCAAATTTTTGTTAACATACAGTATTGCATATTGCTAGCTACTGTACCTGCTAGATGCACTGAGACTGTATCTACATAACCTTGCAACTTAATGTGTTGTAAATGTTTTGATTCCTTATAGGCACAATGTTTTTTTGTTTTTTATTGGGGGGTGGGGGATTTCTCACACTATGGGGCTATGCAGTGCAGTGTGTAATTTTAAACATGATTTAGACATCTGATACACTACTATATGATCTAATACTTCTTGTACGATGATGTGTTGGATTAATATGCTACTTTCCAGTTATATATGCACAATAAATTCCAAGTACTAATTAAACCTCCAGGTGTAAAAACTAAGGATATTAGCCTAATCTTAAAATTACATTTTAAGTGAAATATTTTAATTTGCCAAAAGCCTCCAAAGACCGGAAATTAAATTGATCAGCCCTAACACTCACATCAGCCTACTCTCCATCAAGGTGTGTTGGCCAGTTAATCTCAATTACAGTTGTGAGTTGAAAAGAGATTAGAGCAAAACACAATCTCGACTCTATAATTATACACTCCAATGCAGGATCTATCAATTAATCACACAAGTTTAATCATTAATCATACAAAATTTGTATGCACTGCTGAAAGAGTAACATAGGCATTGGAAATGAAGCATGCTTTATAAAAGTGAAAAATCTGTAACTCAATGCCAATATACTGCCCAAAGCACCTACTGGAGTAGGGATTATGCTCTTTTAAAGAAGGATTTGAATCGTAAGCAGTCTGCCTAGTGGTGAATAAATGTTGTTTGGAGTACAGTAGACATAGTATTTTGGGCTGTAGCAGTTGCCAACTTTCTGTGCTGATACACACCTAATGTTACATTAGGGTAGATCAATTTATTTTCCTGTCTTTTGAGACTTTGGAAAATGCAAACATTTGCCTTAAAATATAATGCATACTGTAGGCTCCTTAGGTGTCTATATTTGCACCTTTACCCGGTATTATTATAATTTAATTAGGATTACTAGTATTACTGGAGAATGGATTGGTATTATTACTGGTGTAAACATTATTCTAATTTGAGAAGTAGATACAGATAATAGCAAAACATTGGCATAAGCTTGGAAATAGATTAAAATTTTGGTCAGATATTATAAACAACGGGGAAAGAAAGCAACTGATTAGATGTCATTTTACTGCACTAAGTGGCTTTATGCGTTTGTCAGGACTAAGCACTCAGTCTACTTTTGAATCACAAACTAATGTATCAAGTGAAATATAATAGCATTTGGCTTTGGATGTCTTCGTACTATGAACCTAGTGAACCACAATCAGCACAGGAATACTAACATAGATTATTTCATTAACAGTCTGGATTCTACACTCTACCCCAGTACAATTTAGCCATTTTAGAATATGTGAACTTGAACACAGTACTAGTGGATTCTCTTGTCCTCTGTGCATTTCTGTCTTCACACTTGGCTGAGCAGCACTCCCAAACTAATCTTTGGCATCAGAAGGAAATCATCACATTTTCTGCTCCAGTGGTCATTTTATTTTTCATTTTCTTATTCCTTACTTAATAGGGAATACGCACTCCTTTTTGCAGGGTATGCAAATGCACATATCGAACACGCTAATGTGAAATTAATACTGGAATATTTTATGCCTGTACTCCCTTTATTGTCTTTGAATGTATCCCAAGTATTGCTGGCAGGATACATTTTTCCATTAAAAAGAGCTGAAATTTACACTCAGTGTAGCACTTCATTAGGTAGACCTGTACACCAGCTTGTTAATGCAAATATTTAATCAGGCAATCATATGGCGTAAGCTACAGCAGCAGAAGGCCAATTAGTCGAAAACATACCTAATAAATTGCTCAGTTAGTGTCCCAACCGTTTCTTTTCCATATATAAAAATAAAAAGTGGCCTTGCGCTTGATCTCTGCGAAATGTTCTGTCTCATGGTCGACTACTTTTGATGGAAAAGTCCTCTGTCTTAGCCCTGTATCTCTGACCCAAGAATCACTCGTCGTAGGAAGAGGAACACTTAATGGAACTGTGATTGTATTTTACCAGCTGAGGTTGAGAGTTCAAGAAATCCATACAACCTGCCTTTATTTCCAAAAGCGCCCAGGCCAGCCCTAAACATATCTCTCTGCCCACTGTGACCCCAACGATAACCTGGCCTAAATGCAGGATTCAATCACAATCAAGCTGCCTTTCTAACAAGGCTTTAGAAAAGGAGCAATGAATGACATACTGTTCTCAGGCAGGACAGAGAAGTAATATACAGTATATGCTCAGTGAGCACTTTACTGTATTTATTAGACTTATTTTTTAGACTTAGTAGGTCTTCGGCTGCTGTAGCCTATCCACTTAAAGGTTTGACGTGTTGTGTGTTCCGAGATGCTCTTCTGCATACCACTGTTGTAATGCATATTCATTAGCGTTACAGACACCTTCCTGTCAGCTTTGGCCTGGGCCTTCTCTTCTGGCCTCTCTCATTAACAACAGAACTGCTGCTCACTGGATATTTTTTGTTTTTCGCACCATTCTCTGCAAACTCCAGAGACTGCTGTCCATGAAAATCTCAGGAGATGAGCAGTTTCTGTGATATTCAAACCACCCTCTCTGGCACCAACAATCATTCCACGGTCAAAGTCACTTAGATCACTTCCCCATTCTGACATTTGGTCTGTCTGAAAAATAACTGAACCTCTTGACCACGTCTGCATGCTTTTATGCATTTAGTTTCTGCTACATGATTGGCACTGCCGCCTCACAGCCAGGAGGTCCTGGGTTCGAATCCCGGTCGGCCGGGGCCTCTCTGTGCGGAGTTTGCATGTTCTCCCCGTGTTTATGTAGATTTCCTCCGGGTACTCCGGTTTCCTCCCACAGTCCAAAGACATGCAGGTTAGGCTGATAGCCTAAATTGCTCGTAAGTATGAGTGTGTGAGTGAATGGTGTGTGTGCCCTGCGATGGACTGGCGACCTGTCTAGGGTGTATTCCTGCCTTTCGCCCAATGTATGCTGGGATAGGCTCCAGCCCCCCTGCGACCCTGTTCAGGATAAGCGGAAGATAATGGATGGATGGATGGATATATATATATATATATATATATATATATATATATATATATTTTTTTTTTTTTTTGGCTGGTTGGTTAAAACCTCCTGATTGGTAGTTCTCTCCCAAGGGTTTACCTCTCTGTTTTTATTTATTATTGACTGGGAGATGCAACTGCCTTCATAAACATTTACAGAAACACGCTTGAGTTTGCTGTACATGAGCACAAGGAAAAACACGTTCAGAGAGTAATCTCTATATTTGTATGGCACTCACTTCACCCTGTCCTACATGCACCCTGTCCTCCCAAAACGTTTGCACGTGGACTGCCCCACACTGCAGCGTTTCTGAAGGAGTTATCATTATTTTGGCATTTGGACTGTGGGCCGAAGGCTGCTTTCGCCTGTTCCCTCCGGCGTGCACAGAATACCGATAGCCCCAATTCTCCACTGAGAATGAGATGCTGAAAACAAAGAGAATATAAAATGGAGGGGGCTTCAGTGGAAGAGGCAGTGGGGAGGAGAGAAAGCGAAGGAACTAATATGTATGTAGCATACAACGCGACAGTCACAAGCTGTTAGGTCAGAGAGTACGCCGTGCGGCGAAGCCGAACGGCGCATCGGGTTTGTCGCCCGCATACAAAACAAAACCAAAATTAAGAGATTTTTCACATTGTGCAAAATGAGCCACCTCAGGGAGGGGTTGGCTGCTGATGGGAGAAGCGTGCAGTGCATGCTGGGGAGGTATTGGGCGCCTGGCTTCACTGTTTTTCCTCCTGACCAACCAGGGGTTCAAGCAACTTCAGATTTATTTGGATGTGTAGTGCAGTGCTGGAGACCATTTTATATACCTGTAGAATGTGTCACTATTCATTGACAGAGTCAGTGGCTTAGAGTGAGTGTACTGTTCAGGAAAGTAGTAGGGTGCTAACCTGGACAAATTCCCATGAAGCCAGCTCTCTATAACTGGCCACTCAATCACCCCTGCATGTGATTGGCAATGCAATCCCCTCTGTTTCCTGTCCACTTTGACTCCCCAGGCCATTACTGTACCACAAAGGAGAACAGAGTTCTCAGTTGACCTACCTGTTAAAGAAAAGTTAGAATAGAAAAACAAGTAAAAAGAATACAATGGTTCAACTAGGTTTTTTCTGGTGTAGTGACTCATTAGACAGGAGGACTGTCATCGCTTTTCCCTTGTTCATTGAAAAAAAATTAATAGGATCAATGTCAGGAAGACTTCAGATAAAATTAGGTTGATCTGGGAATAACGTTTGCTATCGATTTGATAATTAGCAATGAAAAACTGTTATTCAGCACTCGCTGAATTGTGGTGCAGTGGTGTATCACAATTGATAAAAGGTATGGGTCCCTTTGGCAAGATTAACATGCTAAAGGGACCAGCTGGATGAATTTATTTCACAAAAGGAAGCACAAAGAGTAGTTATTTTTTACATTTCTAAAAAATAATAAAAACTTTAAAGGTGAATTCACTATTAATTGTATAACTCCAGCTAAGATTCTAAGGTGGTTTAAGGTGTGTTTTTGACACTTCAAGCTGGTTATAGCTGGTCTGTGGCTGGTCAAAGCTAGTCTCTAGCTGGACAGAGCTGGTCAAAGCTGATTACGCTGGTAGAGTAAACTGGTAGTCAAAATTGGGCTAGCTGGTTGGTTGACCGGCTAGAAGTGTCAAAAACACAGTTTAAACCAGTTTAACCACTTTAGGCTGGTTTAAACTAGGATTTTCAGCAGTCATAATCCAGTATTTACCATCATTTCCTTATTTACAGTGGGGCAAAAAAGTATTTAGTCAGCCACCAATTGTGCAAGTTCTCCCACTTAAAAAGATGAGAGAGACCTGTAATTTTCATCATAGGTACACTTCAACTATGAGAGACAGAATGGGGGGAAAGAATCCAGGAAATCACATTGTAGAATTTTTAATGAATGAATTGGTAAATTCCTCGGTAAAATAAGTATTTGGTCACCTACAAACAAGCAAGATTTCTGGCTCTCACAGACCTGTAACTTCTTCTTGAAGAGGCTCCTCTGTCCTCCACTCGTTACCTGTATTAATGGCACCTGTTTGAACTCTTTATCAGTATAAAAGACACCTGTCCACAACCTCAAACAGTCACACTCCAAACTCCACTATGGCCAAGACCAAAGAGCTGTCAAAGGACACCAGAAACAAAATTGTAGACCTGCACCAGGCTGAGAAGCCTGAATCTGCAATAGGTAAGCAGCTTGGTGTGAAGAAATCAACTGTGGGAGCAATTATTAGAAAATGGAAGACATACAAGACCACTGATAATCTCCCTCGATCTGGGGCTCCACGCAAGATCTCACCCCGTGGGGTCAAAATGATCACAAGAACGGTGAGCAAAAATCCCAGAACCACACGGGGGGACCTAGTGAATGACCTGCAGAGAGCTGGGACCAAAGTAACAAAGGCTACCATCAGTAACACACTACGCCGCCAGGGACTCAAATCCTGCAGTGCCAGACGTGTCCCTCCGCTTAAGCCAGTACATGTCCAGGCCCGTCTGAAGTTTGCTAGAGAGCATTTGGATGATCCAGAAGAGGATTGGGAGAATGTCATATGGTCAGATGAAACCAAAATAGAACTTTTTGGTAAAAACTCAACTTGTCGTGTTTGGAGGAGAAAGAATGCTGAGTTGCATCCAAAGAACACCATACCTACTGTGAAACATGGGGGTGGAAACATCATGCTTTGGGGCTGTTTTTCTGCAAAGGGACCAGGACGACTGATCCGTGTAAAGGAAAGAATGAATGGGGCCATGTATCGTGAGATTTTGAGTGAAAACCTCCTTCCATTAGCAAGGGCATTGAAGATGAAACGTGGCTGGGTCTTTCAGCATGACAATGATCCCAAACACACCGCCCGGGCAACGAAGGAGTGGCTTCGTAAGAAGCATTTCAAGGTCCTGCATCACTGCTCTAGAGGAGATCTGCATGGAGGAATGGGCCAAAATACCAGCAACAGTGTGTGAAAACCTTGTGAAGACTTACAGAAAACGTTTGACCTCTGTCATTGCCAGCAAAGGGTATATAACAAAGTATTGAGATGAACTTTTGTTATTGACCAAATACTTATTTTCCACCATAATTTGCAAATAAATTCTTCAAAAATCTGACAATGTGATTTTCTGGATTTTTTTTTTCTCATTTTGTCTCTCATAGTTGAGGTATACCTATGATGAAAATGACAGGCCTCTCATCTTTTTAAGTGGGAGAACTTGCACAATTGGTGGCTGACTAAATACTTTTTTGCCCCACTGTACATCAATGCTACGTATACATATGTGACAAATAGTAATGGCACTGAGACATAAGGGAAAAAGGCCTTGCTACTTTATCTGCTAAACTCTATACAGCATGAGTTCCCTGGTATCTGCGCAGTTATTAGAAATAGTAATGCTTTTTTAACGTGGTGTTCTTGAATCTAATGGAACGTTGTGCTGCACAATAGTTATACTACTTATTTTCAGTCGTACTGTAGGTACAGTATGTTAGGGGCATGTCCGTGTGGTTGCAGTGACACAGAGCACTAAGGTGCTTGTCTGAAAGTTTGCTGAAGTTACAATGTGTTGTGTTTTGCTATTTAGCAGATTTACAGATTTAACTTTGACATGTAAATCCACGTGTACAGCTGGGTATTTTACTGAAGCTATTCAGGTTAAGTACTGTGCTCAAGTGTACACCAGAAGTTGCTCAAGGGTGTCTGGCAATCAAGCCCACAATCATTGGGCCCTGTTCCTTAACCATTATATTACACTCTTGCTTTCTGAAGTTACATATACATGCATAAACCTGAATCTTCCATGCATATTCATTTCCTGATTTTTATTTAATTGTGCTTCATTTTAAATGTCAAACTTGTCTACTTTACATATAAACACAATATGTAAATCTCTCATTGAAAAAGTACTGTATATACTCTTACCGTTGACTCCTGGAAAGTTTATTTTAGTTGCTTGTGTATTTTTTTCAAGCTTTTTTTCATGTTGCCAATAATTTGGAAGGACGATCTACATGCCACATAGCTTTGAGTGAAACAAATACATTCTAATACTTCTATGTACTGCGTGCTGTCGTTACCATTCTAGACATAACACTGAATCAAGACGGGTAATCTCACAGATGTGCCATTATATGTTCTTTACTCAGATTGCTTCTGAATTTTAGCCTTTTCTCTGTCAGCATGATCTCAACAGCAATGTGTAATAAAGATTAAATGTCTATAAAATAGGTTAGTAGGCCTGATTGACATGGACTGAAAAGGTACACATGAGTAGCCTACGCTTGTAAATAACCAGGTTTACTCGTGAGTCGGAACAGCTGCTCATGTGGTTCTGACAATTGTGGAGTAGCTTTTGTTCATATGTACAATGCATCTCATTACGGCGTATGCCTGCAGAATTATAATTGGATAGCCCTTGTAAGTCTTAGCCTTGTGCTGTCCTTTTCTGATATACTCATTAACTGGCAAAATCCATTACAATAAGACCTCAAATAAAACCATTAAACCTCATACAAGCTCATATGAGTTTTTAGTTGAAAAAGAAAAGGATATACCGTTACATACGCAGTTAATTTCATAAAGTGCATGTTCTGGAACTGAGTGTACTGTCAGTTAGGTAAACGTCATACGAAAAACCAGGTTATTCAATGCACTACAGAAAACTGGGTGCTGCAGACACTTTGAGTACTCCCTCAGTACCCACAGCCTGTAGACTTACTTTAAACTTTAACACAACATCATGCGACGCTCTCATACAGTAATGTAATATCAGCAGTTATTTGAAACAGTAATATGCTAGCATGTTGGTATGTTTATGAAAGGGACATGTGCATGCTTATATCCAAGTAGTCAATTGTTCATTATCATCATCAGCATCGTCATCATCATCAAACCATTTCTCATTAGTTCATGTATTTATAAAAAGTGATGTATTAGTTACATGAATGTTTTTTTCCAGTATGAATTGAAATTAAATATTGTAGCTGTTAACGTTAATTAATGATGTACAAATAGATACAGGTAATCTAAACCCTCTAACCCTAAGCTGATTTTTGTGCATTGTTCATTTTTCTACCTGAATAAGCAGTATAAGTATTCCTGGAGCTCTCATGCCGGTCATTCTATCTGTGACGTGTTCACATCTACTGTATAGTGCACACCCACACACACCACACACCCACACACTCAGCATACAGGCAGAAATCCTAAGCCCTCATCTGGTGACCTCCAACAGAAACCTAACCAGTCAATCAATTGAATCCGAGACAGTTTTCAAGAACATTTCAATAAAGTTATACATACAAAGGCAAAAGAATACTGTGCAAACCATGAAGGGTCCTTCTCGCTGTGTGAATAGTGCTGTTGTTTGAATAGGGCTGGCTCCCCTGTCTTTCCAGGGAAGTTTCTAGGCTGTGAATGTGAGGCGCATGGGCCCTCCCACTGTTGCTGATTTATCTCCATAATAATTTTTGCCAGGCACTTGCTCGTCAAAAAATAAGCCATCTCAGTCATCAAAGTTATAGCTATGGATTTTAATCTACTCCTTTATTGTTTCTACAGTGACTTATTTGCATGATCGTCATTGCCTTGGTGTACAATAACATTTCATTTTTACTTATTCAAATGAGCTACTATGAACCTTTGTCCTGAAATCCAGGTAACATATTTTAGCACAAATACAGTATAGCCATGTATGTACCCTGAAATCTATAAATCTAAAATTGTACTTCAATGAACCTGAAATTAATCAAACTAAATGTCCAACTGAGCACGGTGGTGTAGTGGGTAGCACTATTGTCCTGGTTTAAAACCCTGGCCTGGTACTTCTCCTGGCCTGTGGTTTTCTCCCACAGTCCAAAGACATGGAGGGTAGGCTAATTGGAGAGTCTAGGTATGAGTGTGTGCCCTGCAATGGATTGGTGGACCAGGAAAAAATGAGTCTAATAAATACCTAATAAAGTGCTCCCTGAGTATATCTATGTATGTACGGTGACCTATACGTTGGCAGAATTTGGTTCACTTTTTCCACTGCACATTTCTGTCTTGGATGAACAAACTGTGACTCATCAAAGTTCAGTAGCCTGCAAATAAATTGTTTTGTCCTTGAATGAAAAAGAAAATCTGCCTGGCTGAGATTGCTAGTTATTTATGTTGGATGACCTTCAGTTGTTTATTCTTTGATTAGAAAAGTAGGCGGGAAATCCCAACTCTACAATGCACTAATTAAAATTTGTGCTTCATTTTGCAGGCTTTTAATAATGAAAAATGATTTGTGTTAGCATTTTCAGCATGTAAAACTACTAGCATTTCAGAAGTCAAATGAAAGGCTGCTTAGCTAGTTCTCCACTTTTTTAGATAACTTTTTTAGATAACGTCAATTGTCTATTTATAATAAAGGCCTACTTTCCAATGGTTGGTGAAATTTGTTTTTGTAATAACAGACAGCAAAGAGGCTGCCTTGCCACTTAAGTTCATTTAAGTTCATGGCAATTCTTGTTATGAAATTTGCGAGCCAGCTTTCTCATTTACTCTGGGACATATGCCAGTTGCATATTGTGAAGACTGCACAGTAGCCAGACCAGAAAAGTTAAGTTAATAATTCTTTTAAATTCAGCGTTCAGGAAAAAAAAAAAAAAAAGTAGGAGAATAGAGTAGGCTGCATTTCTATGTTTTTAGGACATTTTCTTGATAAAGTTAATTTATTTCCACTCATCACATTCTGATATTCAAAATGGTAAACTCCTGTTTAATTATTTTATTACAGTAAAAAGCTTCCATGTTTCCATTCATTAATCCATTTTGAGGATGACGCAATCATAGTGATTAAATAACTTGAGTCATTGTTTTTGAATAAATCTCGCCCAGTTTTCTTGTTCTTCTTCTTTGGTATAGTCCTGTTCTTTAGTATATTGCATGTATTGTACAGCATGAATGCAATTACTGTACAGTTGATGTGTATTTAAATCAGTGTAACACTCTAATTAGTGAAAGGATTTGAGTGTAAGACCTGTAACTGTTGTGTATGTTTAAATTGGCCTTTCAGACTTTAATTGCATATTTCTATAATTATAAAACCAAAATATCTGCCTGGAATTAGACAAGTAATTACATGTAAGTAAAAATTTTAAGTGGTAATACACTGGTCAATGCTTAATTGCAAACCTGACTGTTTGTACACAGGGGATATTTTGCCTGTGCCATTTAATGATATTATTCATAATTTAATTATTGTAATTATATGAAGAGACAATTTTATATAAAACATGGTGAGGCACATCAAAGGTACTTGCAGCCACATTTTCCAGTTATATTATGCTGTCTATGTGAAGGATTAAATTAATGCATAAACCAAAAAAAGAAATAAATTAAATCCAGTGCATTATGTCAAAATAAAATGCGATTGGATACGGTAAAATCCATCATAAATCAATTAGTGGTGAACAAGCATGTAGAATTTAAAATATGTACCTTGAAGAACTGAACACTTTTTATTATTGTAACAGCGATTTCCCTGCCTTATAATGTGACATGCACTTTGCTGTTATCTTTTTAAAAAGTTTAATTAATTTTTAATAGAAAATTATTATTTTGTGTGTCTGGGAAATTTTCATTTATTTCCATCAACAACAAGTGAATCTGCCAAGCTGGATAGAGCTGGGAATAGCTTACGTTTACATTAGTAAATGCATGTCATTAAAATGCTGACATTTCCACATTTGACTAAGTAAGTATAAAAAATGCAATACACTTACTGAGGCCTGATTTTATCAGGATAGCATTCTATTGGGGTGGTCCTCTTTTACCTTCCCATAGCAGGATGGGCTGTCATGACAAAATGGCATCGAAATGAGTCTTTTGAACCAGAAGATGATACATGGAGAAAAATACAATGTTCGCCTGGGTAGTATTTGACTGGAAAAACAGTATTATTTCTAATTGTGTTTTGATTGTAGACTCTGCCCATAATGGCAGTTAGAGCTGTCTGTATCCAGGAGACCAAGCTTGGGTAATTAAGCTTACCTCTGTGTTAATAGCAGCTTTGTCTCTCCTGCTGAACCACGTGTGGCCATATTCTCCAGCTACTTCATGGCTGCCAGGGCCCTCCGGGGCTCGCCCTACTCCTAGGTGCCTGGAATGGCAGTCCATTATCCCCTGCCCAAGTGCTACCCAGCAGTGCCAACCTGCTCTAAGCACTGGCTTAATAAGGTGGCCATGGTGTGGTGCAGGTGTAAGAAGTATGTCTGTTCTTTCCTCCTTCATATGAAGTGCTTCTTCATCTTCATGTTCAGGCACAGCTGCTGAGAATAAGGGCATGGCCCTGTTTGTTGATATGAACCCATCAGAAATGTTGTTACATGCTGTATGCTGATCTTGGATACTTCTGTTTTTTTGGGGGGTTTTTTTACCTAGACCATCCATGTAAAATATTTGGTAGAATTGCATTATATTATGGTGGCTACCAAATAGATTTATTCACTCAGAGATGTACATGGCTCAGACCTGGGCCACATAATTATTTCAAATATTTGATGGCCTATTAAATATTTTTATTTTCATTATTGGGGGAAAAAAAGAAAGGTTTTTGCCTTAGGTATGTGAGTACTTGATGTATTTTGAAATACATTTATTTGGATTTGTACTTTTTTGAAAGCAATGCTATTTTATTTGTACATTTGTACATATAAGGTATGTACAGTTATTAGTATGTGATTTAATTCATGTATTGCAAATACTTTCGGTACCTTCAACCATTCAATGCCCGTGAAGATGTTTTCACTGTATATCTGAAACATCTCGCTGATCAACCATGTCTAACTGTTCGCTGGTCTGCCCCTAGTGGCAGTTAAAGGCATGGCAGGTGCTCTGCACCTGTGACACTAGCCCCTTTCAAACATGCATCTTAACCCAAAAATGTTCTGCCGATTCTCCGTGTCGCATCATGTGTGAACCAAGAGCCAGAGTCCATTTTGTTTGCAAGACGTTCCTCCAGTTTGTGTGAAGAAAAACTATAGAATTTCTGGATAAATCTGAGGAGCCCACACATTGATAGACATTTTTCTTAAAACTGCTGTATTCTTGGGCACTGTATTAGATGAAAGTATTTGAAATATTATTTGAAAACTATTTCAATGAAGTATTTAAAATACTTCAAGATACTTTAAATAATGTACGTGTTTCTTTTAAATAATTTGAAATAATAAGTGTTTGGTGTCTCAAGAAAGTATGTTCAGATCATTTGTTAGGGCCAGTGTAGCATTTGCGAATACTTAAAATACATCAAAACAGTATTTAAAATAAAAATGATTTAATTAGTCTGTATTCATTAGTATCTGTTTTCACCCAGGTCTGATCTTTACACCCATGAGATGACTAGAAAGTAATGATATTTCATAACATGGATATGCAGTCACCAGTTCCCTGTAATATGGTCGGGTAATCAGCTGAAGAGCAAAAGATGTTGCAGTAATACCCACTGGTATTGCACGTCAAATCGTGAACTAATCAGACACAGAGGGATTAACTCTTCACTGATGGATATCTAAGCCACATGATATAACTTGGACTTGATTAAAATTTGAGTGCCATAGCTTTAGTTACATTTTGGAGAGAGCTCACTGAATCCTGTGCTTTTACTTGCTTGACGTGTTCACCAATTTCATCCTAATCTCGTTATGTAAATGTAATTTACATATTTGAATCTATTCAGACACAAGTTCATTTCGCTGTAATATCTTGGACGGTTTGAATGAATCAGGGAATACTGTACTTATCAAGTGCCAGAGAATAATAGCATAACATATTCACAAGTCATTCATTCCGATGGAAAAGAGACTGGGAAGCCCTATTCCAGAACTGTTCCAGAATGTTCCACAACTGTGTAGGGGCCTTATGTGAATGAGAGTAAGAAAAGATCCTCTGGAAATTTGTCTCTTGAAAACCTAGTAACATTTATCAAAATGGCCCATATTGTCAGTCATGTGAGCAAAGCCTAGATCATTACGCTCGCTCGCTCACACAAAGAAAAATCAGCTTGCTTCGTGAAGACATTCATCAAGCTTGCTACTACTGCAAAAGGTAATAACCTAAAATAAAGTACATGCAGGTTACACCAAATAAATTACAGCCTACTTTACTAACTAGCTACACAGTAACCACTACTGTCACATTCACACCTCCATGTAATATCATAATACACAGTTTTTACGTACGTTTATCTGCACAGTAAAATATGATCCTACACTACCTGGTGTTCATTAGTGAGAAGATCTTATGGAAGATCGGGACTGTTCCATCTTGATATGCATGCATGCTGGCTTATTTCCTTTGTCTATGTAGCACAAATGTCGCACTAACTGGTTCTCCCGAGTGCTGCTAATGATTGCTAATGATTCAAAGGTCACTTGAGGGAGAAAGAGATGGGCGTCATGTCAGAAATAATGAATATACAGTGCTAAAAATGAAAATGACGTGATAGAATGTTCGCCTCAAAAGCCAACATGTAGTGGTATCTACAAGTGCAAGAACATCGTATGGAAAGGGCACCAGTGAGCTGGGAACATATGGCTGGATTAACTATCCTAAGCACATCAGCCTGGGTAATGATCCTTTATCAGTATAAACTGTGTGGGTCACTAACTTTGCATCTGTTACAATTATTTGTGTCTTTATTATTATTTGTTCTCATGTGACCCATATATTTTTTTTAGCCCAATAAAGTTCCTTTTTATGTTATGTTTATGTTCATGCTGTACATATTTAATGCAAAAATAACTACTACTACTACTACTACTACTACTACTACTACTGCTGCTGCTACTACTACTACTACTACTACTACTACTACTACTACTACTACTACTACTACTAATAATAATAATAATAATATTTCATTTCCATTGACAGGTAAAAACCAAGATCTGTAACTGTTACACAAATATTTCAGCTTAAGGAATTTAAGGATACATTTTAATGCCCATTATTCCTGCAACAGGTATTTGATTTTCAAGGCTTCTTGGAGTGACTGATTTTCTGGAGACGGGATCCTGCAAGTATGGCCCATCAGAATGAGAATACAAGTGAAGAAGAAATACCAAAAATACATTTTTCTCCCCACTGTTCTGTAATTCTGCGCAGACATATGTCATATTTGACAGCTCAGAGAAACGTTGTCTGGAATGGCTGCACTCGGAATTCCTTAGCAGGCCACTGTCTCCCTGTCAATGTGGAATGATGGCTGTACAGTATGTCAGTCACCATGGCGATAGCCCAGTGGTGTGCATTTTATGACGTGATGTGGTATGGGGGCAGAGATCTGTGTGTATGATACTAAGAGGAGAGGCTACAGGGAACTAGCTGACAGGTGTGCTAGCTGTGGATACGCAAACATCTCACTGTCCTCCTGCTAATATGCTACTACATGGTGGAGTTCTATGCACTAACGGAACCTCTCTCTCCCCCTCCCTCTCTCTCTCTCTCTCTCTCGTTCTCTCTGCAGGCTGTTGAAACCAACCTGGCCTCCAAGGACAGTCATTGGGTGTTCGTAAACGAGGTGAGGGAACCCTGGTGTCAGCAAACATCTGTTTCATTACACACACGCCTCGTGCTGTGCCATATCTCCCACACACACTTACGCAGACACACACGCACGCTGCTTGGTCTTCAGTCTAGCCTGTTCTCTTCAAATATGGCAGATCTTTTGTGCTTAGAGCATCCATTCAGCCCATAAAAGTCAGCTCTTATCTTATCTGGTGGTCCTCAAGATTCCTTTTAAAATTGGCCTTCTATGTGTCGAACCCGGTGCCCTTGTCTGCCTTGCAATGGCAAACATCCCCTGCTGTTCAGCGTGATCTGGAGATAGAGACTATAATAGTGGCTTGATGTCCTGATGTTGGAGGATATGCAGCACGCTCCGCGGACACACGTGCGCGTGAATGTCGGACCCAAGAGCACCTTGCAGTGCACTCAGTGCTCTCCGTATCACAAGCTGAGCTCCTTTGTCCAATGATTGAGCAGCAGTTTGATAGCATTTGGCAGAGATTCTCTTTTCTGCTTAGTTCATCATTTAAATAAAAAAACTCTTCTGAGTGAAATGGCCCTTGCATTACTGTGCATTCTGACTTTGAAAAGATCAATTTTCATGCCAGACTTTTTGGAGCTTGACCGTAATTTTACTGATTTGCATCTATATGTATGTGCCTTGCTGACTGGCAGTAAGCACTCTAGCAGCGTGCCATTTTCCAATTCTGCTGTGAGAAAATGATTATTTATCTCATATATAACAGTACCGAGCATTCATGTTGAGGCTGGTTGGGGTTGTTTGTTATTTTTGTGTCACTGCATTGAACTGAAACAACAAACTAGTTCATGTCTATTTAGAAAGTTGTGTGTTAATAAGTAGAGGGTGGCTTATCAGTTCATCAAACCAACTTTAAATACTACCTCACAGTTTGCAGCAGAGCTTAGGGAACTATGGCTCTTTGTGATGAAACTCATGTGACACCTAAAAATGCCAATTTGTGGTTTTCCACTTCTAAAATTTGATAGCTATCGATCTGTAGATATAGATATCCGTCTGTGGCAGTGGTCAAATGTGTTCCAGGCTAAGAGGTCAAAAGGTCATGTCTTCATTCCTAAAGTACTGTGCAACTGCAGCCATTTTCTGAAAATTCAGTGAGTCTATGGAGCCAAGTTTATAAATATATTGAATGTACATACTTGGTACAAATAAAGTTGGTACGTGATGCACTGAACGTGAAGTTACATGTTTGTCACACCACTCTTGGAATCCCATCTGTTCACAGAATAGGAAAATAAGCCTCACTCAGTGGCCCCAATTAGCTTTACAGTGTCTTTTCACTCTCCTCCTGAAGACATGGCCTTCATTTAAGTGTCCGTTCACCTGCATTCACTCCCCACTGTGGCAAAAGACAAAAAGAAAAGCATGGAAGTCTCTTCCATCCCTTCTAAGGTGTTGACACAGGTCTTATAGTATTTCCAGATGTAGATCGGAGTAGAGCCCTTTCAGAGTATGATTCAATATTTACTAAGTTCCGAGCCTCGTGCAGTTCCCTCTGCCAGTGTTGTTTTCCAGAGCGCATATTCCACTCACCCATTACACAAAAATGACCTCCTCATTCATAATAGGTTTAATTGTGCTAACAGCTCCCCTCCTTAATATTTTAAAGTAACAGTGTAATTATTACACTGTGGTGTGCTACATTACCACAGTGCAGCAGGCACATAAATATCTTTCAGAGATCGCAATGTTTTGTCAACTCTTCAATGGTTGAGGTGGATCCACAATATAAGAAGCTAAGACCAAGAAGTAAAAAAAATATAGAAGAGTTTAGAAGGCACCACTGTGATAAGGTACTGTTTATTACATGCAGAGAGTATGGTAGGTTATCTGAAAAACTAAAACAAGCTCTCTGATTATATACTCTGTGCTGTACATCAAGACAATTTACTCATCACATTCTAACCAGCCATGTACATATTATTCTACTGTAGTTTCCACTGTGAGCAGAACAACCATGTCAAACTGACAAAAAAAACTGACAAAAAAACAAACACATGCATACATGTTAATGCTTAGAAATGTATGCTTCAGTGTACTGTATGCAGTCTTCCACACGCCACTGGGCCCTGCCTGTGAGACTCTATATTCAGCACAGAGGAAGCAAACACATTTCTGTGTTTGTTCCCACCAGTCAGTCATGTTTCCTCTGAATACACCCACTACTTTGTTACATTCCTTAGACTCTCTTGGCTTTGGTTGCTGTTATTCCCACTTCAAAACCTTTAATGAAAAAGAAAGAGGATTGAAATTGTTCATAAAATGATTGAGCGGCACTTCAAAAGAGCTTAAACTTCACTTTAATTTGTGTCAACATCAGTCAAAAAGACTAGATAAAGGAATATTGATTAAAAAGAGTTATTATGTGCTTTCTTTATTGTCAGCTCTTAAAAATAATTTATAGAAATTAACATTTTGGATAAAGAAATCATTAAACAAAATGTTATCTGAAAGTGACTTCAATTGCACTTTTTATTTTAGCATGCTTCCTCCCCCAGGATACCAATAATGTTTAACACTAGAAAGACCGGCCTTTTTTAATACCTGTAACTTCTCCACTTACAACAAATTCAGCACATTCCTCCGTTCCTCTGCTTCTCCATACAGCACAGTGCGCTTTTACTCACAAACTGTCACTATCTCCTCTTGCACACCAATTCCACAGAGAACACACAGCTTTGATTGTTTGTGTAATAGACTGCCCTCAAATAAGTTACAATTCATGCAGCTGGCCAGTAATCTATTTGGTGTACTCAGTCTCCGTTTCAGTGAAAAACAGAAAATATGATGGCAGTATTATCTCCACAGTTATAAATGCAGTTATAATGTAGTTATAAACCACAGTTACTTATCCCACCCTAATTTCTTACAAACCTCAATTCCCAAAAACCTTTTACCTATATTTCATTGAAAATATATTTAATGTTTTACCTTCTCAACATTATTGATTTTTGTACATATATTAATTCCGAATTTGAAGCCTGCAACACATTCCAAGAAAGTTAGGACAGAGCCAATGAAAGAAAGAGGAGGGTTGTGAAATGTTCAAAAGCACCTGTTTGACACTTTCCGCATGTAAACAGGTGAACAGGTAACAGGTGGATATAAAAGGAGCATCCAAGAAAGGCTTTGGATGGGTTGAGTTTCACCACGAAAAACTGTGTGAGTGAATAGTCCAATGGTTTTAGAACAACGTTTCTCAATGCAAGATTGCAAGGAATTTAGGGATTTCGCCATCAACAGTCCATGATATTATAAAGAAATTCATAGAATCCAGAGAAATTTCTGTGAATAAAGGGCAAGGCCGAAAACCAATATTGAATGCCTGCGGCCTTCAACCCCTCAGACGGCACTGCATTAAGAATCAACATGCTCCTGCAATGAATCTAACCACCTGGGCTTTGTCAGTAAAAACTGCTTGTCACTATGTCTACAAATGCAAGTTAAGACTCTACTACGCAAGGCTGAAGCCATACATCAACAACATCCGGAAATGCCACCTACTTCCCTGGTCTCGAACTCATCTGAGATGGATTGACGCAAAGTGGAAACGTGTGCTGTGATCTGACAAGTCCACCTTGACGAGTCCAAGTTTTTGGACTTTGTGTTCTCCGAGCTGAAGAGGAAAAGGACCAACATAACTTCACCAGCTTTACCAATGTAAAGTTTAAAAGCCAGTGTCTGTCATGGTATGGCATGGGTAACTTCCACATCTGTGAAGGTACCATTCATTCTGAAATCCCTACTTTTTTCAGCAGGGATTTGCACCACATGGTTTCCTGGGTGATGTAATGGGTGTTTGAGATAAAGACAAACAATTTTTTTATAATGTAATTATAACTACCGTATTATGAATATTGCACATCTAGGTCTGCTGCACCTTTTGAACCACAGTCTTTGAACCACCCTGCACAAAAGACACCATTATTCCATTGAATTTAACACATCTAGCCATGGTCTCTAGTCAAGGGAACAAATCACCCTTATTTAGGTTTCAGGTGTTATCCTTATCTTTTGCAGCAGATATTGATCTTGATATGTTGATCATATCTACGATCTTCACTACATTGGACTGAAGCATGTGGAGGGCTGTGTGGCAGATTGGTGGCATTGGGTGCCTTGATGAAGGAACCCAGTGTAAATGTAGCAGACCTGGGTCAAATACGTAATAGTTTTGATACAAATACGTATCTGTGCTCGATTAATTTTACCTAGTGCAACTGAACCAACACAAAGGGACCGACAGGTGGACCAAAACTCTCAAAAAGGTACGCTTTTAGGTTCTAATACACCAGGCAAGCTCAGTATAATATAGAAATGTATTTGAATCTAAAACAATTACGTATTTGACCATGATCTGAAGACTATAATCTCCCAGTCCAGTTTCCTGTTAACCTTAGACCACTGCCAGTATGCATCACCTTGCCACCGGTCTTATCTATATATGTACTGAGATGCATTTGCCCATGTCCTGTCCAGACGGACATGTTCTGCAGCCACAAGGCCCCCTGCTCACAAGGAGATGATGGACCCACTGAAATGTAAAATTGAAGGAGATGTGTCCACTCCGGCAGAACGTAGAGAACATTGTCAGGCTTTTAGTGCGAACACAGATGTCCTGGTCACCCCATCGTCGGGAGGGGGGGGGGGATTAATGCAACTGCCTCTCTGGACTTTTAATGGGAAACAAATGTTCATCTTGACACATCTAATGCAGTAGGGCAGAAATAATTTTCTGATCAAGTTTTTCCGAAATGATAAAACAAATCAAGCCTCCTATGAACATACTTCTCACCTCCTATGAACAAGCCTCTCATATTTAATTTATTTTTAAAAAATTGACTTAACGACATCTTGAGGATGAATTATCTATCGATTGGACAGACTCCCTTAATTTATTTAGAGTGTAGTTGTCAATGAGATATGCTGTGGAGACAGTCAGTAGGCCTGTGCAGAACCAGGTTCTCTATACAGCAGTGCATTGAAGAAGAAGAGGTGTCTGCAGATGAGATGCCTTTTGAGACCTCCTCCTGTCACTCCAATGCTAAGTGCTTTTTACAGGCCGCGGCTAAAGTTTAGCACTTTGGGATTCTGATGCGGAACAAAGTTCCTCCGGGCTCCTCTTGAGACAGCTGTACCAGACCAGTCAACTGTCCTCAGTGCCGATGGCAGTGCTTGATGTGAGCTGGATCCTTATTGCTTCCTTACATGGAAGAGCCAGACACCAGGCCCTCAGTCAGGTAACCAAGCTTAGAGTAATATCCACATGCCAATGGAAATCATGATCACAAAAATATATTTTGAAGGGTTTTTTTTTCCGAAAAGGTAGCATTGCCGAATGAGCAAGTTATTGAGGTATAATATGATTTTGGCTTCAATATGAAGTGTGTACTGTAATAAATGGGCTTTTGCAATGGTTAGGGCAGAAGGAGCTTACAAATAAACATAGTGCTCAAGTGTTCATGTGTTCTGTAGGTAGGCCTGCACAAATACTCTCACACCAGGTAGTGCTGACTTAAACAGAATCAGGTGAAAGATTGCCCGCAGGATGCAAGTTCAAGAACATATCAATCAGATGAAGGTCCATAAATGAAAGTGGTGATGATATGTGTACTCTGGAGATGCTTCAAGCCTAATGCTTAGTACTGAAGATAATTTATAATTCATAGGAAAACACTTTTGAAAGGTAATGTTTTCTACAGAGGGTTATGTTTTAATTATACATGTTGAGGGTCTAGTAAAAAGGATGTAGGTAACGTTTCATAAAATATCACATACTTATACATTCATTGAGTAGTTTATTTGGTATTTATTAGACTTCATATTTAGCCTTATTATGTCTTCTGCTGCTGTAGCTTATCCACTTAGAGGATTGACATGTTGTGTGTCCAGAGATGCTCTTCTGCATACCACTGTTGTAATGCGTGATTATTTGCAATACTGTAACCTTCCTGTCAGCTTCCACCAGTCTGGCCCTTCTCCTCTGACCTCTCTCATTAACAATGCATTTTTTGTCTGCAGAACTGCTGCTCACTGCTCACTGGATTTTTTTTGTTTTTCGCACCATTCTCTACAAACTCTAGAGACTGTTGTGCGTGAAAATCCATTCCATAGTCAAAGTCACTCAGACCAGATTTCTTCCCCATTCTGACATTTGGTCTGAAAAATAGCTTATCATCTTGACCACATCTTCATGCTTTTATGCATTCAGTTGCTGCAACATGATTGGCTGATTCAATATTTTCATTAACAAGCTGGTGTACAGATCTACCTAATAAAGTGACCACTGAGTGTATACTGTCATATACTGTTCCTTCAGAATGTGCATACAGTAATGTGTCCACAGTGTTTATGCCAACAAGGCATGTGGTAATACCTTTTATAAAAATTGATCTTTATCACAGTGGATATGTGTTCTAACTTCAGTGCCCTGATAATATCACCAATCTTTGTTTGCTGTGAAAACATGACAGTTCACGTCAACCCTGGATTATCAAGACGGAGCTGTACATTCTGTAAGAACAGTCGTTAGCAAAGTCCGACAGATGGCTTTAATAAACAAAATGCTTTGCAAAAACAAAATCACTCCTGTCTTGAAATCAGGCCTTCGGTGTTGAGGCTTGGAGCTTCTCACCATGGAGATTGGCTTATACAAGTTTTGGAGGGCCAATGGGTACCCTGAGGCATAATTAATGTTCTTTTTCCGCAGCAGAACTGGAGTCAGGCTAGCGTGAGCTGGATCCCAATCTGGCCGCCCAGTGCAGCATCATTGCGTTTCTATCGTATTATCTTCAATCACATTAAATGCTGGCGTCTGCCCTTATCCAGGCTACTGCCTGGACTTCATCTGCTGTCCAAGGCTGGAAAAAGAATGACTCTGATAGGACTTTTTTTCTAAGTCTCCTTCCCATGATCAATGATGCTGATGTTGTAGTCTCTCCCTTCAACATTTATCTCCACTTTTCTTTTTGTTGACTGTGGAAGCAAAGTAGTTATAGAATGTTGCACCTCTGGCTAAATTTCCTTGTAGCTATCTAGGTCAGCCCAGCACCAATAGTGGCGATGTGGCATACCTTCTGATCTAATGTTGGCTATGTTAATATAACACAGGTCTGGGTCCCAGACTGTGGTTATAGCTGCAGAATATAAAAGAGTTGCAAATGTTTAAAAATACTATGTTTGAAAGATCATTTTGTTTTACAGCTGTCTATCAAACCCTTGCTTTCCCATAGGCCTGTGCCCTGTTAAGAGTTTTTCTGGAGTTTTTTTCTGGTTTGACAGGCCATAACCTTTCTATTGATCAAAGGACTCCCAGGTCCCATTCATTAAAATATTGTGTTTCCCCACACAGACATGCACACAAACACACACACACACACACGCACACACACACGCACACACACACACACACACACACACACACACACACACACACACACATACACACACACACACACACACACACACAGTTAATCTCCAAATGCTATTAAGTAGGTCTGTAATGCACAAGCATCTGCATAACACACACACACACACACATGCACACTCACACACTCACAAACTTGCTATAAAGAAACTATTCCTGATATCAGTTAGCAAATAAGTTCATCAAATGTCCTTTTGTTCTTCTGACAGAACAACCTGGTACATCTTTTATACTCACTTCTTGATCCCTTATCATATTTTCAACCCTCACAAATCCCCCTTCGTCTCATTTTACCGAATCTGAAGAGATTTAGAATATAATAACATGTTTTTGCCTTTCCTCTTAACAAATGTTCTCCCAAAATTATTTGGGTACTTTTGGAGCCTCTTGGAGTATCTGTCATAAGATTAGTAACTTCTTTAGTTCATCACCTGAGAAGCACTCTTATTGCTCTAAATAAATCTCTGTTTATTAGATCTGTCTCATATCGGTATTTCAGAGAAGAGGACAGGGAATAGCAGGTGTCATCCTTGGCTACGCTGCTTAAGTGAACTGCTTCAAAAACTCCCTCACAGTCACAGTGGCTGGTGACGCAGGTCCTCTGAATGAAGTCTTCACTTGAAACTTTAATCATTTTTTTCTCAGACAACCACTGTGAAAACACAGTACCCAGATTTTCAAAAGACGCAAGTGTTTCGAACGAAATGAGACACGGAGTGTGCCCACCATGACCACGGTCTTGCTCCCCACGCCATGTAGGCATGCGGCAACACTGATCCTATTCCGTCTGTCCCGTGCCTCTGCAGGAGATCAGCGATACGGAGATCCTGGAGCTGGTGCACAGCGCTCTGGGCCGGATGACGATCATTAGGCAGATCTTCCCGCTGTGGAAGGACAGCAATGTGCGCTGCATGAGGAACAACCACCGCATCTCCTCCCTGCTCTGTGACCCACAGGAGGGCTACCTGCAGTCTCTGGAGGTCAGTAAGACATTGTCCGCTTTCCGCTTCAGGCTAGGCCGACAACGCAACCCTAGCTTGGATCCGGTCAACATTTTTCAACTACAAAGTTAAACGAGGCAACAAAATCAAAAGTTATGGTGTTTATAGAAAAGTGCAGCACAGTGGGTACTTTCTCGAAATGCTTTTTTTTTGTGTGTGGTCAGCGTTTTCGGTAACTTTGACAAGTCAGCGAACAGGCTTCTGACTAAAATCAAAGTTCTCACACTGAGATGATGCCCTGTGACATCATACTTACACAGAAGGCTTACGCCAGTAGAGCTGAAAGCTCCTTGAACCAACCTGAACTCTGCGTGAGCAGATGGCCCAGCTCAGCTTCCCTCAAACCTCCAGGGTTTTATCCTTTAATAATTCATGCAAAAGAGGGTTAAATGCTTTCTGATATTAAATCACCTTCATTACATGCAAAACCAAGGGTTTGCGGTGGCTGTGACACATCAGCTGCGGGTGAATAAATTTTTCAACAAAACCAAAATCCAGAGATGAACTGTATTTGTAAAAATTAGTTTTTTTTTTTTTTTCTTCTATCACTTTGCTATAGTCAGTAATCTAAAACTCTAAAAATTTTAACTTGTGCCTGTGATGCTAAGATGCAAATGTGACTGCATATCGTGTAAGCTGCAAGTCATTATTCTTAAGTATTTGAAGTAGTCTGAATAAAGGGTTAGTCATACAGAATGCTTGGGAGGCCATTGCTAAAAAAATTAAATAAAAAAGCAACTCAGGAATGACTGCATCAACATAAACCGGGCAAGCAAGTAGGACAGGGGAGCAGGTTTGGGTTTCTGACACGCTTAGTGAGCCAGCAGTGACGGACAGATGTACATCACAGTGTGAACATTGTGGCCCAGGGCACTCTGCTGCCTGCCTCTCCGCCCCAGTTATTACTCACATACGCCACGCCGGAGGTGCGGAGTCAGCGCTACTCAACGCTACTCAAAGTGCGGCGGGCTGTCCTTGAAGCTGAAACCCTCTCCAGGACCCAGTGCAGCATGCTGTGGGCTTAGTCCTGTTGGTGAATGAGCTAATTATGATGCATAGTCCTGTAGTAATGTGCCTCTTTGTCTTGTTCTCGGCGACCATTTTGTGACACCCTGCTTGAATGCTGCCATAATCAAATGATTGAATACATGTGAAAGACGTTTGATAAGACAGAAAAGGTGAATGCACTGTATGCTGGAATAGTAATGAGCATGTATATAAGATCAAGCCTGGTGGGAATAGTCAATGGATGGTAATAAAAAGTAATAAAAAGCATTATGAAGAGAACTTCTGGAAATAGTACCCCTTCAAATCATTGCAACCGACAGCTAATCTTGAATCCTTTTTGAACAGTTTCCAACTCATAAAGTTAATAAATGCATTAATTTCATGATTTTTTGAAGAAATTGCAATAACCACATTTTCAAAAAGGAATAATAATAACAAAATAATTATTTTGAAAAACGATAACTGAATTCTTGAAGAAGTTAATGTACCCAAACTATCGCACCACCGGTCACAAGAAGCCAAAACTATAAATTTTTGCTTCTTATGTCAGCAGAGAGATCATGCCACAGAGTCTGGTCTCAGACTAGTTTTTACCATCTGTTGTGTTCCGGGAATGGATGATTTGTAGCTGAATTGCTAGAAAATCTGGAGCCATTTTATACACTGATGCAAAACCCTACAGTAGCATCAAAGCGGAGACCCTAAAGGAAACCATTATGTTTTGTTTTAAACATCAATAGGCTTTTAGAATGTGCAACAGTCCTGCCCTCCTCACAAACCCCTTTATCACAAAACACATTTCCTATTTTTATACCTTTTGTTTTAAGGCATTTTCAGCAGCCAGTGCATAACATCAGAATGGTAGTGGGGGGGGGTCCCCCGGTTGGACAGAGTTGGCATCACATACAGGCATGTACACCAGAGGTTGATTAATAATGTGACAAAGTGTGGCCCGCTGCCTTTGTCAGGCCTATTTTGGGAAGAGAGATCCAGCTCTGCTTCTGCGAATGGCTTTTCTCAAATACCTTCCATTTTGGGACCAAACCGAGGGATGCCAGTTTCGGCTATTTCCCACAAATTGGCAGCAATTATGAAGGATTTTGCACTGAACTGGATTTCTTTTTGTTTGTTTGTATAATCATTTCAAATGAACAAAAGATGCATTTCAAATTGAAGTGGCAGGGTAGTAATATTTGTGTTTCTTTTTAACTCGTGTAATATATTTTATCAGCATTTTGCACAATATCATGGCTACGTATTTTGGCAGACAGATATGTTGGCACCAGGTTTTGAAAACACTGACGAGAGATTTATCTTTTTTGCTATTCATTTATTCAGTGTCGTTTTTTAACTTTTTGTTTTTTTATTTTTTGCTTACCCCACATGAAGAGAATAAGGCAGACATGGCTCAGTTCAGTCATCTAATTGTGTGCGTCTACATTACATTAAATTACATGTCATTTGGCTGACCCTTTTATCCAAAGCAACTTGCTGTTGATTAGACTAAACATGAGACAGTCCTCCTGGAGCAATGTGGGGTTAAGGGCCTTGCTCAATGGCCCAACAGCTGTGCTGATTTTATCATGGCTTCACAGACCTTGCTGGTCCTAATCATGCACCTTACTGCCACTATACTATAGACTGTCCCATCACCACCCGACACTATAACCACACCTGGCACCATGCCACCACAGCATACATGGCAGCCTGTAGCGTAGTGATTAAAGTACATGACTGGGACCCGCATGGTTGGTGGTCGATCCCCGGCATAGCCACAATAAGATCCACACGGCCGATTTGGATTAAAAGCATCAGCCAAATTACATGTAATGTAATGTTTTGTCCCTCTGTGAAATGGTGGACCCGGTTTCTGCCCGCTTCTTAGAAGTCTATCTTCTGTTTCCGAGGATTGCTGAGCATCAGGATTCAGGGGAAGAGCTCTCTTCTCTCCCTCCCTGGTTCCTGATTAGACCAGATGTGGCAGGGCCCTCTGAGCATAAACAGCTCGCAGAAGGTCACCGTTACCGGAGTCTCTCCGTGTACACTTCTCCAGCACCACTCTTCTTTGTGTGCCGGTGCCAAAATGTATAAAGAGTGTGTCTATTACGCGTGCTGTTTGTCAATATGCTGACCTCAATACACCCTGACAATTTACCTCATATAATGAATGGCATCTCAAAGTGTTTTAGCCTGCTTATGTGCTGCCTGCCTCATCAGGGAGGACGTGTGCTTACTAGCAAACAGGAAACTGCAGAAAAATGCTAGTGGGATACATAGCTAATCTGTTTTTTGTTTTTTTCTTTTTGTTTTTCCTGACATATGTAGTCTCAAAAGGTTTGGATTAAGGTCAGTTATGCATGTGAAGTTTTTTCTAAAGATAATAAGAGCAGTGAGGTCAAAGTAATAATCATTTATCACAACATTCCTGTGGCATTTGAGTGTTTGATATGAACAACCAACGGCTACTTTCAGTGGTACTTCAAACGAAACCGTATGAAGAACATGGGGTGGAAGACCAGATTCTGACCAGATTTACTTTTTAAGAGAGTAAATTAGCTTTATTACTTTGACAGATACATATTTAAATTACGTTTTCTGCTATACTGACATGCATTTAACATAATCATGTACTCTGCAGCATATTGCCCATAACAGCACATAAGAGAGGAACATACTCTAGCGTCCCCAGTCAAAATTGCAGTCAATATCTGGTTTGGACCTTGCTTTGTATTTTTTCTGATATTCCTTGTTGTGATCTCCCATTTCTTCTGAATTTTATTCTTGCTTTTATTCAGGTGTCCGACTTGTACCTGTATGACAGCGTGCTGATGCTGGCCAACGCCTTCTACAGGAAGCTGGAGGACAGGAAGTGGCACAGCATGGCCAGTCTCAACTGCATACGAAAGTCAACCAAGCCTTGGAATGGAGGCTGGTCTATGCTAGAGACCATCCAGAAGGTTAGACTTGCATGAATGAGTATCCTGTATAGATGTTATTATGGAAATGTATTCTATATTTATTTCATATTTTTATTATGTACAGCATATGAAGATACTGGATCTTCCCTTAGGTCAAGGGTTCTCAACCCTGGTCTTCAATGACCATAAGGTCTGCTGGATTTAATTGTGGCTCAGCACTTTGTCAAATAATTCTTTACACAGGTAGTCGCCTCACCTGGTTTCTTGGCTCTAAATTGGTTGCTGATTTTACGGCAAAAACAAAAAGCAGAACACTCTGTGGCCCTCCCAAGATAAGGGTTGACAAAAAACTGACATAAGAGATCCTCAGATAATGTGTATTGTGATATGCTATCCTCATGCACACCATGTGCTATAAATAAATAAATAATTTGTTACTTATCTAACGCTTTTATCCAATGCGACTTTCAGGCGATTAGACTAAGCAGGGGACAATCTCCCCTGGAGCAATGCGGGGTTAAGGGCCTTGCTTAAGGGCCCAACGGCTGTGCGGATCTTATCTTGTGCTTCAACCAACAACTTTCCAGGTCCCAGTCATGGACCTTAACCACTCAATGTCAGCCACTAGATTCATTCTACACTGCATTCAGCTTCAAAAGCATGGAGCACAGAAGACATTTGTATGCATTCAGATAGACACACATTACAGGGGAGCAGGACTTTTCTCCCCATCGCTAGCAGCTACATTTAAATCATTCAGAGCCAGCTTCAAAGCAAGATTCCTACATAACCAAAGAAATATCAGTGAATTACATTTATTTATTAATTTATTTGTTAATTTATTTATTTGCTGCTGCCGGTATAATTATTTTTTATTGCTCCTGGAAAGGATGCAGCTGTGGACCACGAGGTTCTGTGCCTGATGGCAGGTCTGTCAGTGGCAGCACTTGTGTGGCTTATTTTATTTTTTCTATTCTTCCTGCAGAACTTCACTGTCCCCAAAGCCCGCTTTTTTTCATCACAGGAAATTGATGTCTCTCGATCTCTAAGAAGCAGCAAGACACGCCGGCGTGTGCTGTTCAATTTCATGCTCTTTTAAAGTTCCATGAGCCGCAAACTGTGGAGAAAAAGGATGTAATCTGTCCCGTTGGGCGCACAATTGACAGTTGTTGGTGGGAATACTCTGGCCAACCCGTGTTCACCACAGAGCCTCTCGTCTTGGGGCCACGTGGATTTGATACCGTTAATCCATTCCATTCTTACAGGACATCGTTTTTACTGTAAACTGAGCTAATGGCTCGTTTACAGTAGCAGGCTGTAAATACATACAAAACCGCTGGCAGCTTAATAAGTTAATACATGAATAAGTTAGTGGTGCTGATATATTGCAATGAAAAACACGGCTCTCTCCCCTTTAGGGCCACATCACCGGGCTCACTGGAACGATGGACTTCCGGGAAAACGGCTCCAATCCACATGTGCAGTTTGAGATCTTGGGAACCAGCTTCAGCGAGACCTTCGGAAAAGACGTCAAGAGGGTGAGTGACCATTTCGCTTTCCAGCAGGTTCTACCAATCGAAAGGATTTGTTCTTGAAACTGTTTCTATGCCGAGTGTGGGGCATGCCATCCCTGGTGTAAAATCCAATTATGACCAGCTACCAGCTGTTTCAATACATAGCTTGAGCTGGTAAAACCATGCTGAGTATGGAGCTGGTTGAAAAGGTCAACCAGCTACCAGCTGTTTCAAAAACCGAGCTCCGTAGATACTAGGGGCAGGTTATATGTGCGCTCAGTGATCACAACAATCACAAAGCATCTGGAAGGCCAAGGAAGACCTCTACAATTCTGTCTGTTAACAGTACTGACTGAGCTCGGTAGAGACGAGTGGCAGGATTAATGTGCGCTCGTGTCAGTTCAGCTCAGCACCCTGGATGGCACCTTCTTGCAAATGTCGGTGCATTCTCCTTCTGGCAGACTGCAGGCGAAATGAATCCCAGAGGTTTACTGCATACAAGGATATCACAGACAGGAAACTGTTTTCCCTTTGTTTCCTAGAGGCCTTTGTAATGAAAGATACCCTTCCAGCATTATACATTAACCTGTTTAGGCAGCACTATAAAATGTCACAGATGTAACATAAGAACTGTTAAGCTTTATTGAAAAAAAAAAGTTGTTTATGATAAACGCACATGCACAGGCGCCCACGCATACACATGCACAAATGCTCACACACACACTCACATAGACACACACACACAGACACACACGATATTGGTAGATGTTTTTCTACGGGGGAATCCAAATATAGTTGCCGTGTATTAAAATGTCATCGATGTCATGTTTGCCAAATATTACAAGAACAAATAAAAACTTCTGGGGACAGACCATAAGTTGATAAGTGGGCAGTGAAAATGTTTAGTTTGTGTTTGGGTGTTTTACAGATGCATACAAATAGGTTGTATGTACTTATAAACAATTTCACCTGAGACAATAATCACTCATTTTTACCATTGCAGTGTTGTGTTGTTTTATAACTTGCACATTACCTCCTTGAGCCTTAGATCCACACAAGCCACACAGGTTTTAGTGGCACCTTTAATTTGCAGCAGTTCAAAGTCTTATCTTTAGTCTTGTGAATTATGGTTACTCTTTGGGTGAAGAGTTCAATGGAAAGCAAGCATGAATGGTTAGAGAAAGGAGTTCACGTTGATATAATTCTTTGTTGTAGGTAGATTGTTGTAGGAAAAATGAAAGGAAGCCTACTGTGGCATAGAGGACCATCTAAGGACAAGGGACTTTTTGAACTGCATTATTTTGTCTATTTTTTCAGACTCTCTGGATTTGAGCCTAGACTGTTCCGCTAATCTGCATGCCAGGACAATACCTTAACCACCCACATAATGAAATGCAAATTTTATATTATTATAAAAAATGTTGTTAGTCTAAAAAAATTGTAGAACACAGCAATATTCCATAAAGTTCAATTCCATTAAGAACTTGTGGCAGGAGGTAAACCTATATCACTCAGTGAGCACTTTGCTAGGTAATTGTTTGACTTATTTTTTTCTGCTGCTGTAGCCTATCCACCACACCTGGTTTGTTCAGAGATGCTCTTCTGCATATCATTGTTTTAATGTGGGGTTATTTGCATTACTGTTACCTTCCTGTCAGCTTTGACCAGTCTGACCATTCTCCTCTGACCTTTCTCATTAACAATGTGTTTTTGCCTGCAGAACTGTTGCTCACTGGATGTTTTTTGTTTTTCGCACCATTCTCTGCATTCTCTAGAGACTGTTATGCATGAGAATCCCAGGAGATCAGCTGTTTCTGAGATACTCAAACCTCCCTGTTTGGCACCAACTATCATTCCACAGATCTTGCACAGATATACTAGTCACTACAATATGTTGACTGGGTGATGCCATAGTTCTGGTAAATAAGATCGAGGTATGGGGAACTTGCTGTAGTGGGAAGACAGTTCAGTGATGCACTGCCAGAATAAGTACTGTCCAAGTTGCTGTAGTACAGAGCCCAATACATTATGGGGTGAGAGTGTGTACCTCATAAGTCATCAGACCATCTGCTGGACCATCGGCTGGAAACGATGCCCGATTTGCGGCACATCCAGAAGAAACATTTTGACATTTTTTTCAGTCAAGGAGCAGTTGTCAAACCCTATCATTAATGCAAGTTGTTTGGGAATTAGGTGCATGTAATGTGTCACATTCATGCTGTATGGCTATGGCTATGTTGTGTAGAACATGACACGTCACAAAGCTAACTTTCAGAGAGCTATTATAGTGTACCACCTGACAGGTCAAATAATCTCTAGCAAGTTAACAGTGTGTATGGCAATACGGCAGAAGTAGCCACAAATGTAATGGACAGCAACTGCCCCTAAAAGCCTCAGCACCCCCCTCTAAAAGCTTCAAGAATTACATAGAGTCATGGGGAGACACGTGTCACTTTGCACAATGCATCATGCACTATTTGATTTAAAAATGAAGAGCACTACGTTATGACTCCCGTAATTGATACCATGATCCGACGGTGCACACAACTGCAGGTGTGCTCACTCAATAACACCCAAGACCCCAGGGAAGCCACATTTCCCAGAACCCTCCTGGAATGAATAGCACTGCCTGTAAATGGGCTTCCTGCGGTGCTGCATCATACAGCGTCCCATTATGTACTCCATTTGACTGTAGTGACATTTAAAAAATTAGCATAGCAAGAACCAGGCAATTTAACAAAGGCATGTCTAACGCTATTTGAAGCGCGAACAGCTGGACTCCTACATTTGTTGTATCGCGTATTCAATTAACAGACATTTTGGCATTGCTCCATACAGGTGCAATGGCAAAACATTGGACTGGACATGACTGGCATGACTGGACACAGCTCTAATTTCTAATTGTCAAGTCACAATCAACCAAATTATTTGTCAAATCTGTATTATGTGTTCATATGCATTCATTTGTGACACCATATAGCACAATGCTTTTATTTCTGACGCATCCCCTACTGTGCCACCCAGTCAATGTTGATGTAAATTGATTCTCTGCATTCCGCAAAACTGCTGAACCTGGCACAGAAATAAAGCCTTCCGTTCGTGTGAGACAAAACTAGCAATTCCACTTGCGTCGAGGTGTGTACACTCTCTCATTATCACTAAAATAGGGCCCTTTGAGTGGACCACTTTCTACTACTTTGTTCTTGACAGATTACAGCAAGATATGAGCGGTCCTTTGGTCTACATTCCATGGGCTATGTCATTTTGATTGATTTCTTTTGTTGTTGTCATTGTTGTTGTTATTGTTTATTTATATCTTACATTTTTCTCTCCGCCAGTGACGTCAGTGAGCGTCAAAATAGTATCACTTACAACACAGTGCAACACAGAGAAGGCAGTCCGGCAGAAATTAAGACTTAATCACCAGGCATCCTAACATGAATTATAAAGCCATTGGATTGCGTTACAGCCATTAAGATCCACAGGCCTATGGCCATGCGTTCCACACACGGGGCCCCACCACCTGGCTCATGTGGAGTTTATTTATTGGAAGTAATGAAAGGGAGGCCACTAATGGCATGTCACATGCACTCACCAATGCCCTTGTTCATTACCACTATGCTGGCTACTGCTAGTTGCAACTAGTATCTCTGCGAAGAAATTAATACGAGCAACTTAATTCCTCCCGCTATGAACACATTATCAGGGAAGGCATGTAATCTGTTTACTTGATGCGGGCAACATCAACGCAGCAGGGTGTCATAAACATGTGAGTAAATATGAGTGTCGGTGTCACCTGTAGAGCCACGGGCTCGAGCGTTAGGCGATTAGATCTCCTCACATCTTCTGTCTTATTTTTCCCACCTCTGCCCCCCTCTTTCTTATCTCCATCTCAGTTTCTCCCTCTTTCTGTCCCTGTCTCTTGCCTGCACATCCTGTTTTTCTCTACTTTCTGAGAAGCAGGGGCTGTTAGATTAAAAATAACAAAGATTGAAATGCAATTTCTCCCTCCCCCGTTTCGGTCCTCAAACCATTTCCTCCATTTTTTTTCTTCAGTTTCCACTCTCTTATTATCCTCTTTATACTTTCTTTCATTTTCCCTGCCTGTAGTTAACTTTTTTATACATTAAGCATTTTGCTCATTCAATCATATGCATTCACAGAGTCATTGATTTCTTTCCTCTGTGAATTAGCCTGTCAGAACACTGTTTTAGACGTGTGCGAGACGCTTGTATGCAGCACTTCAACGACCGGCTAATAATTAATTACCCGCAACATAACTGCCTATAACAGAGCGGATAAGCTAAGTAATCAAGCTTACAACATCTTTCTCGATATCAGCATTAACCCTTGTGCTACGGGGGGGGCAAGGCCGCTTGCAGAACAACAGGGGGTTAACAAGCCGACTGGTAATTACCCTAATTTGTCTTTCATCTGCAAAAAAAAGAAATCATAGCTGCCCTCAAGACTTACCATTTTCCCGCTTAACGTTTCATAAGCGCTGTTTTTTTATATGGCTGTCCTGGACTGGAGGCACTGAGCATTTCGGTGATTTGCATTTGGGGTCATGCCTTTTTTCCCTTTGTGCGGTGATTAGCTCCTCGGCGGAGAGCGGCACACCGGTGCAGCTAACGCAGGGCCTGGTCTGCGTTGAGCCCGCTGTCCGAACCCCGGCGGACCTGCGGAGTCTGAATAGAAGGAGTCCCGCGGTTCCTCGTTCATGATTAAATCTCTTCTGGGAGGGAGAAGTGTAATCTCTTTCCGACTGACAGCGTGATAAAGTTAGGGGCTCGCGAGACATCTCTATGACGGGCAGGGTCCGTGCAGGGGTTTTCTTTGGTTCATCAAGGCAGATAGGAACCCTGTGGTGGGTTATTTTAAAGATTGGGGTGGGGGGTAGTTTATCAGAATAGTATTGAGCCCAGATTAGGCACAGAAGGGGGTCTCTGTTACAGCCTAGTTAGGCCCTTGTCCATCAGAGCACAATAGATGCAGACGGGAGCCTTTCCCTGTGAGCTGGGCGGGGGTACTAAAGTGGTCCATTAGTCAGTACATGTTATACACAGGTAATGGCAGCTTTTGTTGTAGCCCTTATGCGATTTAATGACAAACTGGAGACTACAAAAAAGGGAAATGAAAACGTTAACTTTTAGACCATTATTATTCAGAGAATCTCACTGTTCATTAAAGCAATTTAATAGAGAGGAAATGGGCGAATATTTATCCAGTATTTGTCTGTTTGCACAATGTGCGTTTCATAATGAAGCAGACGAGGCGGCCTAGATTTTGGTCGTTCGGTGGATGTTAAACACAGGCATCTGAATATGGTTGGCGGAAAACAAGGAGGTAGTTTTTCATTTCCATATTTCTGAAGGAGAGGTTGGCGTATGTGACAACAGGTCGCTAGATGAGAGTGGCTGTGACTGCAGTGTTTCTGGAGGTGGGATTACTCCTGTTTCTGAAATGTTTTTCATTTATGGATTTATAGGCTCGCCCTGCACAGAGAGAAGATAAATTTGGGTCTTGTCTCATCGGTTGTAGAAAAATAAGTTTATACGAGTTGTTTCTCACACTGAAACTTAAAATATGGCTTTTTTAATGAGAAAAATTCAAAAAGCATGCCTGTTTTGGGGATAGCTCATACATAGAGATTGCATTAATTAGCCAAATTTCTCTGGTGGATATTTTTATTTATTTGCATTTTTTTTTGCTTAAGTTGACCAATGTTAGAATAGTTTGGGGTTAAATGTTTAAAGAGTAATTTATACCTATCAGTTCCAAAATGCATAGGCATTCCAAAATGAATTCTGAATGCTTCATATTTACTTTTAGTATGCATTTAGGTTACCTAGTAGCATTGATGCATACATGCAGACAGTTCACTAAATTACATGGCTAGCACTGTAATACAGTAACTGTACTTCAAAATGGCAATGCTAATTCGATATAGTGTTTAGTGTGCTTTCTTTGTTGTAGTTTTAAAAGGAAATTAGACATATATCATATATTGCTAATGTGCTAACACTAATAATAATCATAGAGAGTAGTGTAATAAATGCAATGAAAACATTCCTAATGAGAATTATTAAAACATATAGGGCAACTATTACTGTAAGCCCTTGTGATATTCAATGCTCAGCAGCCACAGTGTCTGACTGCTAACATAGCTAACGTAGCAGTAGGAGTTAAACTACTGTAGACAGCTTGTGTTTACTGAACCGGTCAGCGGTGAATGAAGATTGGATGCTGTTTTATATGGATCAGGCTTAGTCTTTTTCTGTTTTTCACAGAGATGTCGCAGGCACCTCGAACGATAGTGACTCAGACGTCCAAGTTTATTACTTTCAAAGTGATGACAGTCCCCTTTGCCAAAGAGCAGGATCCATATCTTACATTACACATAAGGGACAGTGTGCGAGCAATAACAGGAATTCTGACAGAATTCATCTAGTCACCATGAATCTCCACTGCCAGGACTAATGTCCTCACAGCTGAAAACTTTTATGTTCATACTTTATCAAAGGGAGGAGGGAGAGAGTGGTACAGTTTCTCACTTTCTTTTTTCTTTCTTTTTTTTGGGGGGGGGGGGGGGGTGGTCACAGTATTGCTTGAAAACAATGTTTTTCCTTTTTTTTAAAGTTTGTTTTGTTTACTGCATTTTGTGTTTATGCTGTGGAGCAAGTGTGACAGCCATTTCAGGTTTTTCTGGAACACAAGTGAATGTGGCAATGTTTGTTTTGTCAGTGCCTTAACTACAGTACTAGGTTTTTACCAGGTATATCCATGGTAAGAATAGCACATAACTGAGTTATTGATTGGAAAGGAAATAAACCATCATCTCATTGTATGGAGGATGTGGTAAAACCATGGTATTATATTTTTATATTTAATGTTTTACAGTCCTGTTTCAGTTGGTTTACTCAGTAAATGAGAAGGAACTTCTTAATAATACAGTGGTACATCCCGTCTGTTTTTCATTACTGCTTAAATAATTAATTAGGGATATGAGAAGTGCTTTGTAATTGTATTTGTAAATGAAGTAAATCATGAGACATATTGTAGTAGCCTACACTGTCGCATGAACAATTCAGCAGGGATTAATTTCACGTACAAAATACTTACATACATACTGCAGACCCTTTATTTCCAAAAACTCAAATGTACCAAGTAATTAAGAAAATGTACTATGAAACCCACGGTGTACTGGTCCTTTGGAACTTCAGATAAGTATTGCAATAAGTTTATCTCTTACAAAGACACAATTTAATAGTTTCTTTGCAGTTTTGCTGTAATAAAACCCAGAAAATACAGTAAATGTACAGTAAATAGTGTAATACAGTAAATTATGTGTAATAATGAAGTACTATGATATTACTATAATTAATATGAAAGAAAAGCTACTTTCTCAGAAAGTACTGCCTTCATTCAAAAAACATATATAATTAGACTGTTACCAACCCTTAGGTTGCATATTGACAGCTTGTTTAATTGATTGGTATGAGTTCGCTGAATTGCTTGGTAGTAGAGCAGGTATGTCCAAGAAAGTATTGTCTCATTTCACAGGAAGTACCCAATTAAACTCCTAAACCTTTGATAAGGTCAATTGATGGGCAGAACAGAGGAGTTGTTTCTGAGTATTTCATTTTCTTTGTATTGGCAATAATAATTACCCCATCATTTTCTATTCTTACCAAGTATTTACCTTGTCAATACCTAGCACTTAGAGGACTCTAAAAGGAAGGGTTGGTGTGAGGAAATATTAAGACTGTGCTCCAAAATACCTCTCTGTTGCAGGGTCAGATTAGCTTTTTATTTATTTATTTTCTGTTGCTTATTGTTGCTGACAGCTTTGCTGGTCAGCTTTCAGCAACTTTCTTTTCCCCCTGGGAACAACTGATTGAGCCAAACAACAGGATCCACTTTTAATCTTTCAGCCGATAAATGAACCTGCTTATTTATGTTTTTCTCTGAACTGTCTAGGGAGATCAGCGTGCATCAGGCACGCAAGTAATATAATAAAACTTAGCGTACTGCATGAAAAAAAAACAAAAAAACAAGGATGAAATATTAAACAAGGAGAAAAATACCATAGGAAAGGTAAAGCATTTCTTCTTCATTGTGGTAATAATACAGGTTGTTGCTGTTCTTCTGTGGTTCTCACTGTTGGGCATGAAAACAAGCTGTGTTTTCAGCAGCGTTTTGTTAAAGAGCAAGTGCAGGGGTTCAGTAAGCAGAATAATTAATGGCAGGCTGAATGGATAAAACTCAATTCTGAAGAGCGTGACTGAAATTTCTCTTCATGCAGACATCAGGGATGCATTACCAGGAAGCCTTGAGTTTTGAAGTAATTTATTTATTCATGTGTTTTCGCCTGTGTCCCAATTTACACAAAACTGCCTCTATGCATGTGGCCAGCTAATCAGCCACTCCGCCCGCCACAAACACACACACAGACACACGCACGCACACACACACACACACACACATCTTATTAGTGCACAAGCCACTGCAGTCCCTCCCCACTTCCCATTACTAAAGAAAAAGAGTTGAGTTCTCTGTTGACCTACCTGCATGTTTCAGCATAGTTACCAGTGAATGTGATGCACATTATTAGTCATACTGTGTAGTGTTGCCACAGGTTTCAAGGTTAAATGTCCTTGTATATACATTGATTGTGGAGGCAGAAGTAGTGTTCCATCGTTTGAGTCTTATTTACACAGCTTGTAATATCACAATGAAATGGAAACCTGCCCTACACTCATGTAATGTCAGTGTTTCCAGGAATATACCTGCACCTTACCTTACTCTTTGTTCTGGAACTGACCTGTTCTTTATTTTGATGAAGATGTTTTTCATTCTAAGAAGTGTTATTGAGCTCGATGAAGAGGAGGTTTTTTGAGAAAGTGTTTCCTCTGGCACTTTGATTCTGAAGTAGGTTGAGATCGAGCGTCTAAAAGGACACGCTCATAAAGAACCCAGCAGGGGTGATACGGTGGCAAAGAGTGGCATTTTGCTGCATTCGTCCTCTGAACATTAGTGCTCAGGTACTCTGCTCAGCTGAAAGGAGTGACATTTTTCTGCTCAGAGAAAGGGATGAGACCGCCTGACTAGCCCTGCGCTAATCAATCAGCCTTCCCTCTGCCTCTGCAACGGAGTGACACGTCATTTCTGGAGACTTCCATTTTGGTTACTTTGACCTCTGTGCTTCATTCAAGTCATTTGCTCTCAAGTAAGAGCTGACCCTTGTAGAGGTCCATTATTCGCACTGAAAGAATGGTATTGCGTACAGAATGTAAACACAGTTTTGGATGCTCAAGCACGAACACAGACACACACACACTTCTACAAACGCACAAACATAAATAAGCATTTGCAGTGGCGCTGGCCTAGTAAGGAATATGATATGACAGATGCATTTCTGTATAAATGGCATTCCAAAGCCTGTATTCGTTTGATTTTCGGTTTTATTTTCGAACCAATCTCTACGTTTGATGTGGAGCGGACAGGAGAGGGGTCTCAGACAGACTTCAGGGCCCATCGGTGGGAGGACTGACCCTGGAGCCATATACAATTCCCTATGCACCACTGGGGTTTCAATTACATTACATTACATTACTATCACTTGGCAGACGCTCTTATCCAGAGCGACATTGAAAAAATCCATGCCACTTTCTGCGATGTGATGCCTTCTCTATCTCTATCCCTTACAGAAGGCAGCAGGGCACACCGTCTTCTCTCTCTTAAAAATGTATATATTTATGAGCACTATTGATATTGCGACTGGGGAGCCAAGTGATATTATAAAAGAAGACTTGGAATACTCCACCAGCAAAACGGAATGCTAAGTTAATAATGGATGAAATCCCTCTTCACCAGTGTATATGGGCTGAGTGCCATCGTGCCAACTGCAGAATTCATTTTGGGGTTGTTTTCTTTTGGTGCTGACTTTTAGCCGGGGTATGAACTGATGTACACTTAGATATCGTCTGCAGTCATTCAGATTCTCTAACGAAGGCAAGTGCTTCCAGCAGTCAAGTGAAACCACTCATTTTAGTCCGTAAGCTGGAAAATGCTGATACAGCCATCTTATGAAGCCACCTTTTGGTCAATCAATAATGAGCCTCCAATTACGGTACCTGAATCATCACAATTACTGAATTAGAAACAGTCATTGGCTCCAGGGTATAAATTAAGGTTAATACTTTTCATGGAACAGCTAATTACAAAATTATGCCGAAATTTATAGTAAACATTTTAAGCATTTGAATTAGAGGTGGCACAAATGGAAAACTATTTTTTTAGTGTCACAATGGTCGTGTTTCTTTGTCATCAGCAATGTTTGAGAAAAGGAAAATTCAGAGAATTATGTCTGCCCGTTGCCAGCACCAAATGGATAACCTCGTCTTTTTATTTGATTGACATTGACTGAATCTTTACCCTGTACCCTTTGATGCACACATCAGTTGAAGAAAAGGCATTTTTATCTTGTCATTCCTTCCATTGTCAGGATTCTCAGCTTCGTCTGTATAGGGCTTATGCGTGCATGCGTGTGTGCGTGCGTGCGTTCTCAGGATCACAACAAACTTAGTATGATTTGGTTTTACTTTATTTAATGAATCACTGCTTCATCACAGCCAGTTACTTTGTCAAAAATCTTTTTCAACAAGAGCAGATTTGATCTAAATTTGAAAGGTGCACGGTACGTGGGTGACTGGTGAGAGGGGGGTGGGGTTTGTATGTCAGAAAACTGATGTCACTGGGACAAAAGACCCTGGCATGAAGTCAAGTCGCTGACTTCACTGTATCTGCCCTCCAACACACAGGTCCACAGACGCTCATACTGTACATTAAGTTAACTGTACATTACTGTTAACTGTACTCTACTGAAATATCCTGTTCCATTTCAGCATTTAATCCTTCGTGTGACACTGTTTTTAATGCGCTATGGCTTGTCCTACTACACAAGCTATCTCCTCTGTTTCTGGGCCAGCCAAATGTGCTTTATACTCCGTGGTGACAGGCTCAGAGGGTGAGAAGGCAGCAGCATGTCGAGATTAATGCCCTTTGAAAACCCATAAAATATTTGACTTCAAAATGCTGCGGGTTTCTTTTCTTTATTCACACATTTATTATTCTTTTATTTTTCTGTAACAGAGCCCCCACATGATGGGGAATGTTGCTATGCCTGTTTAAATAGATATTGTTTTGTTCTGTGAAATTATAATTCTATATTTTAAAAGAAAAAGTGGATTTACTCATAGGAGCCTTAAACATTGTGCTTAACGCCATTGATGCAAACATGTGAAACACTGTTGAGTAGGACACTGTGTGCCGGAATGTGTGGGAGAATATTCTTCTGTATTGTATAACATGGCATCTAAATGAATAAGTTCCGACGTCCTATCAATAAATTATTTATTATTAATTGCAAAGTGCTAGAAACAAAGACACAACTATACAGTCATAATTCTAGTTCTGAATTTGCATTTTTAAATATACTACATGGTTTTCATGTCAATCATTGTATTGCTTTTTCAAACTTGGTGAACTATCCATCCATCCATTATCTTAACCCGCTTATCCTGAACAGGGTTGCAGGGGGGCTGGAGCCTATCCCAGCATACATTGGGCGAAAGGCAGGAATACACCCTGGACAGGTCGCCAGTCCATCGCAGGGCACACACACCATTCACTCACACACACACTCATACCTACGGGCAATTTAGACTCTCCAACCAGCCTAACCTGCATGTCTTTGGACTGTGGGAGGAAACCGGAGTACCCGGAGGAAACCCACACAGACACGGGGAGAACATGCAAACTCCGCACAGAGAGGCCCCGGCCGACGGGGATTCGAACCCAGGACCTCCTTGCTGTGAGGCAGCAGTGCTACCCACTGCGCCATCCGTGCCGCCAACTTGGTGAACTAGAAGAAAGTAAATAAATCAGACTGAAATACATTGGAATTTATAACATAACATTTTATATTTTTCTTGATTTACAAGGCACTGTTTTTCTGAGAAGTAGCATTAACAGCAGCACTGTAGGTTACACAGAGGTTGTTTTACAATCTCAGATAATATAAATATCATGATTGTTTGTCATGATCTGTATAGGTCATACTATTTTTGTCTTGTCTTCAGAAAGTGTGTTTCCCAGCCCAGCAGAAGCTGATGCGTTTTATCATTTATAAAGTGACTGCTGTGTAATTGAAACAACAGATAAGGTAGTTCACCTCCATCTAGCACTCCTACATAGTAGGCAATACAATGAGATGCGTACTCGAAATTGCTATACGCCTGAAGTGTATTTTTCCTACATTAGTTTTAGTCCTTAAGCCATTGCGGTGGAGAGGAGGGACGGAGGAAACAAAAAACCGAACGCTGTGTTCAATATCCAATTGCAGTCATTGTAATCTGTCCCACAAGTGTTTTATCCCGTAGCAGAATTATCGTTGCTGTGGTAAATAGCTCTCATAAGCATATCCCAAAAACGCCTTGCCTAATGTGTATATGATGAATTGCTGGAATGCTGCAGCAAGTTCAGCACAGTCCTTTTTTAACGGAGGGTTTAAATGATCCTTGATAATGGCCCAGGGGGGCCTACGGTGAAATTATTTTGTCGAGCACCAACACTACAAAGCAATTGCCAAAATAATTATTCTCCAAGGGGAAATGTGGTCCGCAATGATAAACGTGGACTGCTGAGGTTCTGATTGTGAGTTTAATATCAATGTCTTGATGGGAACGTTCTAGATTTATATGTGTATTTCACGGGTGCCGAACATAACTGCTGTAACTTCAATTCTGCTCTGGAATTTCAGTTCTGGATAACTTATTTTCCCATTCTTGAGAGGGATCACAAATTTCAAATCTCCATTGTTAATGGTCCACTGGGATTGACTTCAATGATGAAAAAATCATAAATGACAATATATCAATTCTATTTTTTTTTCTTTGTGAGAAATTAATTGCTCACATTTTCAGCAGCTGATGAGCATTTAACAACACAGTAGCATCATTACCTCTACAAAGCCAACAATGTTGATTGGGTCAAGACACACAGAGAGACAGATTTCCAGTGATTAAACTTGAACACATATTTTAACATTAAGTGCAATGATTCTCATTACAAATTATATCTACATCAACTATAAAATGATTCACAATAAATACAAAAAATCATGGCAGGAATGGCAGTAGGGAATGTAGTGACATAGAGGAACGTTTTTCAAAATAGCCTGTAACAGAACTCAAATATTTTGTATGTGACAAATATGCATCTGTAACCTTTAGAATCTTTTGGAAAACATGCCTGTTTGTGCCAATTGTGACATTCCTGACAAGGTTGGAGCAAAGCTACTGTGCTAAATTCCACCAGGTATGGTTGTTGTTGTACACTGGCATTCTACTTCTTGTACAGAAATGGAAAAAAGTATCAACAGTGATGCACTTGCCATTTTGGATGATTGTTTCGTTCCATATTGTGCCATATCCTCCAATAGCCTGCGGTAAGCTAAGGAAAGGTGGCTGTTTCATGCTTCACGCTAAGATCATTCAATAGCTTCAGCAAATAGAATAGCTATATAGTGAACACTAACAGTGCAGACAAACTGTAATTACAGTAAATCCTCAAATTGTGTCCGTGATTCTATTTGAAGCCGGGCCTCTGATAATAGCCCGGGGGCGTGGTCGATTCAGACAAATAAAGGCCGGCCCCCAAATACAAGCCGGGGTAATATTGCCTACCAGTAGGGCTATCAGTCCATGAGCACTAGAAGACATTGTTTCGATTTAACTCAATGAAATAAAAGAGCTCTTCTTAATATTTAATATTGTTGGTTGGTTTAATACTGCTGCCAATGAAAAGTCGTTGTCCTACACCATGGGTCTCCAACACGTATCACAATAAAAAGATCCTTAACTTGCTGTAATCTACGCTAATTTGTTATTGTTCATGAAGGCGTGTCTGGCAAGTTGTTATCTTATGAAGATGCATCTGTTTTGGCTTTCATTAATGGTTTAGCTACTCAAGTTGCGTTTCTGAACGGTTCCAGGAAGCGTTGAACAGTGTTGGCCCACTTTAAGTGTAGCCTTTTACTTTATTTCTAAGAATAAAATTCTACAACAGAAGCCTAATAAGAAATAAAGTCCTGCCTCGAATACAAGCCTGCCCCAAATAAAGGCCGGTGCTTTGTGCAGCCCAAGTAAATAAAAGACCCCGGACACAATTTGAGGATTTATGGTACTCGTAACTAAGGAAGAATGAAAGGCATTTTTGAGCCATGGTTTTAATTGGTTTTAGCTCAACGGGCTTAGTGAGCTGAGGATAGTTCACTTTGCAAAATAACCTGCCAAGTTCAACACCACTCCAGTGTAGTTGTTTATTTATTTAAAATATGTGCAATTTATTTATTTATTATTATTTGATTCATTTGTCGGTTTGTTTGTTTGTGGTTGGGAAAAATCTGTTTGTTGAATAACTGCTGGCAGATGCTCTGATCGATTTACTGATGCCTTTATTTTCTTTTTCTGTTAGTTGAACTTGACCTTTATTGCAACTGTAGACAATACTACTAGTTTAATACAGTGAAATACTGTATGTGGTTAAGGGTGCCAGCACATAATGAACAATTATGTTAAGAAGGTTAGCCACAGAGGAAAGACCAATGCTCTTGCCAGTTTGTTTATGACATTTCTTGATCCTCTGCCAAATTTTTCTGCTTTCCGTATTTCTGAGGAGGAACGGTGTTTCAGATTGCTGGAAGCGGAGTGTGCATAATGAAGAGGTTCCTATAGGAGATCACAGGAGGGACAGCAGAACTATCTGCTCCAGATAAATAGCATTCGGTTTGGCCTGGAGATTCTGCTCATGTTTTGCCAGTGAGCTTCTCCTCATTAGCCCGTGGTCATCCAGCAGCTCATAAATCTATGCCGTTATAAATACAAAACAACCCGGACTCCATCCAGGTCTCTCAAACGGTTGGCATGAATACACACAGATACGTATACTTTGTCTCGAATGTACGCCATCGGCTACAGTCATTTCCAGGCTGGAATTGAAACTATTTCACCAAAAGGAAACCATGAAAAGGAACATGGAACTAAAAAAATATATAAAACAAGGAAGTCAGGAGATGACAAGAATGAGGGACCAGGGCATGGAATGTGACAGTGAACTATCCTTTTAATTTTTATTTTATTGTTTTCCCTTTCCCTTTAAAATTCCCTTCTGTGTCCTTTTGAGCAAGATTTAGTCAATACATTACTCTTATATATAATTAAGGTTATAAACGTGTAGTTACTATGTTACTATGCTGTTAAGGGCATGAATTGACATTTCCTGTCACGGTTACAAATAGGAATCATAATAAAGATTATGATGGAGACTATTTATGTATTATAATGAATTAAACATTTTTAATAATAAGCATAGGCACGTGGGCTGGGTGGGGGCTCTTAACAGGATGAAGAATGAGGAAGTGTCCACTTTTCAGGACAGAGTTGCAGAATGCTGCTGCAGATATGATCTATCTCTGCCACAGCGGAAAATTGAAGACATTATGATTCATTATGACCCAGTTCAGAATACACAACGAGTATACAGCACAGTATGATTGCATTAATTATACTTCACAGAACCTTGAACATGAAAATCTTCCTCTATTATTAAAAGTGAACCCATTAATTGGCAGATTAATCAAGTAATGTCAAAAAATGTACATGCTATAACACGGAACTTGACTGACAGGCTGCATTCTCCTATAGAAATGTGTCACATTTGTATCCAGGCAAATTGTTTATTGTTTCAGAGCGTGTGCATCATCATAAAGTCTAATGTTAAAGGTACAATTGGTAGGATCTTTGTGTTAAAACATTGTTACAAGACCATTGTAAATCCCTTCATATCATTGAAAAATGCTCATTGACATGTTGAGTCACTTTCTGCTTGTGTCTATAGTCCTTCAATTTGGCTTTCAAAATGTACAGTTGATGCACTGTCACTGTACAAAAACTTTACAATATAGCTGTACAATAATTCAAGCTCATCGGTTGAAAATTGGTTCTAATTGCCACAGCCAATGGTGTGGGGGGTTTCAATGTCAGCACTTTCACTGAGAAGGGGGAGGGATAAACAGTGTTGTGGTTTGAGGGTGTTTGTTGCTGCAGTTACTCTCTTGGCCTTTGGAAGTTCTGAGATTATCTATTGTACCTTGTACCTTTAAGTCTAGTGATATTACAATTACTTTAAGTTTAGTATTCCCTCTGCAGTCTGTTCTGCCAGTGAGTCAAATCTTATTTTCTCAGTGGATAATGGCTATTTCAAACTCTGGAGAAATCATCAAAGGGATTTCCCACTTGGCAATGCTGTTCAAAGAACTGCTATGAATGTATTTTTTGTCAATCAGTAAGGATGAGCATTTCAGCAAATCTGAGCTAACCAGAACATGACAAGAGCTGGTTTTGCGGTTGAATTACACCATAGACCCCATGTAAGTTAATACATTTCAAAGAAAGGAGCAACAATTTTTGACTAGCAGCTTTACAGAAGTCAGTGGTTTCTTTGGTGACAGTAAGCCTTACCACATCCAACAAATGTCCAGGTATACAGAAATGTGTGGAGGAATGAAGAGGGCTTGTGCCTTCATTTTCCACAAAACGTTGCTGATGTTTCCTTGAACATCTCAAGTATCCCTCCTTGTTTTATGATTTGTGCTGTGCCTTTCGAAAATATTAAATATATACAGAAATGAGTTTGAATATTGTGAAAAAATGTCATCTCTCTCTCTCTCTCTCTCTGTCTCTCTCTCTCTCTCTCTCTCTCTCTCTCTCTCTGTCTCTCTGTCTCTCTCTCAGCTGGCGACATGGGACTCAACCGGGGGTCTTAACGGAAGTCTGAAGGAGAGTCGCATTGAGAATGGCATGCAAGGAGTGACGGTCAAAGTGGTCACACTGTTGGTAGGAAGTGTTCTCAGTGTGTGTGTGTGTGTGTGTCTATAAGTGTCTGAGTATGTGTTTTTGTGTGCATATGTGTATGCATACAGCTAGGCGCAACCACACAGCTGTTAGTCACATTAATGTCTGAGACAAAATTTCTCATCAGCAGAATGGATGTTCCTCTCAGAGACAGGGACTGCTAATGTGTCATTAATGATATTAAATACAGTTCAGTCAGAAGCATTTTGTTGAATTTTGAATCTTTTGAATGGGGTATTTGTATGTGAGACGGAGGGTAGTTTTTGGTTGTGTGTGCTTTCTGAAAGAGAGCATGGTCGCAGAGAAAAGACAGTAGTATAAGGGAGTTAGTGTAATTTTCTTTGGTGCAATAAAGGAAGAAAATGCCTCCTCGTTTTTGCAGCAGAAACCAGCGAAGCCGTTAAATTGCGTGTTACTCCGAGGTTGCTGACGAGTGAACAGTGCAGCTACAGCTAACTAGCTATAATTAGCAGCTTCGGCCTGGGGATCAAAAAGGAATACTGGTTCAGTTCCTCTGTGTCTCCCAACTACCGTTCCAAGTAATACAAATTTTGCCAAGCAGGCACACCATATCCAATCTCCTGGAATCATTCGTTTGCGAATGGATAAAAGAAAAGATGTTTCAAATGAAAATAAAAAATATATCTAGAAATGAGCATTATTATAACCTGATTTCCACCAGTTTTTTTAATGAAAAATACACAATTATTTTTATGAAAAAATAATCTCCAAAAATCATGAGCCTTAGGTATAGGTACAGTATATAGACATGCAGACTGTACATCCTAAGACACATTTGCGTTTGAAATCTCTATAGCTTTGTATCATGCATGTAATTCCCTTACATACTTTGAGGACATGGTATAGAACTGTAAGTGTTTTACACTTCATATGCAAAATGTCACATTGACTCAAAGGAATTTTAGGAATACCAAAGAAAGATGGAAAAAATAACAAATGTTTTACAGTCTATGTTAAAAGGTCAGTCCTTAAGTTTTGCGTCTGCATTTTGAAAACTGGAGTTTGACATATGAAGCATTTTTCCCCAGGTTCAATTTCCCTTCTTGCTGTAACCAGCACCTGACTGATAGACACATTTGTGCTTTCCTATCTACTTATTCTCTGTCCCATGAACATTTTCTTGTGTGGGCTGATGAGTTTCGTATATGCATAGTTGGATATGTATATTCGGTCTGAATTAATTTATAAATAAAATAGATATAGTTATAGTTCAGGCTGTTGGTGACCTGTTTTGATGATGGCACTTACCTTGGCAGGAGGATCCTTTCGTCATGGTAGCGGAAAACATTCTGGGACAACCCAAACGGTACAAAGGTTTCTCCATCGATGTCCTCGATGCACTGGCCAAGATCCTGGGCTTCAAGTACGAGATCTACCAGGTGTCAGACAGCAAGTATGGCACCCAGCTGCCCAACGGCTCCTGGAATGGCATGATCGGGGAACTCATTAACAAGGCAAGACTTACGGCAGATTTCACTCGCTAGAGAAATGTACAATGACAGTCCGCTGAGCAATTTTCTTAAAAGACATGCTTTCACACAAGCTATTTGTTGCATGTGAACATGTGTGTGTGTTTGCGTGTGTATGTATTAATGTGTGTATGTGTATGTGTGTGTCCGTCCGTGGATGTGTGTGTTTGTGTGAGTGTGTGTGCATGTGTGTGTACGTATGCATGTGCATGTGTGTGTGTGTATGCATGTGTATGTGTGTGTCCATACATGTGTGTGTGTGTGTTTGTGTGTGAGTGTGTGTGCATGTGTGTGTATGTATGCATGTGCATGTGTGTGTGTATGCATGTGTATGTGTGTGTCCATACATGTGTGTGTGTGTGCACGTGTGTGTACGTATGTATGTGCATGTGCGTGTGTGTGTGTACGTATGTATGTGCGCATGTGTCCGTGTGTGTGTGTGTGTGCACTTGTGTCTGTATGTGTATGTGTGTGTGTATGTATCTGTGTGTGTATATGTGTGTGTGTACGTATGTATGTGTGTGTGTGTGCATGTGTGTACGTGTGTGTGTGTATGTGTGTGTGTGTGTATGCGTGTGTGTCTGTGTGTGTGTGTGTGTGGGTATGTGTCTGTGTGTGTCTGTGTGTGTGTGTGTGTGTGTGTGTGTGTGTATGTGTGTGTGTGCGTATGTGTGTGTGTGTGTGTGTGTCTGTGTGTGTGTGTGTATGTGTGCGTGTGTGTGTATGCGTGTGTGTGTCTGTGTGTGTGTGTGTATGTGCGTGTGTCTGTGTGTGTGTGTGGCTATGTGTCTGTCTGTGTGTGTGTGTGCGTGTGTGGGTATGTGTCTGTGTGTGTGTGTGTGTGTGTGTGCGTGTGCGTGTGCGTGTGCGTGTGCGTGTGTGTGTGTGTGTGTCTGTGTGTGTGTGTGTGTGTGTGTGTGTGTGTGTGTGTGTATGCGTGTGTGTGTGTATGCCTGTGTGTGTGTGTCTGTGTGTATGTGTGCGTGTGTGTGTATGTGTGTGTGTGTGTGTGCGTGTGTGTGTGTGTGTGTGTGTGTGTGTGTGTGTGTGTGTGTGTGTGTCTGTCTGTGTGTGTGTGTCTGTGTGTGTGTGTGTGTGTGTGTGTGTGTGTGTGTGTACGTGTCCCTGCATCTCTGCAGAGGGCAGACCTGGCGGTCTCAGCCATCACCATCACTCCGGAGCGGGAGAACGTGGTGGACTTCAGCAAGCGCTACATGGACTACTCCGTGGGCATCCTGCTGAGGAAGCCCGAGGAGAAGATCAACATCTTCTCGCTCTTCGCGCCCTTCGACCTGGCCGTGTGGGCCTGCATCGCCGCCGCCATCCCCGTGGTGGGGGTCCTGATCTTCGTCCTGAACCGCATGCAGTCGGGCCGCGCCCAGAACCCCCCCACCCCCCACCAGCAGCCCCCGGCCTCCGTCTCTAACTCCCTGCACAGCGCAATCTGGATCGTCTATGGAGCCTTTGTGCAGCAAGGTGGGGCGCCACTTCTCATCAGACCTCAGCGTGCTGCCAACAGCAAGCTGTCACTCAGGGACATTCGTCTTCAGTGGCTGCTCCTTTCTCTCTCAGAATAGAAGCGTTATGAATTTACTGCGGAAGCTTTTTATAGCTGTCTGCCATTAAGATGCTAATAAGTGGCATACGAGCATAATATTTACATTTTTACTTATTTTTACTTAGGCTTACGCTCTCTTTACTTATGCTTTTATTTTATGAATTATCTCAAGACGAAGCATGGCAAAGAGTGTGGAGATTATTGTAAAGCAAACAATATTTCACTTTAAAAGGCACTATGTGCTTTATTTTATATGGTAAGTTGCTATTTATTGCTGATATGTAGTGGACTGAGGGACATATCTACGTATATGTAAGAGGATAATTGTCAATTTTTGCTGTGTAATTATTATTATTATTATTATTATTATTATTATGCAGCTGATCTTACAGGTGGGACTGTATGAATAACCTGATGTTGTCCACCTACAACGCAGCGGTTTCCTCTGAAGCGCGTTAGGCTCGCCGGTGTTCAGTAAAGGTGCCTTTGAGTGCAGAGCGATGAGATCTGCTGGTGCCCATCCAAGAACGGCGAAACGGAATAAATCACTACCTCAGCAACTACTGCTGATCCTCCAGCTGCATCTATTACTGTTTGGCACGTGGCCTGCGGACCCTTTTAAGCCTAACAGCCAGCGATTAAAATCTGGGGAGGCCGGGTCCCTTCGGTCCTCCGCTCTGTGGGCTGTTGAGTCGCGTGTTTACAGTTTCCCCATACAAGGGTACAAGCAAACGTCCTCCCAGTTTCAACACAATTGATGTTTTTGTACTGCGTTCCAGAGGGCAATGTAAAATCCGCAGTGTACAACATGACATTACATTGTGGAATTTGTTCTTTGGGTGGATGTATTCTCTGGATTGTACAGTTTGTTTGAGATTATTATTACTGGTTTTATGCTCATAGTTTTTGGGGTATATATAGTTTATATATTACATTAAGCTGAATTTATTTTAGCTGAATTTTGCAGTATGATATTAAGTGTGTGGATGTGATTTCATGCTGTGCATGAACATAGTAATTAGTGTTACAGTGCACAGCATGGTCAAATTAAATATGACATAAATTTCGAAAATGTAGTTTTAAACTATTTTAGGCTGGGTGGGATGACTACACAACTATGCAATTTCTGTTAAGAAGCAGAATTAATGAAATCTCCCTCCCTCTTACCAATTTCGGGATTCCAGGCTCATAGTTAGAAAGGTATATTGACTTTATGTGTACTTAGCCTGTGAACATGCCAACTCTTTGCAAAGGAGCCCGAGAGAGAAATACAAAAACAGTGGGAGATGGAAAAAGCAATCAGTCTATGTGGCCCGTTCTCTAGCGACCCTCTCTGCCTGAGCAAACATGACGGGCGGCTGCGGGTGTTCTGAGCGCTGCTTCTGTTGCAGGAGGGGACTCCATCGTGAGCTCTGTGGCCCTGCGCATCGTGATGGGCAGCTGGTGGCTCTTCACCCTGATAGTCTGCTCCTCCTACACGGCCAACCTGGCAGCCTACCTCACCGTGTCTCGCATGGACAACACCATACGGTAGGTTATCGGGGAGGCCGGTCGCACGGCACACTGCGGGCGCTTCACAGGAAACATACGCCGCGTAAAGCAGCCCTCGCCCCTGTATCCGAGACGCTGGCACAACCCAGGACCGCGGCCAACTTCCCGGACTCCCAGGAGACGTTTGGTGAACGCGTTCGGCTAAATAGCTTTTTCTGAGGTCTTCGCGTGCTACAGTGCTACGTGCCCTTGTACAGTTCCTTGTATTTACATTTGTATCTTCTAGTAAGAACGGTTTTTAGCATCTATTATTTTCTACCATGTGAAGAGTTACTGACCCTGCCATACCTTTCCCATTATTATGTCAGGGTAATTACTTTTTATATGTAGTTTATGGTGTTATTAACTAAAAGCGTCAGTAGCTCTTTCACCACCCATTATCTTATAAAAAAAAGGTCTCCTGGCAGCCTTTATTTGTGGTATTAAAGTGACACATGAAGAAGTACATATCTTCCATATGGTATCCTGTATATAATGCGTGTAATCTACGGCTGAATAAAATACTCACATCAGACCCTTTTATGCATATTGTTCTGTAGCTCTGGACTGACCCAATTTCTTTAACTACTTCGTTGGGAGGAAGACAGCCTTACTGGATGAACTATAACCCACACAATTACATGTTCATGGTACAGTGAGTTCCAATTCTGCGTATTTGTGGATTCCGATGTGCGTGTAAAGCCAGGAACTGCTACAGAGCTTTACATGAAAACCCTGCCTCCCATCTCTTGTGCCCCATTAATTGGTTGTGTTTGCACTCTCTGCAACAGAAACAGGAGTGCTGAATCCCATTCCTCCTTTAATGGAAAAGTTGTCATAGAGGGAGGTCTGTGGGGGCCATTTTAATCGTGAATCCTTCGCCGGCGCTCAATGGAATTGAGTGGACTGTGTCAAGTGCTGCGGTCGCTCGGTAACCCCCGTGCGCGGCCGTCGTCCTTGGGGAGCCGAGGCGGTTCGCAGGCGCTATAAATCCCGGCCTGCTTTGTACCCCGAGGCACGTTTAAAAGCACCCCGGTCTATCTGGGGAAGGGAACGCGTTCCGTGCCGGTCATTAAAGGCCTCCGCGGGAGTAGTTGGTGCCAGCCATTGACCAGGTGTCAAAGTGGCGGTTGTTGCCGTTAACTGTGTTTGTAACTGCCGTCGACGCGGACCTAACTCCCCGAGAGCGGCGCTGCTTTTCGTTAGCCACGGCGACGGCATCACGGCCGAATTTTGCACTCGGCTTGCAGCAGCTGGCCCCGCGGCGGTGGCCGTAGCACGTTAGCACCACCCCCGCGGGGCGTGGGGCACCGGCACAATGAGCCTTCTTGATGAAACCCAGCGTTAATGTGGTGTGAAATATATACTCAGACATCCCACCTCTCCGGGAAGCTCCGGGAATTTGGAATGTGCTCCCCGATACCTGCGAGAGGTCAGGAATTTCTCGCAAATCGGCAATCTCCGCTAAGCTGAAGTATGGAAACTGGCATGAACCTGAAGTGAACTGCCGTACCGTCGCAAATTGTGAACCTGCAAAGTGCAGGGGACGGCCCCCCCTTCCCTCCCCGCCCCGTCCTGCTGCGTAATTTGCAGGGGGAACAAGTTTGCTTGTTCGACTGGAAGCCTTATTGGTGGGATGCCTGTATGCTACTGTAATCTCTCCCTGCAGGAAGGCGTAATGGTATTTGATTTTTAAGAACAGGGGTAGGCACCCCTCGTCTGAAAACACTTGTTTTTTGGGGTTTCTTTCCATCCAAACACAGTTGCATAACTGCCTACATGGTAATTACATGGCTACATAACGAAATAAATTCTGCTAACTGTATTCTCCAGGCACTACTTTCCATAAATTGTGGAGGCCCTGAAAATTATAGCTCTTAGCAACCATATTTGCCTACCCATGATTTAGCATGTGTTTACAATTCACAGGACCGAAGCACTGCATCAATGCAATGTAGCAGACAATGCTAATGCGCTATCAAAGGGAAAAAAAATTATGCAATAAAGATATCATGACACGCAAATGCTGCAAATTAATCAAATTAAAATGAAACCGTCATTTATTGCAATCTGGGCCGCATTGTGGTGGTAATGCAATTATAATGCATCTAAAAGGTGTGAGCTGTGATTTGTGGCTCCATGCCGTTGCTTAACATGGCCAACCAGATCAGGTTATCAGTGTGAACAATTCTGATAAAAATCGTACCATAAATAAGTTTGACCAAGCTGTTGACGGTAACTGTCTTCTTCAATATGGTCAAGTCCAATATGTCCTGTTGACTGTATGTGTAATGACCACTGTCGTGTGGTTGCTGCTATCCTGTTAGCTAGTTGCTTCTGGGTGCATTGTGATTTTTGGTCATCCAGTCTTATGTATGTGGCATCAGACAGTGTGTGACCAAAACTAAATGTTGCGATCTGGCCAATACAGTTGGAAGATCATAGGTCTTTGAGGGGGAGACCCTTTGTGTCTCCTTTCATGTTAGCCAAAGGCTGGTTTAAAAAATGGGAGTGCACAGCATGCTACTGCTGTGTTTGGTATGGCATTACCACCCTGCGGTGCAAGCCTTTCCTCACTCTACCCGATTTGGTGTGTGAGTTAGAGTAATAAAGACAGACACACTTGTTTTCTTCTTCACACATCTCTGGTCTGCTCTGCTTTATTATGATGTATTATTATAGCAATACATATTATTATTAAACAATAATGTTATAATCCGTGTTGGGTCCCTCTGCTTCTGATAAGATGGTGCTCTTGGTTCCAAACAACAAACTTAAGGATTTAGTTAATGATATCCCCAAAGATGTTTTGTTTTTGTCTTTGCCCTACCAGGCTTGCAAAATATGGAAAATATCCATCTGCTTGTCTTAGTATTTGTTTATTTAGACTTTTATTTCCTGTTCCATCTATGCTTCTATTGTTTACAAAATAGCGTTTTATGTTCATCTGTTGGTTATGGAGGTGGGGAGGTTGATTGGAAAGTTGCATGTAAGTCAAGTGGGATAAAGAAAGGCTATCGTAGAGGGAACGCAAATGTGTGCTTTGGAGATTCCAAGTAATTCCTGGGTAGGCATCAAAATCACAGTTATCTCTTCATTCCTGCTTTTTAATCTTTTTCTCCCTCCGTCCTTGATTGCTGGTTTATGTTGGTCCAGTCAGCTTGTACAAGATTCATTTATATTCAGTCTGCTATGTACCACGTCTGCACTATCCAGCTTGGGACATTTGTTTGGCAGCCAGACTAGTGTCATTTTTTTAAAACATGCCATGTTGACGTGAAGTATTTCAGGAATCCACCAGCAATTTTGACTAAGAGCGTATTTTTGTTTCCGCATAACTGATTTTATTTTAACGTGAATTTGAGTGGTTAAGTAAAGTGACGTGAGGACACTGCAGATATTGCGTGTGTGTGTGTGTGTGCGCATGTGTCCGTGTGTCCGTTCATGTGCTGGTGGCCTCATGATTCTTTGTTTATCAATACTTAATACTTAAATATAGTCAAATTATCCTCCAAGTGTGTGTTATAATTGTGTTATCCTAATTGGACAACATCATATAGTGATTCACTGGCTTTGTGCTGTCAGGCATGTAGTAACTGTAAATGTAATTGTAAATTTAGTCTAATGCCGCAGTGCTACATTTAAGAAATATTATATTGAATATGTTTAAACTGGTAAAACAAATACACACAGTGTTTACAGTAACCAATTACTTTGTGTTCTTAAGTTCATTAGGTAATCCTATTTAGTTGTATCTCTGTAGTTTCTGTTGTGATATCAGTCTCTTCCATGCATAATCACAATAATAATCAGAATAATCATAGAACTGCAATTTTAAAGCAATGCTATGAGTGCTTCATAGTAATTTAAAAGTAAGCAAAGTCAAGTACCTGCTGAAAACCTCACTATTGAAATGTCATTATTATAGAAAATGGAAAGAGAGTGCGTTTTTAATATTGACAGGAGTATTGAATGTGACAAGAGAGAGGATGTATTGATGTGTTCAAATGAGTGCAGTTATTATAAGAGAATTGTCTGCTAGTTGTGAGGCACTAGAACGATTGATCTCCAGTACTGAGGGTACCTCTCTAAGGAATAGCAGGGATGTGCTGATTATGTGTAAGGCATTCATGATTCACTAAATAGGACGTATGATAAGACAGAGAATATAAATGAAGGTTACGGAATGCAAACAGAGTTTGTTTTTAAATATCAAAGGTCATTTGTCATGCTTCTGTCGAAAGGTAAGTAAACAACTTCGCTTTTTTAGGTTATTTAAAAGTGTCTTGATTGGGTGGTTCGCAGTGTTGCTGTCTGGCAGTTACTCTTTTCTGCCCTCCTTCTTTATTTTCACACTATCGGGTAATAAGGTTGACTAACTCATCTTGTTTACATTTTCACACCCATATGTCTCTATTCTATCCCTGTCATACTCGACTGGTGTTTCATTTACTGTATTGAGTTGTTTCTTGGTGGCTAGTCTCAGAATGAGGAAACAGTCAAATTGTTCACGGTAGGGCAGGGGCGTCAAACTCCAGTCCTGGAGGGCCGCAGTGTCTGCTGGTTTTTGGTGTGTTTCAGCATGAGAGATGCATTTCTAAGTTTTTCACTTGCTAAAGAGTCCACACACTTTGTTCTCAAGGCCTCAATTGGCTGCTGATTGAAAGGAAACCACAAATACCAGCAGACACTGCGGCCATCTACATTACATTACATTACGTTATTGGCATTTGGCAGACGCTCTTATCCAGACCGACGTACAGTTGATTAGACTACACAGGAGACAATCCTCCCCTGGAGCAATGCAGGGTTAAGGGCCTTGCTCAAGGGCCCAACGGCTGTGTGGATCTTATTGTGGCTACACTGGGATTAGAACCACCGACCTTGCGTGTCCCAGTCATTTGCCTTAACCACTACGCTACAGGCCTCTAGGACTGGAGTTTGGCACCCCTGCGGTAGGGGCTAAGAAGCCTGTTTGTTTGCCTTCATTCTTGGTCCTGGCGTAGCAGAGGGATTTGGCCTTGGGACCAGGGGAAAGCCATAATACAGTAACACTGATCGTTCACCCTCCTTCCTCCACCCAAGCAGGAGGTTTGCTTATGTTAACCTGTTAACGCCGTGCGCATGCAGGATTGAGAACTCCAGGGTTTTTTATCCCCTCTTATTAAAAATTAATTGCTTTCTCCCAACCAAATGGCATGAAATTGCACAATGCCTTTTTTCCATTTTTTCCTTATAAATTTTTCACCACCCACCATTTCAAAATGCTTTTATGAAATCATGCCATGGCATAGATTATTGCAGACCAGACACTCAGCTTGTGGAACAAAGACTCTATTTGCATTAATAGTATTGCTTTAGTGCTATTACATGTCTTTCTAGTGGGTAGTGGGTGGCATTTCTTTCTACTTCAAGCATCACTGAATATGTATACCCTTGAAGGCTGGCAAATTTGATACACAGTCACATTGCTTTGATGTCTAATTTTATATAGTCCACTTTGATGCATGGAATTCATCACATAACTTTTTCACATAGCTGTGTGCAGAGGCATTTGAGTCTGAGATGATGCACAATATATGCAGTTCTTAGTGTTGTTTCCATTTTAGCGATATTCATAGGGTGCCAAATACCATCTATTGAAGAATAAAAACAAAGTGCATTGAATATTGCATATGCAATATTAAATGTTTAATGGTCCATCCACAAAATCTGAGGATAACCATTACACTACTAGAAAATCACGCCAGCTCTGTAGCGGAATAACTGCCGGTCTGTGGCAAAGTCTCTGCAGTAAATAATCTTTAATTTTTCTACCTACACGCAGAAATCCACTCTAAAATGCTTAAATCCAATGCTTAAAAAAAACAAACATTTTAGAACAGACTTCTTTATAACAGTTATTAAAAACTGTTGGATATCTGTTTTTTAGATCATGGTATAGAAGAGCATTTTCCTGCTTACCAGCCATTGTAAAGCTCTCTTGTCAGAAGCTTGTAAACAGTAACTTCTGATACTGCAAGTATTTAAAATTTAGACTCAGTGAGCACTTTATTGGGTAGACCTGATACTGTACTTTAGAAGGTGACTAAAGGTGATGTGTGCGGGAGAGAAGCTTCCGGAACTCCTAAATGGTGCTAAACGGCTTATCCTATTAAGGCACTGTTCCAGTGTGTGGATGGGCTACGCGGTCTGGCGTGAAATCCGTCCATGAGGAAGTATCAGGTGCCCAGAGTCTGTTTGCACAAGCTGCCAAGCATACAGAGCATACGCATGGATTGATGGTGGAGGCTGCAGCCACAAGGGTGGCTGGTGAATATGATTGGACATTCCAATTTGGGATAAATATGAAAGAGGGAGCTTTTTTCAAAGGAAACTACAAAATGGAGCTATTATGTGTTATCAATACATAATAGCTGCAGAGAGTATGAGCACAGTTTATTGGACAACAGATTGAACAGGGCCATTTTACTCTGTATACTTTTTGAGTCAAAGCAAAAAAGTGTGACTTAAAAAGCCCCTCCCTGACTACCAAGCAGTGCTAGCCCTATTCTTCCCTGTACCCAGCTTATGTTGATATGAAGCCGATGCCACTGGTCGTGCGGTTCGTAAACTCTCCCTCACCGATCACAAGATAAAGGAGTTCTGTTTCCTTTCGTATTATTCTTCCTCAGTGTGATGACTCAAAGCACTGAAATGCCTTTTCAAGTGTCAGCCGATGTCGTTTTACTCACATATGAGTTCAAGCAGGATCGATACAAAGCTTGCATTACACAAAGCCTTAAATAAAAGGCCTTAAATAAAGGATCAATGAAGAATGCTCTTGCATAATTAAAAGGCACAGCAGCTTTTTATCTACATTACCTGATTGTTTCTGCTGGTATGAACTTTTCTAAAAGCAAAAACCGAATTTGCTCTTAGCCTAGGGCTTCGTAACTTTGGGCAGTGTTTAATAATGGCTGCACTGTGTGGTAAGGCATTATGATTTGGAGTCCTGTGGGAAAATATCCCTTTCGGATACAGATAGCGCTAAAGCCATCATTTGTCATTGTGTTTGCTGTAGACGTATCTGGGTTAGTTGCCTGTCTGGCTGATATATTTTGGATGAGTCATAACCTGAGGGCAATTAACTTTAAATATTGTCATTGAAGCAGCGTGCAGAGATCATTTCCTTCCATCAAGGGTCAGTAAGGGCAGAGAGATGTCTTGTTTACAGTGCCGTGTAGGTTAAGAGGTAGAATTAAAAAGCCGCTGCTTCTCTTTCTGACATTTTCCGCTGAGTGGGAGTGAGAGATGTGATTTAAGAATTCCATTTGGGTGTTCTGCGCCCCCGTCCCCCTTTTGATCTCACCAATTTACAAAACCATTTGTGCTTACAGATAGGAGGCAGGCAGACCCACAGGTCTGACTGACCAGCAGGTGTCACTAGTGTGTAATGAGCTACTGCCATCCCCACCGAATGAACCTCTCCCATCCTTGAGTGATGCTACAACCAATCGTGCCTTGTCCTTTGAGGTCATGTGCTCACATAGTTCTTTATCAGGATGAGCCACCCAGCAACCCGCCCCCTCCTCCCATTCTGGGGTTTTTATTGGTTCTTATTGTCTCACTATTACGGTGTCAACCACAGCGGACTTCAAAGTTATGTTGAGGCTAATGTTCTGTTGAGATGAATGAGCTGTTTTGTTCATTCTTTTCGTATTTAATTATTGTTTATTTGTTTATTTACATTCATATGCAGTCAGATCCTTAATCCCCAATTATGTATGCTAGTGGCTGTTTTGACATTCTGCGCTGTAATGGAGTGAAGACATCATAATAAGTAAAGCCAGGGGGTCTAATATGCAACCAGCTGCAAACTATGCAAAAAAATCAATGTGTAATTATCCAATATGCAGTTTTATGGTGGTTGCAATGTCACATTATTAATTTAATCTGCATCCTGTGGTTCATTCACAAAATCAAAATCAAACAGTGAAGTGCTACCGGACCTGGCATGCATCAGGTAATTGAGAGTTACACTGGCATAATATCAAAGAAATGTGTCTTGTTGTTTTTTTCTTTTTTAATATAGAGCGATTTTCTTTATTATCTTCGATCATTTTCCATGTGGCCACCCGCTGGGTAGTTTTACGTAACATCACTGCAGAGCAAGGTTTGTTTCTTTCTATGAAAAAATGAAATAAAGAATCATCTTAGACTTGGCACAGTCATTCTGTGTAGGATGAAGTGAAAAGGCAGCCAGTGCCGACAATGTATAATGAAAGGTATCCAGCACCAGTTCTAAGCAGAGGCGACATAGTCAATGTATCGTCCATGGCAGTTTCAAACGTAGGCAACATAGTCAATGTATAGTCCATGGCAGTTTCAAACGTAGGCAACATAGTCAATGTATAGTCCATGGCAGTTTCAAACGTAGGCGACATAGTCAATGTATAGTCCATGGCAGTTTCAAACGTAGGCGACATAGTCAATGGCCACTGCTCTCCCCTCTTCCAGAATCATAACATAACTGCCTCCCCAGGCTTCATTTCATAATTGAAGCCCCGCTAACCTCCTCACACATTCCGTAACTACAGCCCACTAGGTATGATCCAACTCAAATCGGCCTCCGAATAACATCTTTTCCACAGCCTCTAGTAGTTTAGAGCTAGCCCTGTGTATAGTTATCCTCTGCTGCATGATGTATTTACAGACGCTGAAAAAAACATAAAACGAAAATGTTATTACGGCAAGCAATTATGAAATGAATTAATTTATTATCTAAACAAACAGTAAATCTTCCGCAAAACAATCGGTTTACTCATAAGATAAATATATTCAAATCACGAAGCTGGAATACATCAAAACAAAGACATGATGATTAATGCTATAGGAAGTGTTAAACAAGTGGAGCACCTTTATGTGAGTGAAAATTATAACTTTATACAATGGATGTTGAAACCGTTAACAAATTGGATGTCATTGTTCGTGTTGTTATTAATTAACAGTCTTTGGAGGCTGCAGTCACCGAAAGAAAATTATTACTCTCACTATTTTTAATTGTAACTTTTTCCAGCCTGATAAGAACTCCTGGAAACATTCGGAAGGTTGTTATTAGGAATGTGCTGCACTGGCCAGACACCTGTAATAATCTCCTGTAATAATAATTCAAGTGATAACTCCGGTTCCATTTGAGATGCAGAGTGGACGAAACAGAGCAGAAAGTTCTGGATTCAATCACCGTTTATCAAAAGTCTTCACATTCACTATTAAATTAACATCTTTGGTCTTTTCTGCTAAAAAATAACAGCTTGGTGAGTTCAGCAGTCACATATAATAAGGTACTAACGACATTTGCCTTTTTTTCTTCCAGAAAATTGACACTTGTTTAAAAAAAGCTAGTGACAGAGCGAGAGTCCGAGCTTGTGACAAATGTTTATTGAACCCAGGCCCAGATTTCCCCATCACTCTCCAAGCGCTACAAATGAGAGTGTGTCAGTCGTGGAGCGGGTGCTCTGGACCTGCTGGTGGGGAAGCAGGAGACTCCGTGCCAGTGGGTCTACGGCATATGGCACCGCTGCATCACATGACAGCCTCTTCATCACTCGGAGAGGAAAGGGAATAAAGACGTCCAGGGGAGCAAAGTTCATTGACCTGAACCATTAAGGCAAACAAATGGGACTGCTGGGTGCTCCTGAATGATCTCATCAATAATAAACCAGAGGGCTTCTCCTCTCCTCCTCTCGGGTGCAGACGGTAGACGGTCGCCCCTCTCTCTCTCTATGGGTTATGGCTCTCGTACCTTCAATGCGATTTTGTGCTCCGATGTGAGCCATGGGTTTCGAGGCTGAGATGTAGCCCTGATCATTTTCTATTTTTTGGACTAAATACATGAACATTTTTTGGAGGGGCTTTTCCCCATTTTAACCTTTGTTGAAATAGACCAAGACAGATTTCCAGAATTTATGTATGAGTTGACCTGACAAAACCCATTCCTTATGCACAGTATATTATCTATGTGAAAGCAATACTGTCATTAATGAGAGTGATGTGATGTACCGTATTCTATGTTTTCTGAAATTCTAAATAAGTTATGTCATATTTGGCATTAATACACATTCATACACAGTCATCATGTTTCATATTTTCTGTTATTATGGTTCAGCATGGGGTCATAGGAAAATGAATGCCCCCATGCTGAACTCCCCATCGTCCATCCTTCACCCCAACAGAGACTGTTGAATTCTGTAAGTTGCGTGCTCGCTAAGGCTACAGATTCTTATCTGCATGTACCATCAGGTGGTAAAATGGAAGGGGTATCCTCCAAAAACCGTAGTCAGTCAATCTAAGAAAAGATTTTTGGGGAGGGTGCCATTTTGAGAGGCACTGTATTTGTTGTTTATGAGAGGACATGAATTGAATTTATAGCTTCACCTGTCCATAGGCCACTAGAGTCAGTTTAAACCAGCCCACCTGACTCAGCGAGGCTTCAGTGTGACCAAAGGGATCCATGCCATTTCAAAAAGCTTCTGTGACCATATAAAACAATATTATTCTACAGGCCTGATGTTTTATCCGTATATGTTTGATTTAAATACACTGAAGTACTGTAATTAAAAGTAACAAAATATAATGGCCTCATCTTACCTGATAATCAAAACCGGAATAGACCATTTAATGTCGCAAGGAAGGATTATGTCTGCCTGCTTCAGATTAACCATTGCATAGCCTTAATTTTTCAGGTATTAGGCCTACTCGTAGTATACTAAGGAACAGAAAAGTCTGTAAACAAAATTTAAAACTATTTTTGAATGTTAGTGACCGTTTTACTGTTCAGTGTGCTTCCTTTCCTTCCATTTGAGTACTAGTCAAAGGAAGAAAGCCTATCGTGTGAAGCATTCACACCGGTAATGAATAGATTAATTAACTTGCATAGCTTAATCAGAAATCTTTCACAATGTTTTATGGCACTTTATGTTGCTCCACCTCATAGATCTTTTCATTTTATCTTCCTTGCATAATCAATGCTCCATTTTTGAGTTAATTGAAAGTTGTTAATGTTCTTTTTTAAATTACTTTGCCCGTTGTTTGATAGATAGGCAATAGAAAAGACAGATTCAATGGCACATGACTGTCAAGAAATAGTGTTCCTCCAGTTTCATGCGCTTCTCCAGATAGAGAAGACAATGTTTCAATTACTAATGTAACAATTGCTGTTAATCAGTCTACAAATGAGTGGTTTAATTTTACTTCTTTTTCTGCTTTCTTTTAGCAACACAACTGTCATGGTATAGTACAGTATATGATCCTATATTATGATTTCACACTTTACTTTTCCTATGGTTCTCCATTCTACTTGCGAATGTATACGTTGTTTTCACAGTTCTGTATATAATTGCATCATACATGAACAAAAATGTCTCACCAGACACCCATTTAACAACTTTATTTTCTGTTAAACACTGTTCTAATGTGACACTTTAGAATATCCTGGAACGGTTGAGAATCAAATGTTATAGTGTTGCTCACACATTACAGTATGTGCTAGTCCATTCTACCTGTAGTATATCTGAAATAATTGCCTTAGTGTGGCAATTCGTTTAATGTGTGTATTTATATCTTTGTGTCTATGTGTTTGCTTTATCACCTATTAAATTATGCACTGTGTATAATGGGTCATTACTTGCTGCTTCTTGATGCTCCTCAAAAGCTCGGACCTAATTTCTCTGAAACTGTCCATCCCCTGTGGTGTAGACCAGCATGTGGGTAAATAGGCTGGTTAATTGTCCTTCTGTAGCAGGTGGACCACACGCCAGCCGGTTTTGATGCCATGCCGTGTCAATAGCTCTTCCTCCAGAGTGAAATCTATTTTTTTTCTCCTTCTGGCTGGCTCACCAGGACCTTCCAGGACTTGTCGAAACAGATGGACCTGGCCTATGGGACGGTGAGGGATTCTGCCGTGTACGACTACTTTAAAGCCAAGGGCACCAACCCTCTGGAGCAGGACAGCACCTTCGCAGAGCTTTGGAGAACCATCAGCAAGAACAACGGTCACGACTACTCTGTGTCCAGCCCTTCAGAGGGCATCCGCAAGGTAGGACATGGAAGGTGGAGACGATTCTAGGGGCCCACAGCTTGGGGGGGGCCCAAAGCTGGAGAATTGAGTTTGTTTCATTCGAAAAAGGAGGCCCCGAGCAATATTCTTTCAGGGAGCCCAGAGTTGCTATAGTTATGCCCATGCATGTATACTACTCTTCCCCAATCCACACATTAGCGCACAGAGCATAGTTTGAAGACTGAAAAACTGTTTCAGTTGTAATGGGCAAATAAATTGCAAGCATGTCCTCAGCCTGATATTTTCAATTCCAATTTAACTGAAAATAAATGATGTATAACATGCCCTTTAAGAGTGGAACAAGTTTGATGCCGAGTGGTAATTAATCCAAATTGTTCAAATCATTTAATTGGTTAATCTGTAAAACCTCTCCATTAAGATATTTTTTTTCAGGCATGATTACATGCTGAAATTAACTGAGCATCAGTCCACTTGCTTGCATCTGTAATCCTATTGTACATGAAAAAGATCAGGCATGACAGATGCTAAACAGATGCATTTATCAATTAGCTTTGTCTGATGTTTATGAATATCAGTGGATTGATTTAATTGTGTCAAATGCCATATTGTGGAATTATACTAGTTAATCTCATAAGCAGTCTTTGATGAAGGATCAGGCAAATGAAAGCCTCATCAATACATCGTGCATTAGCATAAACACCACAAGATTAATTTCACTGCGCGTAACAGTGGATGCTTTAACAGTCAATGTTTACCGTCCAGTTCACCTTTTTCTGCTCTATTGTAAACAATTTTGGTTTCTATCATCCAGCTTTAGATTAAACAAATTTTAATTAATTATTTGAGCTTCTCTGCTGAAGCAACAATAAATGTCTTATTTGTAAATGCACGGCAAATTAAGTTAAGAAAAGATAATTTAAGTAAGTCACATCACCGTCAAGAACAGCAAACAAAACAGTTGAAATCAGTTGAAACCGCCAACATTATTATTTTATGTCTAGTATTTACAGTGGGCTGCAGAAATGCTCAAAAGAATCCACACATCACTGCAAAATGGCTGAAAAAAAGAGTAGCAGATGTAGCAGGTGTAGCTGTTCACAGGACAACAATACAATCTACTTTAAACAACAAAGACCTACATGGCCGAGTTGCCAGAAAGAACAGCCTCAACACAAACCTAAGTGTCTGAAGTATGCTAAATAAAACAGTGAGAAGCCTGAAGCCTTTTGGAACAATGTGCTTTGGACTGACAAAACCAAAATTGAACTTTTTGGCCACGACCAAAAAAGAATGTTTGAAGCCTTTGTAGAGAAGAACACCTTGCCAACTGTTAAGCATGGAGCTAGGGGCACAGGAAATATTGTGCGAGTGGAAGGAAGAATGAATTCCACGAAATATCAAGAAATTGGCTCATGTTCAAATGTCAGTCCAGACATTGAAGTTGAAGAGAGGTTGGGTATTCCAGCATGACAATGATTCAAAGCATACCTCAAAATCAACCATGAAATACCTCCAGGAAAGACGGATGAAGGTTTTTCAATAGCCACCACAGTCCCCAGACTTGAATATTATTGAAAATCTCTTAGCTGGCTACAGGAAACGTTTACAAGCTGTTATAGTTGCCCGAGGAGGAGTTACAAAGTACTAACTGACAGGGTTACCAAACTTTTACATGGGGCCGTTTTTCCTTTTTTTATTAATTTGAAACTGTTAAAAATTAAAATAAAAAGTAATCTTGTACACCACTATAATTACTGGTGCTCAGAATTGTAACAATACCGCAAGAGTTCATTGCAATTAAAAGCATAATTTAACCATACATTTCAAATTATGGGCACTTTCTGTGCAAAACGTTTTTTTATTACACGTTTATGAACAGTTGCCACATACAGCTGAAATATTTGTAGACCACTGCGATACATTTTGTATCAAAAGATTTGCCAGGAGTATTTCCTATGATGTGATTTGCTACACATAAGGGGGCAGCCTGTAGCTGGTATATGACTGGGCCCAGAATGTTGGTAGACAGCGACCCAGTATTGCCATGATACGATCCATGCACCTGTTGGACCCTTGAGCAAGGCCCATAACCCAACATTGTTCCAGGGGGGATTGTTGAATGAACTGTAAGTCGCTTTGGGTAAAAAGCATCCGCTAAATAACTGCAATGTAAAATAGCTCATACAAACTTCCTGAAAATCCCTTACATTTCCTTTTTTATGCGACAGCAAGAATTGTTGAAAAAATGCTATTAATTGACTCTCTAACCATAACTTGGAAATGGAAAACTGTATGTGAGAAAATATAGGACATTTGAGAGAATCTGTGTACATGTAACACATTGCACCATTAACATGATTTGGCACCACAGAAGGCACCTAGAGAATCCATCATACAATGTGTTGTCTCCTTAATGAATAGAGGCAGGGAGACTAGAAGCCATTTGTGATGGCAACAAACTATGCTATATCCATTTTGAAGCTTCATGGCAAGCCATATCTAACATATGTTGTATAGCTTACATGCTGTTCTTATTTATTTACTTGAATGGATATTAACTCAAACAGCCTTGTAACAGATTGAAAGCCCACCTCATCAAGCATGAATCCATCACCGCCAATTTGCCTGTCTCATAGAACTATCTAAGATCTGCTTATCTTCACAATTGATGTTCCAGCACGGGTTCCTCTTCAGTGTGGTGCTCATGTGGCAGTATGTTTATTTTAGCATTACCCTCTGCAGAATTTTATACCCAAAATGTTGTAACAGTTAATTTAGCATATACAGTATACTTGTTTTCATCCTATCATGCTATGTTGCAGGGATACTCGATCTTTCCCAGAAAGGGCCGGCGTGGGTGCAGGCTTTTGTCCAACCGAGCAGTTACACACCTCATTCTACTAAGCATTAGCGTCTTTGCTAAGGACATTGATTAGTAGAATCAGGTTTGGAACAAAACCCTGCACCCACACCGGCCCTTTCTGGGTAAGATTGAGTATCCCTTCTATATTGTGGGATCTCTACAAATGATTATGAATTATTATATTATTAAATTATTAAGTGTAAATGGACTGGTGTGTCTCTGCAGGCGAAGAAGGGGCCGTACGCCTTCTTGTGGGACATGGCTGTGGTGGAGTACGCAGCCCTGACGGATGACGACTGCTCCATCACCGTCATGGGGAACAGCGTGAGCACCAAGGGCTACGGGATCGCGATGCAGCATGGCAGCCCATACAGGGATCTCTTCTCCCAGAAGTGAGTTTTCTCATCCGCAGATATTCGTAATGGCTTCTCCTACACCCTCCTCCTGCTATTCTTACTTTCCCTCCTCTGTCTCCTAATCTTGGCTATGGCTCTTTCAGTGCTCTTTACCAAGTTATTTACGATCTCCTGCGGAGCCAGGCTGGTGTCCGCCGTTCCGCTGTCTCATCAAACTGCCAGCGCTCACGCATTTTTTAAACTTTTCTCTTCCCTTTGCCCTTTTTTCTTCCTAGTTTGGGGTTTGTATGTTTTGCTCTTGATTCAGTGCCATCTGAGTTTTGACTGTTCAGAGGTTATAGAAGTTTTTAAGGACTGAATCTATGATCATTGAAGTTCTTTTTTTTTCTGTGGGAAACCTTGAAAAAGCTCTTATTACAGCTAAGCTATGTACATATGGGGCATACCCTGAAACTGTAAAGGTATGACTTGGCAGATGGTATACCTGCCATCCAAGACCTTTCATTAAAATACGTCCAGTCAATATTGAATGAAAATCAGTTATTTTCCATGAACTTAAAAATGACATTATGTGAAAGCTTTGAAAGTATTTAAATATACATGAATTTACAGCGGCGGCACAGATGGTGCAGTGGGTAGCACTGCCGCCTCACAGCAAGGAGGTCCTGGGTTCGAATCCCTGTCGGCCGGGGCCTCTCTGTGCGGAGTTTGCATGTTCTCCCCGTGTCCGCGTGGGTTTCCTCCGGGTACTCCGGTTTCCTCCCACATTCCAAAGACATGCATGTTAGGCTGATTGGAGAGTCTAAATTGCCCGTAGGTATGAGTGTGTGAGTGTGTGAATGAATGGTGTGTGTGCCCTGCGATGGACTGGCGACCTGTCCAGGGTGTATTCCTGCCTTTCGCCCAATGTATGCTGGGATAGGCTCCAGCCCCCCTGCGACCCTGTTCAGGATAAGCGATGGATGGATGGATGAATTTACAGCTTTTCTAGCTGTTCTGATCATTAGACAGAGTATAGGGCATGCTGTACTCTGAAACTGGTCTGACTATTCACATTTTTGTACTTGTGAATTTTAGCCCTGACCAGGTAGTGCTTATTGGGGTTAACATATCGATGTTTCAGAAAGAATTGGGTGATTCATCGCATTTTTACTACGTATTATTGAAAATATTGACGAGTTGACAATTTGGATGGGTAATCATGTGAATTGCCATTGTTCATTATCCGAAAACATGTGCTCATTGTCAGATCCATGAAAGGGAATATTATCCATGGTATCCTTGACAGGGGCTTCCTTTTTTTTCTCCTTGGAATATTAATCCTTGAAATATTGATACTACAACATGGCTATCCAGAAGTGGGACACATTTCAATTGTAGATCCATATAAACAGTGACAGGTCTGTAAGAATGTAATGATTCCAAAAACTGACAAGATGCCATTCCTTTCACATATGCATTGTCATCTACTAAACTAACAGTGAAAAGGTGTGTCCAAGGTTGGTCAAGCATTATCCAAGACTTTTTATCCAAGATTGTTCTGTCTGCTAATTCAGTCATATATACATATATGCCACGTAATGTAATATATATGGGTTCAACCCCAAAAAAGAACAGTAATACCCTTTATAAACACACAAACAAAATAATAAAGTTTTTATGTATTTATTTAGCACCTCCAATCACTATGCCTTTGGTGTTCCTGTTTCTAAAGCTCAGCCAGCTTCAAATTGGCAGTTATTCACAGGCAAGGAATCAAAGGGAAGCTTGCAACTCTTTGTTCTTAAACAAAAGATAATAGACTGCAGAACAGATAAACATGCCATGATTGCCTTGCACAGAAGTGAAACCTTTTACAGTATAATTTGATGCCTTTCAAAAACCGAGTATTCACTGAACTGAGATCTTTTTTTTTTCTGAAAATTCAAGGCCTGGATTATACATTCAGTTCCACCTTTATATCGAGCGGTGTGTCCATTTATAGTCATTATGTAGCATTCATGTAAGTTATCACTATGCTACATTACAATGCAAAAGCATTGAACAAAATGACACTCAAAACTTCACTGTGATAAGTTCACTCACTTCAACATTGACGTTGTAAGGACACTCATATTCAACACAATTCTTTTTTTTTTTACTAAGGCCTTCTGCCCACGTTATTCAGAAATAACATAATTTACATTCCCAAAGCTTGAGCAAATTTTACCTGCATTGTCTTCTGTATGCACAATGTGAAGCAGAATGTTTTAACCAAGAACTAATAATAATAGCATATGAGGTAAACAACTCCTTAAGTAGGAGAAAAAACCTCAAACAGTGGTGAGAAACTCCCACAAGGAACCCAGCTGCTGGCCTATAGGTTAAAATGGTAACAGTTCAGGTTTTAAACTAGCAGTTTTAAACTATCTTTTCAAAGTTCACTTCAATGCCTTCAGTCATTTTATATATATATTATTGTATTATATATTTTTACTCTTTTGGCCTTGTATTTAAGCAAAAAAGTGAAGGAAGATGGTAACTTTGTGTTTGTACTGTATTTTCACACACAATATAATCACATCACATTCAGGTCGCTTGTTATGTTTGCTATCTGTGTAATCCCCTGATGAACAATCAGGTATGATTTTGTAAGACCGGTAATGCAGTAAAATTTGAATAACTTATCCTCAGCTGAATAAATACAGATATAGATCTTCTTCTGGAGACCAATGTATTTTATAAATGTACTTTTTCTGCCATTTTCTGTAGAGGTCAAGGTTTTTACATTACCTTTAGGAATAATTCATACCATGCCAATAGACTGTGTGTGAAAGCCAGGGTAGTTTTGTTTTATTGTATTAGTTTAGTGGAATCATTTAGCTAGAAATGTAATCTTTAAAAAAAGATTTCCAATAATAAGAGGGAGAGAAATCATGGCTTTTTAAATGGTAAATGGTTGGCATTTATATAGCGCCTTTATCCAAAGCGCTGTACAATTAATGCTTCTCATTCACTCATTCATACACACACTCACACACCAACGGCGATTGGCTGCCATGCAAGGCACTGACCAGCTCATCAGGAGCATTTAGGGCTCAGGGACACTTCGACACAGCCCAGGAGGGGGATCAAACCGGCAACCCTCCGACTGCCAGACGACTGCTCTTACTGCCTGAGCCATGTCGCCCCATAGTAGTTTTTAGTAGTAGTAGTTTTACCACGCTTTTTAGTAGTAGTAGTAGTAGTAGTAGTGGTGGTGGTAGTAATAGTAATAGTAGTAGTAGTAGCAGTAGTAATACTGGTAGTAGTAGTAGCAGTAGTAATAGTAGTAGTAATTGTAGTAGTAGTAGTAGTAGTTGTGGTGGTAGTAATAGTAGTCGTAGTAGTAGTAGTAGCAGCAGCAGTAGTAGTAGTAGTAGTAGCAGTAGCAGTAGCAGTAATAGTAGTAATAGTAGTAGTAGTAGTAGTAGTAGTAGTAGTGCAGGTGGTGGTAATAGTAGTAGCAGTTGTAATAGTAGTAGTAATAATAGTAATAGTAGTAGTATTGGTGGTGGTGGTGGTGGTGTAATAGAAGTAATAGTAGCAGTAGCAGTAATAGTAGGAGGAGGAGGAGTAGCAGTAGTAGTAGCACCAGCAGTAGTAGTAGTAGTAGTAGTAGTAGTAGTAGTAGTAGTAGTCTTAGCTGTAATAAGATAAGGCAATTGCACATATCCTGTGGTGTTCCATTTCTGCATTGCTGCTGTTTTTGTTTAAGGCTGTGCTTGCTGCAGTAAAATTCTAGCTCCACAATCACAATTTAATGTTTAATCTATAATCATAATACAAATGTCTATAAAAAGTATCTTTCAGCAATTAGCCACTATGGGTCAATTGCCGTGTTCTTAGCTGGAGTATGATCCTCAGGTTTAAACCTATAAGACCATAGATTTATATTGCTGTTCTAGTTATAATGCAATTCTGTGGTCAGGAGGTTTAAACTCCAGCACAGTACACTGGCCCTGTGCTGTATATTTAATATGAAGCTAACAGCTGTAGCTGTGCAGAACGCTGTTTTAGAAACACGCGGGGGAGAGACTTGTTAACTCAAATTACAACAAATTATATCCTACTAGAAAGACAGCTGCGAGACAATTTTTCTCATAAGGCTTGTGGGAAATTTACCTTAAGAGCCTTATAGGATTAGCAATTGCAGTATATTTAGTTACAGTTTATGTGGGGTTTTTTTTGTTTTGTTTGTATTCTAATGCAAATATATACTTATATGCAAACACTCAAACTCTCAAAGCGGAATATCTAAAAGGAACCAGTTTCCATTTATTTTGACCTTGATGGTGCCCCCAAGGCTCTAAGAGAATTAACTTCCATGTAAAACGATGTATGGAGGCATCACACCCTAATGGCCTATGCAAATTTCAACAATATTTATTTTTATACAGAATTTATAAATGAATAATCATACTACAACTGTTGCAAATCTTCAGCCTACATTTTGGATGCTTAGAGAGGGCTTGAACCCTGTCCAGGAAGCATACATTTTCATAATTTAATAACTGTATGAATGAAGTTGACGTGCGTGAGCTTTCATATTCTCCCATATCATCCCAGCCTATTCATGTTTTGACACATGTCTGCATCAGCAATGCCATGCATGAGAGATTGGCATAGCCAGTCAGCCGGACTGGATAGCACTGATCATACGTAAGTGATGATCATATTAAATTTTGAGTGTAAAAGTCTTTACGAAGTCCTTAGTTACCCCTAGCTAGTTCCAAAATATAGTTTTACTAAATTTTACTTCATCCAAAATATAAAATTACTAAAAATTACTAAGCTACTGACATGCTTTAACAGTGAATGTCATTTAAGTCAGCCACCACAAAATCCTTTAACAGGATATGTTTTTGTTTTATTCGCCGTTGGTTAGGGTAGGCTACCATTACCCCACAGTAGGTATAAATATTTAGTAGTTACTAAGGTCAACATAGAAACTAGTTTGTGTGGTGCACCTATTTTTATTTAGTATTGCGTAAACATTGATTTAGTAAACACACTATAACTAGCCTATGTTTGCGCTAATGTACAGCTGGTGCAACCAGTCCCAGGGGAGAAGCTTAAGCTTTGAGGTCCTGTGGCACACCCACATTCATGGATGTGTCTCTCTGATGTGTGGAACAACTTGCCGACACAGCTACGTAGGTGCACTTGAAACACCAGAAGAGACCACTAAGGGGTTTAACACACCTTCTGACCGCTAATTGATTTTAACATCACAAACCGCAATGTCATCTCCTCTACAAAGAGGGATTCATCTTCCTAGTGACATGCAGTCCCACTGGCATCACTCTCCTCCATTACCATAAATCATATGCCTTACACACTGTGTCACTCCTCATCTCCAAAACTGCAATAATGATATTATTTTCCTCCAGTCTGTGCCAGCTTTTGATAATGGTGCTTTTTGTGACGGGTCCTTAATTAAATTGAATTAAGAGGTTTTCCATTCACATTCCTGTTTGTTTTGCTTTAATTTCAGGCTGTGGAAGATGACAAAAGTTAACGCTAATTAAGATAGTTTTCCGATTTAGAATCGTGAAAGGTATAATCCTTCACATTCAAAGGACACCCTGGAAAGGTTTATAGGTAAGATTAGAAGATTGAAAGAGAAAAGCGTGTATTTTCTCATTAATAAGTCACATTTGCTCTTTCATATTGCTTTTGTGCATGCCACACCCTGCATTAGGTAGGGGTACAATCTAAGATCTGATTCAAAAACTGCTTCACTGCAGTACTTGGCATTTAAGAAGCATTTCAAAAATAAAGGTATAAAATTACTCCTGCGTCAGTAGATTAATTAGTCAAAGTTCAAATAAAACAGCAAAGCGCATATTTTTTATCAGCCATGGATGAATTGCTATTGAATTACTTTTTTCCATACCAATGGCGAAATCAGGGAAATAAGAACTTCTGTGTTAATATGAGAGATCATTTGATATCCATAATTAAATAAAGACTCTCAATTATGTCTATAAAAGAAAGCAATCTAGTTAAAGATACGTGTATCATAGCTATAGTTCATGAAGTCTACGGGAATTCAAATCCAATTATTTTGATAATAATTTTTTAAATGGTTAGACTGAATGTTCTTGGCACATTTTCTCATATTTAATGAATCGTTCAGACTATACTAAACAGGGCAGCCGATGAAACTCAGCTCTCAAGCTAACTCTCAAGCAATCGATAACTGTCCATTGTCCCTGTTAAATGAAGAAATAATAATAATGAATCAATGAGGTGCTGCTTAAAAGACAAGGAAGTTGGCCAGGATCCAGGGGAGGAATTGGGGTTTTCTTCTGGGGGAGACATTAGCTCAGGAGGTAAGAGTGGTCATCTGGCAGTCGGAAGATTCCGGGTGAATCTCCCACCCTGTGCGTGTCAAAGTGTTTACCTAACCACCAATTGATCCCAACGAGCTGATACCTGCTGGTACCTTGCATGGCAGCCTATCGCCTATCGTGAGTGTACGTGTGTGTGAATGGCGTTTTGAATAAAAGCACAATATAAACGCAGTCCATTTACCATTCCCCTCCTCCAGGATCTTGGAGCTGCAGGAGAAAGGCGACCTGGACATCCTGAAGCAGAAGTGGTGGCCGCGGACGGGCCGCTGCGACCTGAACAGCCTGACCAACGCGCAGCCAGACGGACGGGCGCTCAAGCTGCACAGCTTCGCCGGCGTCTTCTGCATACTGGCCGCCGGGCTCCTGCTGGCCTGCCTGGTGGCCGGCCTGGAGATGTGGTGGAACAGCAACCGCTGCCGGCAAGAACAGCCCAAAGAGGTGACCGAGCACCGAGCCAGAAGGACTGAGCAGGGGGAGGACACTGCCACACTCTACTTTAAGGATCCAGCAGCTGATGCAAGCCCCGACTTAGTCGAGCTCCAGTACACGCAGTTATAGGTGTGCCTTGGCGAAATCAAAATTGGTCTCCAAAAAAATGATAACGTTTTTTTTTGTTATGTACAACCTCTTTTTATTTTCTTCGTAAGCCTTTATTGTTGCAGTAGGGTTGTGATATTCCCGGGAATATTCCATAGAGCCGGGTGGAATCTTGGAACTTTCGGGAAAACTGGGAATTACTTTTTTTCAGTCGTCCCCATTATTGAATGATATTGTCCAGTCTAATTGGTCTGTGTTGAATAGTGCTGAATGTGTCTGAGATAACTCAACGGCACATTTAATACATTTCTCCACTACAGTGTTTTCTTCCCTTGAAGTATGTTCTCTTTGGCAAAGCCCAAATGAATACACTCAGGAGTAACTTAAGCCTGGTGTGTGCAGTTTGGAGGATACAGGTCTGATGAAAGAAAAATTCTGTTGTTGCAACCTTTTTTGTTATCTAACGTTATCTCCTATGCATCACCAAAAGGAATTGTAGATTCATTTCTGAATTTTATACAGAACAGCAGACTTAGGCATTCTCTACACATGATACATTCTGACTGGATTCATCTCATTCTCATTTAAATGTAAAATTATTGCTTGAAACAGCAAATAGTGCAGTTGAATTTACTCATTTCATATTCAACTCAATCCCTGTTTATCACTGAGGGACAGTTATTAAAGCATATTAAGTTATTTATGATAGGATGGATACTGAACATCCTTTATTATTAATCAAAAAATTCGGTCAAAAACAAATAAGAATGATTGATTGTGGATTCCTGTAAGTTTCCCTTGAAGGTGTCCAAACCTCCTTAAAGTTCTACACTTTTTTTCATAATCCTAAACCCCATGCCCAGAGTGAAAAAGGATTTTTTATTTATCGCTCTCCTTTTCTTTACTTTTTAAAAAGATCTAAATATTATTTTATGAGTCCTTGTTTTCTGAATGGAGACAAAACATGACAAACTGACCTCTTAGCCAATTTGTGTGGATCAACAGGGATCACCATTTTATTTTTCTGTTTTGATATTTTCAGAATCATATCAAAAGTAAAGAGTAAACTGCAGCTTTCCAATGACCCAAAAAACTGTATTAGGAATATCTGCTTAAGCCTCTGCGATGTTGACATGTTTTAGCTCCACCTCACCTGTGAGAGATGTTGTCCCTTTGCATGTGGCAGTTGGACAGGGAAGGCTTGACTTGGATCCGTAAACTAAAGTGTGGGCAAACAAAGATACTTGCATGGGGCTGACTGTTCAAACCACCACAGCAATAAGAACCACAAATACGTCAGACCAGTCCATAATCCCTAGTAATATACTGTGTGACATCTTATTGCAATTATATGTCAATGTGGACACGCTGTACAGATATTTATTTTTCTCTATTCATTATTCTTTATGATCTCGTGCAGGTTACTAAGGATTACAGACTGGCAAGGGTATCTGGTCCATTGACATATAATGATATTACAACTGCTTCATCGGAAGGGAGGAAGGACATTTGGACAGAGAGAGAGAGAAACTGGGATGAAGCAGAAGCTATTGACACAGGTCAGAATAGACCTCCTAAGATTTGTGCTGCACAAGGTGGGGGGGGGGGGGGGGGTTGGGTACTCCCATCACTTATCATTTCTAGGTTATTGATTTCATTTAATATTTTATGCATATTTCTTAATATTCCTTTACCAATGTGTTACTGCATGACAAAAGGGGTGAGCCCAAAATTGAGGGAGAGCAATGGAACAGGGGGAGAGGATCCATGATGTTACCATGTACTGTAGAGCCCATGATAATGGCCTTAAGAGTCCCTTTTGTCTTTAAAATGGCTACTTTAACTGTAAGGATTGCCGTATAAGGATTCCCTTTTTGCCCCATAATTTAACTCTGGGATTCCCCTTCAACTGCCCCATAATATCAGTTACATTTTCACTATTTTATTAGCATATTTTTGCATGAAGCATGAAAGAAAGTCATTGTTTGTTGTGTTTTGTTTACGTATAAGTTAACACCACCATCATAAAACATTCATACAGTTTAATTGGCGCCTTTTCTTTGATTTGGAGAGCTGCCAGTGCAATGCAATTAGCTTCCTTTTTATGTTATGCTGGTACACTAAAACTGTAATCCAGTCTGGGATCATTTAATGTGCCTGAGTTGTTTTTTTTTTTTTATGAAAAAAATGTTCCAGATTGATATCGTCTATGTTTCTGGTTATCTCCAAAGATAATGTCCATAAACTTTAATGACCATTCCTTACTGCTGTAGTTCTTTCAGCAAATTTCAAAAGCAAGCAACATTTTGTAATTAAATCTGGAACTAACTGTAGATTCATGACAGAATTCCTTGAATTACGTATATAGCTTTCTGAAGCTGAAATGACAAATTTTCTCAAGTATGCTCTGAAGAGTCGGTCAGATAGTAGAAACATTTTTTTAATTGTGCATATGCTTCACTTTTGACTTGAAAATGCAGGCTATTAGTGAATACAGGACCATTAGTGTCTCCAGCTTACACCCCTGGTCTCCTCATACCATACTGTACTTCTATGTTAGATACATTACAGTGTGTATGTATTTGGACAGTCACACATCCTTTGTTTTTATTGCTCTGTACTCATGCAAATTTGACTTGAAATAATACAATGAATATGAGGTTAAAGAGCAGACGGTCAGCATCCATATCTGGTGATCCATGTAGATTTCAGCCCGTTCTATACACAGTCCCCCCAATTTAAGGGGACAAAAGTAATTGGACAGTAAAACCAGCCATCATGAAGTTGAAAAATTAGAATAATTAAATCAAAAACATAGCCAAAACATTGGGTGCGTCAAAATCAACAGTTTGATACATTCTTATGAAGCAAGAAAAAACTGGTGAGCTCAGCAATAGCAAACCACCTCATAGATCACGGAAGGTCGTTGTAGTGGATGACCGAAGAATACTTTCTTTTGTGATGAAAAACCCCTTTCAACTGCTGAACAGATCAAGAATACTCTCCAGGATATATGCATAGATCTGTCAAAGACTACCGTGAAGAGAAGACCGCACCAGCATAACCTGAGAGGGTTCATGCAAGATGCAGATTCGATTGCCCGTTTAAAAAAACAATAAAGGGCTTATGGACAGTTTTATGGAGAGATGAGATAAGTATTAGCCTGTAGCAAAGTGATGCAAAGAGGAAAATGTGGAGAAAGAAATGAACTGCTCATGGTTCAAGGCATACAACCTGATTGGTTGTAGTGTTATGGCTCAGGCATGTATGGCTGTCACTGGAACTGTCTCACTTTTATGTATTGATTATGTGACCACTGACAGCAGCCGTACAATGAATACTGAAGCATACAAAAATCATATCTACTCCAATCCAGCAAAATACCTCAAAATTAATTGGATGGCACTTGACCTTGCAGCAGTTACAATGACCCAACATATACTGCTATAGCAACCAAGTCAAGGCCTAAAAGTTGAATGTTCTTGACAGGCTAAGTGAATCACATGACCTGAATCAAATTGGACTTCCTTTTGAATTGCTGAAGGCAAAAAGCCTTTTAATGAAACAAGAACTATAGATCACTGCAGTACAAACCTGGCAGAGCATCACCGGGGAAGATGGGTCTATGGGTCACAGCCTTCAGGCAGTCAGCAAATAGCAAATAAAAAGGATTTTCAACAAAGTATTAACAACGAGGACTTCAGACTATGTTAATGAATTCAAGTATTGGTACTCCGCTAAAATGGACGGTATAGAAAGGGTTGCAATTCCAAAGCAGATCACCCAATGTGGATGTAAATACCTTCAAATTAAAGCGGACAGTCTACCATGCTATGCACAGTGAAAGGTGCAAGGTTATGAGACATTCTGATATTCTGTGGTCCAAATATGAATCCATTTGAAATACTAATTGGAGAAAATTAAGCCCATGAAAGGTAAATGATTTTAACTTGCATGAATTTTATATTGGATGAATATTTTACCCCACTGTCATCTCCTATCAGAGTCATTTTTAAGACTGCTTCATTAGTTTTAAAAATATCATTGCTTTTTCTTAGAGAAACCTTTTAAGATATATATATATATATTTATTTTATTCTAGTCACATCTATTAGACTTCTGAAGAAACAAATTATTCACCACTTAATAATTTATCCAAATCTGATGGCAATACTGCTCTCTTCAAATAACCAAACCAAATATCTCTTATGTTCTTGTGTTTTCGTAATAGTGTCGTCAACAGTGTAGTGTAGAGACACCTACCCTGCTCTGACTCACAGTTAATGGTCCACATATAGTGCCTACATTTTAAGTGCATCATAACATTTGAAAATGAAAAACATAATTTGCTTTTTTTTTGTTTTCTTCTTTTTCTGGGGATGAGATCCTGATATAGAGGAATACAGATACCCATAAAAATAAACCCATTTACCACCAGCCTGTTACAGCTGTTGTTTGCCGTTTTGCCTGTGTCTCACCCCCTGTTCTGTAAAAGCCCAGTGGCTGTTGTTTGAACCATGCCAGTCCTTTGTTTCCCCTGCATGAGTATAACCATCAAAAATCAGCCCTTGCCCATCCGAATTGGCGACTACAAGCCTTGTTCAAAAGTCACTGTGATGTGTGCTTTCAGTCAAACTTTTTATTCACTCGATAGTGGCTGACAAAGCAACATGCCTTATGGTGGATTTTGTAATCCAAGTACAATTTTCTTTATTGTTAGTATTGTTTTATGTGTAGAAATTAGAAATGCTTTCTTTGTGTGTGTAGAACATAGTGTAGCAATATTGCTTTGTAAAACTGTTGTGGCTCTGTTTTGGCTTGTATTTCATTGTTGTCCATTGCATTTGCAAAAAGAATGTGGAGAATTCTGATTTTTGAAGGCCTTCATGAATTGAAATTGAAAACCTTCTTAAATATAATACTCCACATCTGGGGAAGTCAGTGCGGAATATTCGGTTGTGTATCATATGAGATCGGTGCAGGAGCCAAGTAATGTTTTGTGGGACATTGCCAAACATGTACCAAAGGTATGAGGTAATATTTTATGTCATCAACACCATGACTGTGCGGTCCCCTGTGACATGTTTTGAGTGTAGGACCGCTGTTTCCCTCATTCATCTTCCTCTATACATTTGTGCCATTATGAATGATGGCATAAGAGCTCTGTAAATGCTCATAATGGTAGGAACTACTATAGAATGTCAATCCCAGACTCCTTTGAGCCAACCAAAGTGCTCTCCATAGCATGAAGGCTATGATTTGCAGTGAAATGTCTGGCCTTCCCATCAGTTCAGTCATGCACTGGAATTGTCTAGATTTTCTGTGCACGTTGCTTTAGCACCATTTTATCTTTGTGTGTGTGTGTGTGCGCGCATGTGTCTGCTTGTGTGTGTATGTGTGTGTATGTGTATGTGTATGTGTGTGTGCATGTGCATGCTTGTCCATGTGTGGGCGCATGTGTCTGCTTGGGTGTGTATGTGTGTGTGTGTGTATGTGCATGAGTGTGTGTGTGTGTGTGTGTGTGCTTATGTGTGTGTGTGTGTGTGCGTGTATGTGCGCAAGTGTCTACACGTGTGTGCATGTGTGTGTGAGAGAGAGAGTGCAAGCAGCAAATGCTCTTTCATTAAATGCTGTTGGATCCAGAGTGTTAATAGGGCTGCCTGTAACAATAGCACTCCTTCAGGCAGCTGTACCTAACTACACCCTGACTAAACCTCCTCAGCAAACTGTCAGCAGTAGAGATTTATCCAGACTGGTGCTGACTTCAGTTTTTAGAGGGGACGGTGGCTGCCTTATGCTGGCCTGATTTTGTCCCCTTTAGTTTCTCTCAATGTGATCCCTGTCCAGCTGTGGCATCTGTCCCTCTGACCATGCCTAAAAAAACCATGTTAAATTAGCACTTAACTCTACTGGCAGGAGAAGTGTTGGGTGAGGTGGGCTTAATGATAATGGATTGCATTTCTATAGTACCTTTCCAGCTCATGATCTGAAAACACATTACATTATACGGATGAAATTCACCTCAACCACCACCAATGTGTAGCCTAGTCATTTTAGTCATTATAACGCATGGCGTTTAGTTCTGACCACATGCAGTGGATGATTCAGCTGATCCCACATTACTTGTTGCCCTGGGCGGCCATTTTGTCAGACATGGTACAGACTCATGGTAAGCCTCGGGCATCCGTACTGTGCAAAGCAGCGTCACCTTACAGCGTCCCACTGCTTCAAACGCTGCTAGGCTCCTGCACCGGACTCATTTCTTCGAGAATGCTTTCTCCAAATGTGAAATAAAGGCTGTGTAAATGTGGGCCAAATTTGATTTCCAAGTGCACATTCTATGCATTGCCCTATTTGACCCGAATCTGGGTTTAGCGGTTAGCCACTCAAATTTGCGAAAAATGCGCAAAAAACAGACAATTTCCACAAAGTACAGGCCAATTCAAGCAGAAGCGACTTTTGAAAGAAATGACTTCGAAAAGAAAAATGACATTTGTTGCATGGAGCTTCAGAAGCTGAAAACCTCCTGGAATAGCAGGTCTCAGCCTCTCTGTCCCTCCCTCCCCCTCTCTCTCTCTCGCCTGTTTTTTAGGACAAGGAGGTGAATCTGGAACAGGTACACCGGCGTATGAACAGTCTTATGGACGAGGACATGGCGCACAAGCAGATCCCCGCCCCGTCTATCGAGATCTCTGCGCTGGACATCGGCAGCATTCAGCCCAGCCAGCCGCTGGAGTCTGTGCGGGACTACCCGGGCACGGGGCTGTCTGTGAGCACCTTCCTCCAGGAGCAGGGGCATGGGGTGGGCAGGACGCTAGCACAGGGCCCTGGCAGCACCCTCCCCCTGCCCCTCAGCAGCTCCACCATCCCCTCCATCCAGTGCAAACACAGGTCCCCCAACGGGGGTCTCTTTCGTCAGAGTCCCGTCAAGACGCCCATGCCAATGTCATACCAGTCAGTTCCCGGAGGACCCATCCCAGAAGCCATTGAGTCTACCCACAGTACTTCCATCTGAGCCCCCCTCCCCCGTCCAATCACATCGCATCTCCTCCAGCTCCAGTTTGGTGAAAAAAAAAAGAAAAAGAAACATAAAAAAAGAAAATGGGGAAAAAAAAGGAATAAAAAGCAGATTTTTATTACCAATTCACAAAAAAAGCGAAACAAAAACATGAAGAAAATTGTTCATTTTTTCTTGTACATATTTGTAAATACTGAAAGAATGGAGTGAGGTAAAAGTGTATTTTGAATATTCTCAATTTTTGAAGTTGAGTTAAAAAAAACAAAAACAGATAAAAAATTACAAAAAACGACTGTTTGAATGGCTTTGTAAATTTTGTTCTATATAAATAAAGCAAATTCCTTGTGATTGTTTTCTAAGTGCCCAGTTGAAAGATGTCTCTCTGCCAATTATTATTAGATCAATTGTACTCTATAGCTACTTAAAGCAGAACACCAATGGTCATGCACTTCTATGATATTCATAAATCTATTCTTCAGTATCAGAGGAAAACATTTCCAGTGTACATGGTTTTGCTTGTAAAATGTTTCCTGCTTTTTTTATATTTTATGTTTTGAAGATCAATTTTCAATCATTGATATTTCCACAGAGCAAAGTAATGTTGGGAATATGACAGCAGGTTTCACTTGTGATTTGATTCCCATGGGCTGCCATTTTAACTCACAAATTAAAGTTATATTGCCTACATTGTTAAAGAAGTCTGATGTTGTAGTCCGTAACCCAGGAGAACAGCAACTTCCAACAAATAAATAAATTAAGAAAAAATTAAGAAATGTGATGGGCATAAAACGTGATGAGATCTGCCTGAAACCTGCGTGTAAAACTGGCTGTAATGTTCAGAAATGAATTCACAATTAAAAGATGAATCAATTTTGTGTAAATTAAGTTATAGGTATATCCAAGCCATTGTACATCGAGTTGTTTATTGGGGTAGGGCTAAGCATAGTCTAACTGCAGCCTAAGGACCTATTTTCACCATTCAAACACACTCCTCATTTCCACCATCCATTAGAAAAGAAGCATTGACATTCTGTGGCTGAAGTGTGAGAGATTTGCAGACATTGTATGTTTGTACAATTGAGCCAAATAACATTAAAAATGGCAGCATTTTGTATGTTTACTGTAACATTCATACAACAGAACTAGTTTAAATTAAACCCCTATCTACCTGAGAAAATTCATGGTTGAGACCTGCTTTATTCCTAGAATTGCATCATGAGACACATTAAAAAGGAAATGTTAGAAATATTTTATTAAAAATTTTAAAGTATATAATGGCTTATAGTAAAATGGTCCTTTCATACTGAAGTATTTGTGAGAGTTGTATACTGGTTTTCCCCTTCATGGACAGTCAAGTATTATATACCACTAAAGGAAGAATGGTCATTGTTTGATCTATTTTTTTAAATCCGTCATCAATCCAATCCCTATAAGTAAACCCAATACAGAGAGACTAATATAATGAGAGTAGTATAAATAACAAAATGGTATATCTTCTTTAAACACTCAGCGATGATGTCTTAACTGATTGTTATGTGACCTGCAGTATTATTTACACTGAGGGATTCTTTATCCACAACTAATTTTTACAATTTTCTGTGGATTAAAGGTTAAAAAGGAACAATATCTAATGAAAATATGGTGTGGTATATACAATCTTTAACCAATAGTTTCATAAGTGCAATTAAAATGCAATCATATGTTGTCCTATGGAGACATTCTATTTATTTCTTAGTGAACATTGGACCAGTTATGGTTCTTTTTTCTTTCTTTTTTAATACTTCAGATATTTGACATTTGAATTTGAAACACTGAATCATTCATTGCCAGCAGAGAACTGGTTTGGCAGGGTTTTGATATATAATTTAATAAACTGATGAATTTGTCTATTAAATTCTTTGAAAGGGATCATAAGATTTACTGTAACATGGTATATACGTATATAAAATTTACAGCTTAAATTTACAGCATAGTTTATTCTATTTTATTTTCCTATGAAGCAACTGACCAGTCTTGAATACGTCAAATTGAACAATAAGCATATCCCATGCTGATACAACAGTAATGTACAGACAAATGTGATTAGTACTGACTTGATAATGACATGAAGTACTTCAAATAAGATCAAAATAGTCCATGCCTCTCCATTCATACTATTCAGATTGAGCTTAAGCATTACGACCACTACATTTTGTACAAGCAGTTATTGATGTGAGCCAAAGTGATTCAATTTACACTGTGCAGTTCTGGTGGCCTGGGCTTTTAGAGGCTTGGACTGTGTTGAGAAGGAGACTGTAAGGTTACTGTAGGGTTAATTGTGTCTACACTGCCTTACTTTGTGTCTCCTTCACTTCAAATAGGCTAATAATGGAAAAATAATTTTCAATGTTATCATGTTAGTCAGGAATATTACATCTGAAGGAGACTCATATTTTATTTATGGATATGCTGCTTGGAGTTTCTTAAACTTTAATAAAGAAATATGGTTGACATTGTTGTGGGTGATGTTTCAATAATGCAGGTTCGAGTTCTGTAAATACATAGTTCGGCCAATACATAGCAAAATAGCTATGTATTGGCCTATAACTACGCCTGAAAATGTTTAAACCAACATTGTAGTATACATACATACACTCAGTGAGCACTTTATTTAGTATTTATTACACACAATTTTTGGACGTATTGGTCTTCTTCTACTGTAGCCTATCCACACAGTTTTGACGCATTGTGTGTTCAGAGATACTCTTCTGCATGCCACTGTTGTGATGAGTTGTTATTTGCGTTACTGTCACCTTCCTGTCAGCTTTGACCAGTCTGGACCTTCTCCTCTGACTTCTCTCATTAATACGTTTTTGCCTGCTGCTGCTGGACGTTGTTTATTTTACGCACCATTCTCTGCAAACTCTAGAGATTTTTGTGCATGAAAAGTAGACCAGTAGTTTCTGAGATACTCTGATATTCACTTAGATCACATTTCTTCCTCATTCTGACATTTGGTCTGAACAACAGCTGAACCTCTTGACCACATCTGCATGCTTTTAAGATTTTAATTGTTGCCACATGATTAAATATTTGCATTACGAAGCTGGTGTACAGGTCAACCTAGTAAATTGCTCACTGATTGTATATACTGTGGGCTCCAGAATTATTGGCCCCCTTGATAAATATGCACAAAAATAATTATGTTATTGGCATATGCATTATTTTCATGTGTAAACTAGTGTACTTTATTAATAATTCAATGGAATCAACATTGAATACTGAACTTGAATCACCAATCAAAGTTTCACATTTTTCCAAAAAAAGAATTCCCCCAAAAATAAATAAAGCAAATTAAGCATTTAATCATTTACTTAATAATTGCAAACACCCCTGACAAAGATGACAGCCATTAGTATTTTCTTATAATGTGTGATAAGGTTAGAGAACACATTGGTGGGATTTCTGACTATTCCTCCACCGGGATTTTTTCAGAATCATTGATATCCTTTGGTTTGTGCCTATGGACCCCCCTCTTCAGTTCAGACCACGGGTTTTTCCTCATACTTTGTTGAATTAATTGTGCCATTGAGCTTAAATAGTGCCCCTGGACCACTGGCAGAAATATATCTCCAAAACATCAATGACCCTCCTCCATATTTGATAGAAGGTATGGGGTGCTTCACCTTGTATGCATTCCACTTTTGCTGCCAACATGTCGATGGTGTGAATTGCCAAAATGTTCAATTTTGATCTCATCTGATCATCACACTCACTTTCAGTCATAATAATCCAATGACGTTTGCCAAATTCTAGATGCTTGGTTTTGTTAATTGTGCTCAATAAGGGCTTTCTTCATGCTACCCTACAAAAAAGAGTTTGTTGGTATTTTTTGAGACTTGGTGACGCTAAGAGGCAACCAGTCTCTGCAATTCTTGAACTGTGATCCTTCAGTTCTTTATGGCCTCCCTCACCATCTTATTTTTCCTGGCAAGTTTGCAACCATGCCATATGTTTTACATTTTCTTTATTATTGCTCTTACAGTCCTAAGTGGTATGTTTAACTGTTAATGTATTTTGTACCCATTACCAAACTTGTGATGGTCATTTGGCATCTATCTCTTCTGAATTGACAGTATTTTGGCTTTTCCCATGCTGATGGATGACAAAGGGATTTTGCATGCTTGTTACCTAATTTGTATACTCTAGTGACACAGGAAGTGATGGAATGACTCAATATAGTGAGACTGAGATTAATTTAATTAAATTAAAATGTTATAAAATATTCAGTTTTTATGCATAATAATTATTTGGGCGGGGCAATAATGTTAAGAGCTATATTTTTCCAAAAAAAAAATTTTTTGCGGCATGCAGTGGACAAGATAAAGGAATACACCCTGATCAGGCTCAGGATCCATCTCAGGATCGACAAGTGATTCACTTGCATATTCATACTTACAGGCAATTTAGAGTTTTCAATTAGCCTACTGCATGTCTTTGGACTGTGGGAGGAAACGGAGTAACTGGAGGAAACCAATCTGGACATCGGGAGAACATGCAAACGTACCTTTTTGCGAGGTGACAGCACTATTCACTGCACCACCATGCTGCCCCAATAGCCGCAACAGGGAGTCCATTATGGTATAGAGACCCAAAGATTAATCTTATTTGAGTCAAATTTGATCCACAGAATGACACAAAATTGTTCAATGCTGCATGCCATATTATCAACAGCCAGTATTCTCTGTTGGGTCAAATTTGACCCATAACACCACAGATGTAACAATAACTTTTAGAGACCTTCAGAATTGAATAAGATGGTGACCATTGGTTTTCTTGTGTTTATATAGTTGTTCTTGAGGATACCATAAAGCCTTTTTCCAATACAAAAACTAGATGGTATTTATTCATCTTAACTTGAAAGTGGGTCAGATTTGACCCTAGCACAATAGAAGGGATATCACATGTATGCATACAGCAGAACCTTACCAGGAATTATGGTAAGTTTTAATTTATCTTTGTAACTTGGTAATATATTAAAAAAATGGATTTTAATAATTTATTGGAATTCTCACTGCCATTACTCAAGCCCTGTGTAAAAATAACAACAATAATAATAGCATGCCACACTCATTTCACAGGTAATGAAAACAATTATTTTTGACATGAGCGTTCTAGACAATTGCCTTAATCTCTTTTTCCGTGGGTGTGATGTAATTAACAGTAGAATGACCTGTGTGTACTATAGCTGAAAACTGTTAGCAAAATAGCATACTATCCTTCCTTATGAGAATTTTGAGTATTTGGACAGTTGTAAAATGTATGTTCTGTTGGCTCTGTACTCCAGCACATTTGATTTGAAATTAATCAATGAATATGACATTGAAGTAAAAAAAAATTGTAATTTGAGGGTATTTACATTCATATCAGGAGATATGTGTATGTTGAAATTACATTATTTTTATACATAGTGAATATGAATGCACCAGACTAATCAGAAACAACTGAGAAACCACCTGTCTGATTACTTTTGGTCATTTTAGGGGGGACTATGTATAAAAAGGGATGGAATTCTTACACAGATGAAAATACCCTCAAATTAAACAATGACAGTCTAAACTTCTATTTCAATGTTCATTATTTAAAATGCAAAGTTCGAGATTATAGAGCTGAATGAACAGAACTTGTACAGTACCACTGTCCAAATACTTACAGATCTCATCTTCATTATATAGTGTTGTTGAGGTATTTAACCAATTGCTGACTTCCACCTTGAGTGTCCATAGACTGTCCAATTTCACATGCATAATTAGTTCTTATGTATATTTTATATATGCATGCAATTGAGCTAATGTTTGTTTTATCACTAATGTCTGTTGTTTGTTAGATTTCCCCAAGGCAGGCAAATCTAATCTAAATCATTTTTTTCTTTTTTCTTTTTTTTTTTTGGTCTGATTCTTTGTAGCACTGCCGCCTCACAGCAAGGAGGTCCTGGGTTCAAATCCCCGTCGGCCGGGGCCTCTCTGTGTGGAGTTTGCATGTTCTCCCCGTGTCCGCGTGGGTTTCCTCCGGGTACTCCGGTTTCCTCCCACAGTCCAAAGACATGCAGGTTAGGCGGATTGGAGAGTCTAAATTGCCCATAGGTATGTGTGTGAGTGAATGGTGTGTGTGCCCTGCGATGGACTGGCGACCTGTCCAGGGTGTATTCCTGCCTTTCGCCCAATGTATGCTGGGATAGGCTCCAGCACCCCTGCCACCCTGTTCAGGATAAGCAGGTTAGGATAATGAATGAATGAATGAATGAATGAATGAATGAATGAATGATTCTTTGTAATTGAGCATGGCTGTTTTTAATCCTTGATGTGTGTATTTTATCCACTTAAATTGTTTGCTCTTGCCTCACTCTACAGTATCTAATCTTCAATTTCCTCTTCCCTCAAGCCTTCTCTAGCTGGGATGCTTCCTCCAGCTAGCTCAGCAACAGAGCCCGTGCCAAGGGACTTTATTTCTTCATGTCTAGATTATAGGTGCATATTACCATGGTTCTGGAATGTCTATGTGAACCTTTTTCTTATGTATAATACTTATAATGCTACTAATGCAATACTTGTTCTGTAAATGCAGTGAAAAAAGACAATCATATATGGAGCAACTGAAAACCAATTGAATAGTATGAGCTTTCTTGGTTCCTTCAGATGTCTGGCAGTAAGCTTTATTAAGTGACTTTATGCTTTCATAGTCATCTTCTTTTGAGCTGTACAATTTCGGTTGGAGTTTTTTTATTACTTTTTATTCATATACTTATACTATAATAGTGATAAGGCTTCAGAGTCTTACCAAGGAACATGCCCCTGTGAAAGGTTCTGAAAAGTCATAAAATACATTAATTGTGATCATTCCAATGCAGCTTAAGTGTCAGGAACTGAGACAGTGTGATAAAATGAACTCCGGCCACTGCCAGCAGCAAAGGCAGTAGAGGTAGTCAGCAATTATCCCCCAGAAACAACCAAGGTTCCAGAGATAGCACAATTGCATGTATGTTAACATGGTCAATAACTGATGCAACTTCATTTGGAGGCGCTATGTAATTGGTGAACACAAACTGCTTAAAGACAAGCTGATATGGTTAGAGCAGCACTAGCTTCCACCATATGATGTAAACACAAGTGAAACGGATCTTTCAGGGAATTTTTGAAGGGCAGGGATTCAATTAGACTGATGTCAAATAAGGATGTGTGCCGTGATATGAAAAGGATATTGATTGAAGGGGAATGGAAAAAGAAAGGACATTTGATCACTGGTACACGATGACGTCAAATCTCATAAAATCTAGTTTGACCACATGTGAATTGTTTGGTGACAAACAGAGGAAATAAAACATGAATCAGATATAGTAGAAAAGGGCAAGGTGTGTCCATACTTTTGACTGGTACTGTACTTTAAGATGTGTTCTTATGGCTATAAAGAATTGAATAAATTGAAGAAAAATTTAGGAATTTGATCTCGGCTACTAGGGCTTGTCTTAAGGTTTTAAAGCCTTGGTGCTTCATACTTCTTCTTCCAAATAAAGGCATGTTTTTGCTTTGATAGAATTCAGTGCGGCGGTGTTTTTTGTTGTGGTATGCCCAATCTGCCAGGGGAGCCAGAGAGAGAGAGAGAGAGAGAGATGAGCTAAAGCCTAGTGATTTGTCAAATTAGATGACAGCCTCAATAACAGTCCCCCCCCACCCCCTCCCTTTACCTGTGACATTTTCCGTTTCCCTGTTTGTTCATTCAGCAGCAGGTTTATTAGAATGAAGCATGTCCCCTCTGGCCACGCGGCAGGTGACACTCTGCATTTCAAGTGCGCGAGCCGGCGCTCTCTGCGGCGGGGACTGACACGCATGCCGCACGCGGTGTTAGAGTCTGACTCGGGCACCGAGGCAGAGCGCGTCGGCAGGACCGTCAATTACCGGGAGAGAGCGGGAACATTGAGGTGGCATGATGTCAGGTGTCCTCCACGCTTAAGATCAAGCAGTGCGTGTCTCCACTCCGCCTTTTAGACTCCGGCAGCTGAACTCAGGGGAAGAAAAATCCATGATGCATTTCATTTGTCTCTCCTCAGCGTGCCGATGCACCTCCTTCTTAAATCATTCAGGAGGGTGTGCGCACAGGTAGGAGCGAATAATCATATCTATGGTGCACTTAGTCTCTGGATACGCCCTTTTTCCACTGTCCCAAAGTCCAAATGCCCGCTTCATCTAAAAGCACAAAAGAACTATGAAAAACATGTATTATTGATTATTATAAATTAAGTCTACTCCATCAGCTATGCAGTCACTACCAACAAATTATTCTTCATTGGGAAAATGCAGGTCAATACACAAAACTTGTCCGAAGGCCATTTGGACAAAACAAATGTGAATGCAATCGCAAGAAACATCGCAGAGGTTTCCAGTAGTTGTGAATTTAGCTATTGGAGCAAAAATATGTCACACATTGATTATTAAAAAGTGACAAAACACAGCTGTTCTGATACATATCAAAAAAATCTAAAATAATTGCATGAATTTAATTTGATTAAAATTCTGAATTCATTCTCTGTCAGGGATTTAGGGACAGAGGGCTGACTCTAACCCCAAATGTTTGCTCCAGTTTTCAAAAAGGGCCAATTTGCAACACGCCAACAAGGAATTTACAGATCAAACAAATATGAGATTGCATGTACATGTCTACACCCTGGCTTAATCAATTATAAATACTAATGAGAGCCTAGCAAGGAGTTACCCCCCACTGGGAGTGTTATGAAATAGCAAAAGCAAATCACAACATCACATATAGCAAATAGTCCAGAATAGTAGGCTATTCCCAAGATAATCCAGAGATAATACCATCTCAGCAACCAGAACACACGATAAGATATCAGTGCACAGGTAAGATATGCAGTATACAACATTAATATTGCACATCATAATGGGATGTATTTTTACACTTATAACACTAGCTAAACATCGACTGCACATGAGAGGTTAGTCATTAGGACAAGGAAACAGAAAAGTTGTCATCATCAGTCCAAAGAACAATGCAGTCCTAAGCTTACCAGAAGTCTCCAATATGAGGGGAATAAACCAAAGTAAAGGTCACGTCCAGCAATTGTCCAGTCAGCAGCTGAGGCTAGGGAGGAGTTAACTGTGGTACACGCAGACAGTGGTGGTGTAGGAAAGTGCTTCCGGGAAAGGACTAATGGAAGAAAGAGAAAGTGCCAAGATGTATGGGGACAAGGTCCGCAGAACTTTGAGGGAATCACAATCAGGTTGAGTGAAGAAGGGAAAATCAGGCTCCAACTGTATACTAGCATTGGCGCTGTGAGGAGAAAAAACACATTATTAATTTATCTGTGTAGCGCTTTTCACAGAGAACTGTCACAAAGACACTTTACAGAGTAAGAGAAGGGAAGAAAAAACGGCAAATACCAGCCAACAAGACTAATAAATAAATTCCAGCAGATATTGTGGCGCACTGTTACTCATTTAGCAGATGCCCCCTCTCAAGGACGACATAGATGGCTCACACATCCTTCATTTATATAGCTGGATAATTCATTAAGCATTTAGGTTAATTGCCTCGCTTGTTTGCCGAAACTATGAGGGGCACTTGCAGACTTCCGAGTCTCATTCCCAAAACAGCTTCTCAACCCACATTCGAAGTAAAATGCAGAACTGCAATAATACCGCACTGGGGATCAACTGAGGGCAGAGGGAATTCAAAAAATTGCAGATGGACATAAAAATGCGAGGTCACTATGAAGAAACTGTAATGGGATGCAGTAATGTCAGCACCTTTCCTTCCCACCTCAGTATTGAGTTTGAAGGTTTATGTAATTGAAGGAAATCTCATTTTAATTTCACCACTTCCAGCAGCCAGATAGTTAAGGATGAACTCACCACAGAGACAAATACTCAATGGTCGCTTATCTTTGAAGCGGCATCTTTTATCTGTGCACAGACTTTCCATCACACTGAGCATGTGTTCTGTGCGCTGTTAGCTGTGGGGCATGATGGGACACTCTGCAACACCCTCGGAGGTTTGGGGCCATTGCGTTTTTCGTAAAAATACAGACCACTTTGTTAGCTGCGCCTGTGAAGTCATGTTCAATCAGTTCTGCGACTGAAACAACAGGAAGCTTCGGTCACAATGTGTCTACGTGTAAGTGGCCGTCTAGGAGCAGAGCAATACTCTGTTGAATGTATTAAACAGCACTGTCACTGGCAAACTTTATTAAAAATAAATTGTTAGAAAATACTGGCCAATCTAAAATGACTGACAGGGATTCTAAGAAGTCAATGAAAATGCTTGATGTGTGGCAAACCTACACTAATCATTGCTTATGTGAAACCCACCAGGCCAATTACAAGCTGCCGATTTTTCTCATTAGTCTCTGGGTTGGGCCATGTTGACTTTATGTGTTTTGACAGACCCTTCACTCTCAGAATCAGTCCCTGGAGTTTATTGTAGATAAAGTGCCTCATTACAGGTTTATCTCAAACAGCTGTGGAAAATAAAAACCAAAATGAATCTCTCCTGCTGAAGAAGCGACGGACTGTTCTGGATCATTAGGCGACACTGCCTCTCTCTGTCTCCTCCTCAGAAAGGTGACCGTGTGAGGCACTAGGGCCAGCCTTTAGAGATGTCTGCGACTCGTTTTACACCGGACTGGGGTGTGTTTACAGATGGCCTGGGATCTATGGCTGTAAATGACACCAGGATTGGGCTTTCCTGAATGGTAACAGACATTTCACATGTCCTGAGCTGTAGAGTCACTCTGTTACAGTATGTTATGTATATTTACTTATCTTGGAGAAGATTTTCTTTAATATTAGTTACGAGCTGAATTAAATAAGAATTATTGCCAGTGACAATGACTGTGATAACTCTTTGAAATTTCACTTCTAAGCTGGTTTAATTTCATTTGCATGTTTTTATGTAGCGATTGCTACTGAACATTGTCCTAGCTAGCCTCTTGAACAAGCCAGCTTGAACAAGGCAGCACATGAAACAGCAATGCATTCTGATGGAGTTACGCATGATTGGGCCTTCTGCATTTTTTCCACACGGGTACCAGTATAATTTCCTCTCCTCACACATTTCATAGCTAACCAATCATTTTTCACAGACAGAGGTGGAGAGTGCTTCACATCTGTGGAAGACCTGAGATTAAATTGAATCTTTTAAAAAACAGATCCATTCTGAATATTACCCTCATCCCATTGCATTCGTAATGGCCTTCCTACGCTTCGTTGCTATGCAGTGCGTGTCACATGGCTTGATTGCATGCACTGCATGCATACGAGACTGTGCTTACCAGTGAAAATATTCATAAATGTATGGAGCATCGCTTTGATATGTGAATCTGAATTGGCAGCAGGTGGGGGGTTTATGTTGTAGTAATCGTTTGCATCTATGGTGAATACACAAATTTGTCTGAAGATAAAAATCTTCAAAACATGGCCCCAAATGCCCTTAATGTTGAAGCTCTGGCGTGTGAAATAATAGATTTGCGTCTCAAAGATTTAATGAAAAGGAGAAGAATCCTGGGGGAAAAGGATGGAAACAAATGGCTTTAAGACACAAAGCACCACTGACAGATGACCATACTGTATACACTGAATGTAGAAACCAGAACATTGTCCAGGAGACTTGTCCAGTTAAACCACTGGTTTCCAGTGTCGTGGTCCCTCACATGGTTTGATCTTATCGACTGACAGTGCCACTTACAGTGTTTAATTCCACTGAATTTCCCCCACCTGAACACAGAAACACAGAACACCGAAAAAACAGAAATTACCATACAACAGCACTACAAGGGAACAGGCAACACAGTGCGCTCCATGGGTCATGCATATTTCAATTGCGTTATCTGCATACATTTCTGTGCCAAAATTACTATTTTTTTATCCAAATGGTACTCAAAACAGAGCAGGTCCCTATTCGCAAATGTGATTGTAACTTGCCACTAAACAATAATCATGGATTTTTTAGGATAATTGTGAAAAAAGGAACATCACAGAAGTTCAGGTAGCCGACGAGTGTCAAGCCGGATCCGAATGAATCAGCTAATGACTCGGCTGATTAGTGATGCTTGCGTATCACAGTGCATTCACATATGAGTCTGGTTTATTTAAACAGCCTTCCCTTACTCACTGGCACTTCCCCCTGCATGCAAGCTGCTGCAGGCTACTGATCTAAAATGTACTCTCGCTGCAGACAGCTAGTCCAAACCCCCTCCACCACCCCTGCTCCTCCCTTGTGTTTATTACACTTCATGGACAGCACGGTGGTAGAGTGGATAGCACTGTCGCCTGACTGCAAGAAGGTCCCGGGTTCAATCCGACCTGAGCCTTTCTGTGTGGAGTTATACGGAGCGTATTCTCCCCGTGTCTGCGTGGGTTTCCTCCAGGTACTCTGGTCTCCTCCCACTTCCGAAGATGTGCTGTCAACCTATCTGCACAAATGCATCCATGCTGTGCTGCGGGCTCTGTTCTGCGTGTACCCCTCTGGGGGGGTTTTGCTGCTACCCTCCCTGTCTTATCCGTGCAAGTTTGCGTTGATGGCCAGGAGCTTTTCAGGAACAGAGCTGTGCCACCAAACATAACTGTATTGCCTTTTACGATTGTTTATAAAGATTCTGACTTTGACGACAGTGGTCCTGACTGAACTCACAGCAGTCTATTTTAAAATCAAGCAGTGTATAAATGTCTCAATGATCACGGCAGCTGTCATAGTCGCAAGACAAAGACACCACACTTAAGTTTGGCATGTAAGAAAGCAGCACTTGCATACAAGGAAACAAGAATTACCTGTCATTACAGGCATACTAGATGTGCCCCCTGTAATTTGTTCTCTGGTATGTTCTATTTGCTTGTTAGTCAACTGATCTTGCCTATGGCTCAGTGGTTCTTTTTTTAGTCAGTATTATTCCTGAACCTTTATTTGTGTGCCAAATTTAAATTAATCTCTTTTAAACATGACAGGCTTGTTTCCAATTAATGTTATTGAATCAGTGCCTGCTCAACTTCAAAAATACTGTAGGTGTGAACAAAACTCATCTTTTAGTTTGTTTGTGCTTTCAGAGATAATTTGGCAACAAGACCCATTTGTGAAAGAAAGAAAAATATTGTGCTCAAAGAACTGAGATGAGGCTCAACCTGGACTGTACAGTAGCTTCACATGACATTAGCTAACAAATATACTATGCAGGCTGATCTGATTGGCCAAACGTCTTATCTCACAACTAAAAATATGACATGATTGTACTTGTGAACTGAACTTACAGCTAACAATTTGGGTGTGGTTGCTTTCTTCGTTGACTTGTATCAATGCTTTTGGGGCGACATTGGCTCAGGTGGTGAGAGCAGTCGTCTGACAGTCGGAGGGTTGCTGCTTCGATTCCGCTCTGGGTGTGTTGAAGTGTCCCTGAGCAAGACACCTGATCCTCAAATAATCCCGACAAGCAGGTTGGTGCCTTGCGTGGCAGCCAATCGCCGTTGGTGTGTGAGTGTGAGTGTGTGTGTGTGAATGGGTGAATGACAAGCATCAATTGTACAGCAGGATAAAGGCACTATATAAATGCAGACCATTTACCATTTACTTTTAGTGTAAGGTTTTCATTGGTTCATCGGTTTTATTGGTTTTACACCAGTTGCCGAGCGCAGGCCCTCCATGGTATTCACACATTATTTTGGCTGATACAAATACGCCAGAAGCACCAGAATAGCAATCAGCACAAAAGGAAGACTGGATGAGAGGCCTAAGGGAGATGGAAAGTCCAGAGTAAAAGTCCTGCAATGGATTTCTTCTCCCAGCTGATTTAATGAATTACTATCTCCGGGCTGAAGAATTGTGCTGATCCATGTGACTGGAGCAAAATACTGGGGAGGACTTTTACTTTCTAAACCTGGATTTCCCACATCTGGAGATGTCATAGGGCGCACTGTAAATTAATACACTTTTTAGCGCCATTTTGGATTCAGAGATATAGAGTGCATGTGGGACTATTTCAAGCGTAATTTCGCAAGGCACTTTTTTTTCTTTTTGAACACAGCAGTGGACTCTCCAGACCCTCCAGCTGAACGGCGCTAACGGGAAGATACTGACGTCGTGCTTCGAAGATGCAAAGAGGGAGGTAGTAATCGGCGGCGCAAACCCTCATGCTTCTCCTGCCACAGCGACAACACTGAGAGAAGGGGAAAGCGAATCGCAGCTGCCCGTCGGAGCGGCGAGGCCACGCGTATCTCCGGAGGGCGTGCGGTCTCCGAGGAGCCAGAGTGCAGCGCCGAGGTGGGGTTTCTCAAAAGGTGCTCCCTGTCACGAGTCGCGACTTATCGACCGGGCCAGTCATGAGCCCCGGTGCTTCTGAAAGTGCATCAATTTCACACCTGGGTGCTCAATGCACCTCAGTCAACTGTCAGTCGCATATGAATCCCTGCACTTTCTTCCTATTTCCCGCTGCACCCCAGGAGCGGGCAATGACCGGTCTAAAACTGCTTCTGTAATTCTTGCCCTTTTCTGCGCTCTGTCTGTGTTAGCATCCCAGAGTAGCTTCATATAGCATAGCATAGCATAATGATTGTTTCTTGGTCAAATCATCTGAATATAATACACAGAAATTCATACATTTTAGAAAGGCAGTGCATATGGTATTACTTTGCCTGTGAAAGGCAAATGAGATGCAAATAATGGCATAAGAGATATGTATTGTTTATGTTTCATGTGGGTGCTCAGTATTTGACAACATTGTCCACGTATGTTACTTTTCCTATTCCCTGAATTATAATCACTTCTAGTGCGTCACAGAGTGTCTGGTGTGTCACCCACACCATGGACACGAAGCACTGAGTCTTCTCCCCTCTAAAGCACTCTCTCATAAGTCGGTATGTACTTTCCACACAACTACACAGTTCTAAAAGGGAGAGTTAGTGTCAGCGGAGGAAAGGTACATTTCAGAAATGCATACTGCCCCCAGTCGAACGTGGGGTTTAGTCACTATCTGTGGTCGCACCTGCACTGGTTTCCATTTTTAGCAAAGTCTATTAGATTGAAAGTTATCATTTACTAAAGCTTTTATATCAACTATATATCTGTGCTGAGGCCAGATTCCTTTTTCTGTTTATTGTAGCAAAGAAATTTGGTACGCATATTGGAGATATGCTCTGGTGAAAAACAGAATTGTCCATAGATGGCCCTGGTACTTACTGTATGTAAGTGTACAGAAAAATGAAGCAGAAAATGACACTACTGACTTTGAAATATTTTGGCTGATTTTGGCCAGATTTGAAGCAGGAAATATTATTTATTGTGAAACTATTTATGTGGCATTAGCTTGTTAATGTGAGGGTAGTGTAAGGCTCTTTGCTTTCACAATATTATTAACAAACATATTTATCATATTTATATATTTATTTCTGACACAATTTTGGACAATATTATTTTTTTATTTCATTAACAAAACATGCACGCTGTAGAACAGTATCCCATGGTGTAGCTGTAGGTAGGCAAAAAAGAGTGCCTGGTGGCTTAATGAGCAAAGCAGTTTTAAAATGTATTATTTCATCTGAAATTGAAAATGAACTATTTTGGAAGCTCTAGTTTATTTCATTTTGTTCATTGTATCAGTGTTCATTTAATTTTTCCAAAGTAGCAGTTTAAAGCTTAATTACAACACATATTTTTATGTTATGAAATGTCCAGTAAATGCTAAGTAAATTCAAACCATCATTACTAGTACTTGAATTATGTTTTATGTAAAATGACTTACAAATGTCTTGCTTTCCAAAGAGACTGTCTCATTTTTGGCAACGGCCAAATCTAATTGGCTGGAGCACAGAGCTAAAAAAAAAGAAAAAAACCGAAATTGTGTCATTTTCCAAATGCTAAAGTTATAAACAACATTCTCTGTATGCTGCTTTTAGTATAGTTTTTATTCAAAATCCCATTGTCAGCAACTTTAATATACACTAAATCCGAAGTAAGAACCTTGGTAAAGGTTCTTTTTTAAATAAAGACAGAAGACGCTGTTGTGCCCTTCTTGCCGAGATGCCCTTCTTGCAGGACTCCCACACACCAGGTGTTAATTACTGCTCACACAGCATGGTTGACATAATGTGCAATGTGTTGTCCCTGCCTATCACACCTTATTTTTTACCAAGACTTCAGTCCATCCTATAAGGATTCCCGGTATATTGTTCCCCGGTCTGGTAATCACACAATCATCTGTTCAAAAAGTAAATATAATAAAGTACAGTAACAGACATGTTAAAGAAAGCCACTCAGTTGAGAGGTGTCATAACAAATGTAAGCTGAAACGTGTCTGTACATTGAAAATGGTTAGTTTTATTTTTAAATTGACATGTGCTTCTTCTTTAATTATAATGTAAATCATAAAAACAATGGCTCGTTAAATCACCGGTTATCATAGTCATAAGAATTATGGAATAGAACTAGTCAAAACCACAAAGTGGTTCAGCAGTTCCACGATCAAAGTCACTTTGATCACATTTATCCTCCATTCTAAAATTTGGTCTGAACAACAGTTGAACCTCTTGACCACATCTGCATGCTTTTATGCATTTAGTTGCTTCCACATGATTGACTGATTAAACATTTGCATTAACAAGCTGGTGTATAGTCCTACCTAATAAACAGCTCACTGGGTGTACATCCGTAATGGAACGGAAAAAAACAGATAGTAAATTGCCTCTCTGAGGACATCTTCAAAACGATCGCAAAGCCTCAGAAGCACCTTCAGGGCTGAAAGTGCACGAGGGGTGAGGTGGCCTATAGTGACTACAATTATCAGGTACATCCAAGGCAAATTAACTATCAGCCCCAGTAAAGCACTCAAGGGTCTCGGAGATCAGAGAGGAGTGGAGTACGGACATGGAGGTGTGCAGAAGGAGCAATTAGAGGAGTCGCAGGGCCAACACTGTGGGGCTGCTCAGAACACCTTTAACAGGCCAAATGCAGGGCAGCTGATGCAATTACACAAATGTGTTCCTCACCCTGCCGTGCTCAGTCCATCAGCTCTTAGCCTACTGTAGGTAAGCATGACCTCCCCATGATTAAACACTGCAGCGGTTGCCTGGCCATTTCTGCAGGTTCATGCTGGTTCAGTAGCAAATCAATCAGTCCTGCACGGTATGCATGTGCTTGTAAATTTACACTGTTTTACACATCTGCCAAACTCCAAAATAAAAATGTAAACTACAGGGTATGTTAATGTGATACACAATAGGTCTATAATAGTCTTCAGAATGTTGAGCTATTGGTCAGTTTGCCAAGGAGAGAATGAGAGATGCGGTTTGTATTTTAGTGTACTCACAAATGGGAGAGTTATCTCCACAGTTAAACAATAGCACTAAGGGAAGAGCAACTGATAGATCAAAGGAAGGGGTGGGAGATACAATACACCACTCTATAAGTTTGGGAATATGCTCAAATAGCACAGAACTGTACAATCTCCCTTTGTTCTCAATATTTAATCCATCCCTGCTCTGTGTCTCTATCTGCTTATGGTGGGTCGGACAATGGTCACACAAGCATTATTCTGCAACAGAGGAGTTTTCTGTGCAGATCAAGGATCTATTTTTCACAAAATTTCAGAATAATAGAATAACAGAATACATGTATGCAATATGTATATGTACTTGTGCATAATTGTATTTGTTTTTACAGTGCCCTGGTTTCTGTGGATGCAAAGTAATGTGCAAATTCATGAATTGTAACTGTCATTTTTCTAAATGTAGACTGTCAGTTTTCCTATTTCCCACTGAACATACACAGAAGCGAAGCAATCCAGTTCATTATTCGGGGAGCTTGATGCATTTACCACTGCGAGATTCATGGCATGTTCGATCAGAAAGTAAAGCCCAATCCCACTACTTGCAATCAGCTCCGCAATTGCTAGTGACAGAGTAAAAAGCCCCATGTATACACCAAATTGTTGGTTGAGTTCCACAACAAAACCAAGCAAGCGTGCATGTGCTTTAATAGAGTTGGCAGTTTCCAATAAATTACCAGGCTTCATCAAGACTTTCAGCTCGCTGTAATTCATGTCAACAGTAGAATAGATGACAGGGTCTGCTTCACCTCTCTGAGCAAGTGAACACAGCCATCATCTATATCTATCGATATGTGAGCTGTGATCAAGATGGAGGCCCATCTGTGCTCACTGTATGTGGCAGTGTTGCCGAAATCATGCCGTTTCATGCATTTATTAATCACTGTGACTTCTCCTTTTGATAACCCTATTGAATTGTCCCGGGCTTGTTATTCAGTCGTTCTTGTTCCTTCCTTTTTCTTATACCAGGACAATCCTTTTCAGAAGCTTGCTCTTTGCTTCTTCTGTTGACTCATTGAATAAAGGAGGGACTATAGGGAATGAACTAGGGTGAATATTAAGAGATGGATTCATGGAATTCATTTAAGATGCTGTCAAATTTTGAAGTTGTCAATCATTCAGCCTCAGCCTTGATGGCATCAATCACAGGATTGTTGGATCTGTCAGCCAACACAGCACCACCCCTAAACCAAAAAGGTTTTATGGCTCATTTCTCAGACAGAAGAGCGTCCTAGTACTTGTTAACAGACAAAACAGTTTGAATTCTTATTCAAAATGCTTTCAGACAATAAACTCATTCCTCTGTCTATAAGTGGGATTTTTACTGCACTCTTCAACCGGAAGATCACAAAAATAAAAATAACCTGCAAATGAACACTCTGAATTTAATGGGAAAAAGTGAGGACATTATGTATTATATATTGTAATATGGTCAGGCTATTCTTCTCACACATAGCATTGTTGCGTGTATTTGAGTCAAATTTACATTTAGAAATGGTTATGAATAGAACTTTGTGGTCAGACTTTGAAACTTAAAAAATAGCAATAGTCTAGATTTGTAGAATGTGGCAAATGTTTTTCATTTTGAAGTAATTGAATTGAATTGAGCCCCTGTCAGCACCTACGTCCTCATTTATCAGACACAATTGGAGAGGCAAGTACTGAATTTGAACATTCAGTAAATTTTATGTGAAAACCCATAGTTCTGTTTGCTCCAAAATTTTCAAGAATACAAGTGAAAATATCTTAACTAAAGCTCATTTGGTGATCTCCAGTCTCTCTGCACCACACACGTTCTGCAAATTAGCAATTAGAAGTGTGAATTGGGCAGTAGCTCAGGTTTTGAAAAAAGACTAAGGATTCGTGAAGTTCTGTGACCTGCCAGCAAGCTGGGCATGTTTCCTCAACATGAACTTTTTCCAGAGAAAACCAAATAACTTCCCAAATTAGATGAAAATGAGTCTTACATTTTTCTAATTAAAAACCCAATTCCAACCAAAAATTGTCGCCCCAAATTTTGATATATACTTGGAGTCAATTTACCCACAACCAAAACACATAGTGCCCCTGGACCACTGGCAGTAAAACATCTACAAAACATTAATGACCCACCGCCATATTTCACAGTATTTGACAAAAGGGATGAGGTGTTTCTTCTTTTTTGCATTCCATTTTGCCGCCAAACATGTCGATGTACTGTATGTCAAAACATCTAATTTTGGTCTCATCTGACCATAGCACTCTTCCAGTCACAATTTCAATGAGGTTTGGCAAACTCAAGATGATTAGTTTTGTTTGATAAGTCTTTGTCTCACTGTTCCAAAGAGTTTTCTGGTATGGAGGTGCCATTTTACTTGATGACCCCAAGACACAACCAATCTCTGCAATTCTTAAACTCTGACCCTTGGGTTACTGGCCTCTCTCACCTCATCCTTACCATCCTTGTGTCAGGACTTTTTAGGTGAACGCCAGGAGCCAGCTCTCATTTCTGAAGAGCCGACTCTTTTCTAATGTAGATGAACACAATAAAAAGTTAGACGCAACATATGATGTCTGACTTTGATAATAAGGGTAGAATATTAAAGTGTAGGCATACCAGTAAAATAATATAACCCTTGTGTGTGCCCCTGTGCAGACAGCATGAGTGTGAGGGTCTGATTGCTCTGCTCTTGTTTTAATGATGTAGGCTACGTAATTGTGAATAGACTGAATGCACTGTTGTTATATGGTACATGTTCTCATCTCTGATGACTGTACGATAGCAAAAGTTTCAAACGGATTAATGCATTCATTAATTAGCCAATCAGTGTGCATATTTTAATTTTGAATAGAGATACATGATGTGCTGAACAACTAGCATAACATTTTCGAAGTGAGCAGTGACAATCCTCTTATGAAAGCCTATTATAGGCTATCGCACAGATCAAATCATAATGTATTTATCCATATGATGCTGTGGAATTATTTAATAGATGCCTTGTTTTGGCCAAGGAATAGGTATACTTATTGAATTTTACACTTGCTTATAGCCTAACTTTTAACCATATTGGTATATTTTCATGCATTACTGATAAATAATGTTGTTTAGCCTGAATTATTTCTTGAATCAAATAGATTTTAGCCTAGTATTATGGTAACCATGATGTAACTATAGTTACTATGTAACAAAAAGTATTGGAACAGCAAGGTCAATTCCTTTGTTTTTGCTATACACTGAAGACAATTGAGTTTGAGGTCAAAATATCTACATGAGATGACATTCAAAATACAGCTTTTATTTCCTGTTGTTTTTTGAAAATACCAGGAAATAAAAGCTGTATTTTGGATGTCATCTCATGTAGATATTTTGACCTCAAACTCAATTGTCCTCAGAACATATCTTTCAACATATCACCTTTTGTATCAGACCACCCAATTTTTAGGTGAGAAAAGGTATTGGAACATGACTGACAGGTGTTTATTTTTGCCCAGATGTGTCCTGTTAGATTGATTGGTTAAACAAAAAATAGTTCTGAATGTCTACTTGGTTTTAGCCTTGAGTTTTGCCTGTGAAGACTGCATTTATGTTAAAAAAAGATAAACCAACATGAAGACCAGAGAGCTGTTTTTGGGAGAAAAGCAAGCCATTTTGAAGCTTACAACTTGTACAACAAATAGCTTGTACAACAACTTGGAATGTCCTGAAAAAGAAAGAAACCGCTGGCACACTGATTATTTCAATAGCAATAAGCTTACTTTTACACCAGTCTTGAACCAGACAAGCTAGCAGTACAAAGCATATTTTGAAAGTTGAACAGAACAGGAGTGTATGAACACAGACAACAAGCACTAATATGTTTCCCCCCAAACATCAACAAAAAGCATTAACAAATGACGCATGAAATTAAACAGCATAACTCAGAAGACACTATTCACAAAATCGCACAATGAAATAACTAGGGGTGAGTGAAATATTTACAGCAGAAAAGTCAATGTTCAATGGTGCAATGGCTTCTGGGAACTATCGGCTAAGCTTCAGGCAAGCACAATACTGTATACCTGGTTTTTGGAATTCAGCTTGTGTTTTTGGGTTTTGCAAGTCTGTCGTGAAAGAAATTGATGAAAAGTCAATATATCAGCCCACCTATTGTTCTGCTAATGACTTGCAAATGTGATAGTTGTCCTCTCAATGCGACTAAGCAGTTAAACTTATCGTGCTTGTTAGGTATGAATGGCCGTAAGGTGCATGCTGTGGGGTGAACAGGGAGGGCTAGGCTGCTGGGGGTTTGATACCAGTCACCAGACAGATTTTACCCTGCTGTTCTAGGTATATTTTTTAAATGTATTTTCCAGATGGCAAAGTTTGAACTTCTAAAACATGACCGGGTATATATGACATATTTGAGAAAAGTCATGAACGGAGTCCGCTGTGTGATACCCCTGCTAGGCGATATCGAGGTTAAAAATTCCCAAAGTGTTCAAATGACTGCTCCTGCTGTTTTAGTGCTCAGATATTGTCTCATGCTTCACGTGTGGGATGAGGTGAGAACTTTTTTTAACCCTCCATAGGCTGCATTGTAGATACATACATGTTTTCAGCAGGATTGCATTTACCTATTTATTTTTCATTTATTTTTAAATAATTTATTCCAGTTATAGAGCTTGGGGACATAGCAGAACTCAATGCGACCTCCTTCATCATAAAACACGGCTTTAGGCGGAGAAATCTAATTCGGAAGATTTTATGTATCAGACACAAATAGTTTACCCTATGACTCTCACCTTTTCTTTTAGCCGTTGACCACCTGGGACATTCTCTGACAGCGGCACAATGGAGGTGCTGACAAGGATTGAGTATCGCCTGCGACCGCAGGGCTTCAGCGAAGATTAAATACATCCTCCACTCAATTCTTTCAGCTGCCTTACCCCCGCCTCTGTCCCCTACTCTCATCAGAGCGGTCCCTGAGGAGTGCCAAGGTCCGGGCCTTAGCAGCACCGCGGCAGGCTGTACGCTCCTCAGCACCGCCTGAACCCGGAGGCTATCTCTCCGGTCCAGGTGGAAGGCCCTGACCGAGCGGTGGAAGGCCCTGACGGAGCGGTGGAGACCCCGGTCACAGGTCAGGCAGACACAGCACTATTATAGCCTCAGTGCGCTGTATACACTGTGGAGACAGTGGAGCGACTGTCTTTGGTCATATTTTGAGACAAATATTTTGCCATGTAACACATTCTGAGGTATTACACCATTCTTAATAGGCAGTTCAACATTCATATATTTGAAAATATTATGCATATAATAATTTCATGTAACATTGACATTGTTGGCACGGATGGTGCAGTGGGTAGCACTGCCGTCTCACAGCAAGGACGTCCTGGGTTCAAATCTCCGTCGGCCGGGGCTTCTCTGGGTGGAGTTTGCATGTTCTCCCCGTGTTTGCGTGGGTTTCCTCCGGGTACTCCGGTTTCCTCCCACAGTCCAAAGACATGCAGGTTAGGCTGATTGGAGAGTCTTGCGACTTGCGACCTGTCCAGGGAGTATTCCTGCCTTTCGCCCAATGCCTGTTCAGGATAAGCGGGTTAAGATAATCGATGGATGTATGGATGGATTGATATCGTTACATTGTGACATTACCATGTTACCTCGTGTCAGGTACTGCATGGTAATCAGACAGTGACGGTGGCACAGTGCACCCTATGCCAGTAATTGTCAGTTGGCATAACTGTTTAAGCTCTCATATACAGTAGGACCCTTCATAGAATATCATATACAAAAGGTTAAAACTCCAAAGTGAGGACCTTGATCAATCCATCAATCGCAAAGGCAAGTCAAAACTAATTAGAGAAGCTGTCAGGTTTTCTAAACTGCGGTTTACCCCAATTTACTTTCTGAAACATTAATGAGGGAAGTTTTAGCGAGTTGTGATGGATGGGGGACTTGAAAAGGAAGTATAGAGGACACATGGGAGATAGTGAAAGCATTTGCCTTGTATGTTTATCTATAATTTTCTGATGCAGTGTTTTTTTGTGTTCATCACCAGATATATGAGTATTAGTTTAAGCTTTATATTGCTAGATATATTTATATTTATACAGCAATATAAAGCTTAAACTAATAGTCATATATCCGGTGATGAACACAAAAAAAACACTGCAGGCTTGATATGACCTTCCTGAAACTCTTTCACACACAAGTTCAAGATTCCAGGAATTGGCGCTCTAGCATGTTTTGTTTTGAAGATGACAACAAAATGCATTTCAGTACAACATTCAGTGACTCGTAGAAACTGATATATTTGAATCACATATTCGCGATCATATGCTGGTGGGCCTGCTCTTCAATAAAGAATTATTCTGATCATATGTGCTACAGGGTGAATATTTTTTATGCTTACAACACAGCAGGATGTCTGAGGCTCTTGACAACCCTGAGACCCAGCACCATCTGTGTTCTAAATGGGGACTACTGAAGAGCAGGACAGAACTCCTCAGCGACCGCTAAACCTACTCATCAGCCACTATATAGATTTTCACCAAGAGGCTCTTAATAACCACAGCTAAATGTGCAATATCCATCATATTCACCGACTGAGATATGAGTCATTCATGCACTGCTTAGCCTGCAATGGCAATGGGTGGAAATATTAACCCTTCACAAGCATTCATCTCCTCCAGCTTTACTGCAGATGACAACAACCCCGCAAAGGAATTTATGTATTTTTTTTGTCATTTATACCACTGTGCACAGGTCATTTATGAATTTTATATGCTAAAACTCTCAAAAGTAATTATGTGTGTACATGTTTGTGTATATTTGCAGAATCCAAAATTGTGTGTTTGTATAAGAACATTAGACTATATATAAAAAGATTGTTCTGTCCATCTAGGGCCTTCTTTACCAATGGACTGAAATACCCAGCACAGTGTCAGGTCTGGGCTTGTATACCCTAAGGGCCTCTGCCTCTTCTACATGGCCTGTTCCACTCATTGGCAACTCGATTAAAAAAAATATCTTCCTGATATCCAGTGCAATATTTCCCTTCACTCACTGCTTTTCAAATTGAACGCATTCTATGTTTTCTCCTCCAATGAAGTACGGTTAAGAGGTATTGCAGACCTTTACATATACAGTTCAGTAGTTATACTGAATATCATTTGGCAGGCTATACATTTTACATATTTTACATGTGTGCACACCATTCACCATTTAAAATATTGTGTGTGTGTGTGTGTGTATGTGTGTGCATGTGACCTTGCATGTGTGTGTGTGTGTGTATCTACATATTTGGTTTAAGTAAGCTTGTACAGTAAGGCATGTTGTACATCACATTACACTGCATGCCATTTGGCTGGCGCTTTTATCGGAAGCGACTTACAGTTGATTAAAAGTGGGTGCAGATGGTCTCAGAGTGTCAGAGGACCCATAAAGAGCTCCCTGCCCCAGCAGCCGTCAGCAGCCCACCTTTGCCACACGGCCCAGGTGACTCCAGCAGCACCTGTGCCTTATCTCTGACACCGGTGCTGTGCGCTCAGAGCTGACCTTGAAAAGTAATTTTGTGGATCAATATTTGCCGGCACTGAAGATGGAGGGTGGGGGGGGGGGGGGGGGGGGTGGGCCGGAAGGCAGAGAGCGGATTAAGTGAATTTCAATAGCTTCATATAAAACCGCTCTGTTGGCAGAAACACGCTCTGTATAAACAGCAAACTCCTTTTTAATCCTCCCTAAAACATATAATATAGACATTTTGGTTTTGCCAGTCTCCAAAGATGCAATTGTGATAAGTCACTGCAAATAATGTCAGGCAAACACTACCGCAGAACCAGAGTTTGTTCATTATGAGACACACATTTCATACATCTGTAGCCATTCTTGCAGGTTGATGTATGGAGGCTTATGTACATACTGAAGAACTTCAGTGATCCCCACTCCCATAGGAAACTACTATCAAACTCGCAGGCTACTCAGGTGTTGGTTCAGAATCGCTGCTTGCCTAAGCCAAGGGAAATTTATGACTGAGGCTTACACTTGCATTTGTCAAGACCCTCCAGAACAATTTGCACTCCAATTTTAAATAGTTACTGATGCTGAGGGTTCTACAGTGCTGCCATTTTAGGATGAAGTGTTCTTCTGCTCCCATTTTTCTCCTGAAAATTGATGTATGCTAGCTAGAAAAAAAGAATTAATCGGCATAAGTGCATTAGTGTGCTCCTAAATTTTTCAACTTTGGAGTACGTGTGCTCCTTAGAAGCATCAGTCCTGCGGAAGACCAGAGGAACACTAAGTGTGGACAGGACTTTAATCAATAAAATCATTTTAGAAAACACAATTATGCGCTTCTGAATTGTTCTCAGATGCTGAAACTTACATTATACAATATCCAAACAAGATCATAACATTTCTGTCTCATTTAAATGCTGTAAACGGCCTATACACACGCTTTCCATTAACAATCCTCAGCAACACATTTATGGGATGGAGGATTTACCGGTGTGTAGAAGACAGATGCACGGCTCTAAATAAAGAACAATTCAGGCCGATTGCTTTTATCATCAAGGTAATGCATATGTTCGTGCATTTGCATATAAAGTAAAAGTCCATGTCCCTTTTTTAGATTAATCATTTCTGGAAAGCTGGGTTGATGCAGGTATTTATAGTGCTCACCTTGGCATGCTTTATTGCCATTCCATGTACTTTCTCACATTCCAGTTTATATTCAATACAAAGCTACTTTTTTACAGAGGAATCAACCAGCATGAGACAGCGGGTCAGTTCCATGTTCACAATGGTGAATCCTGTACTTCTGCGTCACTTTGTCAGTGTCGGAAGAATACAAAATCTCCGATACGTGTGCCCAAATAAATCACCCCGGCCTCAGTGATTAATTGTCTGAGGAGCTTCACGGCATGCTTTGCCAGAGCGCTGTAAAGCATCTCATTAGTTATTATTCAGCATATTCTAGCCGGTCGCAAACTCATCTCATCTCAACCTGCTCAGGGTTTCGGACACGCTTTGAATAAAGCTGAAGTGGTCCAACAGCATTTCCGCCTGATATTTTCACACCAATAGGGCTAGGTTTCCCCCTTCCTAATTAGTGAATGATTAACATTTCATTATCTATAAAATGTAAATTTCCAGCTGGCAACAATTTCCTACAATTTAAAAAGGCAACTGAAATAAAATATTCATTATAGCTTGCATAAACAGCCCTATAATTAGGGACAGTATTGCCTTCGGATACTTCACTGGATGAGACCTTTGGTCTTGCACCAGGCTGGCTGTTCATGACTAGATTGGTGGGTTGAAATGTTTCACAGGAAACTGTTACAGACATATGGAATATTCTACCATCATGACTTGCACTGAAAATATAATTTTCTTAAATTGTGTAGTGATCAGTTTAATTACAATTCTGAAGTTCATAGTTAAATTCTTGTGAAATAGTTGATGTCATGCCTGGTAGATATCCAGTTTCCAAACACATCACGAAACAGCTTGTAACATTTTGTGATCAATATTGCCCATGATTCAGAGAGTAATTCTGTAAATAAGATCACCCCCTCCCCCCGTTCCCATGTTACAAATATAGTTTTAGCTGATGCATAGTACAGGAAACAGGAAAGGCGTTTACCTTCTGAACAGAATGTGCTCTCCCCCGAATGTGCCCTGCCCCTTCTCCCCCAAGGAGCACATTTCCCCCAGGGGGATTGTCCCCTACTAATCAACAGTAAGTAACTTTGGATAAAAGCATCAGCTAAATTGTAAATTACTATTATTATTAAAATGGCTTTTTGTAAACATTATCTATAGTGCTGTCTACAAGCTTTTATATACTATCAATGTGACAAACCTTTCAGGTTCATGGTTAGATCTACTAACGTTTTAAAAAATATATAAATAGTTTCCGAATTTGTCATACATGTGCAGAGAACATAGCCCATTGCAAACACTAGTAATTAAATTACATTGTTTGTGGTAAGCTACTTTCTTTGAAATCAGTATTTTCTGACATGCAAAGATTGCTGGGAAACTGTGAATATTTCCGTCCAACGTCTCGTCTATTTTTAATGCGATGATGCAGAACGATGTAATTAGTTAGTTTTTGACTGCAGTTCTACAAATGCAGATATTCCTTTTTCTTTTTAAAAGATTACAACGGACAATGACCCGAATATGAACCACAGCAAAATAATGACTCCTGTTCCTTTGAGCCAATCGTTTCAGTGTCTGACATTTGTATTATTTATAGATCATATTATTTGCACAGCCGTTGATAGCATTGCGAGATTCAAAGCGAAAGGGCTTAATTTGTATGAAAAATGGAAAACTAGATGTCACACTCCCGGTAGCTTGTTAAAGATTATTTTGCGTGCGTCATCTCTATTGAAGCCAATTAAAACTCTGGAACATCAAAAAAGTTAGGAATTAGGAATCAGAGTTTACAGTTGTAACCTCACTGCAACATCACATTCATTGTTTCATTTCAAATTCATTGGGCTGCAGTACAGAGCCAACACTGCCTTGAATAAAAGGTGGCCCCCGAAAATCTGTATCCCATTCTGTTGCACATTAAACTGTGAAACTAAACTATGCTTCTCAATTTTGACCATCTCTTTATCATGACACATACGATTTTGTCATGGGTTAAATCAAATTCTCTCTTAAGATTGTTTTTATATGTCTTCTCTCACTCTCAGATACCTAATTGCAATTCACAATGCCAGCCCACGATTCACTTATTCCCACGTCTTAATCAAACATGGGCGGATACAATTAGAGAAATTCGAAATATGTAATTTGACCTCTTGGTCCTTTCATTAAGGTGGTATCAGTGGCCCAAACCTTTTTCTAATCTCCTGTAAATTGCACAACTGCTATGATATCAACACCTCTCCCCCTCTGCCCACTAGGGACAATTTGCAATTAAAAAATGTGTTCAATGTTTCTCAGTCCTGATCCTATACTGGTTTCAGTGTTCACTGGGTCCAATGAGCCTGGGTTATTTCAACTGTCACTAGACTGCTAATTTAACATCTTTACAAAGCCTTATATTTTGTTGTTTATGGTCTAAAGCAAGAAAATACACTTCACCAAAGTAGCATGCACAGTGATGTTGTTTTCAGACTGTACGTATGAGCAGATAAATGGTGGCCAATTTGCTCACAATTCTAAACGAGAACATGTGTAATGTGTGCACACCCCCTGTAGGCATAATGTTACTGTACAAGCTGCACTGGTGCTAACTGATCCAAACAACATTAATAACGTGAAGGTACGGGGATCAGCATGATGAATTTCCTTAATTAAGCCACCATTTTCTTTTGTATGTTGCTTCTGCACCTCCAGGCCATCTTATTGTCCTTTGTGTAAATGCGTTTCACTTCATATCCACAGACTTGTGTGTGTTTCGCATGAACATGTTTGCATTTGGCACTTTAAGGGTGTAAGTCGTTTTTCATCAGTTTATTTGTTTGCATTTTCTCTTCGTATTAGTGTTTTGTACTTTAGAGCCACCATATAATTGTAAACCGTACAACTCAAAAATAGCACTGTGTAAATACCCAGAGATCTCATCCAAAGCTTGTTTATCTGTAATATAGTGATATGGCATCCATACCCAAGTGGGTGCACCACATTAGCTGACATTAACATATCAACATCAACCCATTCCAATCAGAAGCTGTCAGAAGATGTCAGTTCCTGTGTTTTCAGTAAATGAACTTCCCAGGCTCTCTATACAATCAATATCTGTACAGTATAGTTTATCTGCAATGAAGCTGACTTAAGTGAGAAAAGTGGAACCCTCTGCACTCTTGGTTGTTCTATATCTGTAAATCATTAAGAAAATGTACGGTGGCACTGAAGTGCAAAACGCAAAAATATAATGCAAAAACAAAAACTTTCAGCCCTGGAGTGCAAATACAACATACAAAAAAAAAAAAAAGGGAGCGGTTCTGAGGTACAAAACACAAGCACAAAAACTAGCAGGTTTCTGTGTGTTTGGTGATGCAAAGGAGTGGTCAAGTGCAAGTGTTTGTTTGTTTTTTTGTGTGTTTTTCAATTCACAGCAACCGTAAAAAATTGACTTCATAAACGCTACATGAAATGTCTAATTTATTAAATGAACGAAAATAATTAATGAATTATGGTGTTTACATAAGGTCAATTAGTAGTAAGTTTGCTTGTCTTTGTTAATTCACCGCCCACAACCCCGAAAATGTCCCTGATTTTCACGTTTGACCAGGTTTGGATACCCCTGAAGTAGAGGTCTTTTTACACTTCTTTCTCTTTTTAGGGTGTTTCGTCTTTCCACCTGGAATTCTGACTTGCTCAGGGTCAGACAGCATGGAGAAATATGCTGGAGAAAACCATGGAAAATCAACTTCTGCCTGCAGGCACATACTAGCATATGTCATAAATAAGTTGGCTTTTTACAATAATTAGAAAAAAATATTTACAGCAGTGTATCTATAAATATATACATTTAATGCAATATCTATATTCGAATATTTTTGCAGTTCATCCAGTTTCTGTAAAGGATTGCAAGTCATTTGCCACTGTACCACACTACTACACTAATCACCTTCAGGGGTTGACACTTGGAATGAGATTGTTTGCTTCAGCAATACAAGCATTGTGTTTTATTTGTGCTATAATTTTTTATCTGGTGGAAATGCAGACCCTCATTATTATTGCTGAATATTAGTCAAAAATAAAATCCCAAATGGCGCTCATGCTTTACTCCACTGAGCAAAACATATTTTCTCAATGTTAATGACCATGCAGGTTTGAAGAAATTGTAAGTAAAGTAGCCTGGAACATTGGCAGCCTTGTTTGATAACACAAGAGCAGGGAGCTGAAACAAACTGGGGGGTTTTAGTAGAGGAAGTCATTGAACATCGAAATAGTTCACCTCATCCACTAAAGCCTCTTTTACAGTAGCTGTCCCAGAACACAAATCAATTTGTTTGCATGCCTGCAATAAACAACAACCAGTGCTCCTATATCCTTACACATGACACCCACCTCAGTCACTTGTGCTGTGCCTTTTGTTCATCACTATTAAATAGTGAAGGTTTGCCCTTGTTTGCCAATTCCCCAGGCCCAGTGCTCCTGGGGATGATGTACCCTACCGATCCAGTCACTGCATGCCTCTGCACCGATGGCTACAGACTCCTGCAGCAACTTCAAACACTTTCACTTTTCTGTACTTGTGTATTCGTAGCTTGTTCATATTTTACCCATGTGGGCAGTTGTAAAGAAAATTTGAATTTGAAGTTAATCCATGCAACAGCTGAGCTTAGGGATGCTCATGCAGCAGTACAAAAATCATTAAGACAGAGCGTTGCCTGCCTCTACTGCAGCCCAACTGTTGGCATATAAAAGTGGCAGGTTGCTTTTTATTTGCCTTTTATTTACTTAAAAAAAAAAACAACACAGAAACACATTTCCATTTTAATCCGTTTTCACTGTTGTGTTACTAACGTAGCAAATTATTCTGTGCTCAGCGGTTCCTCTGAACAAAGTGGGTAGCAGGGGGTGGGTTGACATGTGGGCAGCTCCTTTCCAGAGTTAGCAGAACAATAAACAGCCCCAGAGTCCTGATCAATAATCCAAACAGAGACGTAGCATCCTGACACAGTATTAAAGTTTGATGCTCTCCTCTGCAGAAACCCTACTGTAGAGTAAGGGGAAAATCATTAGTGCATCCCAAATATCTTGTTCTATCTCTATCTATCTATCTATCTATCTATCTCTCTCTCTCTCATAAATACATCTCCTTTCCTTTGACTGTCAACTGAATAAGCCAAATTACAATTATGCATCTCAAAGCACATTTTAATCCTAATATTGTCCTTATATCTCAATGTAGAGTGGGCATTTGACCCTTGACAGCCTTAAATAGGTGATGCTGATTGTGTTTCTCTTGAAAAAAAAACAACTAAATTCTGCTCCTTTCTTTCACCTATCATTCTGTAATAAAAGTCTTCCAACATCAGCAGAACGGTTGGTCTACGTTTCACAGAGACACCATTCCACACCATGGTGCTCCTGAAATGTAGACATTACGGTGGTGTGATGGTTGCCTTTTTGGTTGCCCTCCAAATCCACATGATCTTTCTTTATTATGTAGCCAGAGCTAGAGAGACACTGGAGAAATGAGCACAGCTGAATAATAAAAACGGATTGTGTGTGGATATATAAGGATCTCTGTATGGCTGCTCTCACTTCTCTGGCTTAGAACCTTACAGCACTAGGAGCCTGACCCGGTTAATGCGAGATAAGCCCACCCAGCATCCTGGGATCTCAGAACCTGTAGGCCTTTCCAAGGCAAGCTGGAGATACAGTGTCTGGGGCTGACTCTAATTCATGAGCAGTGCAGGTGCGGTAATGACAGCAATAAAAATAGTTTGATTCAACACCATATAATTTATTGTGAAACAAATGGTGCAGGCTGTAAAACGACTGCATCTTTCTTTTTGTCAGTGGCTCAACGGAAGTGTATTACATCTTGTTTTTTCAGATGAAATGCAGGAGTTATTTTATGTTTAGTCAATAAAAAATATAGGGTTACCTTTATAACAATGGGACTGCGATCCACATTCATACAGAAAAGGCTAATGTGACTGAAATGGTTCACACTTCTTTAGAAAAATATTATTTTAGGGTAGATTCTAATAAAGCTAAATATATGTGAATAAAACACATGCAAAGGTTCATTTTCTTTACATTTTGTATAGAAAAATTATCTCTTTTTTTGATCATTCATTTGTCTGGACAAAAATAGATTCTGTATTTGGAGCGATTTGAGGACACTTGGGGACATCTGGGTGCAGTTGACATCAAGTTTATGCACAAATATATAGTAGTTCTCAGCTGTTCCCTGACTTAGAAATGAAGCTGTTCAGTGCTAAACTATTTTGTAATTTATTTGTATAGTAATGTATCTTTTGTCGACACTGTATATACATGCACTGATATAAATTTGTTCTGTATCATATTTCTGAATGGCACAAGTCTCCTCTTTCATTTAAGTCTTAAACCATGAGTGCACAGTAAATAGTTTTTGAGATATTGGCACTCTTATAGGAGTAGCACAAAATAGGTGCAAATTTTCCTCTCGGGGGGCAAAGTGGAAAGAGTTAAATAAGGATCTTGAAATTCTCCAGTAAGCTGTTTCTATACATAAAGCTGTTTGCCCAAGTTCAAACATCAAACATCAAATCTGTTGTTAGTGTTAGAAATAGATCTCACTTTACACACATTTAATTTGTCAGAGAATTGCTTAAACCAAATCCATAATTAAAAAGCAATTGAATTCATTGCCATTCCATTTAAGTCATTTGTAGATTGTAGCTTATAGCTTTCTGGCATTAATTAAAGTTTTTTCAGCTTTGTTTTATCCATTACATGATTTATAACTAGGAAACATTGTAGTTCATGTAATACACTCCTCTCAGAAGATATATTCCATTAATGCAGATTGATTTTATGTGTACAGTATGTGGCCTGGATTCAATCAACATTGTTTTTAACGTTAATTCACAATGAAAAGTGTTTACTTATTTGTCCGTTTTTTTTTTCGTACTTGCCAAACTTTTTTTTTTCTTTTTATGCAAAGTAGATAATTCGGTAAGACTTACACTGTATACACAAAAGTACAAAAAGCATACACAGCATATGTTGCCATTCTTAAGATGATTATTATTATCATAGTTATAGGTAGTTGAACAAGTTTACAAGCTGGAGCCAGTATTTTCATTTGAAATTTTCCAATATGTATCTATATTAATCAGGAGACTTTCCCAATTATTGATGCTTGAAAAAGGTATCAATGCCAAGCTTAATATCAGTCAGTTATCCTGGTTCCGAAAAGGAGTCTGTTACTGACATGGCCATGACAAGGTGAACAGATGGAAGGCTATCAGGATGCACCGTGGGTAACCGACATCATGGATATCTGACAAGAACAGACCAAAAGGACTTCCTCTGTGTCTGTTGGGCTTACTTATCTGTTGGCCATATCTATGTCGAAAAACATACCTGATGCTCAGTGTTATTTTTCCACTGCCTCTACGTCCTTTACCCCGCTGAAAATCCTCCCTGCTTGGTGTAATTTATATGATGTTGCTGTGCATTGTCTATGCTGCCATAGTAGAAATCCATCAGGCGAAGTACAGACAAAACCCATGGGCCCTCTCCTGAATCACAGGGCCTGAGAGACCTCTGAAGCCAAATGTGAAGAGAAAACCTGTTCAGATGTGAGAAGCAACTATAAATTAGACACTGAACATGTTCTTACCTGAGAGCATCCAAGGCTGCCTTGTCTTAGTTGGAAAGGTCGACCACAGGCAAGGTAGGGATGGATGACATTCTCATGGAACACTCGTCAGCCCATTCGAAATCAATGGAGCCTTCAGGCTGGACTCATCCAAAGGCCTGCTGCCTGTAGCATATATGGAGGTCAACAGGCTAGTTCTGCTCACCGCTGCCAGCTCATGTGGATGTGTGTGTGTGTGTGTGCGTGTGTGTGCGTGTGTGTGTGCAGGGAGGAGGGGGTCGGGTGGGTGTATAAAAGGTAGAAGCCCTTGGGAAGGAAGGACCTGATAGGTGCTAATTAATTAAGTTGCGCACATGGCGATTAGCAGAGGTGGCTGCATCATTAGGCAGCCTATTTATTGACTGGCAGTGTGGTGTGTTGGCTAAGGGCACCAGTTTGTGCCCAGAAAGACACCAATTCACAGAGGATGCTGAATTTGTGCCCTTGAGCAACTTTAAAAAGCAGACAATAGTGCTATGACCTCAGCATGGTCATTGACTTGGTACCGTCTAATGCTTTATGCATTAAATGTCTAAAAAATTTTCCTTCAAGGACACTAAACTCAAATCTGAAGCTCAGTAATTGTTGTTACCATTTCAACCTATAGGCCAGCAGAGGATGAACACCCCCTATAGCTGGATTTCTCTCAATATTTATTCAGCTTTGGGCAGATATTTCCTATTTTTCTTTCCTTCTTTTACGTCCTTGGGACATGAATTTAGTAATTGCCATAATTGCCACAAAATATTATGATATAGCATAATGGTAGATAAATGGATGATACTGTGTGTAAAACAGGTGTACAATTATATACATTATCCAGGATAAAGATAATAATTTATGCTCAAGGCGCAACTACAGTTGTGAAACTTTATTGGGAGATAGATATCTTTTTTTTTTTTTTTTTATTTAATTTAATTCCATCACCACCTCTGTGCTCAGAAGGCCACTTACTACTGAAGCACAAGAGCAGCAATAATTGAATCCATAGTCAGAATTTAATTGAATAACAGTTTTTAAAAGAAAGGATAGATGGGATCTTACCTTTGTGTTTCTGCACTGTTCAGGATTTATTAAGAGGTGATGTCCTTGGTGAGGTACTGTGAATGATGCAAGGTCGGCCAGAAAAACAAGGATGAGTTGCTCTCATTAATGTAAATGAGCATATTATCATATCATCTTATCACCTTTAGCTGGATATTGTTTACTTCAGATGGTTTTGTTTTAAAGCATCCTGTTTGTACAGTAGAATGTTGTGCATTGATGCTTTGATGTGCTTTTAGGGTTCCTCCCCTTGTGCCCTCCCTCCCCTAATTTCATTGACGTCACCGTCAGCTTATTTTATAAGCAGGGTTCATTTCCCGGGCAGGTTTTTCTTTCATCGGAAACCTGTTCACCACAAGCACGCAGCCCACAATAAGCTGCTCACGGACTTTGTTTCAAACTGAACGCGGTCAAGTGCTCACGACGCCTCCCGGCCGCCGGTTAAACTGTAGCCGCTATTGTTGCCGCGCATTCGAGAGGCGGATGTGTGCAGAGGGCCTGGAGCGCAGAGCTGCCATTTTGCGGCCCCTGTGGGGATCTTTTCGAGGCCGCTACGAGACGTTTCTCAGACAGTGTTTACCATTCGTGACTTGGGAGGCATTAGCTTTCCGTCTTTCATGATCGTCTTTTCTTAGCTGTGAGCTGAGCCAACAACAGGGAGAAAGAGATGGGGGGGTATATTAGTGTGTACAGATGGTTTTCATAAGACTGAGGCCTGAAGAAATAATAAACAGCACTTCTGATTTTACAGTACCGGGGCGACATGGCTCAGGCAGTAAGTCGTCTGGCAGTCAGAGGGTTGCCGGTTCGATCCCCCGCCCAGGGCTGTGTCGAAGTGTCCCTGAGCCCCACCTAACCCCCAAATGCTCCTGACGAGCTGGTCGGCGCCTTGCATGGCAGCCAATCGCCGTTGGTGTGTGAGTGTGTGTATGAATGGGTGAATGAGAAGCATCAATTGTACAGCGCTTTGGATAAAGACGCTATATAAATGCCAACCATTTACCATTTACAGTACCTGTCCTGGTTTCTCAGTTTAATTCCTGCCACTTTTTTAAAAGATTTTATTGAATGATCGCATTCTAGATCACATGAACCGCATAAATATATATTTTTGTCAAAACACGAGTGTTCCCATACTTTGTACGTACCTGCACACCAATCCATGCTGTCTTTAAGCAATCAAATTAGATGTCTTTTTACCCTTATGAAAAAAATCTTATTATCAAAAACCACATGTTCACATATGAACACCCAACATATGAAGGGTACATGTGAACTATAACAATAATCCCATGTATACGATCAGAGCAGAAAAAGGTAACCTATGTTTCGTTTTCACATGTGAAAATTGTACTTCACATTGTAAAAAGTTAGTGACCAATGAATGGTAAATGGCCGGCATTTATATAGCACTGTTCAATTGATGCTTCTCCATTCACCCATTCATACACACACCGACACACCGACCAGCAAGGCCCCGACCAGCTCGTCAGGAACATTTGGAGGTTAGGTGTCTTGCTCAGGGACACTTCGAAACAGCCCAGGCGGGGGATTGAACCAGCAACCCTCCGACTGCCAGACGACTGCTCTTACTGCCTGAGCCATGTCGCCCCCAATGAAAATGTGAAGCTCTAAATGAGGATTGTTTTTTGTATATGCATATTTTAATTCACAATGTAAACCACTAAAACCGTTACATCTTTTCACATTGAACATTTGCCCACAGATCTGTACATAACAGATACAGAGGCGATAAATACAGCTCCTCTAGTCAGTATTGCCTTAGTCTTCTAATGAAAAATAATTATAGCAAGGCTATTGGGGAAATGAGCAAGAAGGCAATAACAACAAAGTATGTATACCGATTAATGCTTGGGTATTCAGTTAACCATTAATGGCTGTCTAACCAGTAATTCCTGACAGTTTAACAAACAATACCCTTTTAAGCATAGAAAAGAAAGATATTTCTCATATCAGTGTTCCCAAGCTAAGATCGGACGGAAACCCAATAGCAATTTGCAATGGTTCCCTTGGGGGAGGCAGCCTTTTGCATAATTTTCTTATATAGACCGATTTGTTTTCTCTGTAGATAAAATATGGACTGAAAAAGCAAGCATTATAAGATACAGCGTATTATGTTTCCAAATGGAATTCCCATAAAAAACTGGTATGTTAGGTCTGCGTCCTTGTTCTTTCCCTCTATGTAGGGCTATATACATTCAGTGAGCAATGTATTAGGTAGACCAGTACACCAGCTTGTTAATGCAAATATTTAATCACCCAATCATGTGGCAGCAACTAAATGCATAAAAGCATGCAGACGTGCCCAAGAGGTTCAGTTATTGTTCAGACCAATTGTCAGAATTGGGAATAAATGTGATCTAACATTGACTGTGGAATGATTGTTGGTGCCAGACAGGGTAGTTTGAGTATCTCTGAAACTCCTGATCTCCTGTGATTTTCACGCACAACAGTCTCTAGAGTTTGCAGAGAATGGTGCAAATAACATAAAACATCCAGTGAGCTGCAATTCTGCAGGCAACAATGTATTGTTAATGAGAGAGGTCAGAGGAGAAGGGCCTGACTGGTCAAAGCTGACAGGAAAGTGACAGTAACGCAAATAACCATGCAATACAACAGTAGTATGCAGAAGAGCATCTCTGAATACACAACTCATTATATCTCAAAGTGGATAGGCTACAGCAGCAGAATAAATTGTGACCAATAAGTCAATATAAAATAAGGCTAATAAATACCTAATAAAGTGCTCAGTGAGTGTAGGCCTAGTTTCTTTTCTGACTTAACTTGTCCCTGGCCAATGCACTAGGTCTATTGTGAAATCAATCTTATTTCTTGACGACCATTGGCTTAGCTTACAGTAAAATAGTGAGCCTGACAAAAAAAAATTACAGCCTCAATCCAAATTACCTCTGAGGAAATGGTATTCCTTTTTGTAATGAACTCCAGGTAAACACAGACATTAGTCTGTCTACCGAGGTTTCATAAAAAAGACCATGTTCTGTTAATAGCTTGTTAATGCAGTTATTTGTTATTGAGGCCTGTAGTGTATAAAGTGATCCACATTAATTAACACCTCAGTCCAAAAGTTTTGGCTCTTATAAACAAGAGATCTAGCAAATTAGAAATCAGAAAGACTGTACACATTCATGTTTGCAGTTTGTAAAGCTAGACAGATGGCTGGTGACTGATCTGGCTCTAGCTGAAGAGTAGGCTTTTTGTTAATTATCCAAGCATGTCAGAAAGTCCTATATATAGTGACAGACATTATTTATACATTTGAGTGATTCAACTGACAAGGAGTCATACATTGTAGACATGTTTTCATTACTGACTAATTTTGTCCATTCACTTTTTAATGCTTATTTGATTTTATGGATTTTATGATGTAAAAATAGGAGGCACGCATACCATAACTGGACAGACACAGAATTATGATTCATGCAATCCAGGAAAGTCACAGCAATAAGTATTGTTCAAAGATGCTCACCATAACGGGTGAGTTGACTGAATTAATGCATTTATTTCCAACCCTACCACAAAAAAAAAAACTTTGCATGTTCATGGGCATTCACAAAATGTCATGAATTGCAATAGTGTGTTTGTGTGTGTGTGTGTATATATAGTCATTGTGAGAACACAAAATGACGTATGAATGTCCTGAGATTGTGACAAAGCATACCCAATTCATTGGAAATGTGTACGACATTATAAAGTACTATTACTGTAATGCACAATCTCTGTTGCTGCTCCAGAGTTCTTGTTTCATTGACAGAATTATATATAACAGAATTGTGCAGTTCCAGTCCTGAAGGCATGCAAGTGATTTGGTGTTGCCTCGGCTGTTGATGGTTTCATTTAAATGATTTGGAGAGGACGTCGACTAACATTTACAGATGGAAATCAGCCGCTGATTGAGAGATAACTCTAAAAGCTGCCAGACTGTGACCCTGAAGGATTGGAATTGCTTGTGCCTGATCTTAAAACACGCCCCGAAGGGAAAGATTTTGCATTATATGTGCAGGTTGTTGCTGTAAGTTATGGAAGGCTACAATTTTAAAGAAACCTACAATGAATTTCAATGAACAACAAGTAAGCAAAAACATATTACGCATTACTTCAAACAGTTCCATGGTATTTGACATGTACATTTGAGTTGTATTCAATCATAGTCCAGTCATCAAAAACATCTCAGAGACACCATTCACTGTGATTCAGAATGAGAGATTATTTTTCCAACCCAGGTATAGATAGAGAGAACACTGATGCACAAACATATTTATCTCAACAAATGTGCAATGTAATGTCCCAGAGCATGTGAACCAAACCATCAAAAGATCCTATCCCCTAACTTATTCTCTGAGGACATGTCTTCTTAGAATGTGACATGCCTCATAATGGATATTTGCTGTTGCGATGTATTTTCAGATTGTAAGGATGAGATGTGCCAGGTCTATAGAGATATGGCATCTGGTATTTTAAGAGACAGAATATTAGTGCTTCTGAGAAAATATTACAAATCCCTCAGCCAATGCTCACAGACATAGCTGCGAGTATATCTGTAAAAAGATGAGTCTTGCAAATAAGTAAATAGACCAATGCACAAACAAAACAACACAGGTAATACTACCAAACATGCAATTATGCATGTGTATTAACACCAATACATTTCCATGTAATAACACTTGAATTGAAGTCAATTGAAGTGTAAATTATATTGGAATCTTTTTTTCTTTTTTTTGGTATGGCATAACTAATTGCTGAATAGTACCATTTGCATTTCATATGCAGCCAAATTCTATCTAAAGTAGGTAGCACAACCACTGCACCCCAAATTCAAGATTGCAACAAGTACAGTGGAATGATTGCTCTCTGCTCAATGGCTTCCTCAACTGTCATAAGCACAACTCTGGTCCTCATGTTGACAAATGCCAATAACAGACTAAAAAGGCAATCAACAGCCTAGAACCAAGACTAGATACTGATTTTTTCTTCTTATACCTGTACTTCTTATAACTGACTAATCATGAACAGCTGAAAAGTAATCCAATTACTTTTGGTCCCCGAAAGCTAAATATATAGGACTGTGTATAAAAAGGGATGTAATTCCTACACAGATAACCCAATATGGATGTAAATACCCTGAAATGAAGGTTGACAGTCTGCACTCTCAAAGTACATAGCCAAAAGAGCAGAACTACAAACTGCACTGTGTGTGTAGATGCATCCCATCCCATTCATTTGCATCTATTAAGTCAAAATTGAGGAGAACCTGGCATTATCGGTTCCAAATTTAAGGACCAGATAAAGGCTGTGTTAGTTATTATGTCAACGTATGCTCTGAAACTTACCTGCCATCTAAGTTAACTGAAGCTAAATCCCACCTACCATGTAGTGCTCAACGAGAATAGAACATATAAATTGGGCAGATCACTTTGCCATTGTGCTTGATCTATTCATGGGCTGTCCTTTCTTGGAAAAGCCTGTGGATGGATTCTTTCATCATTCACCAGGCTCTACATTGCGATGGAATAATTACACTGCAATTACATATTCTAGCTCATTCAGAAGAGTATCTGTTTACAGTTTACAATAAGTTACATAAGTTGGCATTCATTAATGACAACTCAATGCAGTCATTAACTAACTACTGAGTAGCTAATCTGTACAGCTTGGTCTATGCGTTGTTGCATGATTAAGTCATGTTGTTACATGATTAATTAATGTAAAAAATTATAGTTAATGACAATTCACAATTTCACTTGGAATAAAAAAAAAACTGTTTTGTATTTGTCAATGGTTAACTAAATATAAGTTTATACTAAGGTTTGCTAATGTATAAATATTCATGCAACTAATACAAATACATGAACTAATGAAATGTTAATTTCATGCTTAATTAATGTATTTATATATCAATTAATTAAAAAACTACAGGAGTTAATGGCAATTCATGTACGTTATTATAAAGTGTGACTGAGTATCTTCATGAACATTATCATTTTTCAAGGCAATATATCATTTATCTCACTTATCTTCTAAAGCCTCATATCTCCAATGTCACTCATCATGGAGTTGCGGTCACACCAAGGCAAACCCTCTGCAATGGTCTGCATTTTTTTAAGATGCAGAGCATCAGCAAGCCACTGTGTGCAGCACAAACGCAGTGCACAAATGAAAGCACTGTAAAACCAAAGAACGTGTGACACATTTAATATCTAAATGGCAAGTGTGTGCAACTGTCTGATGTACAGAGGCATTTTATATCTATACATTAGTATTCATAAAATTATGGTTTAGCCGTTTCTCTGCCTTTTAAACATGCTTAGATTATTAAGCTCGACAGGTTTATAAGTAAGTGTTCAAGACCAAAACATTTGGTTTTACACTGTGGCAGAATATTATTAGCCAACATTTCGCACCTTCGCACATTTAGCCAATCATCTGACCTTCATTTCAATTTATCATGCAATTCATTACTCTTCTTTCCAGCTACATCATAACTCATGTGAAAGCCAAATGGCTAGGGTCTGCGTACAACTTTAGGTTTTTCCGGGAGTCCGCCATGTTTCACAGACATGAACAAGGTATACCACATATATTCATAGATTCAAATCCTACTTTTAGTTATGTAACTGATTTTTTTATGTTTTCATTATGTTACTCTGCCTTGCTTTCTATGCCTGAAATTATACCAGATGAGCTGGGACCGGAAATTTCCAAATGCCTTCACAAATATTCCGGTCCCCTTGGGTAGCCATTTTGGGCAGCAGACAGAAGTTGCAAAAATAAGTTTCTTTGTGGTGTGTTCTCTCCCCTGCTAGAACTGACTAGATAGAACCCCACATACAGACTCAGGCAGGCACCATAGTTTGGAGTTGGCCATACTGTTTGCCGGAACACACAAATAAAATGTTCAGGAAGAATTGGCTAAAATGATGGATGTGGGAGTAAAAGAAGAGTAGCACAGTGAATGGTGCTGCCCCTTTGTGCTTGTTCCCCTGCCTGGCGAGTCTGATAAAAAAGTAACCAAAAGGTAAACACAACATTTGACAATTATCCAATGCCTTGGGTTTGACAAGCTGCTGATTCGGTTGGGCAATGCTCTTTTTTTTTCAACAGTGTATTTTACCCCGGGCTACTGGCAGATTCCCTTGCCTTTAGCATCCAAGGAAAAGGCATCTTTCTCAACTTCATTCAGAATACACCAATTTCTCAGACTACCATTCGGTCTCCATGGGGCACCAGCATTTTCTTAGGGGGGCAAAGTAAAAAGGGTTAACTTGACAAAAAATCCACATCAGCTCTCTTTCCTTTCTCCAGGCTGAGGTGTTGCTTTTTTATTTCATATATGTATGCATGCCGCTATTCATTGTATGCTGTAATTATTATCTCATGTTCAATCAGTGCGAAAAACTGCAGTGTGATGATTCCTGGACTCCATGTTGAATTTCTTTTTTAGTCCATGTCTGATTGGAGATGCCCTTTTTAGGTTCACCATGACCAGGTTTGGGCTTAAATGATCTGAGCTTGACTGATCTTGATCATCTAATCGGAATCCACTGTTGTGGAAACTGGATCTGCCACATGGCTCACTCTTGACAGTCTTTTTAAGGATTTCTTGAGGCTGTCTTCTGGAATGGACCCCTGTTTTGAATGAGAAAGTTATAAAACAAAACGTCAACGTATGACCAAAATTTTGTGACTCAGAAGAGACAGATTGTTGAATCTTTGAGCTCAAAATAGGCTTAATTGATGCATTTTCTCGACAATCACAGATGCAGTCTTTGGAGGAGTTGAGGGTGATGAACATAAGTAGGTAGGTATAATCATTCTTTGGTGAATAAAAATAAATTCCCTGTAATCGCTAACATGAAGGTATCATCTATTAACTGTCCTTGTCACTTCACTTGTCATAAATGAAAGCCACAAAGGTTATCTGGAATGAGTTATGAATATGGACAGAGCTCAGAGAAAGCCTTTCTAAAAAGGCCTTTGGTATCAGTAATTAGGGGAGAAAAATGGTTTGCTTTATATAAATCAGCTACAATGTATGGAATTATATCATTTAAGTAGTCGACATTTAAAACACTCAGCTTCTCACTTAGCTGTACTTCTCGGTATTCCATGTGTACGGTTCACCGAAGTTGTGAGAACAGTTCCTGTTCTTGGCAGACTGTGAGCTTGTGAAACAAATAAGATGAACGATAGTTATCTTCCACACTGAAAGCAGACGAAGGTAATCTTTTAGAGGATTCCTTTTTTCCAGGTGTTGGGTGTGGCATACAAGAACCACAAAAGGGAGGTAGCACACGGACCTGTCCTACTGCAGATCCAGTGCGATATCATTGGTCTCAACAGCAGAGCCGTGCTGACTTATGCCAATTATCCATGGGCAGCTGCTGCAGTAAATCGAGGGCCTCCTGAAAGTATTTCTGAGAGGTTCAAGGATAAGGGAGAAATGTCCATCAAGGCGAAATTGATAACTACACAGCCAGGCTGGAATCCAGGGTTGTAGAGGGGCTTCTATTGACATTCTGAAGAGAAATGCTAACATGAGCAATGCACAGCGAGGGGGAGACAGCAATAAAAAATGCTATATGACAGGATTCATGTGAGCCATGGCAGCTGAGAAAGTGTGTGTGTGTGCGTGCGTGTGTGTGTAATCACGGATAGAAAGGAAAGAAGCAATCACTTTAGGGGGGAGAAATCAATATTCTTTTTATTTTTCTCTGTCTTGACTCCCAGGCCTCTTCCGCTCCCTTATGTTTTATTTATGTATATCTTTTCATCTTAGGACATCCAAAATTAACTGCTTCAAGCCTTTCATTCAGTCCGGAGCCTAAGCACAATATGTTGCCATGGATGAAAATGTCCAGTCATCTCAACAAGATGTGCAAGCATTCGGGATTCAAACTTTGGTTCACACTATTTATGAAAAACCAACAAACAACAACATTATATACCGTAGGTGTTGCCTGAGGGAATCTCTGGAGTCATTTTACATTAAACATATGTTCATATATTTGCCATATAGTTATAATATAGACATTATGCATAATCTACAGTATAATCTAAATGAACATATCGATTTCTTTTTAAATCGATATGTTCATTTAAATGCCACAACAAGCTTATGCCATATGTTAATGTATTATTGATGTCAGACTATGAAATGCATAGCACAAATGAATATACATATACATTTTATCAATGCTGCAAAATAACATAAACTGTAATATACATCAAGCCCATGAAATTGCAGTGAAACAGGCTAGATGAACATGTCTGCGCAATTGAAGGGACAGAGCATTGATTAAATAGGAAATAAATATTTCATTAAACACACATTGGATTGAGGTGTCAGGTGCACATACACCTGGCCTACCATACTGAATATTTCAGCTGGCCTAAAAAACATTTATTAACATCTGACCTAATAATATTTTGATACATCAGCAGTACAGCTACAGTCACATACTGTATATGTTAATAAACCTTTTTTACACAGCATCCTGCATACTTATTGACAGCTATTATTAGGATGAATAAAGAAGGCTGTAAAAAGAAACACATGAAATTAACTGTACTATATACTGCTCAAGCAAGTTTCACCGCAAGGAATTTCGACTTGAACTGTGTGCTGTTTCTCAAAATTATGAGAAAATGCTGCCTTTTGGACACACGCAGCAGTGGGATTTGTGTTGACACAAAAATGACATCACACCTATAGTGAAATATATATGTAATTCCAAGCATACCTCAAAATCAACCGTGGTTGACGTGGTTAAGTGAATCCATAATTACTGTTTTGGAATGGCTATCTCAGACTTGAACCCAAGCACAAACAGAAGAATTATGAAAGATTTATATGGTGGAGTGGGCACACATTATGGGCCCTGCAGTCTTTTTAGTCCAGGCCCATTTGAGCAACCCCCCACGTTGCCTGGTTCACCAATGTCATAAAACAGAAAATTACTCATTAGTGATAGCTATGTAAAGCTGCACAAAGCAATTACAATAACAGTGTGAATAATGAGCAAATCTTTTTGAGGGAAACATTACTTATAAATTAAATATTTTCTCTGAGCAACTGTATTAGTGGCGGCACTGATGGTGCAGTGGGTAGCAGTGCCGCCTCACGGCAAGGAGGTCCTGGGTTTGAATCCCCGTCGGCCGGGGCCTCTCTGTGTGGAGTTTGCATGTTCTCCCCGTGTCTGTGTGGGTTTCCTCCGGGTACTCCAGTTTCTTCCCACAGTCCATAGACATGTATGTTAGGCTGATTGGAGAGTCTAAATTGCCCATAGGTATGAGTGTATGAGTGTATGAGTGTGTGAGTGAATGGTGTGTGTGCCCTGCGATGGACTGGCGACCTGTCCAGGGTGTATTCCTGCCTTTCGCCCAATGTATGCTGGGATAGGCTCCAGCGACCCTGTTCAGGATAAGTGGGTTAGGATAATGAATGAATGAATGAACTGTATTAGTATGAAAATATATATTTTTTAACATAACATGTTATGCCATGTAGGCATTACCACTACTAACAAACTATTACAGTGCCAAATATATAGCTAAAGAATGGAATAAAAATAAAAAGGAAACATTTTTTCTATCGAAACTAATCTAGAAAGAGAAAAATACTGCCCAGGCTGTGAAAACCTGACCTCAACTTTGAAATGAGCAGGGTAACTTGTGCAGTCATATTAGGGCCATTTGAATACACAATAAGCTATGTACTCATCAATTAAGAAGTTGCCTTTGACTTGCTGACATGAAAATAGGTTTTTACCCACTGCTACATTACATACTTATGTTGGCTGAGCTCCAGGTGAAACAAAACAAAACTTTTCACCTTTGGGTTGCTGTGCATTTCTCTTTTTTGTAGAAAATGCAGTGGCACTGCTTAATTCGATTTTTGCTTCTCTTTACAATATGACTAATGTGATGTATTAAATGGAGACAGGATATTCGGCTGTAGAACACAATATAGTGTTTATTGCCCCTTTAAGCAGGATGGCTGAATCAGAGAACACAAAATAGTAACTGCAGTACCCTATCATCTTATTGGCAAACAGATAGCCAATCATGGCACAATCATCATTTTGAATAATGCAGCAGTGCACTGACCACCCAGCACAATGTCACCCACCAAATAAGTGCCTTTTATTGCCAGTAGCAGATTTCTGTTTCTGCTTCTGTTCAAGCTCTTCTGCGTAGACCAGCTGTCTTGAACATTTATAATGTATAATGTATAATGAACCAGTCAAAATATAGACAACTTTCCACTCAAAAGCACCTACGGTATGCATTAAAATACCTTTCTTAATGCTTTCACATGGTTTGCAATTATCCGTAAAATAGCAGAAAAATGTATGGTAAGCCTCCATGAGCAGAACTTAGTGAACTCAGCATATGGTTTATAATCACTCTCACTCTGGTGTGCAATAGTTCATTTTTTCAAGTGCTTTTTACTTAAACATTGATATATACTATATTGATATCTAATAATGAAGGGCTAAATAAATTTACCAATACTACAAAAAAAATTATGAATTACCCTGATGCATATCTTATCATTGGAAGTGTATAGAATTGTAGATACATTTCTGGTATGAAGGTGTGTGTTCCATTTCAGGCGCGAGTGTTGTAGCTGAGGGTTGTCTTTCATCTTGACTTTGCAAAGCACACTTTTGATAGGAGAAGGGCACCTTCAAATACTGACTCCAGGCATATGAGAGAGATTTGAGAGATGTGCTCTTTGGAGGTGGCTTGGCTTTTAATATAGAGGAACGTGGATTTCCTTTCTTTACATGACTTTGGCCTTTGCAATAATAAAAAGCTAAGCTATGTGCTTTGGAGTACACACAGCCTAGCCCTGACAGGGACTGTTTAGGGAAAGACAAGGAAAGTGAGATACTCAAATGAACACAATGCAATACTATTTTTAAAATGTCAATACATTAGGTGTAATGGCAACATTTGTCAGTACATTTGACGTGTGTCTGTTGGTGCGTGTATGTGTGTGGGTGGGTGGGTGTGTTTGTGTGTGCGTGTTCAACAGTTCCCAGTTGCAGATTTGAGTGTGAAACCACTGCAGCTAAAGCATGGCCACCTGTGCACCTCTAGATTATTATTGAAATTAATTCCATTTTGCATATTCCGATATGGCTTCATTGGAAATTCAACCGACATGGTTTTCATTACAAAGCTACTAAAGTGCTTCACTAAACGTTAAAATGTGTCAGATACTCCTCTTCCTTTTGAACAGAACCAAATGCGATATTTAGATGAATCTAACTAAATACAGTAGGAACATTTATTTCCTTCAGAGAGAATGGCAGTTAAGTCACAATGGACGACTCCAGAGATAATCAAAGTACTCCTTTAAAATATGATTTTGGCTAGAGCACAGAATCCTGCAATTACTCCCCTGAACCCAAAGGAACTCAATAAAAGAGTTCTCATAATGTCTAATAATGTTGGAGTCAAACATTCTATCTAATATCTAGATTATCTCAAAGGATTGATGGTCTTTTGTCACAGAATGTATTATCAGTCTGTATAGGCCATAACCACTATACATTGTAAGAAAAGATATAAAACAAGCCTAAGAAATGAAGGCTTAGTTATTTAACTTTTCCCCCGGTGAAGTACTGTGTGTGTCATACTGCTACAAAAGTGGCAAGGAGAGGGTTTCAAACCAGTTCATTTTGCTGCCTTTATCTCTTCACAGCATGCCATTCACACAACTACGTTATTACATTACGTTTATGACCTACATCGCACTGTTTTTTTTTATATAAGACAATTAAAAAATCTCTAAATATCACAAACCAGGAAGTTTAGAAAGTGTATTTGGAGTGAAAACCTTCCAACAAAGACCAGAAGAATGGGTACGAAAGGAACGAAAGGGAACAGGAATAGAAATTATGATTCAATTATGATCTAATCAGTTATCAAACATTATCATTCACACGGCACGTTAACTACTGTCTAGCATTGTATGGATCTGAGCTTGAGTGATGTTAGGCCAGAGAATTAGGAAAGTGCATGTTCAGTAAATTGTAATAGAAACTGGGTGAGCTACAATAAATAAAAAAAACGTAGTCACCGGGGGAGGTCCGTGTAGTACTGGTAGCCTGTGCAGGGTGTGTACTACTGGGCAACATTGGCTCAGGCATTAAGAGCAGTCGTCTGGAAGTTGGAGGGTTGCCGGTTAGATCCTGGGTCTGTCGAAGTGTCCCTGAGCAAGACATCTAATCCCCAAATGCTCCTGATGAGCTGGTTGGTGCCTTGCATGGCAGCCAATCGCCGTTGGTGTGTGAGTGTGTGTATGATTGGGTGAATGAGAAGCATCAATTGTACAGCGCTTTGGATAAAGGCACTATATAGATGCCAACAATTGACCATTCACTACTGTTTGGCAGCATCATTGTTCAGTGCATGGGTGGGTTGGATGATTAGTGTATTGGCAGTGTATTGTTCTGGAGGTGGTTGGCAGGTAAGGCTGGTTATTCAGAAATCTACATGGGACTGGTGGCACTGAGCATACATTAACAGTGCCAGCGTGGTCATCACATCCTTGGTCACCATGGAGGTCTGTGTGGTACTGTTTTTGTTTTGTGCATGGGGCATGCTAGTGGTAAGCAAAGGGTGCCTGATGGAGGGGGTTTGGTCTGGGATGCCAGGCTTCACAGTTGAGCCCTCTGGAGGTGTCGTGGGCCTGACTCAATGAAAACTGTTGAAGGAAGGTGCCCACTTGAAAACCCCTGTGAAATTTTTATTTGTTTATTTGGTTGGTAGGAAGCATGCTAATTTAGGAACCTCTGAGCTGGGCCTCCTAATTATAAGCACAAGGAAATTAACATCATATCCTGTGTGATGTAAAATGTAAATTATGATCAGTTCAAACATTACTGTCTACTGTCTAGCATTGTATGGATCTGTGTATGAGTGATGTTAGACTAGTGAATTAGCAAAGTGCATGTTCAGTGCATTTTAATATAAACTGGGTGAGCTACAATAAAACATCTATATCATAAAATTATAAGAGATTTTCACCTCAATTTGCTGTCATAATCTAAAAACTACTGTTGTCATGTTTTTAGCTGGCTTGTAATGCATTGCGCATTTCTCTTTCTGCATTAGTGTTCTCATGAACCATATATTTCCTTAAAAGCAAATTCTTGATCGTACATGTTAATTAGTGGCCATCTGCGATAGCTATTATAAGCATGCTTGAATATTCATTTGATAATAAAAATATTTTAAAGGGTAAATTAAACTGATTTATGGGGATTTATGGGGAAATGCTATATTGTTATTATAGTTTGTTATAGTATTGTTGATGCCCCAAACCATCCCAGGACTCCAAAGTGTACAGCTAAAGACCTGTAGTTCAGCACAATTTTGAACCATGTCCGTTGGAAGATGTTTTCCAGATAGAAGTTGGGTTAAGTCATTTTCAAAGTCCTGTATTACCAGTAGTTTCCCTAGGGCTAACACAAAACAAGAACATATCTGACTCATTAAATTGTTGATATCTTGGCAAACTGCATTTGAAAGAAATTATTGTGCAACAGTCAGGACTGTAAATATAAGCTGTACTCATCTTAAGGCTTCCAATGCCACCTACACAAAGCAATTAACGAGCTTGCTCACCCAATTGCTTCGAGCAGTCATTTACGCTAAAACACATTTGAAAAATTACACATTCAATTCATTTTATCACTGTAAAGAATTAATTGGATCGCTCCTGTTTTTTTATGTTGTGTTAAACAGGGCTCAGAGAAAATTACTTTAGATACAGTATCATTGGCTCAGGACATTGGCTCAGGAGCAGTCATCTGGCAGTCAGAGGGTTGCCGGTTCAATCCCGCCCTGGGTTTGTTGTCCCTGAGCAAGACCCTTAACCTCTCAGTTGCTCCTGAAGAGGTGGTCGGTGCCTTGCATGGCAGCCAGTCGCCGTTGGTGTGTGAGTTTGTGTATGAATGGGCGAATGAGAAGCATCAATTGTACAGTACTTTGGATAAAAGTGCTATATGAATGCAGACCATTTACCATCTTCTTAGAATGGAACTGCCTCATAATATGTTAATTTTCTTTCATTCTTCCAAAAAAAAAAATCATTGCCAGATACATTGTTATTGTTGTTGTACTGTAAATAAATGTTTTTTTTTAACATACTGTTGGTTCACTAGAAGGTTTTTCCAACTTTATTTAAACATACTTTGGTGAAAGTTACCTTTTTTTGGTAGAGTTACTGTACACATTTGGCCTGGCTTGTTAACCATTTTGATGGTGGCCGTGGCCAGCAGAGTGTGATTTCTATTTAGAATCCAAACTCCAGAAGGTCGCAGCAATGCTTTGCAAATTGAATCCCTGTCCTGCATATTTCAAGGAATAGAGGAATACATGCAATTTTATGCTTCTTATAAGTAGAACTTGAGCAATTAACGCTTGCAGAAATATAGCATTTATGTTACCGTACCTGGTGAGTTTTGTGAAGCAGCACATGGATAACCAACACAATTTAAAATGCTTGCATTTTAAAACTTTTATACATGTTTGATACATTTTTGGAGTATGATACGGTCAAATTTCAAAGGTAGAGCAGTATTTTCTTTTATTTTGTTTCAGATTTTTTCCCCGTTTTCTCCCAATTTGGTAGCCATATCTATTCCAATTACCCATTACCAATTACGCCGATCCTACTAACCCTGCTGAGTCCCTCCCCCCCGCCCTCAGAACGGAGGGCCAATTATTCCACTCCCACGTGAGCTGAAGAAACTCAGCTTTGGCTGGACTGGGAAGTGAACCCCGGGGTGCCACTGCATCGGACTGATGCCCGCATCAAGGTTCGACACCTTATCCGTGCTCCACCATGGCTATTAGAGCTGTGTTTTCACCCAAGAAATGCGAAAACTCATTGCAAAAGTTTAGCCCGTCTGTTAGTAAGTTTCTGAAAGCATGTGTTTGCTATAATTAGAATGCAAATGTGAATTGCACAAACAAAATGCCATATTCAGATTTGCATTTATATTTCCTTTTGTGAGCGCATACGCTTTGAAAATAGGAAATTGAAAACGTGGAATTCCATTGGCTTTTTGCATTTAAATGCAATCCTAATGGTATAAACCAAAACATTGCATTTTAATTTTCTAATTGTGACATGTCATGCCTGACAGTTGAAATTAGCCATCATCATTTGCCCTCAGTTTGATTTCCCATTTTTGCTTTCAACCTGTTTGGCAAGCCAGTCATTTCACAGTGGGAGGAACCTTTGAGCCAAAATGTAGGAGTGGGGCCTGTTGTACCTTGTTACAAGAAAATGAAATGCTTCATACAAGAATATTGCCTTTTTTAAATCTTAATTTGTTTTCCCTTTTCCTTATTGCAGTGCTATGTGTGTCTGCCAATACGAGCCAGTAGAATTAGCATTTAGCACTGTTCTGTGTACTTTTTAATACAGTCTGGAGCAACAATTTAATGTTGTACATTGGGAGTCATACTGAACAGGTGTTGGAATGTGTTTCTAAAAATTTTCATTTGGGACATCTCTGCAGTTTGAAGTAATTTAAAGTGATTCATATCAGCAGTCAAGTTCCAACATACACAAAACACATAACACACACAGGCTTATTTGCTGTAAATGGTCACATAGTGATTTTACCCCAAAACTTTCCGCACAAAAAGAAGCATGGTTTCGCTGTGTGCTGTCAAAGTTTCAGGAGAGGTCACTTGCAAATGTATTTCAAAAATACAGCACTACCATTACTGAATGTTTAAGCTTTTACATTTTCAGCATTCAGATGCATAAGAAAGGGAAATTGTGTGTGCTCAGAGCCTTGCCAGAGTCCCCACTGTTACTGCCAAGAGTATGTACTTTCTTATTCTTTGAAAGGGTAAAGTGTAAGTTCCAACATTTGCCTGTAGCCACCACCCAGCTATCTTGTCAACGTAGGAGCGTCTAGCTTGATGTCTAATTTGTTGCCAGGCAACATTGTACATATGCTTTCAGTGCATTCAGTCACAGACAAACACAGAGAAATTGCATGACCTTCACAAAAATAGCTTACAATAATAATTAAGTTGGCAGCTTGTACGCTAAAAGATGAAACCCTAAAACAGATGCGTGTCCATCACAAGAGACAAATCTTTATGCAGCAGCAGAGTTGGTGAGTAGGTCTACATGTATCACTTTGCAATGTGCCATATTTAAAAAATTTAAACGAATATTAATGTTAAATATTGTTACCCAGAAACCCCATACATGTCAGTGTAGGACCTACACTAACCCTGGTCGTAATAATCACTGTTTCGAGGGAGACTAGACCAAGACACACCCTAAAACCTAATTCTACCCCTAGAACTGAAAAACAATATAAAAATCCCCAGCTCAATAAAATAAATGCAATATAAGAAAAGCGTTTGGGGTAATTTCTTTTGTAAAGTATTTCACTGATCCAAATATATAACCCTGTGGTGTTATATCCCACTAGTAAAATAATTGGATTATCCAAGACTAACCCTTGTCCTAAACTTTTCCCATGCTCCTAAAACACAGTTCAAAGCTTGACTCAACCTGTAGCACTTATTGTTTTCCTGACCATAGCTGTAATCCTAGTCTCACTTTAATTTGAACCTTTGAACCTTATTCAATTGAAATAAATGAAAAAATTCAAACCTATTCAAATTTTAAAAGACATGTATGGCTATAGTGTTACATCACACTTATTAAATATTTTAATCATCCATAATCAAAGACAGACAAATTAAATATTTTCATCATCCCTAAAGAAAGACTAGCCCTTGTTCTAAACATGAATACAGATTTTTCAATTAAAATAGATTAAAATCATCCAAAATATCTCAAATTTAATAAAAGAAACACAAAACTAATCAAATCCTAGAATCTAGCAGCAATGTTGTCTAGCTTTATTGGACAATCTGAATCTTGCTTTACGGTAAAATCTGGACCTTGAACCTTATATGCCTTAAATGTGTTAATAAAAAGCACCATGTAATGTAACTTTCCACTTGGACAATAATCTTTTTCACTTCTCCAGCAAATTTTTTGGCAACCTTTGGAAAATGTGCTTGCTCAAATGCCACTTGGAATGAGGGCGTTCAATTTTAAATTAACTGAATTTGGCATAAATCCTTTGAGGGCTTAATTGTTCCTATAACTTGCATTATCTGAGATAAATGCAGTTCCATTGTTGAAATCAACCTCAAATTTCAGTAGGTATTGTTTGACGGTATATGTGTGTACCATACAGCGTGAAGGTATGCAGGAACGAATGAGTGGGCAAGAGTAACTTTTAAATGGATGCAATTGAGTTCCTCGCAGAACAAATACAATGTGCAGAATATAATTGCCTGTGCCATCTGTTGACTCAAATATGACCATCTTTTCTTTATGCGAGTCAGCAGCCTGTGGCACCAACTTCTGCTGAAGTTCTTTCAGAGAGCATCCTCACCACGTCTTCCATGCTTATTTAAAAATGCATGTAATTGTCAACTTTTTAACTTAATTTGTTTATTACAGACCATGGTTGTTGTCTATTTTTTGTTTCTGAGCCTCTATGGATTTGTAACAACTGTGAAAATTAAGTATATTGGTGTGCTGTGTACCAGGAGGATACTTGCATTTAGTTCCTCAGAGACTTTTTTGTTTGACATTTTATCCACATCAATCCTTCCTCTCACTGCATCAACAAATTTTGTTCATGAGGGTCAGATTAATGCGGCACTTCAATGTCTAGATCAGGGATCAGCAACCCACAGTCCTTAAGGGCCGAGAACTGCTAGTTTTCCACCCTCCCTTCATCTGGGAGTCAGGTGTGAAGTCTGGCTGATCAGTAGCAGCAGGTACCTGGGAGAAAAGAAAACCAGGACTGGATTTGGATTTGAGGTCCGAGAAGGGAATTTAGATCAGTGTTTCTCACACCAGTCCTCGGGACCAACTTGCCAGGTTTTTGGAACTCACACACCTGACATAATGCCTGCACCAATCAAAGCACCATAAATCAGCTATGTGAGTTCCGAGTTACAACAAAAAACGTCAGTCAAGCGGGTCCTGAGGACTGGAGTTGAGAAACACTGATTTAGATCATTTTAGTCATTACATTACATAAAATTTTATTTAGCATAGCCTTTTATCCAATTTATCGAGGGTCATGTGCCCTTTTGGATACTGTATACAAGAAAACCTAACCATCAGATGAGAACACATTTATGCATGGCTTCGGAATCTTTTATACTCCTTATAAAACTCTCATGTATAAATAACCTTGAACAAGGAATGTCATGTGATACTTTTGAGTGGATTCAATGCCTACATTATACATGTTATGGAATATGTTATAAGTATTGCGTATGATTGTCATACTGTTATGCATGCTTGATGTCATCTGTATGTCAGGCGTATGTATACTTTATGTTTTACTTTAATATCCATGCCCCACAAGGACAAGCATTCCAACACTCTAACTCAGAAAGCTTTAAGTAGTAAAAGGATGACTTTTCAATATCTAAATAAGTGTTCCTCACTCTTGATCCTGGAGAGCCATGGGGTGTACTGGCTTTCATTGTTACTCAGCACTTAATAGAAGAATGAAAGCAGTTGAATACACAGTTAACTGGCATCACCTTCTCGAATCTGGATCGGTTGCTTATTTTTAAGGTGAAAACAAAAACCGGCTCTCCAGGACCAGGAGTGAAGACCACTGGTCAACATTAATCAAATTCATTATTGGCCTCCAACGTAGTTCCAAGCAAGACATCCTTTGTCTTGATGTTCTTGGTGGCCCTGCCCACTAACCTGCTTGCTGACATCACTCACGCCGCTTTTAGACAAACGCAGTTCTGGTTCTGGCTCTGGTTCCATTCTGGAGTCTCAGAAACTTGGTGCTTTGTGGCGAACCAGCCCGCGTCCATACGAGTTTAAGCAGAACCAAAGTTCCACCGCCCTCCGTCATCAACAGAGGGTGTTGCTCAATGCACAAGGCAGGCGGAATATGACACACCCACTGATGACTTCACAGTTGCTATTCACTATTTTTTGGTTCCAGCTCAGAACCAACTTTTCAGGTTCCGAACCAATTAATTTTCGGTCTGAACGCGCCGGCCAGTTCAAAATTAGGTTCGGGAACCAGAACCGGCATGGAGCCTTGCTGGTGTGAAAGGCCTCACAGAGTGGCTTGGCTCGGACAGTTTGTTTGTGAGGAAGCACGGGATCGCTCACCTCCCGAGTGCGCGGCTGTAATCATTTAGCTCCTCATTAGGGAGACTGCAGTGGCAGAGTGCAGGCTGGCAGTTCGCTGGCTGCCGATCATGACGAAGAATTCCTGAGCATCTGCTTTGGGAATTTAACAGGGCTCAGTGTATTAGAGGAACAGAAGGAAACACATCGAAGGCAGAGGTTAAATAACTGTTCTATAATAGGACAAACAACAGTGGACTCCACTTGGAACAGATGCAGCCACTATACTAGCGTGATTTGCATGCTTTAATTGTAGATTAAAGACAATGTAATCAGAACTGCATGTTGCATTTACAGGCCATCAGAGATTAAAGATGTGGAGAGCAAGGTCAGACAGATCGGAAGCATCGGGAGCCTTGATCTGATGCCGAACCATCAAGCATTTCCTGATGGAGGGGCCACATATTATTTCACTAAATAATTCATTTTTACACCCAAATTATTTTCACATTGAATGAGAATAAAAATAAGATTAATCATTAATTAGATTGATTTAAAAATATATTTGAGTAATCAACAAAAATGCAATGGTTATTGCTTTGCATATAATTCTAATTAATGCGGAAAGTGGTCCACATTCTGTCATTATTGGCACTTATAATGTTGATTTAATGTTGTAATATAAAGGGCCACTTCAAGTATTTCTTGTGATAATTGAAAATTAATGTTGATGTTAATTCTTTAAAAATCTATATAAAGAGCGGATCTACATTGATTCTGAGTCATCAGGGAGATTACTTCATCACTGCACCAGCAAATGTCTGTCAGGTTAATGTATCAGTCTAACAAGATTATCCCATGAGAGCTTGCACGAGCACGTAACAAGTATAACATGCAATATGTACTCCACATTCAACTGGGTTTACACACAAGTAATTACAAATGATTTTTGTAATTTTGCCTGCAATTTCTGACTGCAGCACTTCATCAATTAAGACTACTTGAAGAAACATCATATTTTCTGTAATCAGTACCTAACTCAATTGATAATCACATGGGGACTTTGTATGATTTGAATATCTGAAAGCAGTACTCACTTGGTGAAGTGTGTTCAGTAAAGGTTTATGTTTTTATTAGCAAAATCTATGAATTAATAAGTAAAATTAAAATATATTGTGCTACAAAAGCAGTTCAGAAAACCTCCTCTAAGGTTTAGTGGACTTTCATGTAACTTTGTGCCTAGTGAGGATATTTGGATTAATCTTATTGAGGAACAATAAGAGTGTGTTACTGACCACCAGTCACAGACAGTAGTGTGAATGCAGTGCTCTTTGACAATATAAAAAAGCTTATCAGGGAGGTGAGACTATTATACTGGCAGAAATATTAACTGGAATTTGGTGACCGGGCAGAGAAAAGGGTGAGGAGAAATTCTTAGATGCAATGAATGACCTTTTTTAACATAGTATGTCAGTCAGCCTATAAGAGGGGAATCAATTCTAAATCAGGTCATGATTCTGACAGAATTTGCAGTATAGAGGTAATAGAATCACTTAGGACCACTTGTGATAAGTTTAACAAATTCAGGATGGTTAAAATTACAAGAGCCATTTCAGAACTGGTTCAGAACTGGTTACGGGATACAACACAATCTGAGCAGGGTATTGTGGGAAGTAGAGTCCCACAGGGTTCAGAGCTGGGGCCACTGCTCTTCCTCATAGGTAGCCAGCACCGATTAATTAACTATAAAGGGCTATTGTTGGCTAGTTTGTATGTAGCCAGTTAAAGTAGGTCAGTCCAAACAAGGAATTGTTGTTGCTTAGCAACCAAATCAATTCAGTGGACAGACATCATACAGTATATAAAAAATATTACTTTTAAATATTTTTTAAATGTTGTCTTTCTTTGGTGAATTATACCTCTACTCCACTTCTTGTCATGCCAAACAACACCCCCGATATTCATGTGTAAGCACATGTACAGTAACCATCTCCTCCTGATGGTTTCAATCACACAGACCATTGTTTATGTATGCAAGAGCTGGGTTAATACTCTTATTTATTTTCTTTTTTTTTCATATATTTCTCAAATTTATGTCTTTGGGTGTCCATCCAGCCCTTAATTGGCCAGCTTGCTCAGTGTTCTCAGATGCAATTATCACTGTAACATGTAAGTGATGGTGAGAAAAATCCTGACCTTTACCAAAAGTCATTCTGGGTCTTTTCGTTGAGCAATACATGGTTTACCTCTCCAAGCAAATTATTTCCGGGTTGGAATAACCTTTCAAACGTGGTGACAAGCAGGGTACTCAAATTAGAAAGAGAGGCTAATGGAATGTAAAATGTCCACGGTTGATGGAGAGAGGGAATTCTAATGGAATGTAAAATGTCCACGGTTGATGGAGAGAGGGAATTCTAATGGAATGTAAAATGTCCACGGTTGATGGAGAGAGGGAATTCTAATGGAATGTAAAATGTCCACGGTTGATGGAGAGAGGGAATTCTAATGGAATGTAAAATGTCCACGGTTGATGGAGAGAGGGAATTCTAATGTATGTGGATGTCAGACAAGCCTCGGCGGCAATAATAGGCATGTCCATCTCATGACACATCTCGGCTCTCTAATATTTATATTAGAAATATTGTCTTTGTTCTTAAGTTTCTTATGCAACCAATAAAGGTCACCCTTAAAATGTTCTCTGAGAAGTACACACAGCAGACTCGTTTCTAGATATTACTGTAGTAAATAGTCCACATTTATCATTCAGTCAAATGGACAAATGGTTTGCTGGGACATTTGTTTGTATCCTTTGAAAGGTATGTAAGGTACGTGAAAAGAATCTCACTTCAGCCAAAATGTTGGGCAAAACCCAAGATACAAAATCGGGCAGCCCTTGCCAATTATTGCAGTGTTTTAATTACAGGCTTTATAACTCCATAGGTGAGCATTGCAGACTTTAAAAATGGCTTAATTAAGCAATACTCATAATTTATTTTCATAAAATAAATTAAGTGCTATAAATACAAAACAATATGAAAATTTTAAAAAAAGCTATAGCAATTTGAAAAATATGAGAGAACGTAAATAATTTAAATGTTACAAGCAGAAATGCGTACAATTTTACCATGTTCATATACTAGATTCCATACTTCTTACCTCTTCTTCTATTGACGCACTCCCCAACTCCTGTCAGCATGGCTGACATACCGATGGCCATATAGATGAGTCAGCAGAAAAATCATCCAAAAGAAAACAACAACTAGAACTTGAGTACCGCACATTATGGCGTAATGTTACGCTCAAATGCACAACACTGTGTTAAAGCAGGCAATCAAGCTAACACTAAGTCTGCGGTTACTGTTCTAAGTTTAAAATGAGGCATGCCATACACCGTTAGAAAGCTTGTACTGTCCTCTACTGGAAAGATTTATCAATCAAACCATAAAATATTTTTTGGGTTTTTATGGTTAAAATGGTTTAAACAGCTTGTGGGGTATGACACATAGCCAACATAGCCAAGGCAATAAATTACCATTGAATCTTAAAAGGGACATCTCTATGTGCAAAACAAATAGTAAGATTGTTTAGTAGAATGATGTGGTGAAAATATAGAAGAATTCCTGTTGTTGCTATTTAACAGAAAAGCTTTTTTTTCTCACTTTTGACAATATGTTCATGCAAAAGGAAGTTTTAGGAAAAGTCCAAAGCAGACTTTTCTTTGCTGGCTCTCTTTCTTGGAAAGTTCCTGAGGTGCAGCATATACATTGCATTGCAATGAGATTGAGACTTTTTCTTCTCTTTGTTAATGAACTGACATACTAATACACATGTGTCCCGATAGGGAGCTATGAGCCACCTGTATAATTGCATAACAACCATTATCATACAGTGCCAGGGCTACAAATAAGTTTCCTCTCATTATATTCAGCACTTTCCCTTTGTAGATATTTTGGAACTCAATAGCAAGAAGCATACTGCATGTACAAAATGGTCAAATTATATGTATTGTAGGTAATATTAAAACTTTTTTCATTGTGCCATGTACCCAAAAATGTAACATAGATTCAAGCACACACAGATGCACACACATACACAAAGATGCATTAATTTTCTCTTTGTCTTGAGGTTATTAAACAGCATAAATCCATGGCCTAACCACTAGAGTTTGTGCAAACAGACTAGTATCCCAATGAGTCAGTACATCAATGGGAGTAGGAGTCTGTTTTAATATTCACAATGAGGATTCAATTTTGAATTGCAATTGTTTCATTTCAAATCCAATTTGAAATCCAATTCTCTCCCTGCAGTAGAGAGCCAAAATAACTAAAAACGTGTCACTGTCTAAATACATACGATCTACAGTGTGTGTTTATTGATTTTCTTAAAAAAATAGATTTTCCAGTCTACTTTCTGATATTCCAGCCTTTTCAAATAGCCATTCTGAGTAGTATTGCTCAAGGAAATGACTGGCATCAAATCGTTCTCATAATGGAAACAGCAGCCTATTCAGATGAGGAGGGAACGTTGCAGTGTAGCTCAGGAAAGGTTATGGATGATGATCTAACTTCAACCACCCCCAGTCCATTTATCAAACAGGCACACTTTTCTGTTTTTACCAGACCATGCATCCCCTGTATGTTGCTTATTGTGTTGGCTTTGTACTGAGTCATCTTCAGTTCCTGTTTCAGGGATGGCTTGCCTTCAGTCTTGTCTTCAGCAATTGAACCGCATATTCAATTTGATCCAGGATAAGTGATTGAGTCAAGAAGCAGAGTCAAGAAGATTCTACTTTTTGGCCCAGATAAAGTCCTTAATCGCTTTAGCAGTGTGTTTGGGTTCACTGTCAAGCTGCAAGGTGCTGCATCATCCAATGAGTTTTTGAGCCATTTTGTTATATCTGAGTAGAAAATACGATTTTGTACACTTGAAATTAATCCTGCTGCTGCTGCTCAGCAGTCATCTCACCAATGAAGATAGTGAGTCAGTTCTAGCCATACATGCCCAAGCAAAAATAGTACCTCCTCCATCTTTCACTGATGAGATGGGGCTGCTTTTCGATCATGAGCATTTCCTTTCTTTCTTTCTTTCTGTTTCTCTTTACTGAAACATCAATTAATTCATACATCCATCAGTTACCAATATGAGGCTGTTCCATATGCAACAAACATCAATCGCTAGGTTGGTCTTCTGGACCATGTTTGCAAAAAGAGAGCCACAGTTGGTCTGGAAAAAAGGATGGCAAAGGACAGAAGATTCAGGAATGCCTTTCATGCCCCCCTCCCCCCTCTCAATTCCTCTTCACAGACAGCAGAGAAACAGCGAAGGCTAGATGAACGCTGTGGTTACTCCTGTCCTCCCTGAACAGCATGTAAGAGGCATGCTGCGAAGGGGCGATTGTGTATGCTTGCCTCTGTTCCAATGGACGTGCGCCTCCCAGTGCAAGCTCAGGGTTTATGAGTGATGTAAACGTTCTGTCTGGGCACTTTCCTTTACTGCCGCAGAAATGCTTCACATAATAATAAATTCATTACCGGAATCGCCTTTCATGAGTCTTTTCTCCTCATTACAAGAATACACACAGGGGACAAAAAAAAATGCCCCTGAAAGATTGGCTCATTGATTTTTTAAAAAAGGACACTGATTAAGTATTCTAATTACAGTTTTAAGGGGAACTAGAAAGGGCAAAAAAAGGTTGCTTGGCTTGCATGGAAGTTGATGGCACGTGAATAATAATGGCACACAAGTTGTGGGGTGCCAGTCTGCTTGCCAGACAGATCATTTCTTTCAGTGCTATGAAATTCCCACATGCTTGGTCTGGAGCTGTCTGATGGATCAGCTCTGTTTTACCACAAAACAAAGTGTAGGAGGGGAGACAAATTAGAATAAACACAATCAAGCTATTTACTCAGCAGACAGATGTAACAGTGAGAAAAACTGCCATCCCAGAGTTTCAATCATCCTCAGCTATAGCAGTAACATTATCCATGACAGCAAATTTACTTTGCTCTTAATTTGAAATCTCTCGGAGGAAAACAATTATTTAATCATCAGCTGATGTGGACAGACATTGGACTGAACACTGATGTCTGGAATGACCTCATCATGGTTCTATGGAAGATATCATGCCAACTGCCATCCTCCCTCCTATGATGAGGCTTTGGCTCCGTTGGGTTCTTTACTTTTGTCCCTGTATTATTTCCATACATTTTTCACTAATATTGGAATTAACAGGCAGGCAGGTTTGCACCAGAGGCCTCATGTCAAAGAGTTGGCTTCTTTGCAAGTCCACTTTCAGATACTGTATAGCAGTGCCTCCTCATTATTAACTTGATACCATGCCATAGTTTGATAACAAGCCACCTGTGAGAACTCCACTCTTGACCTTAGCAGTGCCCTGTGATCTGATTTGTTTAAAGATGACCAACGGGAACCATAATAAGCCAAAAACGTGGGCTTGAGGCATTGAGAAGCGGTAACCCTAGCTGTTAATTTGCATTGCAATTCAAATGAGAAATTCTTAAAACCACACCTCTGAATACTGAAGACAGTTAACTGCTCCTTCAAAATCTTTGGAGCCGGCGAGCAGGCAATTCCGTAGTTCATTGTGTTTCAAAATAAAGGCCTCAACCTTTTTAAATGCAAAGAAGTAAGATTTACATAATTGAACATTTTTTTACATTTTTAGTTCCTGTTTTCTCGTTGGAGGTTCCCTTAAAGTGTATTTACATCAAATTATCTAATTTGGGTTGCTCAATATGGGATAAAAGTAATATTTTGCTTAAATTGTGGAAAGAATGCACAGTACAATTTGTGTGTTTTATATCACATTTAGTAGCTCATAGTTAAATGCTTATGATTTTGTATAACCGTTTGAGACAGACTGAATCAAGTCTGATATTCTGGGATGGAAGAAGACATTTTAGCCAGCCTTTGACAGAAGCTGAATTTTTATGAACTGAAATCCACATGGAATAGATATATCATCCCCACACATTTCTCAAAGATGGATGTCATAGTTTATCAGGTTATTGTTCCACTTAAAGCCGTGATACATACCCCACAAAGGAGTTCCAAGATCAGTAGGTGTAACTACTGGTCTGTCAGTTGAAGAAAATGATTGATACTGGATTTTCAGTCCAATACAACATATGGCAACTCAGTTGAAAGAGAAACATTTATCACAGTCAAACATTATTTTCTCTCGTAATCTATATACTATAGACCAGAGAGAGACACTCAACCTAATAATATGACGCAAATAGTTTTTCTTTTCAGTCATTCAATTGGTCTATTTTTGTTTTCCAAGTTGACAAGACGAGGAATAGAATATAAATGTCATTCACCATAGGCTAATGTTTACCTGCACACAGATTTGGCATTTAGCTGCTATTGAATCATTAAATGTATTCAGTTAACAATAAGGTTCTATCTGAATATTTGAAAACACTGGAGAATTTAAAGTTGAATTGCATTTATATGCAGAAGCCTGGTCCTGAGACAGAGACAACTACATACAGCATAATGTATGTATACATATGGCAATATGTTAGATTAATTTTACAGACTCATACATCCAATGACAAAATGAATTACACGCATCACGTATTGTGTTATTCATGACTGTAGAACTCAAAATCAATGATGTGAAATTTCAGTATCTCAGAAAATGTCAACCTTCATTTGACTTGTGAAAAATACATAGGATTGATTGCTGGCATATATGTATAATCACTCCCATAGTATTATACTTTATATGCCCATTTTCAATAAGGCTTTGCTCCTACATCTATCACTTCCATCTAAATGCAGTGCCTGAGACCTGACGAGTGATTATCATATCAACAGGAACAAGGTCGGCTGCTCTAATGCATGTATAGCAATTAATGGTTTTTCTGTGACTTGACATGACTTGGGGTGGGTCATTGTTAATGCCCTAATGAGGAAACATGGAATAGAATAAAATCTCACCGCAGTTGCCTTGATTTATTCATAGTAATGGACACGGCTGCTTTCGACTTGGACGTTTACAGCAAGTTAAGGGCAACCGAAGGCGGCTTCAACAGAAGTGACTCACCAAGAATTTGCAATATTGTGGTTTCAAGCCCCGAACCCTACATGTTTCCTCCAGCAGGGATACAAGCGGAGGCCAATTTTCAGTTCTGTGTACACCCTGTCAGTGGCCTGATATTAAACAAGAATGTATAATTGGATTTTCAGGTAACAATTATTCTTCTTTAAAAAGTAAGACATTAGGAAGATAGGGATTTTCAATTATAAAGCCATGAATAATTAAATGCAAAATGTTTAAATTATACTTTCAAACAAGTCGCAATGCAGAGTCCACACAGGCTTCATGCATAATGGATGCAGTTCCAGTTTGATTAATTCATGCAAGGGGGAAAGCACACAGTTCATAACAAAATGGAATCTACTCATATACAGTATAGCACAGTCTACTCTCCCTGCATATGAAAATATTACATACAATATCATATGTAATATCACAACAAATAAGCATACTTACTGTATCAAATAAAATATGTGACTGGAAAAATATAATGAACATGCGTAATAAAATTAATATGGGATGTTACCCATGCAAATCCTTACTGTATCTGTTCATGCGTATCTTCTCAATGGTTATGTCAATAATCACTGACTTGATTTCATTACAATTTCACTGTCACCCAAAGTTACTCCCTTTTGCTTCATATGTTTGCTCTTTCTTTCAATGTCTGCATCAGGGGAACAGTAATTAATTTCTCCCTGGGAGAAAACAGGAACAATAGCTAGTGTGGTCACTGGCTAGCAAGCAAATTGTCAAATGAGCAAATGTACAGTTGCAAAAGTCCCTAGTTTAGTTAAGTAGAAGTTCTGCTGCATTCTGATCACTCCGCAAATTATTACTGAATGTATGCTCATAGCTTGCTAGATCATCTCTACCTGCGTTTACAAACTTTTTCATGTTTTTTACTTTTTCTGTCAGAATTTAGTATATTGGATATAGACTTATATCCCAGTCTGTAGCCACTCTGAGGTTGATTGTTTGAAGAGGTTTAAATTGGTTAAACAATGCATTTTACATTTTACAAGTTCAGAAATGGATGGATGGACGGATGGTGCAGTGGGTAGCACTGCCGCCTCACAGCAAGGAGGTCCTGGGTTCGAATCCCCGTCGGCCGAGGCCTCTCTGTGTGGAGTTTGCATGTTCTCCCTGTGTCTGCGTGGGTTTCCTCCGGCTACTCCGGTTTCCTCCCACAGTCCAAAGACATGCAGGTTAGGCTGATTGGAGAGTCTAAATTGCCCATAGGTATGAGTGTGTGATTGAATGGTGTGTGTGCCCTGTGATGGACTGGCGACCTGTCCAGGGTGTATTCCTGCTTTCCGCCCAATGTATGCTGGGATAGGCTCCAGCCCCCCTGCGACCCTGTTCAGGATAAGCGGGTTAGGATAATGAATGAATGAATGAATGAATAACCTGGCACTGACCAATCCTGAGGCCTGCTGACTTAAAAAATTCTAAACACCCCAAAACCTTCCTGCTATGGGGTGATCCCAGCAGGTCGTCATTGGAAAGGCAATCCTCAAGAGGACAGAAACTGAGCAGTGGCCACTATACGTTTCAGAATGTTCTTCCAGTCATTAAATATGGTAGTCAAGGCACCTTCTCTTTTAGAAAACAATTTGCGGAATAGCAGAAGATTATAGGCTACACTAGCAGAAGCAGTCGATTGCACTAGCCATTCTCTCATCTGTGTTTCTCCGTTCAGTTTTGGAAGAAAAGATCCCTCAAAATATGTGTGTACTTTTTTCACTGCTTTTTAAAAAATAAAGTAATGTAATGGGCTATAACATGAGAATGTTGTGTGGGTCGGGGACACTGTTTACAATTGGTCAAAATATGTTCAAGTGCAGGAGTGTTTGGTGGGGAGGAGGGCCCGATAAAGAATGTTTGTTACCTAGTGTCATCTGCCGATTTAATCTGGCCATATGTCCACTTGGTATAGAAATTTTATATACTTGGTATATAAAATTTTATTTTATAACTTGCTGAAAAGTTAATTAAAGCTCATAAACTCTTGTCTGTAAATTATGAAATGAGGTATGAAAAATGACAAATGAGATTTGTGATGCAAGTGAAGTTAGGAGGCAAGACATGTTTGTTTTTGTGTTATGACTGAAGTATCCTTGAAATACTGTTGCCATCACAGTTGTGTTTATGTACTCATTTCCCTGTTTGTGTACTCATTTCAAACCACAATCAGGTAATCCCTACTGGTACATACAATCTAACGCCTGCATTAATTACATTAATTACATTTACACACTCATTCTCATCTAATCAGAATTGTGGAAAGAACAGATCACGTGACCTACTGGGAAGATGACTGCTTAGGCATCTCTATTGCAGACCCTCTCTTCGTTTGTTGATTTCTTATCACAGAAATAACCAACTTAACAGATCTCAACTGACACTGTTTATTTGTACTATCAATCAGGATACTAAAGACACTTTCGTTTGGGCCGGACTTGCCAAGAAAGAGGCATGATGCAGAAAACTGTGCTTTGCTCCATCGCGCAGGTTGCTTTGGAAAGACACCAACAATATTTTGAGATGCAGTTCTTTCGGATTGAACACGGAACCTGGAGCCGAAAGAGCCAAAAATCAGTAAATATTAATGGGAATGGAGTTATGGACTGAATTTGCTGGGTTGCAAACTAAAGTTAAACAAGCCAAAAATGGTTAGATCCCTGCACAAAGCCAAACAACATCAGCTTGAGGCAAAAAAGGCGGAACTACAGGATAGGAACAGGCAATGCAGCCTCCGCATTGTTAACCTTCCTGAGAATGCTGAAGGATCCCATCCCATCTGACTAACACCATCTGACTAACACCCTCAAGGAATGATTTCCTCTCTGGCTGACAGAAATGATGAAATCATGAGAACCCATTAAATGTGTGGTTTCCCATCTAAAGCAGCAAATTCTTACCCTGCTTCCGTACACGGATCAACATATGTTACAAGCTGCCAGGAACTCAGTTTGGTGGGAGGGACTTCAGCAACAACCTGGCAGAAGAACGTTATTTCATGTTCACTAATGATTCCCAAATTTATATTAATGTATAAATATGTAATCAGTGATCACCTTATTAGGTAGATCTGTACACTAGCATGTTAATGAAAATGTAATCAGCCAATTATGTGGCAGCAACTAAATGCATAAAAGAATACAGACGTGATGTCAGAATGGGAAAGAAATGTAATCTAAGTGACTTTGACCGTGGAATGATTGTTGGTGTCAGACAGAGTGGTTTGAGTATCTCAGAAACTGCTGATCTCCTGGGATTTTCATGCACAACAGTCTCTAGAGTTTGCATAAAATGGTGCAAAAAACAAAAGCCATCCAGTGAACAGCAGTTCTGCAGGCAGAAACGAGGAGAAGGGCCAGACATTACAGTGGTATGCAGAAGAGCATCTCTGAACACACAACACATCATAAGGATATGCTACAGCAGCAGAAGAGTTAATAAGTAATAAATAATAATAAATAAATCACCACCTGCAAGACAAAGAGCATTCAATATAATCTGAACTTGGCATTTGAGATCCAACCAATACTGGTGCATCATATGAAATAGCATGTCAAGTATCAGGACAGATAAAAGTTAAGACTTCAAAGAAATGAACTGGGGTAATGAATTTACTGAGTTTGAAATGATTGTGTGCTGCAGCTATGGTTGAAATCGATTTTTCTCAATAGCAGTCTCAACAAGCAATTTTGTACTTAATTGTGGCATGATTTCGAAGGAACACGAAGGAACATGAGGAGCTTGCATTATGTATCATTATACAATGTAAAGCAACTGCTAGCCAAACTCGCTTCCTGCAATTACATTGAATTCAAGCTTCAAAACAACCACCATCCCTCACTCCCATGGTGTGGACTTCCTTTGTACCAAAATAATGTATATTGACTTTATAGCACGCCATTGCGCCGATCAATTTATACAAGAATGAAATTTGTCTCTTCCCAAAGGTACATTTCCAACTCTGATGCAGGCTCGCTCAGAACATAACATTATTTTATAAGGCTAATAAACACCACAGTGTTTACACTTTTTAACACTGCATTCAACAGCAGACCAAACCTGTGTAGGTTTAGCAGCCCTTTCAATATCCAGATGATTATCTCTGAAGTTCCACAATTGCTGGAATTCAGTAGTTTAGAATATTTGCTTGGCAAAGTTGAAATAATGATTATCTACTGTAGCTCTCAATAGAGAACCAAAAGAAAGACCAATATGATTTAATTCTTAATTGATTTATTCTTTAATTTTATAGCTACTAACTAGTATAACTGTTACTAACTGTAAAACATATTTATACATATATACTCTCAAATTACTTGTATTTATTACTTAAAACACTGAATAGAAATGTATTTGGTTCAGTCTTTTATGGCTCAAGCCTTTAGAATTATGGTTGCAGACTGAGCCCTGAGCAATGACATTATTCATTTGAGTCCATCGAATCAGTCAAATTCTGCAATGGTGGGACACTGGCCTGGGTTTAGGCTAGGCCAGGGTTCCTTGCTGTACTTCCTTGCACAATCATCATTTACTTAAATATTTCTCCTCTCCACTCCTGTAATACATGGTGTAATATGTGTTAAACATGGAAAAGATTCACGTAATTGTGGGTGAGTCTGTTGAAGTAGAGTCTCTTGTAGTCACATTACTAGCTTTGCTCCCTGTGTTTCTGTAAACTGCATAGCTGTGACTAGACAGCCAAGTACAGCTGCCAATTCCAAAAAGCAAGTGGCATCTGTTAAACGGGGCTTTATTTCTCTTTGTTCTGCGCATATTTAAACTAAAGTGTTTAACTAACAAAGTATGTGAAAGGGTCTGAGAGCTTGCGTTGATAACTAAATACAATTTGCAGCATTTGATAAGAATACCACTTTAACTTGGTCCCTGAAAGGTAAGATAACAGTGTTTTAGAACAGAAATGAAAGGAAGTCTGACAAGGTTAAAATGAGCCTTCCTCCTGTAAACTCATTATCTTCGATTGGCACAATTGCTTAGAGAACACCTCAGAGACCCATCTGTGGCAGTAACTTAAATATTCAGCAGTGATGCGATGATTTCAATTTCATTTGTAGATTCAGGTCACTCAAAAATATTGCTTCCTTTGATTATGTGACAGAAAATGTATATGCAGAATTGAAAATGAAAGCATGAATAAATTAATCTCAATATATTTACTTATTTGAGCCTTTCTGAGGAGTTTTTCACTAGGGGATTTCCAGCTCTCATCCTTCAGTAGTCTTAAATTGAGTGTGTGGCTGTGATTAGATCATGTCTTCTGAGTTATTGTCACAAAATTTAATTTAGATATAACTAGTAAAATCTTGTGCTGAGGTCACAATGCATACAGGCACACGCATCCACACGCCTAGAGCTTTACCTGGTTTGTCTCAGTTCACTTTCTGGTCTGGTCTTTGATGTGACCAAAAGCAAGAATCTTGACATCGGCCAATGTGGAATAAGGGATTGAGATTGTGGTCATTCACAGTGCCTGCTTTCCAGAAACGCACATGGCTACAGATATATTACAAATAAAACTGAGTTGGCATGGGGCTTGGCGGAAGAGGGAAGTTCCTTTTATTCAGTCATTTTTAATTATAAATACATACAAATAAAAACATTATAAATGCAGGTTGGTGGATAGGGTGCAAGGGTCAACTTGGAAGCTCTTCCCAGCTCAGTTAGCTTAGCTAAATATAACACTATTTAAGCTAAAAAATAATATTTTCTTTGGAATGAAAAATGATTTTGTTCAATAAACGTATACCTACACTGTATGCTGATGGTTTGAGTTCCCTTCATTTCACACTTTTTGTAATTGCACCATTACTATATTTTACAAAGCAAACCAAATAAAAACACAGTATTTTACAGCCTACTCCACCATCGGGGTTTCCCATATTGTTTCCAGCCCATATTCTATCTGCAGTCTGTTGAACAGTTGAGCCATTGTTTTAATATGTGAGTACAGATACATTCAATTTGTTGAAAACTGAAGCAAGAGCTATGATGATTTAGCATCTGGCAAGCACTTAGGCAAGCACAATCATACAATGTGACAGCAGCTAACTGTTCTTGTAATTGATATGCCAAAATATCAGGGACTCACAAAAGAGGGTTATTGAAGATGGAATAAATGCAAAGTGAATCTTATTTTTGTTTCTCTATTGATTTGTGCAATTTTATACAGTTGCCCCAGTGCATAATCTTCCCAAACTATATCAAACTAGGCTTCACTCACTTTCAAATTCCCAATTTAATCAATGTACAGATTCCTTCACAGTATTTCCTCAGATGAGCAGATTTAATTACATTTTAGGTGCACTTATTATTACCAAAATGGAGTACTAATTACATGCAATTCCATTGATACCAAATTGACTGTGCTTAAATAGAACTTATGCATGGCAGCAGGACTCAATAAGGCACCAAATCTCTCATCAATGATGAAAAATAAAGTAGTTGTGGAACCACTTTGTCTCCTTGAGTTACCTTAGATTTCAAGTTTGCTTCAGTGCAACTCTAGATATTTTATACTAATACAAAATTTTAAATGCATAAGCACTTCTCTGCCACAGAGTACAGGCAGTCTCCATTCAAGGTGAGAATAGCAGTTAACCTTTGATGCTACTGGAGTGAATCCAAGGTCACATATACCTGCAGAATTTCATCTCCATAGAAAATGCTAATTATGAGCAGAGATAGCAATGGGGCACAGTACACCTGAACGTGACCAGTGAGATAGCAGTACTGTTGCACGGTCAAAATGCGGTACACAAAGGAAGGAATTAATAATGAAGCCATATGCTGTACTCATACAAATGATGATTTGGTGCCCTCTATTAAAGTCTATAATAGCTTTGTGTTGTGACTTGTGATTCGCGCTTTAATCCTCTTCAATAGCATATTGCATCTGTCACTTCAAATCCCTTTGCTAAATAGCCAAATTACCGAATATGGTAAAATGTATATTATGACCTTTGAAAATAGGATGATTATGTAATAAAGGGGGGGGCGGGGGGTTATGTTAAAGCTTTAGTTTTGATTGGACGCTTTGTATTCACTGCAGCCACTAGCTTCACAACAAATGGTTTAAATTAACTTCATGGTCATAACCACCCGATATAGACAGGTTCTTCTATTTAAATAATGTAATAAAGGTTTTCACAATTCACATTGCAAACTGGCATGTTCCCTACAGGCATTCATGAATTTGCATTGCCAGGCAGCCAATCAATATTGCCATAGAAAGGGTGTTATAAAACATAACTGAATTTGAACAATTAATAAAGTGTATTTCAAGTTAACTGCTTTGTTGATATATTGGGTGATTATATTGTGGCTTCAGAACATAAACAATAGATTGAAATTTCAAGTACAATTTTTTTTTAAATGTTTTTTATTATGTAAAATATCTAGAAAGTGCATTAATGAGTTCCAAAATATATCGAAAAAATGATGAAAAAGACGTGTTACGATAATGAAAAACAGCTACTAAAAATATAAGCTGAGGTGATCATTACAGGGTTTATGTGACTTGGACGATTAAAATGTCTAGAAAGTGCATTAACGAGCTACTAAATACAGTGTAAAGAATAAAATATACAAAATACTTATTTTGAGAATGAAAAACAACTAAATATAAACTCAGTGAGCACTTTATTAGGTATTTATTAGACTTATTTTTTAGACTTATTAACTCTTCTGCTGCTGTAGCCTATCTACTTGCCAAGAGGTTTGACGCATTGTGTGTTCAGAGATGCTCTTCTGCATACTACTGTTGTATTGCATGGTTATTTGCGTTACTGTCACCTTCCTGTCAGCTTTGGCCAGTCTGGCCCTTCTCCTCTGACCTCTCTCAGAACTGCCGCTAACTGGATGTTTTTCATACCATTCTCTGCAAACTCTAGAGACTGTTGAACATGAAAATCCCAGAAGATCAGTAGTTTCTGAGACACTCAAACCACCCTATCTGGCAACAAACATTCCACAGTCAAAGTAACTTAGATCACATATCTTCCCCATTCTGACATTTGGCCTGAAAAACAGCTGATCACAAATGCATGCTTTTATGCATTTGGTTGCTGCCACATGATTGGCTGATTAAATATTTGATGTATAGGTCGACCTAATAATGTTGTCACTGAGTTTATATATAATAAACACTTTAACACAGTGCACCCAGAGTACATAATATATTTACCATCAACTCTCCAGCAAGGTGTTGCATCAGATTCATTACCTGCCCTCACAAAATCATGATTCCCCTGTTGGACACTGTCCAAAAAGTCAGTATTGTAGTATTGTTTAATTCTCAAGACAGGAAAGAGCAGAATTTGAAATAAGCCTGTCAATCAATGATGTTGACTGTTAGTGATACATTGAGTGCTTGAACAGGTTTTAAAACAGGAGCTTTTCACAAATTAGTGAATTTGATTGTTTGCACCTTTTTTAACATGTTCCTCACAAACTGCTAGTCATGACTAATGTTGGTGCAATTACAGGCAGACCCTTAGCATGTACCTAATAATATATGAAAAATATCAAAGCATTAATAAATGCTTAGTAACCATTTTATAGTATTCAGTAAACATGTTATTATTGTGGGATCAATACGGCCCTGGATATGTGAACCATAAACTAAAGTGTTACTATGCAAGTAGTCATTTTGGTGATTCAATATAAAAAACATATATGTATTTCAGTATCTACTGGAAATCTTTATGCTAGATGTAAGGTAGAACAGTGCAGATGTCTGCATTGAAACAAGCCTCAGGGGTCATGTGGATGCAAAGCTACAAACATTCTTACATCAGCCATTCTATGTAGTGGGGGATGTTTCTGTATTACCCATGTCCTGTTATATTGTCTCATCAAGCAGCTAAGTAAGCAGACAAAGGTGAATTTCATGAACCCAGCGGTGATGGATGAGTGTTCATCAGTTTGACAGGTTCCCTGACTACCTCTGTGCTGCTGAAGGATAGGTTGTAACCTGATGCATATTATGATGCAAGAGCTCATATACCATGGATGACCTGGCAAAGAAGTGCTCCAAGATCAATTGGTAAGCCACTCATCTTGGCATGTTGCATTGCAGACTGAATTAATTTCTTCCCACCTAGCCCCACTATAGAGGGCTGCGAACTACAGCCTAAGAGAGTTTGCTAACGCTGGGTAAATCAGGATGCTATTATGCTTGTTTGTCCTTGAAGCTGAGTTTGTGATTTAACCATGTATGAAATGTTAAGAATGTTGCCAACATTTTAATTCAGTATTTGTACTTCACAGGAAATCATCACACTCAAAAATGATAAATGATTTTCTTTTGTTTTTGTTCTGTTCTGTATTGTTTTCCATCACTGTCATGCACCCTCAAACTGAGATCCGACACCAATATATATTCAGTCACCATTCACTTCCATTATAAATGTTGTCTGTTTGCAGATATTTTTTTCCAGTGTTGCTTCCCTAGTTTATAGTCTATATTTCCCTTTGCCGTGCCACTAAAGCCCGCAGATAGTGTTTAGGATGCATGCCGCTTGGATGGCAGGTGCCACTGAAGCGGGTAATTGAGCTCCATTGCAGGTGAGAGAATACCGATAAGGTCCCTTTTCTGCCCCATGGAAATGGCTCTCCCATTCCTGCTCATCTCTGGGCTTTTCCAACACACTGGTCACACAGGGGCCCTGAACAAAAACAGAGCGTTAACGATAAGAAGCTGGGAATCATCCCATCAGTATTTGATTAGTAAGGGCTGAGTGTAGGCAATCGACAGAACAATAATACACTTTTAAATATACTGTGCTAAATGGCTGGCTTAGATTTAGATTTAGATTAGATTTGCCTGTTCGCAGCATTTTACATCTTTGCCCAAAAGTTTCAATTTTATTTCTGCATTTTCTACATTTTCCTGATGAGAAGGTTCCATCTAACAGATTGTGAATTTGCAACAGAAAGCTAAAAATCATAGTTTACCATTTAAGCATTTATTTATTTGTACATAGGTTAAATATACAAAATGCGACAGGAAGCATATAAAAAAACAAAATTATACAACAGCTAACATATGAAAAATAAAATGCATCAGTAGAGCTAAAAAGCCAAAGGCTTTTCCAGCAGCTCCCCTCGATATGGAACTACTCAAGCAAAATCTATTCATCAGACAATTAATCAAAATTTCAGTTCATGTAAATGAAAAAATCTAAAAGACAATGATAGTGGCTAGCTTGATGAGTTACCCATTAAGGACCACTCATACGGTGTCATATTTAAAAAGTAATGGAAAAAGGTTGCCATGGAAAAATCCATAGCTATGCCATTCCAGACTACTGTGAGATTCCGAATTGAGCATTTGATATTCTTGACCACCCACAGTCCAAAGACATGCAGGTTAGGCTGATTGGAGAGTCTAAATTGCCCGTAGGTATGAGTGTGTGAGTGAATGGTGTGTGTGCCCTGCGATGGACTGGCGACCTGTCCAGGGTGTATTGCTGCCTTTCGCCCAATGTATGCTGGGATAGGCTCCAGCCCCCCTGCGACCCTGATCAGGATAAGCGGGTTAAGATAATGGATGGATGGATGTATGGATGAATATTCTTGACCAAACAAAGCATTTTACTGCACATTTTATTCTCACACAAGCAGGCACAGTATATAACCATGAATAACCTGAAGAATAATTCTTATTCATATTTGAAAAGCTAATCCATCACTTTTATTCAGCACAATGTACAAAGGTATAATTTTCTTAAATATTGGCAAGGTCAGACAGTACATTCTTGAGTCAGTCAGTATGCAACAGGAAAGGCCTGCCTTTTTCCACTACATGTTTCAATTTGTATTTATATTTAAATTTGAATAGCTGGGGTTCACATAAAATTAATTTAGGATGGGTTGCTGTTATTGTTGCCGTTCTTCTACTGTTCGACTACAGCCTTGTTCAGAAACTCCAGTTGAGGTTGGAGTTGTGGGAGTTTTTAAGTTTGTGGGAAATTCACCCATTAGTATTTATGTTCTTTCACAAGAATACCTTTCAATTAGAGAAAATGTAGTTACCGGTTCAGAAACAATGTATCACCTCACACATCAAAGGATTATTGTTTCTATCTTGGAGAGAATTATTTGTTTAGCATTTTAATTAAGAGGCTTAATCTTTCTCATCACATTAGTGGAATCCATGAAGGTGTTTTGTGGACATGAATGAACCCCTGGATGACCATGAAACAGCCCTTCTATGGCCTCTCTATGGCTCTGCCAAACACATCTTCACACACAGTCACATCCAACAATTCCCAGCCTGTCTGGCGCATCGAGTTTGCCCAGAATCATTCATGAAGACTTACTTTGATGTGTTCATAATAACATAACGTGACTCCCAACAAGAATGATGCAATCGAGTGGGCCGCAGTGGTGTAACAGGCTAAGATGCAGCAGACTTGCGGTTGCAGTTCGCTGCAGTTGCACACCGGGACAGGGGTTTGATTCCCGGTCCTGCCAAAAGCCAAGTTTGGCTGGCTCACATGGAGCGGCATAATTGGCTCGCCACTCCAGAGGGAGGGTCTTGGCAGGGTTAGCTTATCGCCGCACAATAAGCGGCACCTTGGAACCACGGACATGATTAGAGAGATGAGATGTCTTGAAGAAGGTGTGTTGCTCTTCCTTGGCCCACCAGGGGGGCGGGGTGTGGACGGTGTTTTTAACACTAACTTGAATTGAATTAGAGGAGGGTACAATTGGTTACTAAATTGGGAGAAAAGGGGAAAAATCTGAAATAAATTTATATTTAAAAAAAAGAATGATGCAATCTCATATTCAATTATTCTGATGAAATAAAACAGTGATTATGAGGATTATTTCTCATTTTACAGTCAAAGTTTACATATGTTAAATAACATAGCGGTTCCCAAACTGTGGGTCAAAGGTTGGGGTCTTCTGATTTTTTTGGAGTGAAAAAAAAAAAAGCTCAATTGTAATTTTGTGTCTCTTTGAAATATGAGCATGTAGGCTACTGCTACATGCTGAACATCCCAATGACTGAACTATAACAAAGTGTAATGCATGAGAGGCCATGGTATATATAGTCATGGCCAATACAGTCATGGGGTAATGGGTGTTCTTAGGCACAAAGCATGTGTGTGGGTGAGATGTTGCGGTCACCTAAGTTTGTGGATATTTATTTGGGGCATCAGACAAGTGCAGATCAGTGCATGACAAGTTTGTGAACCCTTTATGTAATGTTTCAGCTAAATAACATGTAATGTAATGTTTTTATTGCTTATAGACTGTTGTTTTTAGACTATACATGGCACCATCCAAATTCTCATTTCCAATGCATTCCCCAACATGTCAAGACTGCTTGCAGCTGCCTTTCAGAGTGTCTGCATCCTCATCAGCAGAATCCTCCCCACTTTCATTATCTGCTTCAGGTGGTTCAATTTAGATGCTCTACGTACTCGCAATACCACATTAATATCACAGTATCAAGGCCTTCTTGCTCAGTTGTCTGAACATTTTGTAAACAATACACCCATAATTATCACATGAATTGAGGAGGGCATTTGGCTTTGGTGTTCTTAATGTTTAATACTTCTCTTAAATTGTTTCTGGAATAACATTTAATTTGAACTGTAAACATACATATTTTAATTTTTAAATGAAAGATAATGTGGTGTGCCTGTCCAATTACTCTAACAATGAAAATAATGTGTTCCTGGATAAGCAGAAGGCAAAAATACTTCCATTTGCTCTTTAAACTCTACACAAACAGGAGAATATAAGCCAAAATAAATATATGTGCACAATTAAAAATAAGTGTGTGTGAGTGTGTGTGTGAGTGTGTGTGTGTGTGTGTGTGTGTGTGTGTGTGTGTGTGTGTGTGTGTTAGTAGCGGTTTCTGGCATAGGTGACATAGGCAGTTCCCCAGGACGGCAGGTGTTGAGGGGTGCCTGCTGGCACTTTGGATGCATAGACACTCTCACACGCACATCCCTATCACTTTAGTCAATGCACCGCTCATGTTGGGGTGGCTGACGTGTCCAGAAAATGCTCCATGCCACTAGGGGAAATCAGACAGCAGAATAGAGCTGAAACATAACACCCACTTTTTCCAGTGGTCCTAGTTTCGGAACTATATTTCCCATTCATTTTCTCAATGGAAATCTTTAAATATATATATATATATATATATATATATATATATATATATATATATATATATATATATATATATATATCAAATACAAAGGTACAGTGCAAGATTGTGTACTTGATGTTTTTAAGAGGGAATGAACTACTCATCCCATAAAGCATGGCAAATGATGTCATCAAGTTGTTTTCCATCCACTTTAAACTTGGTTTATCCATATAGCAATACATTTTCTTGTTTAGTGCATTCTTGTATACTGTATATCATTGGGATTTCTCATACCAAACGTTATGTTTTATATCTTATCGTTCTATATTATAGTTACAGATATTTGGTTGTTTTTTTATTTTATTTGCAAGCAAATCTACTACTAGTTCATTTTAGCTAGCTCCTCAGCTACCAGAAACCAGAAAAATCCATAACCCTGTTGGTCCTGTCCCTCATACTGGCCCATAGACATGCAGAACCGACAAGCTGTCCCAGACACAATGCCCTCTACCTGATTTTGTTCTGTGATTCTTCTCCTCATCCTTAAAAAACACTAGGATGAGATCACTTGGAATAAAAGCTATGGCTGAAAAGCAATCCCTGAGACCATTTAGTGGGACTAGTTATCTTTTGTTAGTGACCAGGTTAAGAGTCAGTCTAGCACTGTACACAACCCAGCACCTAGCTGGCAAATTATGACGTTTGAGTGAACATGAATGCTCACTATTCATTAGTCATATATTTCTGGTAAAAATACATTTTTATTGTCTTTTTTTATTATTGACCAATTTAATTAACAGCAACATAGTGTGTGCCTGTGGGGACTTTTATGATGTTCATGTTCAAAATGTAATGGGGACAAAGGATTGCCATGATGGTTATTGTACCACTTGAGGCTGATGGGATCTGTGCAATAGGTCTGGGGTGCATTGGAGGTGTCTTCTGGAGAATATTAACAGGTTGAAAGTAAAAGAAACTATGGAATGACAAGATGGGAAGATAAAATGTTAAGTGCATCAGTAATCAGGCCCTGGCTGATGTTCATAAAAGCATGGTGCTGCGAGACAGGAGAAGTGTGAACCAGAATGCACCTCTCCCTGATATTTATGGTGCCGTCTCAGTGAAGGACAGTTTGTCTACTGTAACATCAAGGTCCTCAGCTTTCTAAAATGCAGACAATGTCAGCTCGTGAAGGGCATGACAGGTCTTGGATGTGTGAGAACTTGCCTATGAGGCAATATTGAGATTGACTTCCATGTGCATTTAGTCGCCCAGTTTTAAATAACAACAATGCAAATTGTGATGGAAGAAAACATTGGGTGTGATCAAAATGGCAGTCATATGAAAATACTTGAAAATAAATAAAAGAACCAAGGGATTTTGACTGGGGGGGGGGGGGGGGGGATATGAGGGGGCTAAGCACTGATGCTTGTCCAAAGAGCATCTCTAGAGAGGACTCAATTGCATAGTGGCAGGGCAGACTCTCAATGTGTTTTTCTAAGTGCAGAGGGTCAGGGTAGGTTTCATAGGGCCTAGTGAAGGTTTTAATATACACTCAGTGAGCACTTTATTCAGTATTTATTAGATTTTTTTCGACATATTGGTCTTCCGCTGCTGTAGCCTATTTACTTAGAAGTTGGATACATTGTGTGTTCAGAGATGCTCTTCTGCATAGCACTGCATGTAATGTGCTATTTGCATTACTGTCACCTTCCTGTCAGCTTTGACCAGTCTGATCATTCTCCTCTGACCTCTCTCATTAATAACATGTTTTTGCCCGCAGAACTGATGCTCACCGGATGTTTTTTCTTTTTCTTAGCATTCTGTGCCAACTTTAGACTGTCATGCATGAAAATTCCAGTAGATTAGCAATTTTCTGAGATACTCAAACCACCCTGTCTGGCACCAACCATCATTCCACAGTCAAAGCCACTTAGATCACATTTCTTCCCTATTCTGATATTGACCAGATCTGCATGCTTTTATGCATTTAGTTGTTGCCACATGATTGGCTGATTAGATATTTGCATTAAGAAGCTGGAGTACAGGTCTACCTAATAAAGTGCTCACTGAGGGTATAAACCAATTCACTTCAACAGTACAACCCATAGTTTTTCTGCCATTTTATGAACGACTTTCACACACAAAAAGGAACGCATTTTTATTGCCTTTAATTGATTGCATTTCTGTTTTCTTTTTACTTAAATTTTTCCAAACCAGTTCCACCGTGCAGATCAGTATTGTTAATAATTTTATCACAACTCTGTGGAGCTTTTGCCACCCCAAGCTTTTGCTCCACTCTGCTTTACAATGCAATCTAATGAGGCCAGGGATACGAGCCTTGAAATGGCTGTGAGCAGTTATGGTTCAAAACTTTAATAACATCATCAATTTTCAATACTTTTAGCATTGCGGCAGACAGTATTCGTGCTCACAGGGGGGTGTCTTGGTAGAGTGCTTCACTGCGGTAACTTCCTGTCGGCTTACCGTAGTTCTCGCTGAGAACAATGTAGACTTCCACTAGAAAAGTACTCTGTGAACTAAAATACCATATGCCTGATAATAGACTGATGGGAAATTACATGAATGAATGTTCCCTTCAGGCTGTGCAGTTATTATTTTGATGGCGGTTATTTTATGGACATTTCAAAGCTCGTTTGTGTGGCCCCATTAGACTGCATTGCTGAGTTGAGAGAAGCTTGAAGTGACCAAGGAAAGATGTGACAAAACTGTCATCATTACCAATCAGCATGATGGAAATAGGGCGGAAAAATGAGACCAAGACGAAAAAATAATAAATGATAAAAAAACAAAACAATGTTATCCTTGAATACACTCCTCAGGTAGTCCACTCAAACTCCATAACTGTTGTACTCTGTGCTGTGACAACTATAGTTCAGCAACAAGTAAACTTTCCTGAAGTCTCAGGAGACAATACACAGATGTATTTATTCTGAGTAATAACAGGACTACAAATGTCCTTATAATGCATCCTGTTACAATATTGTAAAATAGCCATTGGAAAGAGTCTATGGTTTTTTTCCCAAATCATCACTGGGATGGGTAACTTCAACAGGGATAAGTTCAACAGCCTCTGGCCAAATCTGATGGTCCTGGTCATTGTACTGTGCAGTTAATCACATATCCATCCGTTTAATGTTTCAAGGCTAATTCCTTCAATTCGTCTCTTATTGCAATAATAATCCCTGGAGTTATATGTGACATTCTTTGCCCTCTGAATACATTTTTGCAAATTGTACAACTTTTACAAAGTCCATTCCATGCCAAAAAAGTAGAAACACACTTGAGGCCTCAATTAATTAGGTGCTATCTGTACTTTGTGAATTACCTCAAGCACTTGGCAAGGTGGGAGCCCCGGGAAATTACATTTAACATTTTGGGGGACAGTGCAAATTATAATTAGGATATATAATAATTTATAAGACATCCAGTAGAACTGTGACAATGTGGTAGATACTTAAGAAGATACAGAAGTCGATGTTGTATAAAAATGCAAAACAAAACTGAACTCATGAAATACTTTCATATAAATGCAACCAACAGAGTAGTGGCCTTGCTGATAAAAGAGGACCATCTTTGTACGCAAGATTCAAATAATATCTATTGATACTTCTAAATGGCCATGATAGGGTCCTTCTAAAGTCATATTGTAAAGAAAGCAACTGAACCTGGTTTTGGGAAGGAGCTCAAATGAGCATTAAATAGAACGTAATAAGGGCGTGGAGGGTTTTACATGGGCATGAACATAATTAACACGTGGAAGAAAAGGAGGCTGATGCTCGTATAGACTGAAATTAGAAGATGAAAGCAAAGAAAGACATGCAGGTAATGGAGTGTGGAGGGGAGTCTGGTTTTATTCTCTTGTTAACTGCCAGCCAAAGATAATGTTGTCCCCAGGGATGCTCTGAGCTAAGAAAGATGGGAAGGTATGTGGGAAAAAAAGCGACTTGGCTGACATGCTCGGGCCTTTGGACTGTAGGCCCATTCACATGCCATTTCTCCCCATTTAATGCAAATGAGGATTTTAAAATGTCACACAGGCATTACAGCCCTGGGTTTCAGCTCAGGTTATAGATCTGCACCTGGGTATCCCAGATGCAAGCACAATGACATCAAAATTTAGCAAATGCTAAAGCTAATGAAATCAGGTTTCTGCTGCAATGTAATTTTTATAGTGATAACGGAGGAAATCAGGAAGGGGGCAAATACTTTTTCATGGCGCTGTACATACGCGCATGTATGTATGAAAGTATACAATACCATGGCCCTTACATGCAATTTTAGGGGAAAGTTTTTAATGATGACTTACAATGCTTACTGAATACTGAATGTAGCACATGTAGTTCTGTTAGTGTGCTATCACACAGAACTGGCGGTGTGTATGCTAACTGGGACAGTAGCATGGGATCTTATCTGGCTGTGTGCAGATGTATGGAAGAGCTGATATACATGGCTTTAGGGGAAGCTGGCGGTGATGGAATTAAAGGCACCGCAGCACTAAGGACAGTGCTGAGAAATGCTACATACTGTACCATACAGCTAAGCGGCAGTGTAGGCTAGAACCTGAATTGCAAGTCAGCTACAACAGCACTAATGGCCGATTTCATAGGCACAGAATAAGAGTCCTGGACTAAATTGTGCTTTATATGGATAATATCCATTCAATTCAAATTTAATCTAGGTATAGGCTTGTGAAATTGGTCCCTAATGTTTTAATTGTTACACACTGTACAGTAAATTACATTTGCAAGTATGATTATTTGTAAGGCAAAGTAAGGCAAAATGCATTTTCACCACCCCATTTATGTCTTTTGTTCTCACGTCAGAAAGATATTTTTACTGGAAAATAAATTCCACTTGTGTGGAAGTGGCAGAGGTGTCTGCTTCAGAAATATACTCGGTTCTCCGTAAGTGCAGGACATATCCTTCCACGTATTGCAACCCTTCCAAACCTTATGCCATCCTAATGGTCACAGGTCCAAAAAAGCAAATATAAAATCTGTCTATCCTGTCAGGAAACTCAGAATCAGGCCTTCATTTAAGGAAAAAAAAAACAAAACAGGCAGAGCCTTTTATCATCCATCCAAATTTTAAAGTTTTTGGCCTGCCTCTTTCAAACATGCTCTTATAGCACTAAAAATAAAAGTCTTTCTCAGATGCTTCACAATAAAGTAACTTGTAAATTGTCAACATGTAGGGCGCTAGTTGTCAGGTAGTACAACTGTTCTCTTTTTAATGCCACGTTGAGAGTTGCATTCACAAAGCTTTGCACGAGGATACCTTCCCAAGGCCTTTTGTCATATAAATATCTGAGCCTACGCACTTAGTGTTTGAAAAAGGGAGGAAGATGCATGGTTCAAACAGCCTGTTGTGTTTTTCTTTTATGACTATTTCCCAAACAACATTCTCACAGGAACCTTTAATTGCTATCTGACACACAAAGCATTACATAGCATCCATATGGTGGGTGTGTGTATGTATACACTATCGATCAAAAGTTCTATTATTATTTTCAAGAAATTAGAGATAACAAAGCACCATTAAGAGATACTAAGTGATGAACACAGGGCAGCACGGACGGTGTAGTGGGTAGCACTGCCGCCTCACAGCAAGGATATCCTGGGTTCGAATCCCGGTCCGTCGGGGCCTCTCTGTGCGGAGTTTGCATGTTCTCCCCGTGTCTGTGTGGGTTTCCTCCGGGTACTCCGGTTTCCTCCCACAGTCCAAAGACATGCAGGTTAGGCTGATTGGAGTGGCGACCTGTCCAGGGTGTATTCCTGCCTTTCGCCCAATGTACGCTGGGATAGGCTCCAGCCCCCCTGCAACCCTGTTCAGGATAAGTGGGTTAAGATAATGGATGGATGGATGGAAGTGATGAACACAGTACATACTGTATATCTAAATCTTGCATTCATTAAAATACTCAGCTTGTGCAGTAATAACTGCTGAGCATATTCATTAATTTATCTACATGGGCTGACTGAAAGTTCACACCAACAGCGCTGTCAGAAGTTCCTTCTTCTGGATCTTTCTGTTCTATTTATTCCAAGCTAGCTTGATTTGACTTCACACAAAGTAAAAATTGATTGAAAATTTAAATGGAATAAAAAATAAAATTGAATTTATTTAACCAGATATGGCTTCTCTATGAACTCCAAAATGTATGTCACTATCATGTGAAGTAAAAGATCATTTTTAACTAATGACTTTTAACTTTTTACCTTTGAGGTAATTTATAGAAGGTGAATAACCATTCACCGGTATTTGTATGAATATTTTCCTATAAGCTTGTGTTTTTCCTATAAAGTGTGTTGTATTTGTTAGAATTTTCTTATGTTGTGGTTAGGACAGTTCCAAGGCCCATGACTAACAGGGGCCCGCAATAAATTCTACTGTAATTGTGCAGGCATGGGGCGGTCTGGGGTGGTAGGAGGATCCAATATGCGATGTTTCCGTGGGCCAAAAAATCCTTGACGGAACACCTGGGCCCAGCTCCACAAAGCAGAGTTACTGAGTTAACCAGAGAACTGCCCAAAGTAAAGCCCTTCACTTTAGTCCATGTTCCAGACTTTGGGTTTTACTCAATACAGTTAATCCAGCTAATTCAGTAATCCTGCTTTGTGAAATACCCCCCAGGTCCCAAGTATCTAGCAATAAAAACATTTAATTCTGTTTTTTTTCTTTTCAGAAAATGATCTGACCGTTGATGCTTGTGATAGGATGAATATAGAACAGAAGAAGCCAAAACACTAACCAAAGTGAAACAAACACTACACTGACAGTGTGCTGCAGAATTTCAAGTTGTAGAGCTTGTATATATTCCTTCGATTTCTTTGCATTATTTATCTGTCGTATTGCTCAAACGCCTGCACTTTATGCATTATGTATTTTGCTTTGATTTTAGAATATGATAAAATGTGAATTTATTGAATTTCTCTCATCGTATGCAAGCTGCTTTTCTGGACATACAGTAAGAAATCCAAAAATCTTCTCTCTAATAGAAGCTATGGGTTCTGTCAAATATTGCGGCTTTGTTTGTTTGTTGTGTTTTCACCTTATTCCCTTAAAGTCTGGGCAATAGGACTTCACACAGGCATCGTGAAAGTCACAGGCAATATGCAATATATTTTTCATTGTGAGAGAAAGTGACAGGGACACAGACAGAGGATGACACCTAGTGCCAACAACCTCCCAGCTGCAGGGCTCTGAAAACGTCTACCTCTCCATCCTCCCTAAAAATAAAAAAAGACTCCGGGAAAAAAAGACTGACAAAGCTCTCCAAAAGCCATCCAATTTGCATGGGAACTGACACAGAAAACGACCACTTGCGAGATTTCCGGAGGTTTCCGTTACAGGAGAGGGTGGCGGCGTGGTCTTCGTACTCTTTTCACTCTTTCCATCTCTGCCTGTTCCTCATTTTAGTCATGCCTCCTTCTTGGACACGTTTCCATGGGAACTGCATAAGAGTTTATGCATAGACAGAAATCTGCCAGTCCTTGGGGAAGCATCTGAAAGGATTGTAACATTTTGCAAAATTGATGAAAATGAAGGCTTAATACTCGCTGATTTGAAGGGGGTATCAGTTTATGTATGTGGTAGAGAAGCCACAGCAGAGTAGCCACCTGTTTTCCCACAGTCCTGTGGTGTTTTCAGATGGAGATGCTCTCCGGTCCATAAATATTACATATTTTCGCAGTGTAGCAGAACACAAATTTATAACATGTTTTGAGTCACAACAAGTTTGTGGTGATCAGTTTTATAGCATCAACCAAGACAATGACTAACCGACATCTTTTGAGAATATTGGTTACTTGTGTATATGCTTTTATTGTATTTTCAAGGAGATATCATTGAAATGGCAGTTCCATATGCACACCAACACATAAAATATGTATAACATCTGTAAAAGGTACAATGAGCAGATCATGTTGTTTGTTTTTGAGTGCCGGTAGTTCACGGTACATGCTGTACATGAAGTAGGCAGGTATAGGTGTGAATAGGGGCAGCTGAAATTTGATCAGTGGCTTGGCCTTAACCCAGGAATATATTAACAGCAGTTTTATAATTTATACAACTGTATTTAATAATGCTGTAAATTTTCAACATGGTACATTCATGTCAAAACAGACTGTGCTTTGATGAATTACTCATTCTATGAACAATGGGAACAGGTCATTCAACCTATCAGGGCTTTTCATTTTGCCTATGCTTGAAATTATGTCTGTACTATGCATTATGCATATGTGCGTCTGTGTGTGATTTATTGAAATAGATTTTTTAAAATAAATATAGATGAGGCTGAAGATTTAAATGTTTCCAAAATTATATTAATACATTTAAATGTGGCTGATTGTGCACCCAACAAAACAGTTTAATATTACAAGGCTCAAACAAGGTCTTTTTAAACAGAATTGTATAACATACCATTCAGACTTGGTTCTTGTAATGTAATGTAATGTTCTTCTCTAAGGTGTCTGTGATTCATCTGAAAAAAGGATTTCCAGGGAGAAGAATCATATTGCACATATTGGCAAGATAAACATAGGCATTCACAAGTCAGCTGACAAAACAAACATTAGAAAACTTCTTAGATGCGCAAAAACACGCTTTCATATTATTCATATAATTATATTAATATTAAGAGCCAGAAAATGCATCAGTGAAAACGCTCTTTCAGTGTTTTTGCTTTGTTGTCTGCCTCCGAACATCTGTACATATGCTATCCCTGAGAGGAAACGGTTCCATCAAAATCACATTAAAAACTCAGCCTTATGGCTTCCTAATGGTGCTGATCAGGATGCAGTTTACATCTCCATAGGTCCCTGTGCTGAATTAACATGCACACATGCGCCTCGTTCAGAGCTCAGCACGTCTGCCTGTAAGAAGAGGGGTTTAAGAGGGATCCATGGTTGTGCTAGTACTGTCAACACAATGTGTCACATTGTCTTCATGCATTACCTATTAATAAATGTACTATACTGTACATGCAACATGTGCATGTGGCACTAATTATGTTTGTTTCTTGCATCAAAATGTCCTGTACAAATAATATACTGTGCTGTGATTATTGATAACAGCAATAGGTCCTGTTACCCATTATGTCCAATTCCGTTAATTAAATCGAACGCATATCTACGAAAAGACATCGCACTTCATATTTATCTGTACAACCGTCATTGGTTTCAGTCAGCTCGTATTACCCAAGTAAGAAATTGCCGAGATGTCAGGTGACGTTCTCCTGATTTCCCGCGTGCTGGAAATAATCATTGGCACTGTCAGGGAGGACTGAAGAGCTTTGATTTATTCATGCGTTTGAGGGGACTGTGGATCATTACACCTTTCATCACAGTAAACCTGTCCAGGAAATGCTCAATCCATGCTTTTGTTTAAGAAAAGAAGCATGTAAAAATATGTGTCTATGTACAGTATGTGTATGCATGTGTGTGCATATACAGTGCTGTCCGTATTTTGACAGTGCCATAATTCCGCAATTGCTGTTGTTTTGGCTCTTTACTTCAGCACTTTGGATTAGAAATTAACGCGTGAATAACGGAGACTGTCAACTTTAAATAGAGTGTATATACGCTCAGTGAGCAATTTATTAGGTAGATATGTACCCCAGCTTGTTAATGCAAATATTTAATCAGCCAATCATGTGGCAGCAACTAAATGCATAAAAGTATGTCGACGTGGTCAAGAGGTTCAGCTGCTGTTCAGACCAAATGTCTGAATGGGGAAGAAATGTGATCTAAGTGACTTTGACTGACTCTAGGTGTGGCGTTTGATTACTGTTGTAACCAAAGGAGTGTCAGAGTACCAGAAAGCAGGCCATCATTAGGCTGAAAGATCAGAATAAATGGATCAGAGACATAGCCAAAAATATTAGCCATGTCAAAACTAACTGTTTCATACATTGATATGAAGCAAGAATGTACTGGTGAGCTCAGCAATAGCAAATGACTTAGGCCACAGAAAACCACTGTAGTGGATGACAGAAGAATACTTTCAGTTGTGAAGAAAAACCCCTTTTCAGTTGTCGAACAGATCAAGAACACTCTCCAACATGTAGCCATATACTGCATGTCAAAGTCTAAAGCAAAGAGAAACCTACTGCAGCATAACCTCTGAGGGTTCACAGGAAGTGCCTCCAGAACAGAACTGCCAGGTTATAGTTTGCTAAAAAGTACATTTTAAAAATTGTACAGTTCTTCAACAAACTCTTATGGACAGATGAAAGGAGTATTAACCTATACCAAAGTAATGGAAAGAGGAAAGTTTGGAGAAAGAAAGGAACTGCTCATGATCCAAAGCTCCCCTCTCATCTCTGAAGCCTGGCAGAGGTAGTGTTTGGGCTTAGTTATGCATGGCAGCCACTAAAACTAGCTCACTTGTCTTCTTTGATTATGTGACTGCTGATGGCAGTAGCAGGATGAATTCAGAAGTGTACAGAATCAACTGCACAGATCCAACCAAATGCCTCAAAGCTCACTGGATGGCACTTCACCTTGGAGCAGGATGATGACCCCAAAGCAACAAAGGGGGTTTTCAGGTCCAAAAAGTGCAATGTTCTTGACTTGTGTTTAACTTGCTGAAGATAAAAAGCCCCTGACACAAACAGGAATGGGTGGCTGTAGAGCAAAGCATCACTGGGAAGATACCCAGCGTCTGGTGATGTCTTTGGGCTGATGAACTCTGTAACAGATCTTCACTTTCCTGGCTTAGCTACAGTCTTCCCCTTTATACCATATAGCGCTTTAAACCCCCTCGCTTCAGTCTCTCTGTCCATGTTACTGCACAGGTGTTTGGTCCTGTGGTCCTCACCATACATAGCAATCTATACGGTCAGATCACCAAGATAATGAATAAGGTTCCAGCTAATAGATCGTACTTTTCTTGTTCTTAAGGTGATGCCCCTTTCTAGAGGGGTCATTCACATCCTGAGCTCCAGATACTTTTAGAATACACTAGTTTGCCTTAATTTAGCAGAAGGATGCTGTCTTAGAAAAACAATGTGCATAAGGCTGCCTTGTGACACACTGTCAAAACAGTATATAGTGTTGTGACTTGATGAAAGCTTTCTTCTGACTGCTACATAGTGGAGTTGAAAGCCACACAGGCAACGTTTTATTTTATTTTATTATTAGCTGGAGAAAAAAATGGCCTTTCTCCAACATGAGTGACACACCTACATGTTTAAATTCTGTCCCGGGCCTTTCAATGTTGAGAGCCAGATATCACAAGATGGGAGATGTCAGTCACCTCCAAGCACTCAAAGCTGAAAGGCTGTTGATAATGGGACGAATTCCATTTCCCAACGTATTACTATTGTTACATATGGGCAGTGAATTCTCTGGGAATAACACGTTGAGGCTATTTATCATGCAGATGGCATTTTTGTATTAAAACAAACATTGTTTGCCTGACATTATGGACTCTGACTTCCAATTCAACAGCAGCAGACTGTTTGATAGATTCTTTGAATCTTACTCCCACAAAACAGGATATATGCTATTAGAGATTTTCTCTTTTGATGGCCCGCCAGTTAATCCTTTCTGAGAGTGGCCTCAGAGTCCGTGGGGTGGGTTGGGTTTGATGAGCCTTGGGCTCCAGGGTTGCACACCACAAGCACAATACAATTTGCTGGTGGCATGCAAGTAAAGGTCATCAGCTGTGCAAAAGAATAAAAAAAATCTATCCTGGGAAGGCTGGCAAATGTGGTCATTTATATTTCTACCACAAAGAGGAACAAGATCAAGGACAGGGTGCCATTTTTCAGGGGCTGCCAGAATGTACATTGAAAAATTTGTGCTTCACGTTTGACCACGTGGAGCTGTAAATTATTCTCACAGTCCTGCTATGAAGAACGCTCTGCATACGTTAGTTACGTTTTTTGATAACTGTGATGCTTAATTGGCTTGGGTTTGGATGCCGTAGGCTTATGATAATTGCATGACATGTTTTTAATAATGTGATGTAATGTACCATTCTTCCCTTCGGCTATCCTGTGATTACTACTGTGAATGAAACATGTACAATGTTATGTTTGTCTGACATATCTCCAGGCATTTAAAGACTAAGCACTTACAATGGATGTTTTATTATTTTTTGGAAGAAATAAGGCCCTAACACTAGCTTCAAAATGTGTGATGAGATACACAGAGAGGGAACTGAAATTCGCTCTCGCCTTGTGGTGGTTATGGGTATTAGCCTGTACAATGCACTGCAGCGGTTGTAACACGTAAGCCAGATGCACATCTGTTCATTTCACCTTCCAATTTTGAAATACCTTTGAATTTCTCATGTGGTGCATTTACATACCCTCCAGTAAAAGTAATAACATTTGCTTTTTGTGACCTGTCCATATCTTCAGAAAATGTGCAGAAGGCAGGATATTAAAATTCCCAGCAATACACAGCACCTGCGCTGACACTGTCACGGCAAGAATCAAATTGTACATGTCTTGCCCAGCTTTATTGTCAGAGGTTATGCTGGGAAGTAGTGTAGTTTTCTATAACCCTACTCTTACACTGACTTGAAAAATATCACAGCAGCATAGGAGCACTAACCACACAAATTTCATACCACCAACAACACTTATAAAATAAAACGTCAGATTATGGAATATGGAGTATTCACAGACTGCACAAAACTATCAAATAGCAATTAAATAAACGATTAAAAGCTGGTGGTACTGGATAAATTGTCCAATAATGGAATCCTAACCCTTTTTTAACCTATTATAACCTTATCTTTTTACTGTAATACATGGATCAAAGTTGAACTGAGGAAACTTGAATTTGGGCTGGTAATGTAAGGTCTGATGAGTACATTCAAGTAACATCAAACAAACTGGACAGGTGCCAATATTAATGGTAGGCCTATATTTCATTGGTCTAAATGACCTTTCATATTCTAGGTCCCTTTTCAGCTTCAGATATATCATGGATTAGAATAGGCTCCTGTGATTTAACTTGCTTGAACTGATGTGCCCTGCCAGCAGAGTTCAACAGCTATAATAGTGTGGCTCCAGGTTGGACAATTAGAAAATGTCTGTGTTTAACACACAGGCTTTTGCAGAAGTGCATACAAGAGCAAACATTGTAAATGCCATTCATATAGCTCATGTTTTCATCAAGGGCAGATGAGGCATTTGAACGATTTTAATATTGATTGTTAGATTATACAACACTTTATGTCTTGTGGGATATAAAACATGGATAATTAGTCAGTACTTCAACCATGTGCACTTGGTATATCAAGATGTACAATAGAAAGAAATGATGGCATTAAATGAATAATAATCTTCCTTGAAGTGATCAGCAGTGAATGTCATTTAAATCATTCTACACCAGCAAGAAATTGGTTTAAAATGAGTTTGATGAAGCCTGACATTTGTAGGTCTTTCAATAAATATCATGTGCAGGAGGCATAACTACGTGTGAACAAAGATCGCTAGATCATTTTCACACCGCCAAAGAGAGATGTAAATCTTACATTACTGTTGTAATGCTGCTTTGAAGTATTGTATATTATGCATAGTATATGAATACATCAATGTCTATATACTGTAATTTTGAATACATAAATATTAACGCCAGCATGTTTATTATTTATCATTCTAAAGGGTGCCACAGCTGACTGTGGATGACGGCCCTGCAGAGCAACCTAAAATTAGCACGAGCATCACCCAAAGAGGGAGCATTTCATTCGGCTGGGATTAGAGCACCTTAGCGACCATTACCAATCCCTGCTTGTTGACCTGGTGCACATTGTCTGCTTGTTGACCTGGTGCACATTGTCTGCTTGTTGACCTGGTGCACATTGTCTGCCTGTTGACCTGGTGCACATTGCCTGCTTGTTGATCTGGTGCACATTGTCTGCTTGTTGACCTGGTGCACATTGTCTGCTCGTTGACCTGGTGCACATTGTCTGCTTGTTGACCTGGTGCACATTGCCTGCTTGTTGACCTGGTGCACATTGTCTGCTTGTTGACCTGGTGCACATTGTCTGCTTGTTGACCTGGTGCACATTGTCTGCTTGTTGACCTGGTGCACATTGTCTGCTCGTTGACCTGGTGCACATTGTCTGCTTGTTGACCTGGTGCACATTGTCTGCTTGTTGACCTGGTGCACATTGTCTGCTTGTTGACCTGGTGCACATTGTCTGCTTGTTGACCTGGTGCACATTGTCTGCTTGTTGACCTGGTGCACATTGTCTGCTTGTTGACCTGGTGCACATTGTCTGCTCGTTGACCTGGTGCATATTGTCTGCTCGTTGACCTGGTGCACATTGTCTGCTTGTTGACCTGGTGCACATTGCCTGCTTGTTGACCTGGTGCACTGGTCTGCCTGTTGGCCAGCACATCAAGTTTCTTTCGGCAACTGAAAGTATGTCTATGCAAGTAGATGGTGGAGTGATAACGCTGGTCTGCTTATTCCTAAAATGATTGCAGAGTTTGCAGTAATGAGCCAGATTAATAGATCTGGGCATACCAAATTTGCGAGAAAAAGGAGGGATATAATTAGGCAAATTTACATTTTTTACATTTTAATTTCATAATAATTTTAGGGGGAGGAAGGAGTAAAAAGCACTAAAAGGGAGACTATATGCTAATAGTTGGTCTATGAATAATATCTGTTTAATAAGTACAGAGTTTGCACAGCAGAACCTCTGGCTTTCTGGTTTCAGAGATGACAGGAGATTCCTGTGCTTAAGGTTTGCCCTTTCTGTAGTAAACCAACATGAGCTGGGCAACACATGCAGAAAAACTCAAACTGCTTAGGGCCAGTTTCACAGACACAGATTCACAGACACCCCAGATTAAATTTAATTTTGAATGAACATTCAGTGTCTGTGAAACTAGCCCATTAAAGTACAAGAATGGCCCATCCTAAACAATTATTAAAAAGGGGTCCTAAAAATGTAAGCAAATTCTCTGTTGGTTAAATGGGTTTATGTTAATGCTTGTGTGAAAATCTGTTTCCCCATTTTTACCAGTGTGGAATGTCCAAATTGTAGCACTGCAATCATGCCAACCAAGGCACACTCCTGTAAAGTGTTCAATCCATTTCACTCACAACAGGCAACACTACTACAGGAGAGCTGAAGCCAGTTGGAAGAGAGCCATCTTGTTTTAAATCAGGATCTGTAGAATTCTCAGGAATTGTGATGGGATGTCATGAACATAAGTAAATTGCTAATAACCAAAACTGACATCATGCCATCTTGCAAAGATGAATTACTCCCCATTGTACCCAACAAAAAAAACAAATCAATTTATATTGAGTAAGAAGTATATTTTATAACAAAGTTATTTAGTTTTGTGATAATGCAAGTATTTCCAAGGAGGCTGAATGTATTACATTTAATGTCACACCGGGGATATTACAGCTGAGTATTATCATAAACAGTACATACATCTGCGAAAGAATTTTGTAAAATTGGACAACGTGTCTTCCTCAGCAGCGGAATTGAAAGTGATTTCATGCTCTGCAGGTAGAGCAATGATATCATTAGCTCCTTTAGCCAAGGACTCAAGTCTTCAATGACATACTGTATCTCCCCTTGCAATTAAAAAGGAACATTTAACCTGTTTTTCACTATTTTAAATAAAGCCTCATATGGTAAATGGTTGGCATTTATATAGCGCCTTTATTCAAAGTGCGGTACAATTGATGCTTCTCATTCACCCATTCATACACACACTCACACACCAACGGCAATTGGCTGCCATGCAAGGCACCGACCAGCTTGTCAGGAGCATTTGGGGGTTAGGTGTCTTGCTCAGGGACACTTTGACACAGCCCGGGCAGGGAATCGAACCGGCAACCCTCCGCCTGCCAGACGACTGCTCTTACTGCCTGAGCCATGTCGCCCCATAACTTAGGAACATAACACCAGACATAGTTGATGGCAGAATTGGAAGTGCACATGTGTACTATCAAGATTATAAAGTAGCAATACATGACATATATGAGGACGTATGTGCAAAGAGACGCACACCAGCACAATAGCACAAGGTGCAAAAAGAGTAGCCTAGAAACTGAAACAATGAGACTTGCACAGCTGTTGTAATGCTCCAAAATTGTCAATCACGATGCTTAACATTTTGTACAGTGTTCTTGGGGTTGAATGCCTCACCCTTTCCCCTCCAAATATACCTCTGGTCATTGTGGCCATACAACTCAATCTTTGTCTCACCTGGTCATAAGACTTTCCTCCAGAAGGCCTTTTCTTTGTCCATGTGATCAGCCACACACTTCAGTCGAGCCGAAAGATGTCAATTTTGGAGCAGGGGCTTCTTTCTTGGACGGCAGCCTCTCAGCCCATGGCGATGTAAAACACGCTTGACTCTGGACAGAGACAGTGGTGTTCCAGCAGCCTTGGTTCTTGGATTGCCTCTCACCATTCAGACCAGTTTCCTCTGAGCTGAGGGTGCCAGTTTGGGTCTTCCAACAGACCTTGGCAAAGTGATTACAACTCCAAATAACTTGTACTCACAAACTATTGTGTTTAGAAATGGATCCAAGAGACATTCTTGACGTATGCAAGTCTATGATCCTCTTTCTCAGATCTGCATTGAGCTCCTTGGACTTTCCCATTGTAGTGTGTGTTGGTCAATCCAATGAGTGCTGTCAAACAAGCCCCCTTTATGTTGGCACAGAGAAGCTGCCAGCTGTAGTCAATCATGATCACTAACAGGAAGTTAAGAAGCCGTAGCACCAAGACATTTTAGAACTTTCAGCACCACTAAATTAATAATCTAAGTAGGTTTATGTATATTTTCTACCCTGAAAAAAAACCAAAACACAATAAATTAAAACAATCATTCTGTCCCAGGAAAAGGAAAGTTCTAGAAAACATTGAAAGCCCAATACTACCACAGCGTACATGTCCGTTATATTAGTGTATGGAAACTGTTACTGTAAGTTTTGAATTTGAGGTTTGTGTGTTTACACTCAGCACTGCATCCTGCATTGTGAATAGAGAGAGTGTAAGCAGATACTTTCCTCAGAAATACATGATGTGTAGCCACAGAAACTCAATTCATGTGTAGCTTGCACAGGTCGACTGTTGGCACCCAGTTGAGTAGCAGCCTCATTAATGAGAAATATGCATTCCAGTAACTGTAATCCCTCTCTTCCCAGGTGACATTATGGCCAATTATGCTCCTCTTGGCACTGATTTCAGATCCAGCCACAAAATATTTATTGAAAATAACAATTATACAGCATATATTTAATATTCTGTCCCAGGCTTATAGTATATGTACAGTGCAGTCAATAAGTATTTGGACAGTGGTACAATGTCTGTTATTCATGTGTAAACATTTGAGATTACATTACATTACATTACTTTAATGGCATTTGGCAGATGCATTTACTAAATATCAGTCATATTAATCACACATTTCCACAATTAACTATGCTATTAAATAAAGGGTTTTATCGATTCAAACATATTACCATTACATATGTAAAACATTTACTCAGATACAATACGTTTGCAAATGTATAGTAAAATAGTATAATAGAGGGCTCAAGACTGAATTGAAACTGTTCATGTCAGTGTTAGGGTGCATTATTTGTAGATTTCTTTTCATAGAAACACAAACATTCTACACGGACATTAGATTTCTTAGATGTTAGCTCCTGTAACATAATGCAAGAAATTCATGACTGACTTGAAATTCATGACTATGCAAACACGTCTATCCAATTGAATTAGATGGCTTGTACTTGTGACAGGTGTAACCACATGATTAACCTTAGAGCCAAAGTGTTGCTTTGCATACAGCATACATATAAAACAAAAACCTGTCATTTCAATCCAGTGTAGGCCTACAGTAGATATCGCTACTGGGCCCTGTTCCCTGATAATGGTTGGAAGTGTGCCATTAGAGGGGATAGCCTATACTTATGTTTAGGTGTTGAAATGTTTGATTTATTAGACTTATTTCTTAGACTTCTACTGCTGTAGCCTATCCTTATGATGCGTTCTGTGTTCAGAAATGCTCTTTGCGTAGTTATTTGCGTTACTGTTATCTTCTTGTCAGCTTTGACCAGTCTGGTCCTTCTCCTCTGACCTCTCTCATTAACAAGGTGTTTTTTCCGGCAGAACTTCTGCTCACTGGATGTTTTATGTTTCTTGCACTCTCTGCAAACTCTAGAGACTGTTATGTGTGAAAATCACAGGAGATCAGCAGTTTCTGAGATAATCAAACCACCCTGTCTGGCACTAACAATTATCCCATGAAGTCACTTAGATCACATTTCTTCCAAATTCTGACATTTGGTCTGAAAAACAGCTGAACCTCTTGACCACATCTGCATGCTTTTATGCATTTAGTTGCTGCCACATGATTGGCTGGTTAAATATTGTATTAACAAGCTGGTGTACAGGCCTACATAATAAAGTGCCCATTGAGTGTAGTTTAGTTGGATCCTGGGGAGGTTCTCTCCCAGTAACTGAAGCATGCAGCTTTCTGGCCATAACTGGTGCTGGGCCCTTGTATTCCCACAGGCTCCAGAAGACACTGCCTCCCCATTAAGAGTCATTGAGAGCCTAATTGGGGGTTCTGTAATTTAAAAATATGTCGTGGCCCCAGATGTAGCTCCCATTATGCCAAATGTCTGTGATTGCACTTATTAAAAAAATGTCTTGTTGGCCCACACACCTGTGCCCAGCAGATTGAATATTTGATTGTTGGTGGCAGAGATTGTTGAGTATCTCAGAAACCACTGATCTCCTGGGATTTTCATGCGCACTAGTCTCTAGAGTTTGCAAAGAATGGTGCAACAAACAAAAAAGATCCAGTGAGCAGCATTTCTGCAGACAGAAATGCCTTGTTAATGAAAGACGTCAGAGGAGAATGGCCAGACTGGTCAAAGCTGACAGGAAGATGACAGTAACGCAAATAACCACACATTACAACAGTGGTATGCAGAAGAGCATCTCTGAACACACAAAATAAGTCTAATAAATCAAAACCAATTTGTAAACATTTTCTAATGACACACTTCCCACCATTATCAGGGAACAGGGCCCAGTAACGATATCTACTGCAGGCCCAACCCCTGTACCTTCTGAGCGAGTGTTCTCAAACACTTGATTTGCACTTGCTGCTGTACCTTGAGAAATATAATGCTAACTTCAGAAACATAGAAAGGTTGGTGTAAAAAAAGTAGGTAAAATTGACTAAAAAGTATATCATCCTGGCCTTGAATATTGGTGTCAGTCTTCATTATGTTTTCAGAATGACTGACAGTTTGGTGCAATTTTTTTATGTACACTAGATATAGTTATACTTTCCATGAATTATGCTTTCATAGTTCTAAAACTGTGCACTGCTTTGGCAATTGGTAGTCTATTTCAACAATGGGTGTTTTTGGTGCATATTGTTTTATGTTTTTGTATTAGGTCTATTTTAGGATTGCAGACTAAATACATACTGTACAACAGGCAGTTGATATATTAAATGAAACAAGTTCTTAGTATTAAGCAAGCATTGTCATGAAGGTCAGACTAATACCTAGAAAACAACCACTGCAATCCCATAATAAACATGAGTTTACAATTGTTACCTCACGATTCCAGCAAACAGCCCATACTGTAGGTATAACCTAGCAACCAAACATTCATTCTAGTCCCTCTCTTTGAAGTCAAGTAGCAAGCCAGCATTATGCTCAGTCCGTTGTCATTCATTCACCGTCGTATGGTCTCGGGTCAAAGTGGTCTCGCTGCTCATTTACAGCTGTCTTCGTTCAACTGAGGACGTATGTGATGAGATGGGAGAAAACATAACCTAACAACTATAATAGCCACCGCATGAAATCATGTGTATGATTTTTGAAAGGTGATCAGAACATTTGAATGGAATCATTGCTTCCAGGTGACCTGTGTGTAAATAATTGTTGATATCCAAGGCTGCGTAGGATGCTACTGATGCATCCCTCAACATCGAACAAAGATTGCATTTCAAGGACACATTTCATGGAGTGTTTATAATGGGATGGTACTTCTGACGTGTGTAGTGTTCAGATGTGATACAGCCATCATACTTTTTGTCTTTTTAGCTCCCTTTGTTTCTCGGCTACAAGCACAAAAGTGCATATAACTACTTCAGAGCATATTACTTTAATTATTTAAAAGGTTCAGAAATACATTTCCTGATTTTTGTTTCAGAATAGGAAATCAAATAGATACATTAATGGATACTTTAATGAACCAATTAATACATCTAAAATGGAATAAAACATCTTACATTGTATTAAAGACAACTATTACACCAAATTATTGAATGAAGAAAGCACAGAACCTGGAATTTAAATATATTTTTTAAATTTATTTATTATAATTATAATAATGTATGATGGATTAAAATGATGATAGTTAACATTTTTATTCTTCATTTATTTTAGGTTTGCAGTTTAAAAAGTATATCATAGATAGCACTAATTCCCCTTTTGCATGTATGTATGATAGTAATTACCTATAAGGAGCAGTAGAGGGCAGCTCTAATCACAGACTCTGAACAGGGCCATCGGGCCACATTTTCACTTTAGTGACCTGAGGGTGACCAAGTACAGAACAACGGTAATCTTAAAATGTGCCTCTGTTCTCTTTACAAGAAGCCATGTGTCATGGCACAAAGGCACTGACACATTCATGGGGAATTTATGAAAAATTAAACCACGGTGCATAATTTATGATTAAATATGTTAACCATTAGCTGGCAGTTCAAACATACGAATCTTCATAAGCTAGGCTCTTATGTAACATAAGGAATACCAGGTGAAAGATAAATGTCATTCTTCAGAATTGATATTAATTAGATGATAAATTGTGTTTTATGGCTGCTGTAGGACAGTCCCATTCATCCAATGAATTTAAATTGTAACCATTACGTACACATAAAGTCAGAAATGGAGAGTGGTACAATTTAAAGGTACATGATGAAGTGATGTTTACATAGTGATGCTAGGGTTAGAATATACTGTATGGAGGATACTTTTTGTTTCAGATTTTTTGGCGTAATTCCTATTTACAAATAGGAATTTGAGGAATTTGCATAAATCCTCAACTAATGAGGAATCAACAAGTTGAATTCAGAATGCCAACAGAATATTTACAGTTTTAGTAAATAATAGTTAAGCCTCTGTATATCCCAAAACCATAAATGTCAACTGTTTACATTTAGTGTTTAATTATGATTGCTTATATGGCTAAAGTTGTCCTCAGTTGAGTGAAAATGTTTTATCATTCTCATATTGTTGTGCAACCTAAATTTGGGTATATTGATGACAGCAGCTTGCTAAATTAAATATTATTGTTGCGGAAGTTAACACTTATCCACTAATCAATATCTTATTATTTCCTGACTGAAATGTGTTGCTGTCTGAAAGAAATGCTGAATCATGCTGAAATGCCACAAATAAGCAATAGCAAAAAAAAAACTTTGAAAACATACCAAAAAGTCTGTCTCTAAATGTCATTCTAGCATCTGTCAATCTGTATCTATCTGTATTAATAAAATAAAATATCCAAGAAAGAAAATATAAATCATAATATACAGTTGTATATGGAGTGTCCACCATCTAGTCTTGGGTTCAGACTTTGGAGATTGCATTTAGATACACCATCATGAAAGACTAATTATGGCTAAAAAACAACTAAGCTGAAAATCCCCAAAATGGCCAGTGATATATTGCCAGCAGTCTCCAGAGGGCGGGGGTGAAAATATCACAAGCCATCATATGCAGAAGACCATAGCAGAATTATAGAGGCTACACTGCTGGATTGTGATGCTCTGTCCAAAGAGTTTTGAGCCATTTGGTTAGATCTGAGCAGATAAGATGTTCATGTAGACTTGAGAATTCATCCTGCTTCTGCCATCAGTAGTCATTATCAATGAAGAAACAAAGCGCGCCAGTTTCAGTGGAAGCCATACATGCCCAAGCTGTAACACTACCTAAATCATGTTTCACAAATGCTACTGATTCATTCATATGAATCTAATGAAATTATACTCATCTCATACAATACCCTTGTCAGACCACACTTTGTACAGTTCTGAGGATCGCACTGCAAGAAGGATATAGAGGCGCTGGAAAAGGTTCTGTGATGGGAAACCAGATTGATTCCAGGTATATATGATAAAGGTTATGAGGAAAGACTTAAGATACTTCATCTCTCTAAGCTTAGTAGAATGAGACTTAGGGGATATTTGATTGAGGCTTTTAAATGAATTAAGGGGATTAACAAAATTAACTACAGGTGATTCTTCAGGGTGAGTTCAGTTAGTAGAACGAGGGGACATAAATGGAAATTGGAAAAGGATAAATTCAGAAGCACTGGGGGTTTTCAAGACTTGATTACAGTGCTAGATACAGTACTGTAGCTTTTAGGCAAACTAAGCAGTAGGCACACTTTAGTGGTAGGAAAAGGTGATCACTGGAGGGCCCGTTTGGAGGGGCCTGTTTGGCATTGGAGGGCCTGATTTCACCATTATGTTATGTTATGTTATGATTATGAGTAAGAAAGTTCCTTTCTGTCTCCTGCCTTTCATTCTTAAATCACTTTGGTTCAGGTTAATACTCATCTCGTCTGTCCATATTGCGGTGAACCATCTTGAGGTAATGCTGGTGTAGTTCTCTCCTTATGGTTGTCTTTGTCTTTTGTATGTGTTAAGTGTTGATCTCTCTAACAGTTCAATAGGGGTTAACCTTTTCTTTCATCATCCACTACAGTGGTCTTCCATGGTCTACCAGGTTGTTCGCTATAGCTGTGCTCACCAGTGAATTCTTGCTTCCTAATGTGTCAAACGGTTGATTTTGACACACCCAATGTTTTGGCTATGTCTCTGAGTATGCTTTGTCAACACAGCCATATTCTGCATATGGCAGTTGATAGAATTAAATACAAAGACCACAACATTACTTGACTCACCCACAATCAGAAATGTCTTATCTTATCAAGCAAGATGTACCTGTGGTAATTTTGCAGGAAAATTACACATTTTGCAGGGTATTATAAAATGACTTAATTCAGAGAGGGTGACCATATATATTGTAGTTATCATCAAACATTCATTTTCATCTCCTGACCTCTATGAGGCCAGACATTTAGGCTGAGAAAGCTACACATATTGGACAGTGAAGGATTTATACCTAGCTGTTTGACAATCAGCGCATAGCCTACGTGACAAGTTACTGTAGAATTATGGCCTAATGCACTTGGTCCTATACAAGATCAGTTTCAACAAACATAAACTTTGTGCTGTCACAATGCATCTATTCATTATAATTAACAGAGAACATTGTTACAATTACTTGTTTAGTTAGACACATGGCTTGATATAGAGGAATTATCAACCCCTTTGTGGTAGAGGATTGAAATACATAGTAAAAACTTACTCTGGGCCCAGCTCCGGGCACGTTGTCCCCTATACCAATTGAAGAAAAACTAACATTTATATTTATCTATTACCTTCATTTATGTAATATCCATTTTCTAAGAGCAAAAAAAACATTTGACACATTAATATTGAATTATTCCGTATTCTTACTGTCTATGCTGTTATGTTACGCGAACAAAGAAAGGGACAAAACAAAGTGCTTGAAAGGTGATTGCAGTGCGAGATTCTACCAAGGTTTTCCTTTCAATTGCAGCATAAGCCCTTAATGGATTTTTAATGAGCTACTGTGAATGATTGTGGCCAGTGACAATTTATGATCCCGTGGAGCAATGAAAATGCTTCCACTGGAGTAAAAAAAAACAAGAAAAAAAAAACATAGTTCACTCAAAAGGTGAGGTTCCTAAAATGTAACCCAAGGCAATAACCTTTATTAAACCTAGCTCCTATTCTGTCATTAGAATTTTTCCGGGGCCATGACACAACAAGGAATTTTTTTACCTTGCTTTCTACCAGGCTCACAACAACACTACAGTTGTATATTAAATTGCTAAGTGCGGATAGGGAGATTAGTCCTAAATCTGCTGAAAATGGCTTTAATGCAATAACACAGACAACAGAACAGATACAGAAATGAATAGTGATTCTGCTAGCGATTCTTCATCAAGTTAATTAAAATCTGAAATCTATGCTCAGCTCTTTTTTCAGGTGTGCATTTGTGTGGGGAAACAGAGGTTGTGCTTGGTGTGGTAATGAAGCTGTTCCTTTGGTCTATTACAGACAGCATTTCAATAGTGCAAAAGTAACATAACTGGGGGGTGCACTTCTCCTATTACAGACCAGGGGGAGTTTGTGAGATCACAAACCGGGTGGGAGGCCATTCTGGTCAAATAGGTTAGAAAGATTACGAGATACTGGTGCGTATTTCTCTTAGATAAGATCTCTTAGCTAGCCCTTTGGATAAAAATTATTCCTGTAATTATTATCTACTGCACCAATCTATCTGTATATATTCTATCTATCTATCTATCTTTCAATCTACTGTATCTACCCAATTTTATCTACCTATCAATTTGTCTATCTGTCTATCCATCCATGTAATATAGTACTGTATGTAATCCGTATTCATCCGGTTGCTCACATTGTATTTGTTGATCAATTTATGTCTCTCAATCTTTTTGATTAAAAACACCACTGACTTATCTACTCATCTTATGAATACTGAATCATATTAAATGTGCTAATCATGACAGTAGCATATCGAAACTCTTCATTGTTGGCCCATATGGTTTGTACCAAGCTGTACCAATCTTGAAAAAGCAAGTTAAATAAATCACTGTCTCTGAGTATCTCTGTATCTTTGTACTGAGTCTCATTATGAATGGATTCCATTTCAGTGTGATAATTTAAATAGTTAACATGCATCTTCACAATTGTATTACTTTGTAACAGTCTTGAATTCGCATAACTATAATTAAGCAATGTAAGATACTTGGTTTTGACTTAGTGAACCTTTGAATGATAACTGGAGCCGCTGCTCAATGCTACACTATGCTGACTGCTGGCACTGCATGTGATGTGACTTAATGCAGGAACAATAATGAACTTAAGGAGACCAGTCACACACAGCAGTCATCTCACCGGGGGTTATCCTGTTGTTCATGGTAACAATGAGTGACAGATGTCCGCGACCCTACATTAAGCGCCTCAGCCATCTTGGGAGAAGCACGAAGGAAACCACAGAGTGCACATCATCATCTTCAAACATTCAACCGAATGCAATTCACTTCATTTCGATATTCATGAATATGGTATGATGTGATATGATTTGCATGCATTGGCGGTCCACATTTTAAGCGATACATTTTGAACTTTGCTGCACCGTGTCCACACGGAGAGATTAATTTTAAATGGATTTTATCATCATAACCAGGGGAATATTTTGCATGAGATATCAGGACAAATGGATTTATTTTAGTCTGGAAGACAGTGGAAAGGAAAACGATTGTTGTAAGAGCTGTATTGAAATAACTTCAATGACATTCTTCCAAATGCTGCAACATGCCATATTCACAATACATTTTATCTTACCACTAACTACTAGTTCCTCTAAAATTGCCTCCTTGCTGTGAGGCGGCAGTGCTACCCACTGCACCATCCGTGCCACCACAAATCATGTTGCCATATGTACCTAATATACTGACTACTCAAGAATGTATTCGGTTCATTCCCAGCCTCTTGCATGTCTGCCAGCTCGTAAAATAATTAGCGGATATGCATTTAAACAGCATTTTAATTATTTGGGTAGAATAACCATGGCTGACAGCAACAAGTGTGATGCTACATTGCCCTGCAAACGAAAATCAATCTGGACACAATAACAGCTTTCAGTTCTTGCCAAAGTGGTTCATGATAGGGAGGACAGTATTTAAGGGAAGTTAGGAATCAGGATCACTTAAAAAGGGACATGAGAACATGCTTTGACATAAATGTGGCTTTCCTGATTTTGTCCACTGAAATATAGTATGTGACCTGTGACAAGCTGGCTCCAAAGAATGCACAACTCTTACTTTAACTTTGACATCTTGCATTTAAAAGCTATATTTTTACTCTGAATGTGGCATTAAGAGATGCAGGTTATGAAAGCAAAGACATTGCATGGCACCAACCAGCTCGCCAGGAGCAAGTGGGGGTTAGGTGTCTTGCTCAGGGACACTTCGACACACCCAGGGTGGGATCAAATCAGCAACCCCCTGAATGCCAGACAACTACTCTTATCTCCAGTGCCAATGTTGCCCCAACAGTAAGATAGTAGCATATATAGCAGAATAATTATAATAGTGAACACAACACAATTTTCGGGTGCTATATTTTGACTATTTTTACATTTGATTCTTTTCATTTTTCTTATATTGTTATTCCTGCAAAGAAGCAGTTCTGTAGCAGGAAACGTGCTACAGTTTTCATCAATCAAAAACAAAGTTCAATGAATATTGAGGATAGAGTATACTGGGTCTCTGTTTCTAAGAAAAATAATCTCCGTTTTTTGAATAGGGAAGTGGGCTCCAGAGTCAGACACAAGCCTGATCCGTTTTGGGAAACAGCCTCATTACAATAACAGAGGTGGGGGGGGAAACAACATGTAGCAGTTACTTTCTCTGCCCTCGCAGACATAACACAGAGACTGAATACAAAGAGAAACCCAATTCCCTTGTCAACTTAAAGCCATTTATTTCATGTTCAGCTAGAGTACAACACCGAAACATGGTCACCGCTAGACCGTCTTCCTATTGAGAGGCAGGGACAAGACTATCAGGGAAAAGCGTGTTTGGTAATGGTCTTCCAAAAGTGTGATGTATAAGGAAGAGGGAAATATAAAGTGAGTCAGAGACTGAATAGCCTGCCCATGGTAATTCTTCAGCTTGCCATCTGAAATCTCCATTTATTTCTCTGGAGCAGGATCACGAAGGCTCTGTGATGAGTTTAACGCTTGCCGTGACCATAGCAACAGAATGCCCCCAACCCCCCCCCCCCCCCCCCCCCCCCCCCGAGATCTGGAAAGAGGTGGCTTACTTAACGTCCACATTAAATGCAGATAACTCTGTCAGCTTCCATCCATATTCCTTGGTTAACGCAGAATAGCGTGCTACTATATGAAGCCAAATTAAATCCCCTCAGTCCTCCTAATACAATTCTGTGCCACTTGCATCATAAAGGCAATGTTTACCTCTATGATATAGCATTCACGCATTAATATCTGAACATTTATTTTCTGATGGATTATTAAGTTGCGCACCTGTTCTGGGCGCTTTTTGTATAAACACAGTGTTGTGTTTTTTTTCTTTTTTTCATTTGCAGGATAACAAATAGCATCTAATACAAAGTGAAGCTACGGAACCTGACTGCACAGAAAACACTGAGATAAAAAAAGGCCATTGAATCTGCCCTTGCATTATAAAAGCTGCCTGAATACAAGAGATATCAACCCCAAGTAAAATAATACAATTTCATGCTGGCAGACTGGAGGCCAAATTTGCATTGAAAATCATGTTGCTCAGTATCAAGGCTGTTGGTGCCAGTTACAAATCCTTAAGCAGCACGTACATGTTTCTAAAGAAAAATAAGTACAAAATAAATTCACCTCATTGCATCAGTTCATAATTTTTCCTATGTAGGAGTCTGCTATAACTAAACTGCATTTCATGTGGATTCTTGTTACTGCCACAGTGGCACACCATAAAACAAATTTAAAAATAGTTAATGTCTGGTAGTATTTCAGCCAATGGATTCATCAGCTTTGTCTCTGTACTTTTGACCATCCTGTCTCTTTAAAACATATGAACTCTTAATACTTAGCATTACAATATAGCATTTGGGAAAACATTGGGCCAGTATATTAGAAAATCCAAAGGTTCTGACCAGAAAAAGCAGTTGATCTTCATTTAAATATATTTAAGATCTTAAGACTTTGGCCTTTCACTGAAAAGAATAAGAAAAGCTGTGTACATAAAGCATAATGGCAGAAATTAACAATCACACGTGACTCAAAGTGTATTGCGCTATTTTGAGCTGAGTTTTGTGAACCGTGTGCTCATATTATCTTTCCACATTTCATTGGCATCGTTTTTTTCTGATGCATTGTGGGAACCTAGACATTTGTGTTTACAGATTCATTCTGGATTACATCTCATCCAAGCAAATGAAAACCTCCACCTGTGTATGATTTCCATGAAACACTCTCCCTGTGGTAATAGCAGACTACTACAGGAGCAAAAATGCCCAGACACAAAGCAGATGTGAAAATGAAACAGGAAGCACCTGTCACATTCAATTCTGTTCTGGTATTTCCTGACTCATGTCATAATAGACTCAGGCAAAGTCGTATAATATAGAAATCGTAATGCCAACACAAAGAATATAAATAATGGTACATGAGAGGCTTGTAGGCTTGGAGCTTATTACAAGTTCCCCTCCATACTTATTACAAGTTCTCCTCCATAAAGCAGCTTAATGTGCGGAAGTTTACTTCATAGGGCAGACATCTGTCTCACCAAAAGGCCTTTACCCCTTGGTCTATTTGCTTTATAGCTGAATGATAAGGAGAGGTGCGATGGGAACCATTTTGAAGTATTTGGAGGTGACTCCTCTGGGGATAGAACTCCAAGCCTTCTTGGGTGAGAGCAGACATTTTAACCACAAGTGCAATGACCCAGTGCAAGCCAAAAAATGCTTCTCTCTCTAATGTTTGGATTCCATTTTAAGGGTCTGGCTGGTTCCAAAACCGTTCCCAAATCAGGTGTATCGCACTCATAGGTTCTCTCGCATAACACTAATAAGTGTCACAGCAGCAATCTCTGTGCACAGCATAATTAGTTTCCATTTCCTCTTAGACTTTAAGGGCACTTCACTAATTAGATATTGTCATGCCCCATCTGAACATCTATGGCAAATGGAACAGTACAGCAAATCGGCAAGTGTTATCTAATAAGGTGTTATGAAAGGTTTGTAATTGTAGTTTTCAATGTAAGGACGGTGAAAAAATTTTTCTAAGGGATGAGAAATGAATCTCATTTGGAGTCATACATGGGTAGAGAGAAGGCATTCAAACTCAATTTCATTTTCTTTTCCTGTGACATCTTCTTGCCATGAGTCATCACACAATGTGGAGTATTTTTGATCCTCGTAAAAATATTAACTGTGATTCAATGATGCTGATCACAGAAGGTCCATTTCCGGCCCATTACACTCAGACTGAAATAATGTATTATTGGATTGTCCCATCCCATCACATTCTGGTATTTGCTGTAGGAAGCAAGCTTTTATTACAGAAATAGATTTTTTTTTCTGCATTCCAGTAAAAAATACTTTTCAAACTCAAACTCAAAAGTCATACAATGTTTTACTCTTGAAATCAATATTTGTCTTTGGAACATTTATGTCTTTGCTGTCAACAGAATTGTTTTGCTTGTGTCACAATTATGATGTTTTCTTTGATTATTTTGACACAAATCTGATTCCATAGTAAGTGCCACATCTTCCCAATGGGCAAACTACTACCACGCTACGTCACAGCTACTTCAAACATGTAGTACCCATGTCAGCCGTATGTCGCTGTGCCCTATCATAGAGTCAAGACTTCAGTCCTGGAAGGCCACAGAGTCTGCTTGTTTTGGTAAGTTTCAGCAGTCACTTAATATAAGTCATTGATTTGCTAGTCCAAACACCTAGCTCCCAAGACCTAAATTAGCAGTGGATTTTTAGATTTGTGTCTTCTTGTAGTCACGTGACAGAGAGCACAGTACATTGTAGCTTTAAAAATGAAACAGCTAGTATTTTAGTGATTATTTATTTAATGGTAAAGAAGTTGGTTGCATGATTTATTTGTGTGTGATGGATACAGCGCTTGATGCTAAATGTATGTGTAGTGTATCTTTAAGCTTTAAATTGTGTAAAGTTCTTTGGTGTGTTTTAATATGTATTAGTATGCATAATGGATACATTTTTCATTAAATGTCAGAAATATCAAGTCAGTATTTACAGTAGTAGCGCCAAAATAGACTGCATTTAACAGATGCCTTAAATAACATGTTAATGAGTTTTATTATTGGAAAAACATGATAATGTTTGAAATTTGATATGTCCCAAAGTTTGAAAAAAGCTTTTAAGTCAGAGGATTTAATTCCGTCTTGGTCCAGCCAGCTTTAGTCACATGCACGGTCAGAGTCTGTATCACGTTATCTGCACAGATATTCCACAGCCAAACATTACGCAAAAGCAGCTGTGAAGTGTGCCCCTTCCTCACAAATTGGCACTCTTTTCACAGACATGCTGTTTCTTACAGATGAACGTTTGCGTAACATGAATATTGCATTTATTTGCACCTCACCACCGACATCCATATTTCAGTATATCAACCAGGAGGTGATGATAGAGCCAGGAGCATCTGAATCCTATTTGGAGCAGTTTCATTTAGTCAAGTGAGGGTGTCTGCTGCATGGATGGAAAAAAAAACAAAAAAACATATGCACATACTGAAAACTGCTTGGTTACAGTTGCAATCCCAGCATGTGAAAATGAATATCTTTGTCGCAACTTATCACATATAAGCCAAGGACGCGTGGCCTCACTCTACATATGCATGCCTCCGCTCACAGTGTGAACGTATCATATGCATGTGATTTTCACCAGCTCTGTATGAATAATTCTCATGCATACAAACAGTACTGTAATCTTAAATATTAATCTTCATAGCCTGTGAATGGAAATGTATTTCAGTGTCTCAGGTCTACTGCTGAAATGCTGAATGTGTATATTTTAGGAGTAGCAAGAACACAGGGGTGACAGTAGAATAATTTATGGAGTGTGCATTAAATAGTACAATTAGCCACAGGCTGATACAAGACAGAAAGAGGAATATATCAGTTTATGCAACCGGACAATTTTATCAATAAAACAAATGACTGTGATGTTTGTCTCAGAAAATATCTCAGTGGTTTTAGAACCGTATGCCATTATCTGCTAACGATTTGTTGGAAAACAATTCAGTGTTATTTGTATAGCCTGTTTTAACATAAGTGGGGTTCCATCCAACCGTTTTTATTCAAAATTAGCATTTTCTTTTTCCGACTTTTTGGAAATTTGCTTAACATTTGTAAACATTTGCATGGAATCTTAACTATTGTCTATAGTAATAATTTTTTCTTACAACAAGCCATATCCTTACAACATATCCTTTAAGATTTAAGACAACTCTCATTTAACATAAAATATAAAGTCCAGAGAAGGGGAGATCATAACACCTACAGAAGGCCTCTGGCTCAACAAGCCCCATACTCGGAAATGCGTACATTAAAGCTCAGATGGGCGGTTTCTTTCCGGAAAGAGAAAAAAACCATCTGGGGCCACGGTTGCGGACGCATCATTATTCGGTTTGCAAAGGGTTCACAACTGCGGAGCACTATTGGCTTTTTGGGTGAAGTGGTTTCTCAGCAGAATGGCTTATTAAAGCCCTGCGCCCCACGGATGAACGGTTAAAAGCAGGAGACACTCCACACTTTGATCTGCCGCTGTGATAAACCTTCCTCAGTAATTCAAGTCTTCTTGAAGCACAGGGGAGGCAAGTCTTTCCATCAGTTCCCTTGCATTGGAGCATACACACTCACCCATCACTCCTGCTTGCCAAGGCTACCCTTATTTAAAAACAAATTAGCATACTTATAAAAAGAGAGTAGATTCTTTTTAAAGACTTTACGCTGACAAGAGACACCGATCTGGCTTTCTTCCATAGACACTGAATGCTTCTGAATATTTGAGTTGATCAGCATTGCTGGGGTGTGGAATGAGCTGAGACAGGTCTCCGGGGTGTATGGTTTGAAAAGTTGACATGGAAGTTGTTTCTTAAAGATACAGAAAGTGATCCCAGATGAAGATATGGGAAATATGTACAAATGAGGTGCCAGTGTATCCTTAAAGACCGCTGAATATGATGTCATAAAGGCCTCGGGTTATCGTATGGATGTGGCTACAGGATCCCATGGTGTGGAAGATGGGATTCAAATGGTCGCTTATCAGATACACCCTGCTCGTCATGCTGTTTACTGGCAGCTAACTGTTGACTTTTAGAAAAATCCATTTGTATCAGATAATTGAATCACTGTGCAGGTTAACCTATCTGTCTGATATGATCCTTTAGTCACCTACAGCATTAACACTGCCAAGCAAACTAAACAGTAGCGAATGTCTGTTGGACACCAAAAGATATGCTTTAATCTATTGGATTTTGGTTGTTAGCTTAGACTATCTACTGTGATATATCCACAGTAATTCACCAATATGAGGAGGGAAATAGATTTACTTTGCACATTCCTCATTGGGGAATTAATCGTACAGTAAGGTCCCAGGAGTATTTTACAACTCGCACTTCCAAGCCCTCAGCACTCATGTACACAGTTCCCGCACAGAATTATTCTTTCAAGGATTTGTAATTTTAAAAGAATCTGTTCTAAATTCTGTTCACTGGCTATCCGTGACAGCGATTATCAAGGATACTTAGAAATTTTGCTCCTTATCAACAAAGCACTGAACCCAGTCAGGCAACATCTCCAAGATGGAAAAGTCCTACTACTCATAAAAAAAGGCCCTGAGACCTCATTGAATGGGTAATACTGCAAGGGGCAGGAATCAAAACAATAAGTGATTTTTAATATGCAATGTAGCATTTCAGCATCATAAAATAGTATACTGTCATCGCAATATGACAGAAGAATAAAAAAATAAAGGGACAGGAGCCAATGAGCCATTTAATCAATGTCTTTCTCAAGGGTAAGTACAATAATCAGTCATTTTCTGTGGACTGGAGCCCCCTGGGCTTAGCTCAATGTCCCAGGCTAAACCAAAATCTATAGAGAGAGCTCAGTCCTTAATCGCATTTTGATGTGATATAAGCTACCGGTTGTCCAAAATACCATGTTCGTCCATCTCTCACTTTAAAGCTGTTCTTCAGATGAGCCTACGGAACAACGAATGGCATCTGACAATGAAAACTACAGAACAAAGCCAGAGAGCAGAGAGCCCACTAGCTCTGATATGCTAAATGCTAATACTACTTACTACAGCAGGTCATTGTGACTTTAGCGTTACAGATCAGAGAGCCCAATAGCTCTGATCTGCTAAATGCTAAAGCTACTTACAACAGCAGGTCGTTGTGACTTTAGCTTCACAGAGCAGAGTCCAATAGCTCAATAGCTCTGATCTTTTAAATGCGAAAGCTACTTACTACTGCAGGTCATTGTGACTTTAGCTTTACAGATCAGAGAGCCCAATAGTTCTGACCTGCTGAATGGTAAAGTTACTTACTACTGCAGGTCATTGTGACTTGAGCGTTACATCACATCGATGATACCGATGCACTCTTCATCGTGCCACATCCTGTAAGACACACTAAGAGGCAGGAATGCCCAGCTATCACCCGATATGGATTCTTGGCTATGGACGAAGTCGCTAGAATTTGAGGTGAAAATAAATAAGAGACCACATGGTGCTCCAGCAATATGGTAGGTCACCCCTGAGAGACAGAGTAGAGGTTCTGTGTGTATTACTACATCAGCTGCCCCACAGTACCCCATACCTCCTATAAACTCACTTCAATCACATACCAACCAGCACTAACAGCATGGGAGAAGGTACACATCTGCGGCCTTTTCCCCTAGACAGTGTCTCATTCAGGAGACTCCTACCAGGCTGGAAAACAATGCTCCCACTCGTCAGAGCACAGCTTAAAATCCACTCTGTTTGTGTTGATCAGTATTTGCTTTGTGCCAAGTTTATATAGAGTTTATTTTTTTTATTTTTTTTTGCAGCTGCAGCTTGTTCTTGAATATTACAAATAGGGCCTGGCAGGGGACCTCTTTCCTGCTAGCAGATAACAGAAGCTTGACTTTAAATCCCAGTGCTAGGGGATAGGCCTTGCTTTCATGACATACGTTTGACTTTAATGTGAACGCGCAAGATTAAACGGCAGGTTTTTTTTATGTTTGCAACATCAAGCGTTTTTTTATGAGTCAGCATCCCTCGAAGGCTGCCTTTCCTTTAATGTGTGCATATAGTATACAGCAAAAACACAAGTGGAAATGGAATAAAATGTAATTTGGATATTACTCCTATACGGTGCATACATACACTCATACACACTCCACTGCTTTAGGGATAGGAAATGTTAGATGGGGCTAGTAGCAGACTAATTTAACACAGTGATATTTAACATACATTACATTACATCACATTATTGGCATTTGGCAGACGCTCTTATCCAGAGTGACGTACAGTTGATTAGACTAAGCAGGAGATAATCCTCCCCTGGAGCAATGCAGGGTTAAGGGCCTTGCTCAAGGGCCCAACGGCTGTGCAGATCTTATTGTGGCTACACTGGGATTAGAACCACCGACCTTACATGTCCCAGTCATTTACCTTAGCCATTACGTTACAGGCCACCCCCATACCAGGCTATTTGTATGGCACATACCATATGTAATTTAACATATGCTATAGTACCATACAAACAGCCTGAATAAAGTATTCCTCCCCACGCAGTAATGTTAAATTAGTCTGTGTAAAAGTATAAAACAAACACCAGCATGTTGTGCCAATGTTTAATGCTAGTTTTTGTGGTTCTACTCCACCAGTCACAAAAGATCAACAGAAGATGTTTGTAATGACTTTCTTGCATATGCTGCTAAACCATAAAAAGCAGAATAATGTGATTTCTGGAAAAACATGGAAATGCGTGAAAATTTGATATTTTCGGAAGGTGTTGAGAATACTTTTAGAATGAGAGCAAGGTTGGGGCTGCTGTGAGGATTGTGTGTCCCAGGAATACACAAACACTGCGAGCCTGCTACAGTATATATAATATTCTTGTGTGTCAAGCACTTTCCTTGAGAAATTTCAATCAAAGTTTCAGTCAGCATTTGTCCTTTGACGCGCTGAATAAATGCAAGTGTTATTTTAACCCAGTTTGGCAAGTTTGCTGTGGGGATCACTTCACACTTTACTCCACTCACCGGGTGCTCTGGTGCAAGGGGTCTAGACGCAGTTAGCCAAGGAAAGTCTCACCATTTCTGAATAGTTATAAAGAAGAGGATGTCTTGCAAAGGCGTGGGGCCTTAATTCTGGGGTGTCTCGCTCATAGTCAGAAGAGAGGAGTGTCTACACGTTTTTGTGTCCTGCTTTCAATCCACAGCTAATTTAGGTCTTGGGAGCTAGGTATTTGGACTCTAGCAAATCGATGACATATATTAAGTACTTACCAAAACAAGCAGACTCTGTGGCCTTCCAGGACTGAAGTCTTGACTCTACTGAATTGGTCTGTCGTTTCAAACTCTGTGGCCATGTAAGGTCTGTTTTATACTGCGGATGAGTACACATAAAATGGGTCTGTGTGGAATGTGCAGCCTGTGCGAAGGTTGCAAACCACAACCACGAATATGTCGCGTACCGTCTCAGGAATTTAAAAGCATGTAGTTTGCAGGCACATGCTTCACATCTCAGAAACTGCTGATCTCCTGGGGTTTTTCATCCACAACAGTCTCTAGAGTTTGCAGAGAATTGTGGGGAAAAACAAAAAACATCCAGTGAGCAGTTCTGCATGCAAAAACACCTTGTTTTTGGTAGAAGTCAGTGGAGAATGGCCAGAATGGTTAAAGCTGACAGGAAGGGAACAGTAACGCGAATAACCACACATGACAAAAGTGGTATGCAGAAGAGCAACTTTGAGCACACAATGTGTCAAACCTCTTAAGTGGATAGGCTATAGCAGAAGAAGACAAATAAGTCTAAAAAATAAGTCTAATAAATACCTAATAAAGTGCTCACTGAGTGCAAATGTCAGCGTACATCATCAATAAATATATATTTAAAATATTTAATATTACTTGGCTTATGCAACATGTGCAACATGCTGCACAAGTATAAATGCTCAGTCCATTTGCGAGTACAAAATCACGCAACCTCTGCCACCTATGCAGAAGTATAAAACAGAGGTAAACCCAGGGATTACCTGTGGGCACTTTAGAGGGTGTGAATGCCACTTCTGCAATCAAAAAACTCAGCCTGTGGTCTTCTGGAAACTTCTCTCCATATTAAGCACAGTGTCGTTTACTCTCCACTCCCTTCTTCTCATGCCTTGAGCTCTCAGATCTCTAAGCCCCCGGATTCCTGCACCGTTATCTCCAGCGGCTGTCTCAGATCCTCCGTTAAGGCGTGATTAGAGGGGATAAATGTCAGGCCAGGTTCTGTTTACAGATACTTTACCCACAACCCTTAAAACAGACAGAGGACAACACCCTGACTGGGCATCTGGGCTCCCCCACGTTTAAAAGTGCTCGACATTCTGACGGGGAATTCCTCAGTTTGTCAGACAGATCAGCTTGCCGTTGTAAAGCTTGGAAACTACTACACTACGGAGTGAGAGGGCAGTGATTTCGAATGCACAATCCTTCCTTTTGTTTGTCTGCCCACAGGCACCCCACACGCTGGAAGATAATAGAAGTGCAGTACACTGTACCTGCAATCCAAAGCTGTAAAAGTGTCTGGCTCTGCCTTTTAGGTACACCACACTGTGCTCATTTGACAAGCAGCTTCAATTAATTATGCATAATTTAGCTAATTTAGCTATTGAATTGAAATATTGGTCTTCACACTTTATTGTTCTGTTAGAGGGCCATGTATGCTATTGCTAATCTGCCAATTTTTTGTCACCTCCCCACAAGTCCTTTGAGATCCTTTCGTGAAAAGTGCCATAGTGATGATGAAGTGAAGAATCTTGAACTCTATAACACATAGAGATATCATATACTCTACTACAAAGCAGTTTGATTGTTTCAACTCACTGAGTCACTCACACTTAGTAGCTCCACCCATTAGGGATCACAAAATCTCATTCTCATTACTATTGAGAAGTGATACAGTACAAATAATCATTCTCATTCTGTATGTCAATTTTGCAAAGATTTTTTTTTGTGATATATTTATTGTTATTTCAGCTTTCTTTGGAAGAAATAAATATGTACTGAGCTGATGTACAGTATCAATTTTGATGGATGTTCTTGATTATATCTTTCCTGAACTTTAATTTATTGCCAGTGAGTATTATAATCTTTCGGGAGGCAAATATTAGCAACGGACAATTTCACAATTTAATTCAAATGAAATTGAGACCGCGAGTGGAACAAAGGTTGCTGATGAGAGTGTTCCCCTCACACTTCTCACACACACACGGCCGGATCTGAATGACAAAAAGAGACGGCAGCGCTGTCTCTCCCTGTCCCTCCCCATCCTCCTCCCAGGGGAGCTCCCCACACAAACGGAGAGACCCCTACCCTCCACACTACACCGTCTGCTTTGTTCTCCTGCTTCCCATTGCCCAAATCATAACATTAGTATTTCAACTAGGGTGGCCTACAGCGTAGTGGTTAAGGTACATGACTGGGACCAGCAAGGTCAGTGGTTCGATCCTCGGTCTAGCCACAATAAGATCCGCACAGCCGCTGGCCTCTTACGCAAGGCCCTTAACCCTGCATTGGTGCAGGGGAGGATTGTCTCCTGCTTAGTCTAATCAACTGTATGTACATCACACTGGATAAGAGCAAAATGCCATTAATGTAATGTAATGTAACTAGTACTGAAGCGTAAACACCAATAACAAAATAACTAAGCACACAACACCCGGGGTCGTTAATTCAAGTTTTTCTTATGTTATTACTCCTCTCATTTTGTTTAATTTAGTTGAGTCAGTGCAGATTGTGTGGGTCACTGAATTGCTATTAGATGTTCAATTAGTCTGCAGCTATTTACTAACCACAGACAGATATGTTTATGCATGTCTTTTGATAATTCAGTAAGAAAATAAATATACTGTAAATGAGAACCATCTACATGGGAAGGTGCCTAACCATTTTGTGAACCATTTATTCTCAAAACACCATAGCTGGTGGTTGCATAGTCGAATAATGAGGTCGAAATTGATGCTGGGACAGACTTCTTCAACACCTGTGAGTAATAAATTGTCACATTCTTGAAAACCATGAATTATAAACTGTGTTTTTTATAAAGTTCTAGCAGTGCTATCCATCCTTGTAAAATGTATGGCAAAAATAGCTTTGTGTAGAAAAGACTCCCTGGGCTATATATCTTTGGTACTATGATACAGGATAAAGCTGACAAATTAGGTTGTTTTAATCTCAGTGCAACACACTCTCCTGTAAGGCACTGCAGACTACTAGCGTAGACAAGAGTGGGTCAAGGTTAGCCACACACAATTGTGAATGCCCACCCATGTAGTCCTGGCCCACCTAATTCAATGCAGGCCCAACAATATGGCCACTATATGGCAATTCTGACTATGCTGCTGCAATCATAGCATTTCAGTACAGACAAGCTCTACAAAGCAAAGATTGTTTCAGAGTGGTGACACTGTAGGTCATTGTGAGCTGTGGCGTAGTGTGTTTTTCAAGAAATAAAATGCTTTCGGAACCAACAAATGTATTCAGTACTTCCAGCAATTTTTTATTTATTTTATTTTTGTTTAAACCCTAACAGTAAACAAGCTCACCAGCTCACCCCAGCCACATCACCCCGAGTAACCGCCACCTGGACAGACAAACAAGTCCTTCCTCCCACATCAGGCAATCTCCACTCTTCAAAACCTGCGAGCACTGCACTGCAAGACAATGAAGCTGAAAATGCTATACTTTCGACAGCAACATAAGATTGCCATAATAATCATATTGTTGGCCAGTCTTATTTTCTTGACCTGGATGAAATGGACAAATACTGTGCAAAAACCGCTTGTAATCACTGCAAATTAACTGCTCGGTGCTAGAAACTACAGCGATATACATCAGTCCATCCACTGTCTAACACATTTATTCCTGGTCAGGGTCGTAGGTGTTACTGCAGTTTATCCCAACAAGCATTGGGCGAGAGGTAGGAATACACCCTGGGCAAGCTACTGCAGGAATATCGGCCACTTATTTTCATGCAGGAGATTTTCATCTTCATCTTCTGTTGTCCTCTGAGGAGTTACATGATCATGAACTAAGATAAGCTTAATAAAAATACATTGTGAACGGGTGAGGACAGTTCATTGATTTTTTTCTGTGATATGACCTTATAATGCTGACCAATTTCACCATCCTATGAGGAAGATAGACACGCACCAGGGAATCATAACTCAGCGAGATGTCTGAACCCCAGTGACTTGCCCAATACAGAAGCAATGTTATTTCACAATGTCATGGGGGACACTATATCAGTCTGAACAGAGGAGACTGAAAACCAAAGCTCTTCTTTAGCTGAGGACGCTTCCCAGATAAAATAAAATGTGTATGTATGTGCAGTTTTAGCATGAGCTAAATGCAGTCAATGCACTGCAGAGCGAGCCCTTCTAACCAATACTGTAGCACATGCATCCTCTATTGGTCTCACATACCCTCAGGCCTATGGTGGGGGAATAGCACCTATGAATCATGGGTAAAAGGCCCTGCCTTTGACATTGATCAGCTCACACTCAACCGTGATCTCATTTGTTCTTGCACAGCTCCAGACAGACGTGTGAATTGCAATCTGTATTCCAATTGCCAATGAATTAAATTATTCATTAAATCAGAGCTATTTATGTATATTGGGACATCAGGACTACATGAGAAATCACGTTTTCAAATTGTTGCTTGGTGCATTTTGTCTGGTTTTAGGCAAGCTGCCATTTTGCCAAAAGTTTGAAACTCCACTGCTGCCATCTGTTACCTTGTTTGTCTATTCAGTGCTGTATACAGGTTCAGTTTACTGAGAACAAGATGGAGCTCGGAGGACCATGAACAAAGTAGACAAGCAGAGCAGCTTCAGCTTGAACCTGTTAATGCACATCACCTTTCCACAAAGTTACTGCGCGGATAGCAAGAGGGCATTATCAGGCAGTCTGCTTCTCTTCAGTGAACATACCAGGATATTCTCCACACATGACTGCTTTTTAATACGAAGGTCAGTGTAAATGAGTCCAGTGAAATTAAATTAAAGTCATTCAGAATGTATGTTTTTGAAACATGTGAAGGGAACATTATCTGTTTCATTTGAAACAAAGCCTTCGGCTGAGTTTAATTTTGAATTGGGATAGGAGAGGCAATCATTGCACAGTGAAATCATTTCAATTTATTTTAATGCTTTTATATTGGATGAAGTTTATATTTTATTTAAACCAAATTTCCACTTTTGGACTAGCTGGACACTCTTTAATGAGATAAAATGTATAATAAAGCTGTCAATCCATAATAACAATAATAGATCCAAAATGTGTATCTTCCCATCCTATTTCAGTCAGGAAATACTCACGTATTTAGATTTCAAAATGTAATGAATATGTGATGTGATGCAGGGCTGGTTATGGCTACTGATCACTTGGTGGACAGACAGGTCAAACTCAAAAGGAACGTTTCACAAACTAAACTCGCCAAAAACTCTTAAAACACAAAATAATGACAATCTACAAAAATACTCTAGTGCAGGGGACAAACCAGGGGAAAAAAGTATTTTAAATGGAAAATCTAAGCACTAAGAGCACCAGCCTTTTAAATCAAGTCCAAACTCTCTCCTCGAGGCCTGTAAACCCAGCACCTTATGCAGCCCAGTGATTAGGTACTGGGCCACAGCTACAGTGATTACAATCAATCACAGCTGTGGCCATACCTGTCTGTAGGGCCTGTGCTGCCCCCTGGTGGACAGCTGTTTATTAGACATTTACCGGCAAAACAGTTTACATCACAATGGAAGGCCTACACATGTGTTTTCTGTGGTTAAATTCAATATGAACTTTATGGCAAGGTGTTTCAAAGGAAGTTTTCACACTGCAGCCCAGCAGCCATTTTTCACCTTGATGTTCAGACCCCTGTGAACTATCTATCAGAAAGGTATTGTATTTAACGGTCAGGGGTCAAGTGCTTGAAATTGCTCTCTAGTTGACCCTTTACCTCACCACTTAGGTCCCATTCTCTAATGCAAGGGCCCAGCGAGGCCATAATGGCAAGCATACTGAAAGGCAATGAAGAAATATTGATGGAATATGAGAAAGATAGCCTCTGTGCTGTGGACCTACCAAATGCAGAATTATATAAGCAGGCCCTGACATTGTATTATTGAACACAGCTCTGTTAGTTCATGTGAAAGAAAAGATGGAGAGGATACAGTAAATGTTGTAAACCAACTGTGGTGTCATACTAGAAATCTGGCATACTAGAACTCAGAATGTTGAATCATAACGGTTACTGAAGACCTTTTGTGTTATGAAAGGACAACTCTCATCAATTTCCTCTGACATAATATTTAACCCATCTCCACCTAGCCCCCCCCCCCCCCCCCCCAGAGGGCAATTTCCACCTATTTTGTACTAGTCCTATAAAAGTTTAAATATAGAAAAAAGAGGCTTGTACCATTCAGTGATCTGTCACGGGTCAGAAATTTGATTCAGGAGATCAAATTCTAAATTCTTTCTGCACGATGGCCCAAAGCAGTTGGCAATTCCTCTGTCTTTTTGGGACTTGTAAAATGTGATTTGTGGCATGTTACCGCAAGATTAACATTTACTTATTTAAAATAATGACAAATATTCTTCATCATGATTAAGCTGACACACATGAAGGGTAACTATCTTGAGAGGTTTTGGGGAAATGAATGATTTAGTGATTTATAACATGCTGTTTTAATCATTCAAAGAACCATATGGTGTCTAGTAAATAATTAGCACCTGTAACATAATGCATTATGGGCAATAAAACATTATAAGCTCAGCATCTGTTAAAATAAAACATATTGACACATCAATATATCTAGTTTGCCCTCAGTTAATTTAACATGATCGTTTTTATTTTTATATGAAATGGACATTATTAAGTAGCCCTGGAAAATTCCTAACATTCCCAACAAACTAAGGACATACAGATGAATTCAACTAATCTGAAAAAGTTACAGCTCTAAAATTAATATTTTACATCAAAAATGAATTCCACATTCATTATCTATGCTTTGTCTCACTACCTTTTTTATTACTATTGTTATTGTTATTGATAATAATATTATTATTCAGTTTATAATCAATAATTTTTCTCCCTGGTCCCTGGTGACTGTTATAATCTATGCTTGTGGAGCTGAATTCTTTATTGGAATTTAACAAACAGTTTTTAATACTGTTCATTCATTTAAAACGTGTCTCTGGCAAAACCTTTTTCTCTAGTGGTCCTTAATTTGAGGGAAAAGTCTAGTCCAGTCTTGCAAGAAAATATGTTGTTGAATTCTAGCCTGCCTCATTATTCTCATTTGTAGTTCCCAGAGGTTAAACTGCAGCAGGTATCTGTAGTAAACAAGGTCTACTTTTCAGTTATTAAACAGAATTTTAATAGCAGTTACAACATGGTTCTTTTCAAATTTTCAATAATCCTGGTCTGGATATACAGTACATGCTGTATCATTATCTTAAAATCTTTATTGTCATTTATGAAGCATCAATAAAATGTTTACTGGCTGCTGTCAAAGGTCTCTAATGTCTCCCAAAACCTGGGAATCTATCAAGATGACTGACAGCGGTGTATTCCACTACCAGCTTGAACAGATGAGACTGATTGTTATTCAGCCCAGCGATGGCTTGTTACTTTCATCAGACCAGGTTTACGAAGGCACGGTTTGCTCGGCCTTGAAGAGAGGAAGCCCTTTGTAGACTCTGGGTCTCCCAAAGAGACCACAAAGTCTGTATGCCTTTGTAGGTCTTTGATTTACTTCTTTCATTCTGTACCATTATTTCTCCTTTTTGATTTACAGCCCAAGAAAGAGAATAAAATGGAAATGAGCATATTTTACCTCTTCATTGTTTAACTGTACACTCACCACCTAGCACTACATCCACTCCTGTCAGGGAATCGTGTAAGGATTAGGAAGGCATGTGCCCATAAATCAAATGTGTCAAGTTCTTTTCACAGGGTTTTCATGCCCCAACCTTAAATCTGCCAGTCACATTAAATAAGTGCTGCCGTTCACAATTTCAGAGCAATTACTGCACAACAAAAGTTTCATTAACTTTAGCATTGGGTCAGAAAGCACCAAAACAGTTCTGAAAACCACAGAAGAAGAAATTCAGTTTCTTAGTACTGTAGTGGAGTTTTTACATTAATATGAATTAATATGAATTAATGTGAATTAATGTGAATTAATGTGAAACATCTTTTTGATCTTGAGCCCATGTGTTGCCATTGTTACGGCTAATTATAAATTGTGATCTATGGGGTATGCGAGAGAGTAGAGGACAGACTGTCTCAATGAACTCTAGCTGTACACTTATACATCTTCAAAGATTTGTAGAGTCATTGTTTCTTTACTTTAATCTCTTTGAATTCATTAAATATGCAAACATCTACAAGAACAAATAAAGCATACAAACTCCTAATTCCCTTGAATGTCCTAAGAGGATTGGCAACGAGAATGTCTTGCTTTCAGCAGTAATAATGGCAATTTAAGAGCGTGGTTCACATGCGTTTTTCTTTGAGTTTCCACGGAGAAACAAACTAATAGAAGGATAGAGATTAACCAAATTATCCTCCTCTGTCCTTTGCCAAATCATTGTGAGAGGTACTGGGGGGAGGGGGGACATAAAAGACAAATGATATTACCTTTGGGTCCGAGTGTATTAATGGAGCATCATATTCATTTTGGGTTTTGAGGATTTTGGCCTCTGCATTGTTGAGGATTGGCTTGGACCTCCCTCCACAATAAAGCCAGAAATGCAGAAGCGGTGAGTGGAAGGCTGCACCGGTGAGGCAGGCAAGTCCATAGAAATTACGAGCGCTCTGTAAACCGGGGAAGTATCCTGAAAGGGATTTTCAAAGCACTCGGGGGTTTGCTGTCATTTTGAAAAGCAGCTTTGAATATATCCCTCTTGGTACTGTCTTTCATACAGTACATGGATCTGCATTACAAAGCCAAGCAGCCGTGACAGGTGTAATAGCGCGTGAGTGCATGCCTCTCGGGGCCTGACTGCCGGACACAACGTCAGGAGGTTTTCTGATATTACTGCTTACTTTTCAATCTTAAAGGTGATTTCAGTAGACATTCTGTACTCAATGTCAGTTATGGAAATACATTCCCAAGTGGCACAGTCAATAAAAGCACTCACCTACAAGCGTAGGCAAGGTCCTACATCCAAGGCATTCCAGTTTCATTAATAAATACATTATACTTCTTAAAATATATATTTATTTTATATATTACCAAATATGGGTAGGTAGGAGACCTGGATTTCTCGATTGAGAAACAATGTTAGCAACACTGTGTTATTATGCATATAGTTTCTCAATAAATTCTGTAACAGTAATTATTAAAATGTAACATCAATAACCAATTGATTTTACTTGTATTAAGAAGTTGTGCCATAACGCCTTAAGCATTTATGACTGCTGTCATAAATGCTGTCATGTTTCAAAATATTTTAGAAAAAATACTGTTGCAGTCAAAGCACATTTAATCTATTTCACAGAATTCTATTTCTTCATTGAATAATAAAAAAAAGAAATCTGAAAACATGCAACTATCCTAATTTAAAACAGTGGTATTTCCTGGTGCAGTATGATATAATCATGCCCATCTCTATCTCCTTGTGGCAAGACCAGGACTTGGAGCTGAAATAAAGGTACTGTCTGTCAAATGCTGATAGCTGCATTCTTTCTTCAGGAAGAATAACAGTTAAATGGAGGGCTAGGGAAAGTGTGGTGGTTGGGGAGAGTAAATTAAGGTGGACAGCGGAAGGTACTGTATGTACTTATCTTTCTATCTTCCCTCTCTCATTTGTCTTTGATGGTGCAGCTGGGTTATTTCTGCCATTTGCAGGCATCATGACTGCTTTCCCATTGTTGTTCTGGTTTAGTTAAATAGTGAAGTTAGTTAAGTAAAGGCGTCTCCCAAGTGGCACAGCCAGCTAATCTGTATGTTGATGTGTTTTAGGGCCCAAATCCAATCCAGCCAGCACCCTTCCCAATGTAGCCACTGGAGTCCTGTACGGTTAGCCATAGCATCACCCAGGAAGAGACAGTTTCAACTACGAGCAGGGTGAGGAATCTCCTTTCACAAGCTAGCAGAATGGCCCCTGCCCCACTGCCCCACTTCATCTGGATGTCCAGGCACCGTTGACCCTCAGCAGACAGTAGTAAAGGTAACTCAGCCGCCGTACCGACAAACAGAAGAGAGGCAGTCAGGTGAGCGCGCGTCTTTCAGGAATGCCCTCCCCATCTACGCCGTCCTGAATTGATGAATGATCCTGGCTGGACGGGACAGGCGCAGGAGTGGCAAATTGGATAAGGAAGAAAATGGCCTTGTCACAGTGTCCGGTGAGCCTCCCTGACACCCCGGGAAGGACATCGACGGGTCGCTGAGAACGGCGGCGGTGAAGGAACGGCGGCCCCCCGAGGACTGTACAGGGATAATACCACAATTAGGAAACAGACGTGCCTTACAGTTTGACACGGCTCTGAAGAGTAACAGCATCCAGCCAAAGAAAAGAGGACAAAAATAGCCGCCTTTCCCCCACGGTAAGAAAGAAAGCGACAGTGCTCATATTGAATGTCGCTGGCGGTTAAACTCTTTGGGCCAGCAGCTTTGCTCTGTCATTATTCCCCCAGCTGACAGCTCAATTTACATCAAACCCAGGCTGTCAAAGCCCACACTTTTAACCCATTGTCTCCACTTAATGATTCCCCAATCCCCTCTCCCCAGGCACTTACCACTCCACAGATGTTGAGGCATGAAACAATCATAAGTAGAGCTAAGTACCAACCATAGCCCCGGCCCTTCAGTGAATTATCATCAATAATACGAGGTTACATCTGGGCAGTTAAAATACAATGACCGGATTTGTATTTTTCATATATTTCACAGATGCTTTTATCCACTGCAGCCCTTATGAAAAAATATATATATTTATACATAGTATAATATGGTCTGATATTTTATGATAGTACAGAAGTGTAATACTTGATTGTTAACGATTTCATTATTGCTAACTTAATTAATTAATTCCATTACTTTTTAGGGTACTCAAAGAGAATTGTAGATTGTCCTATAGATACCTTGCAGGCAAAAATCCAAGTATGGAACTATTGCAAATAGGAATACGTTTGATTGCAGACTTCATTCTTTTTGACTATTCAGGGGTGAGTTTCCCATAACATGTCCTAGTGGTATAAATGTCTTGCAGTATGTCTTCAGGTCATTCGCTGTTTTTATGAGTGTTTCCCGAAACCTGTTGCTACTCAAGCAGTATGTGGGAATAAAAAAACATTTCCATGACATCCTGGGACTAGTCACGAGATTCTAAGTATTGCATATGCCATGTTAAATCCCTTTCAGCCTTCGTACTGACAGTGGACAAATAAATTACCCATGAAACATATCTAAAAAATGTCCCCTACCCTACCACAAATGTGCATTTTTCATGAGCAGTTTTGGTTCCTAGAACAGTCAATCTGTCAAGTTTTCTTGGAGATCTTAGAACAATTTAAAGAAAAGTTTCTTAACATTCTCCCTTACTTTTGCAATGTTACAATGGAACCTTCTTCAACTTGACAGAAAATGTTACTGAAAGTTATCAGAACCTTCCCTGCTAGCTGGGTATGTTCTACTGCTTCTGCAAATTAAACTTTTGAACAATTTAAACCTCAGTAAATTGGGTACCCTATTGTCTAATTTCAATCATGTTGAAGAAAGTGCAATTCGTTAGACTTAATGTAATTTTGATTCCATATTGAAACACGCCTGAAGATTTAACTGAAGGGAAGGCTATCTTTATATATCTCTTTAGAGTTATCCCTGAAAAATTCTCCTCACGTCATGTTGTGGGAAACGCACATAAAATTTTCAAGAGCTGTCTTGTGAAATTGTGCATGAATATGTTCAAGACACATCGCTATCGGGAAACTCACCCAAGGCAGTCAACACACCAAAAATAATTTCCACATTATAATTAGGGCAGGTGTGTTCAGTGGAATCTGAGGAGTCAAGATTCTACTTTTAAAATGTTTGTTTATTTCTGGCTCTGCACAATACAGTCCTTCTGAAATCAAAGGCTTTCTGTTCCATAGCTGCCTTGGGTAGGATTGCTTCAAAGAGTCCCATGGAGGACTCAGCCGCCATGTTCTCAGGTCATAGGGGGTTAGGAGACAGTAGGCGTTTCACATCAAGAACGATCTGAATCTATATAAATCTTTCTTATATGACCACATATAGGCTGATGTGATGTGCGTAATTCTGGAGGATTTAATTATATTCTGAGGCTTAATGGGTCAATATTTTCAAGGCGCATATTTTGATCCTCATGGTCCTTTAATGGAGTCACACTGCATGTTCTCCACCAGCTGTCTCAAAATTGAGTCTTTTGGGTGATTCTTAATATAGCCCGAATGGGGAGTTATTCTTCCTGATTTGGAAGCAGATAATATGCATTTTTTAAATTGGTTCCCATGGTAACCACAGACACAAGTATTATTGTAGCCATATGTCACATTTAATGCAGAACTGTACGGTCTGTTTCAAAGTTTTTAAAGACAAATAATTGGTTTCATGCTGCCTATGCAGCTGCTGTTTCCATACTCTTTCACATTGAATGAAATCTTCGACTTAATTACAAGCGGACTACCCAAAAAAATCTACCTGAAAATCCTTCCACTTTTAAGATGACTCCATCTAATGGGTGTTGAATCTGAGGACAAAGAAATTAAGCATTATGCAGAAACTTGGAAAAAAGGACAAAAACAATAGCAATAATGTCAGTTATTTCGCTGTGTTTTCGGTCTCTGGGAAATGAAATGTCTGATAGCACCACTCATAGCAACCCAGCCATTGCAATTCTGCTGTTTTTCCTCTACATTTTAAAGCAGCATATGGTTGTGTTCCATTGCACTAAAATATTAACGCTTGTACACTGCCGCAGGCTAAGAGGCCTGCTGAATTGGAAGTTTGGGAGGGAAGGTCAAGAAATTAAACAATCTGAATTTCAACTACCTGATAAAAGAGGCTCGGCTTTTTTTATTACTAGCCCTACAGACTACTTTCTTGCAAAATTCTGACTTAGTTTTAATAAGTTTTTCCAGCACTGAGATTTAATGAGTGGAACTGGGTTGGCCAAAGGGGCTAGCGTTCACATCTGGATATTATCTTTGCCTGTGAGCACCCTTGGATAATTAATCTTGTTCAGTGCTCTGTGGCGCAGTTTGTTTCACTCAGGGATGGAAACATTGTACTGGGTCCTGTGTTTTCCCCCCTCATATTATGCTGAGGATCACCTAAGTTGCTAGACTGGGACACAGAAGGTTGGTGGTTCAAACCCCAGTGTAACCACAATAAGATCGGTGCAGCTGTGGGCCCTTGAGCTAGGCCCTTAACCCTGCATTGTTCCAGAAGGGATTGGCCCCTGCTTAGTCACATGAACTCTAAGTCGCTTTGGATAAAAACACCTAAATAATTGTAATGTACTGTAATGAATATCATGTTGCTATAAATGTTAATCATACTGTACATATATCCAGTGCACATGTACTGAATGAGCATTATTTTCCATCTGAATTTAGTCAGAAGTAGTCTGTAGTATTATTTTTCTCTGTATTACAATCTGAATTAATTATTTCACTGCCCCCATTTTATCACACAACTTATTCCTGGTACAATAGCTTGCAGGTAACAATGTCCAATTGTACCTTGGCCAGGAGTCAATCAACAAGTTATCCTAAACTTTGAGTCATAAATAAACGCAATAGTGCAAGTTTTTATCTACAAAAAATGTTTGAGTTCATTTGGGTTACTGCTGAACAGAAAATGCTTGTGAGGACAGAAAAACTGGCATTTAGTTGAATTTTTTTGGAAAATTGATTCTTGTATCTATTGGATTCCTTCATTGTAAAGGAGCAGTAGCTGGTATTAAGAGTTGCTGATACCGTTTATGTTAAAGTGGTTTTAAGCTTACTGTATAATAAATATGATTATCTGGCTGCTGCACAATTTGCAGGTAAAATGGATAAGAATCCGTTCATGAAAGGAACAATTCTCAAATTCTCAAACTTAATATTTAAAGTAGAAGACCTGGTAGAAGAAAATGGACGAAACAATACCCACAGTGTTTGATACACTGGGAGCTGATATGTAATATTATCTGTCAATAATCATAATTACAGTGAAGATTATGATAGTGTGTTTTGTTTTGTGATTGGTGAAATGCCAAAAATAAACAGTTCCAGTTAATCTCCCTTCCAAAAAAAAAGGCCATTTCCTGAGCAGGGTTTTGACGTCGCCCCCATGCTCATGCTAATCTTGATCACTCCTTGATCACTCCCCAGCTAGACCACTCCGGTCTGCCAGCTCTGGTCGCCTTATGGTTCCTTCTCTACGTGCACCTGGCGGTCGAGCTGCACGTTCCTGCCTGTTTTCCGTTCTGGTTCCTCAGTGGTGGAATGACTTGCCTACCACTGTCAGAACAGCAGAATCCCTCCCCCTATTTCGACGCAGACTCAAAACCCACCTTTTCAAACTCTACCTTAGTCCTCCCTCCTGATTTCCCCCTGCCCCTCCTTTCTGATATCCCTATCCTTGTCTAACCCCCCCCCCAAAAAAATAAATAAATTGCACTTATGATGACGACTATGTTTAGAACAGCATTTCATGTGTATTTTGCTAGTTCTGGATGTGATGCTTTGACTTATGGTAGAACCTATGCACTTGTAAGTCGCTTTGGATTAAAAGCGTCTGCCAAATGACAAAAATGTAAATGTAAATGTAATCTGCACTCACACACAAACCAGCAGTGCTTCAGGTCGCCTATGCCTGGCCAGCCCCAGGGTGGCTGCATCTCCCGCTACTATCCGTCCGTCAAGGAAAAAAAAAACGATAACGTGTCAGTTACCTGCTGTGCTCCTCACGCGTGTGCGTGTTAACGCGGGGGGCCCCGGGGGGCCCCGGGGGGCCCCGCTGCACAGGGTCCGTCTGAGCCCAATAAGAGCGCGGTCCGCTCGGGCAGAAATCCGCTCGCTCTCGAGAGGAAGGCTGGATAACGCGTTTGGCTTTTCATATCTGGAGCCAGTTGCAGATCATCGGTTATATTCTCCTGGGCACAGAGCACAACTGACATAAATCCCAGATTTATCACCTGAAAGGCCCCAGATAAAATCTGGGGAATTGGCTATTTTTATTCTCATCTATCCTATCTACCTGACAATCTATCTGTGTAACAGTAATAACATATCCAGCCATTTATCTAACCATCAGTCATTCTATATGATTGTCTCTCTCTTAATAATTATATTCATCATATTCATAATAATAATATGGTGTAGCACTGTTAGAGTTACTATAAATGTATTTTGATTGATTTATTTACATATTTGGTTGGCTAATTTGATTTACCCAGAGAAGCTTCCGATGCATCAATGTGTCATAGCCTACTGTAGTGTAAAAACAAATGTCAATTCTGCCACTTAAATGACTAAATGCTTTTTAGTCTGAACTTTCAGAGTTTGGAACAGCAACTCCATTTTATGTTGATGAGGTAATCGCTGTCATGCTGAGAAAATTGCTGAGGTCATAAACAAAGTCCGCCACCAAAAATATGATGTGGCAGATTTAATCTCGTCTCCATATGGCATATAGCTGTATAAGCAATGCTTCTGGGAATTATCCTATTTATCAGATCAGTGGTTTGGTATTGTTTCTGACAATGCATCATGTCTCTTATCCTCCCGAAATATCTTGGCACCAGATAAAGAAACGGCTCGCGGTCGCGGTTGCTGCGTTGAGCTGCAGTTATGACTCAGCGCGCGCACACAATGCCTTATCTGGCATCGTGTTTATTCCTCTGTCTGCAACCCTCAGATATCACCGCTTACAATTCTTCACCACAGACCACTATTGACTGGTCTCTGCATACAGTGCCATATGCCAATGAATAAAGTGACGGGTTCATTCGGCGGAACCCATTTCTGCACACAGGGAAAGCGAGGCACTGAGAGTAAATGGGTAAATGGGTTGTTTGGAGTGCCACTGGCATTGTGACATAGGTAGGGTTGAAACTGCCACACTCTACATCCAAACTTGAATTGCTCCCTACACCCCAGCCATACCACTATGATCTGAAAAATTGCACTAACAATGACTATTGCTTTTTGATTAGAACAGCTGTTCATGCATGTTTTGCTATTTATAGACGTGATGTTTTTAACTTGTTGAAGTGCCTATGCACTTGTAAATCACTTTGGATTAAAAGCGTCTGCTAAATGATTAAAATGTAAAACGTAACTGCGTCAGTTTCAAATATTCCACATATTCACACATATACCTACAACAAAAAATACATAGGCCAAGCTAAATGAAATGAGAAAAACTGCCAAAAAGTATTGACATCTCCTGACAGGAAGTTAACTAATAACTGGTTTATTTCAGTTGAGTCTCATCTGTCACAGATTGTGTGGCATCCGTTGGAGCATCCATCACCATCGCAGAGGTCTGTGCCCACGGAAACCCAGTGTCACAATGAGACTGTTCCACTTGTTAACTTAATGTGGTTTGGAGGTGAAAAATGGGAGAGGAGCGTGGTGTCTCCACAATACCTCACAGCAGGGAGGGCCTCTCAAAGTCAACTACGCCCTTTCCTCAGAAAGATAAATCTCTTCAGAGGGGAAAGGGAGACGGAAACTATTGCGGACCAAATCTGTCAAGATATGTTCTCCGAATCACAATGTCCAATAAATTCTCCTTGTAACCTGGCAAAGCAAAAAGGGTCAGGATGACAGCAAAATATGCTGACTGTAATAGTTTGAGCTTGCCATCCCTAACCTTACTTTATGACAGTAAGATGAATGAATAACTTATGAATTTCAGCCTTTCAAAGCAGAAAGAGTTTTCACATCAAATACACTTATGAAAACAAATGGCACTGATGCAGATACAAAGACGACACTATATGTTGCATGGTTACATTACTACAAAATATATGCGTTCCTTAGAATTGTAAAAGACATGCAAATTAAATGAGTCTCCTTGAAAAACCTGTCTGCTTTGTGTCAAACTCAAAATATCTTATATTCTGTATATCTGTATATTTCCAGTCATTTTCTTGTGCATTTCCTGACTTGCACATAACAAACAGTAAAACCAAGAAAGTTAATAAACATGCTAAGTAAACATATTCCATTTCGAGAATTAAACAAATGGATATGACAAGTGACAACAATGATAAGAATGTTCTATAACATATGATAAATGACAAACAATGTACACGTTAAGCAAAACATAGCTAATATTGCTATCCAGGCAATATAAATCTAGCCTGCTTAGCAATATTCTAATTAAAGTAATACAAAAAATATATATATTAAAAAAACTGTATTGTGTAATGTAGCTTGTTGGGGTACAGATTGAGGCTTTCCTGCTGTCTCAGCCATTACAAGCCTGTTTTGCATTGATAGGAATGCTTTGGTTCCAGGATTACAAACTCTTAAATATACCTATTGTCAGTGTCAGCAAAGAGGATTTCTGGTAACACAAAAAAAAACCGAAACATTGGTAATTCAGTATTTAGTAATGAACTGGGGAACATAATGCGACTTGGTAAACTCATTCTGAAGAGATATGAAAATAAACACAGATTAAATTTTTGAATTTGGACTAACACTGCACTTGCCTGAATGACAGATAGTAGATGGGGTGCTTAACTAATTAACTATGATTTATTACCTTCCATAAAACACTCCTGTCTTAAATTGATGTTTCCCATATGGAGAACTCTAAATTGATAGGTGTTAGATTTTTTTTTTCAAGTGTTTGCCTAATACGTTATTACATTTCTTTTTTATTGACCCCCTCGTTTATGTAATTGGCAGATTCATCCATTTATTGCTAATGTCCCCATCAAGGTCATTTATATAAATGAAGAAGCGTTGAGGTTCCAACACCAAGCCCTGCTGGATTCTCTGCTGTGCTGCATTCCCATAACACCACACTGGCACGTTTGCCTCCTTCGGTGATATTATTAATATTCTAATCTGAAGCCGTGTTTACCATATACGTACTTTGACTATTGCTTTATAAATATCTAGTGACTTCAGGTTATCAATGAATCAAAGAGAAAATAAAATGCATCACATTACAAGCCAGATTCAAATGAAATCAACCTGTACCCTTGTGTAAATCCAAGGGATTTTCTTAAGCATGGCCGTCCTTCGTGAAAACTGTCTTTTATGAAACTGCTTCTTTTCAGGAAGAATACAAACCATTCCCTAATAAAACCTGTGTGACATGCAGGCTAAATGCATTGCCATGCTCTCTCATACTTTAAGTACATACTGTATACATATACAGTACATAGGTATATACTGTATATTCAGGGTTTGTTTTTGTTTTTTTCAAAGTTCACCTTATCATCCAATCATTGCTGGGTTTAAAATGGAATTGTAGCCATCATCTTTATAAGATATAACCTTTGTTCCTTGGCAAAAGCTCAAACAAACAAATTATTGAGCATGTCTTCTATTTATGTCTTCTTATGAAGTAAATACCTCTTCTCTTTGAATTACCAAACATACACTCCAACCAAGTTTCTTTTTAATATCTTTTTTTTTTTCATTTAGACCAACTGTTTGCTTCTCAAACAGCCTGTTTGCCACACCATGCTTGAAAATATGCTAACCTATTACTTCTAAACTGCCTTTTTATATATTATTTAATGTCACTCACACATATATTTATGCACAGTGTAAGATTATTTTTCCTCAATTTTGCAATGTTTGCACAAGCTGTCAAAATTCATTTGAATTTCTTTCATCATCTAGGTTCAGTACCGTAGAAGCTGCACCCAGCCTATTTTACAAAAATGATCTGTAATCTTGGCAGAGATTAGGACCCGGTTGAAATTAAGATGTCACACTTCAAGGGTTTTTTAGTCAGACCCTCCTGAAGCCAAGCCCAAGCCCATGTCTTTTTTCCATATTGTAACATGCTGCAGTGAAAATATTTTCAAACATTTATTTTATTTTTATTAAATACACCTTGTACAGCAGTATAATGGCTTTTAGGATTAAGACCAGTGACTAATGTCCCCTGCAGGGAGATACAAATGAATTGCCGGGTCTTAAAACACATTGCTACATAAAATAATTAATAAAATAATTAAATAATAATTTCAAAATGTAACAGCAGCCCTAATTTGGCGGTGCCAGTGTTCTCAGCACAGTTACTCACACACTTAAAAACATCAAACAGATTGTACATACTGTATACTCAACAAGCACTGTTTTAGGAACATTTTAACTTTATTACACCTACTTATTCATGCGATTATCTAATCAGCCAATTGTGTGGCAGCAGAGCAATGCATACAATCATGTAGATACTGTCCAAAATCCAGTGAGCAGCAGTTCTGCAGGCAGAAACGCCTTGTTAATGAGCAAGGTCAGAGGAGAATGGCCAGACTGGTGAAAGCCAGACAGGAAGGTGACAGTAACGCAAATAACCACACATTACAACAGGTATGCTGAAGGGCATCTCTGAACACACAACGCATCATAACTCTAAGTGGATAGGCTACAGCAGTAAAAATTAAAAATTAAAAAATTAAGTGCTTACTGAGGGTACATTTTGGCTCAGAGGGCAGAAGCTCATCTCATTTGAAAATTATTGACGAGGCTGAAACATCATAGTTCACCTTTTAGGGCCTGTCTCGTTGTGAAGAAAGCAAATACCTGCTTCTGTGAAGAATCCCCTTTCACTGAAAACCACTGTGTTTATGTATAATTTACACATTTTACACAAGATATTTTTCCTCTATGTTTTTTGTTGACAATGTATTTTGATAGCTGCTTGTTTTTTATTGTATTTGTATGGCTCAGAAAATTCCCAGAGGCGTAAACCCACTGATAAGAGGAAATATTGCCAATGCCGGTGGGATGCCTGGGAAATATAAAAAGTAATCTATCCTGTTTCCAGAACAGTTTTGTATTTATTACCGTTTCCACAGTACAGGTTTGGTGGGGAGTTATTTTCTGTGTTTAGTTTTGGCTGTGTATTGATTACACAATTCTGAGATAATGGGTTCTTTTAATCTGGCCAGTTTAAACATTTAAGAAACCAAACAGAGCAGTGGAAAATAACACTACAGATTCAGCTCTGTGCACTGGTATCGTCTGTGGGGGCGTGAAACTTAGAAAAGCAATAATGCATTTATCTCTCCTTTCTATTTGAAGACAATATCATATATAGTAGTGCAAACGATCCATGAAAACAATGTTACCAGTGAAATGAATAACAAGGGTGAGGTGCTTAAATTGCATTTCTGACATGGTGATGTGTGCCTTCCGTCAATGGAATAGGACTGTTCTACATGTAGATGGCATTGTACATACATATATAAATCAATAGAGACATGTCTAAATTGCCCCCTTTTCGACACCACGTGTGGTATGAAAATATTCCATCAATTTGAAAAAAGGAGATAGCCACGGTGTTCAAATGAGACAGCACAACTGTATTATATTGAGCTTTTTTTCCAGTAAAGCTGGAGCTTAACCATAATCAGACATGGCAATTTCTGTTGTGCTCAGATACAGTAGACTTACAGAACAACAGTACTGATATTATAAATGCTTAATACTTATGCTATTCACTCAATGGCCACTTTATTAGTTAGACCTCTCTTTTGCCTCCAGAACAGTTTGAATTGTTTGGGGCATGGATTCACCAAATGCCAGAAACATTCCTTAGGGATTTTGGGGCATGCTGACTTGATAGCATTTACACAGTTACTGGAGGTTCTTTGGCAACACATCCATGCTGAGAACCTCCCATTGTCATAGGATGCCATAGGATGCATGCTTTGTGAAATTATCCTGTGGGAAGTAACCATTTGGAAAAGGGTAGCCTGTGGCCATAGATGGGACCACATAGACGGCAGCAGTGGCTAGGTATGCTGTGATATTCAAATGACACTCAGTTGATATTAAGGGGTCATGTGAATCAAAAAACATTTGCAACACCATTATACAACCACCACCAGCCTGTACTGTTGACAAAAGGTGGGATTGTTCCATGTATTCATGCTGTTCAAGCCAAATTCTGACTCTACCATCTGAAGAAATTGAGATGCATCAGATCAGCAATATTTTTTCCAAATGTCTTTGTCCAGGTTTGGTGATCACATGCTCACTGTAGCCTCATCTTCCTGTTCTTAACTGACAGGAGTGAAACACGGAGTGGTCTCCTGCTGTGACCCATCCAAGGTCCGATGCATTGTGTGTTCAGTGATCCTTTTCTGCCCCTACAAAAAATCAATGTGTAATTTGGTGTCCATTCTGCCATACTACTTTTAGACTGGCGGTGACACTCCTTAACAGATATGACTTGAGCATTTCTATTATGTTGAATGAGTTTGCCAATTCTCCTCTGACCTCTATCATTAGGAAAGGTGTTTTTTTTTCCCCCCAAATAACTTTGGCTCACTTATTGTTTTTTCTTTCTATTGCTGTTTATCATACCATTGTCTGTGAACACTAGAGTGAGTGAAAATAAAAGAAACCATGGCCGAATGCTTTAGCCAATATACTATATTGAGCTTCCACCACATGATTTGCGGTTTGCAGGTTATCGGAGCTAATGAGCATGGGCGTGTGGGCTACCTTATTTGCACCCATTCTGGCTTTGCTTACTTTCAATACCTAACACATTTGCAAACATTTAGGTATGTCAGCTAATAATCAACAACTGTCAAAAAAGTATATGAAACAGTTACTAGTCATATAGTATTCTTATTGTTATATCTGAATGATGAAATCCTATGCAAACAGCACACCTGGATGAATTCACCCTAACATTTAATACAATTATGTGATTAATACAATTAAGTGAGGATGGACGGATCTGGGCGACACGGATGGTGCAGTGGGCAGCACTGCCGCCTCACAGCAAGGAGGTCCGGGGTTCGAATCCCCGTCGGCCGGGGCCTCTCTGTGAGGAGTTTGCAGGTTAGGCTGATTGGAGAGTCTAAATTGCCCGTAGTTATGTGTGTAATGTGTGTGCCCTGCGATGGACTGGCGACCTGTCCAGGGTGTATTCCCGCCTTTCGCCCAATGTATGCTGGGATAGGCTCCAGCCCCCCTGCGACCCTGTTCAGGATAAGTGGGTTAGGATAATGAATGAATAAATGAATGAATGGATGGATCTGACCGAATCTAGAGTGTTAGTGTATCGTGTGATGTGAAATGTAGGTTAATTAAGAAGGGCTCTGTATTCTCAATCCCAACCTGGGACTTGTCAGACTCCATCTGCTCAGGTTGAAATGATCCATCAGATAAACTATACTGTAAAAATGCTTTTAGTGTTCTAATCACGACAAATCACTCCAATGGGTGGGTAAATCGCTCCAGTCTCGTTGTGGCAAAATTTTGAAGCCACAAATCTTGGGCACAAGTATAAACTCTTCTTTTTAAATGAACATAATCCATTCAGGAAATGAAATTACAGATTTTGTTGTTCGTTATTCACTGCAGTGGTGATCTTACTGGAAGTGTGAATGTGCTGATCACAATTATATGGTGCTGTTTGCTATAGGTCACCAAGCCAAGGTATGGTATGGTCAGATGACAACATCAATTCTGATGTTGCACAACATTCTCGTTCCTGACCATGTACATTTGTGAACTACAGCTATCATCATGAATTGTAATCATTTAATTAACAAATTAATTCATAAGTCATTTAGTAAAACAAAAAAAATAATAGAAGAAATGTTCAAGATTAGTTCTCATTCTCGTTCCCAAGAGAAGCTGCCTTGCATTACAAAATTACTTAGCAGCCACCTAATTTAATAATCTGATGAGAGGTAGGGCTATACTGCTGACTCTGGCATCCCATCCATGACGTGGTTTTGTCTAAGGACTGCGTGCTACTGCTGAGGGAAAAGAGGAATATGTTTGAAGTCTGCCTGTAAAACCTTACACAAAGAACAGGGTGCCCATCTTTAATCAGAATAAAATGGTACAGAGGGAGTTCTCTTGCAATTCAAACGTAATAAGAGGGAAACATTTAACAGGAAGACAGCTTACAGCAAACTGGGGGAGCCTGGAGGCTATCGCTACCACCAATTCTGTGTGAGAAGTACGGCTCTTTGTAATTATTTCACATCTTGGAGCTCACAGCAGCAAACCTCCATCTTAGGAATACCCAGATCAATGAAAAGGATTGCAAGAGGTATCTAAAACCGCAGTAAAGCTGTCATTAGCTAAAGTAATCAACACATTGCACTTGTCTTTAATTATTTCCCCAGCATATAAAAAAAATTTGGCACAGAGTGAGAGGCACCGTTGCAGTTTTTTTTAAGCACGTATACGGATATGTGCTGATAGAGAAGGATGCTTTGATGGATTGCTCACAGAGATGTGTAATCTAGGAGAGGCAGCTCCTTCTTCTCCAGGGTACACAGACACAATCTTGTTCATCAAGAAGTCTGTCCGCTGTTTAAATCATGCTGCCCGTTGCCCCTCAGCAACTCCTTTTTCCATTTCCTTCCCCTTTTGGCGCTGGAATATCTTTCCCCTTCTGTCATTAAGTATCAGCCAGTAAATCTAGTCTGTCGTTTTGTGTTAAATATTTCCTTTGAAGATGTCACACCTGCAGCACAGCTGTACGTGATAATGCAAACAAATGATGCCATTTCAACGTTATTAGATGTGAGCAAACTATTAATAAGTAACTGTTAACATGGCTTATGATACATCACCAGCGTCAACTATCAATCATGAACTGGTTGTGCGTTATTCATGAAATCGAATTGAAAGTACGGCAACTCGTAGCTCCACAAAGTCAAAGATAAAGGCTAAGGGCTACCTGAATTCCCGTTAATGATCAAGGCCTCAAATAAAGAGCAATGTATCTTTACATTTTTCATAACAGCTTTCTATGGGGCCAAATAAAAATCCAGTAGGTTGTCTCTACACTGGATGTTACTTCTATATGGTCTGTATTCTTTGTGTTAAGCAAATCCTGTACGGGTTTCAGATTGCATGTGCTGTTAAAATGTGTGGGAAGCAAAGACAAGTCAAGAGAGGAACAGTGAGACAAGGGCATGAATACAATTAACCTTTGTCCTTAACTTGTTACAAATAATCTAAATTTATCAAGTAAGGTCAGAATTCGAATGCCAAAGTTAAATAACTACTTGATAACAGGTATATGGTGTTATTATGATAGTCCATGCTCTGGGTGGTCTTTTTTATTTGCATGGATTAAGGTTACGCTCTTCCCTTCAGGCGTTGTTTTATAAGCACCTTTTTGAACTACGCGTTTTCAAAATTACCATTTTTGTACACAGCAAATTTATGGCAAATAAAATGTACTGATAACTGATGCACTGAAACAGCTTTTATGCAGATTTGTTTTCAGGAATGAGTGTAAACATGTCACTCAACAATGGTTATCTGACCTTTGTTACGGTTATGCATACATAATTACACTGAGTATGCTTACATTCCCATTTAACTACCTCCTTGTGTTAACTGCCAGACAATTTTTTGTTGTATCATACCCACAAATTCAAAGAGGTGCCATTTTGTTTCTTTTAATACTATTGATGCTCACCTAGCTGCCCTCCCCTGAAGGCCCACAGAAGACGTCTGACCTTTCTCTTTTGTTCCTCAGCTTCAGGAAGCAGCTGCCCCGTGCTGGGAGAGCAACCACAACAGACCTTAAGTGTGAAACCCCCCAAATTAAGCCGGCTAATTAATTGCTAACTGAAGGAAGTAGGAAGAGTCACCCCAGCTGTGCTTTCAGGGGCGTAATGTCCCAGACGTTTCTCTGGCTAGCAAAGGTCAAACCCCAGACAGCTTTGGGCCTGTGTAAATGAAACGCCTCCCAGAGGGCGCTTGTCTTGACATGCTAGCCTCAGAGGCAGTCCAGCAGTAATTGCATGCAGGGCCTGTGGTTTGAGCTTGGCGATAATTGTGTTGTTTGTGTGTGCCTCTGCATTTGATCTGCTTTAACCAAGTCAGACAAGGAACAGATCATCCCCGGAGTGGCTTCAGAGGCTGAAATGGCTAGTTCAGGTGAATATAAATGCGGACACTGCACCGAAGTTCTGGCCTAACCCATAGCATTGCTGCTGTGGATCTCTTCTGTTATGGTCACCTTAAACTGCCAAAAACCAATGCTTTAAAATCCCTGCAATGTGGCTTTGGTTTTGACCTATTTACAAATTAAAGGCATTTAAATTACTTCTGACCGTTACACTGTATTCATTTTGGCACTGCTACCCTTGAACTTGGGTTTGCAGGTTTAACTCAAAGCTATTGTGTTGAAGCTTCTGACTGTCGTCATCGTGTGACTATTGTGGCCTGAAAGCTTTGGTAGTTTTTTCCCACTGAATTTAGCAGCTTGGGGGCAACACAAAGAGTGAGAAATGAATGGAAAGGAATGGCTCTTTCTTTACTTTTGTCATTTAATCCTCGTATAGTCTTAGTATTCTGTATACACCCCTTGTCCTAAGGGTAAAAAAAATGACCCGCCTTCACTAAACCCCTAAAATAAAGCAGCTTAATTGAATTCTAAACCCCTATTTTGCATGAAGAAACACTCATCACAAACTTTGTTAGCAAATTTCAAGTTGAAAAAAGATCATTTAGGGGGTTTTCTCTGCTGTTAAACATTTTACATTTTAGTAATTTGGCAGACGCTTTTAACCCAAAGTGACTTACAATGCATAGGTTCTTCTGCAAGTTAAAGCAACACATCCAAAACTAGTAAAATACACATGAAGTGCTGTTCTAAACATACAGTCATCATAAGTGCAGCTCGACTGCCAGGTGCTCGTAGTGAGGGAACCATAAGGCGACCAGAGCTGGCAGACTGGAGTGGTCTAGCTGGGGAGTAGGGAGTGATTAAGGAACATAGTGGCCATTTTTGACTCCGAAGACAACATAAGGGTTAACACTGAAGTGTTACTCTTACAGAGATACTTACAGGAGATGTAATGATTCAGCTAGACGTTTTGTAAATGCGTCCCTTTTGCCCCGTTTTATTTATATCACATAGTCACACTGGAGTAATCTTACATGTGCCTGCAGGGTGCAAGGGGAGTGAATTTAGAGGGTACAAGAACACTGCCAAGAATGTTGGGTAATATCCAGGCTAATCATTGTTAGTAATGTGTGGGGAGGCTTTCCTGTTCATTGTTCTTCATTTGTACCTGCATACTCTGAATAACTGTATTAACTGTCTAACAACAGACAAGTAAATTAGTCAGTAAGCAAGAAACCAGTGTGGCTATTCCCTGCTTTTGATTTTTGCAAGAGAGAAAATGTGGTCTATGTTTTGCTCTGCTCATATAAATAAATGAAATTGCAAGCAATACCAGTTGCAATTTAATGAGACTGTCATTGTTCGGCTTTAAAGTGCATGGCCTTGAAGTCAATATACAGTACTGCCCATTGTGTGACTGCTATCATTGCACCAACCAAGCAGTTATTCACAGTCCAATTGATCATTATCCCCAAAGCACATACCTGTGTTCTTCATACAGTCGTTTCATTTGTAGCTAAATTACTTCTTAGCCTTAACTTACATAATGTACACCTAATGTGAATGTTGCCCGACTACTACACATCTGCTGATTAGCATTCACACCCAATAATAATAAAATGTCCAAGAAGTTGATTACTGTTTGCAATGGACACTGATGAATACTGACAGAAATAATGGAATATTCACTTTTATTGCATGGTGGGTATCCAGAGAGGCATGAAATAGTTGTAATTTGCCAATATGGAGATATAGGAAGTTTATGTTGATTCCTGAACACCAATCATTAAACGCTGAGGAATCTGTCAAATAAGATAATGAAAATATTTGTATTGATATAATTTTCATGCATTAATGAAAATTAGTTTTGTTCGGCTTATGAACTTCTCGCTGATTTTTCCTATATTTCAAAGACATAATTGTTTATGTTATTTGTAATGGCTTTCATCTCTTTTGCTAGCACCAGGGGAAGTGGTTACCAACGCTATACATAATTAATGTGATCATCAATACTTCATACAGGCTCAGAACAGAATGACTGGGAGAAGTAATTGGTTCCAATGGAATTCAATGTGATCAATTCTGGTAGGAGAGTAGACACACAGAAATATATCCAGCTGCAAAGCACTCTGAGATCTCAACCAGTCTGGCGATGGCTAGGCAGTGCTATGCTTTTATTATCACAAATGCCCACATTAGCTGGGAACAAACTTGGCACTCATTTTATGTTTTACGTGTTGCCTTTTTTCTGGCCTTTTCTTTCCACATGATGTCCCAGTGGACTACAGCGATTACCTTTGATGGCGGTGACGGTCACAAAACCGCACCAAATGACACCGTTGGTGCATGAATGCCGTCGGCTTCATCAGCCTTTATTCTCTCAGCCCTCTTAGTGCCTCCGAATGTCTCAATCTGTCCTTTCAGAGGAAGTGTGTCAATATACACCCAAGCCTCCTTGTACCGAATGTCCAGACTGCGTCATCGCCTCATTACAGATCACATAAATAGCAGACCTATTTTCTCGAATTTACCTGCCTTCCCAGCGTCCTGGCCCTGTTATTAGGCCTTCAGCAGCTGATCGCCCGAGAATGAGTGTTGTCGAAAACACCCGGTAAAGTAAGGATTGCAACTGCCACCGGTGACAAAGTCTGGCTATTATTCTTGCTCGCAAAGTGTTCGGATTTGAACCACATCTACCTCTTTTCCAATGACATCTGACAGTGCACTGGAAGCATGGCTCTATAAAATAGAGTGCCTACAGCCCAATGACCCATGGCAGAAACAAAATTGCATGCACACATACATTTTCTCAAGACTTTTAGTTGTTTACGACTTTGTGCAGTCCCACAGTATATTCAGTAGGTCAACAGGAAGGATTATATTCTACACTATTTGCAATGGGCCTAAGAGCTTAGGGTAACATTTACTTAAACCCCTCGCCATAAGGCTGACTTAACACTGTCATCCACAAAACATAACAGCTGTCACAAGATCGCACAGGTGATGTCATAACACTGTCATACTTTTATCAGCACATCGTACGACAGTAACATCTGTCATAACATTCACTGATAAAAGTACGACATCCTTCATTTCTTTAATACACGACTGCACATCAGGCTGGCAGTGCCCTGGGGGAGAGTCTTTCCACAGTCCTGTTCATTCGCCCTTTCCGACTCGTATGTTTCACACTGAAATCTACACTCTGCCGGCCATGCAGGTGCACATGAGCTGGCGGCGGGGCCTTCTCGAACCCAAACGCAGTTACACGTAATGGGACCTGACCACTGAAACCTCAGCAAAGCCCAGGGGTGCTCCCATGCATATGCAATGCTCTAGCACAGTGGCTGTTCTCCTGCAGTCAAAACATAATGAGTGCATGCTCTCCAGTAGGGTATAACAGGTGTCAATGGAAAAGTCTACAAAAAGTTGCACCAGTTTTGTCACAGGGAACTTTGATGGGATTTGGTTAAGATTTGGTTATGATGTGACAAACAAACCAAACAACCCAAAGGACTGACAATGACCTGCCAAAACAAACAGACCTCCAGCTTTTCCTGCAGGTTGATAAATGAATTATACCCAATAGTGCACCACTTACAGATTAGCTAAGCCATTGTAAGTAAAAGATAATGGCATTATGTTCTCAGCCTTGATTGACAAAGACATTATTTTGTTTTTCATCATTAATGTTTTGGAAGTTAATTTGTTGATAATTTAACACAAGAAACTGTCTGGAGAATGGCAATGTTTAAAGGTACAATAGTAAGATTTTTGTGTAAAAAGATTTTTGGTAGCCAATTGTACCCTGTCTGATTCAATTAGAGCCAGTATTAGATACATCGCTCACAACCCGTCCCTCAGAGGCCCGAAAGAGACTGACATGCCTTCTTCAAGTCTCGTCTCATGCTAGTGACCGTGATTCCAAGGCGCCCGAGGTGCTCTATTGTGCCCCTGCCAAGTCCTGCCAAGTCCCTTCCTCTGGAGCAGCAAGCCAATTATGCTGCTCCACGTGAGCCAGCCAAACTTGGTTTTTGGCAAGACCGGGAATCAAACCCTGGTCCCCAGTGTGCAGCTGCAGCGAACTGCAACCGCAAGTCTGCTGTATCTTAGCCTGTTGCGCTACCATTGCCCCACCTGAAACATTGTTACAAGACCATCGTAAATCCTATCCTATCATTGAAAAAGGCTCATTGACATATTGACTCACCCTCTGCCTGTGTTTACAGTCCATTCATTGGAGCTCATTGGTTTAGTTAGTTCTCATTGCCACAGCCAATGGCGTTTCAATGTTTAGCGTTTACAGAGAAGGGGGATGGAAAAATAGTGTTGTGGTTTGAAGGTGTTTGTTGCTGCTATTCCTCTCTTGCACATTCTAAAATGACCTATTCTACCTTAAATTTTTATGTAACATAAGATTGTAGACTAAAAAAATATTCCTCTCCCTTTTCACCTGTAGGCGACACTAATAGTCACAGAGCACCTCCACATTTCTGGCTGAAAAAGGTTTGGCACCTCAGAGGGAGCAAATTCGCCCTGGTTCCTTCATTTGAAGGACTAAGAACTGTGATAGATTTACCTCCTTGTGTTTGTGCTGTGTCAGGCCACTGTGTCAGCCATGTTTCTCCTCCAGTGAGCCTGAGTCATCTGTTTATTACACACACACCCAGGACCTTTTACCCCCCTGTTACAACTCTGTTCCCATCTCAGCTCCATGCCTATTGCTCATGTTCTGGTCCAGCATTACCTTTCTTCATGCTTAGTTAGCCCACGCGCAGATGTTCCCATAAGCTTTATGGTGTACAGCCGTGACTGCAAATGTTCCCATGTAGAATTTTCTGGTTGATACACCACTGAAGAGAGTACTGTCTAGCACTTGTTGGCTTTCTGAAACCATTCACTTCAATGTGAAAAGGATATACAGTCTGTAACATTTATCCTTCATTTACATAATGATTGAAACTAAACATTCCAAGCTCACGTGTTTCACCTGTGAAATTGCATTTATTCATTGTAAGTACTATGTATCAATGTGTACATACACATCTAGACCCTATACCTACCTACCTCAATAGTCATAGTGCTGCAATGTAAATTGTCTACAATAAGGGTTTTCACATTTCCCATGAGGATTTGTAATGTTAATCAAAAGGGTTTTAAAGAAATACATGCAATAAGTGAAAATACACAACACGGACCCACACACACATGTATGCGCGCACACAAACACACAAACACACAAACACACACACACACACACACACACACACACACAAAGAAACACAAAGGAAAAGTCATTTTTTGCTTTTACAAAGAGCATGCCCTTTCATAATATCTGGGGAAAAATAAGACAGACATGTAATATTCTCATCTTCCATTAACAGAGATAGGGTCAGTGGTTCTTACACTCTGTACCAGAATTTAATGCATTGCATTACTCAAGAGCAAGATCTTTCCACATGTTTCAGGAATAACATGTTTGATTCAAGGAACAGGGCCCTGATATCATTTAGGTGTAAGAATGGTAATAAAGGCTTTTTTCTGATGCTGGATATTGTGACTTGCGTGATAAATCTTTGTGCAAAATATTTGTATTCATCAGTAAATCCTGTCATTTGCAATTCACCTTGAATATGTGCAATCAGTTAAACATGAGGCCACTTTGATCCACTAAGGAGCTGCTTTAACAGGTTTCAGTGAAGCTGGTACTACTGTATAATTTCCCCAAATACAATTTTCCCAATGTGTTCTGCCTTATTTTACTTTGTTTGTCAAGCACACTTGAAAAAGCTTCAGACAGCTCAGACAAATAGGACTCAATATCCTTTGCAAACGTGGCATTGCATACAACGATGTTTTTAACTCTCACAGAATGTCAGACTGTTGCAATGATAAAAGGGCACAATCTGTCAACTTCTGTTTATTCCGTCCTCTAATTCAAATGCCACGTGCAAGCAAACCCTCACTGTAGGTACCGGAGATTGACCGCGCTGAACTATAAACAGTATCTGATTGGATACGAGCTATGAATATGCAGAACAGAGCGCATCTGCCTTTAGCCAAGAGCAGAAGTACCTGCGTGGATTAGAAGATGACTTCCCACGGACGAGAAAAAGAGAAGCTCTCTGTCGAGAGGCGGGCGAGCCTGACTGAGTTACAGCCTCCCTGTTCCTTCCCCCAGCCATCTGCCTGTGTTTACACCTCAAACTCCTTAATGAGGAAGGGAGGGCTAATATTCGCGGAGAGGTGGGGGGGAAAGAGACATGATAAACAACTGTAGTTAAAGTTCAGAGAAAGTGCAGTGAAAAATAAAGTAAAGAGCCATAATGAGACCACCTTGGATCGGGAAGCCCGGGCGTCTCTCGGCGCTTTAACCGCGCAGGCCGAGACAAGCCGGTCGGGCAAATTTACGACGAGAGTAATCATGTTCCTCCTGCTATTGCTTTGTCGTCATCACTGCATTGTAATTGTTATGTGGCTCCCTGTGGCGTGGGGACTGCACTACAAGCCAGAATGATAGCGGGAAGAGCAAGGACAAAATATTGAAGTCCTCGGCGGATGCAAACGACAAACCTGGGATTAGCCCGGACCCCAAGGGGAAAATCTCCAGCACGGACCCCGGGGCGGAGCTCACAGACTTTTTCAGGGGCTACAGGCAAGTGTGGTATCTTTGGACCGGTAAATGTATAACCTTGAAAGAGTTAGCTTGGCTAGTTCACTAGTAAAAGCACGTTGAAGTGCAGCGAAGGCTTGTCGCATGTTCCCACGACAATACTCCCCATTGATATAACCCTCAAATTCAAAACAACCTCATAGCACTTGGCACAGGGCGATTTCGCCTTTAGCTGACTGCTAACGCATTTGTCTAAGATATCTTGGGCTACGAGGGAGAGGCCGGGGTTGAAATCCCACCTCGGACTCAGGCAGATCTCTAACTGGTTACACAGGCTCTGGGGCTGGGGCGGGTGATGGAAAGGCATGAAACGCGGGGGGGGGGGTAAAGACTGTGTGTGAGCTCGGGGCCCGTGCCTCATGTCTCCGGCAGCGCGCTCTGTTGTTAAGGGGAGCCCGTGGGATCCGGCTGCAGATGCGCTCTCGCTGTAACGCTGTCCCCTTCCATTAGCCCTCAGTCTCGTAGCAAATAATCAAGCTGTCACTTTCCCTGCCTCTTGGTATGCATCAGAGGCACAAGTTCTCACAGATGATGCCCAGATACAGGACGCATTCCTGCCAAAGAAATGAAAGGAAAATGGGTCTAACTGCTAATAAAAATAGTTAGTCAGGAAAGAGGCATTATAGATGGCTATTACAACTGGTTATTGTTTCTTAATTGCCGCAAGCAGAACAAACACAAACACATTATACTGTTTAAATTGGATATATGTATAGCCCTGCAAGCCCTTGGGGTGGTTGAAGAAAAAAAAAAAAAAAAAAACATAATTTAACTTTTCAAACATGAAACCTCATAAGAAACGAAGTCTATTTCAAGAGATGCTAGGAGGCTCATTCACTTAAGGCACTGTTTTAGCACATGGATGGGCCCCATGGTCTAGAATTGAATCCCACTCATGCCAATGGCAACTGTAGCCACTTTCCCCGCAAGGTGACTCATAATTGGTTGACTGAGCATCAGCAGTCTAGTGTAAAATGATAAATAATTATTTAGCTAACACGTTTATCCAAAGCAACTTACAGTTGATTAGACTAAGCAGGGGAGCACCCCCCCCCCCCCCCCCAGAGCAATGCCGGGTCACAGTCAAGGGCCCATGAGCTGTACAGATCTTATCGTGGCTACACCGGGACTTGAACCACAAACCTTCTGGGTCGTAGTCACGTACCTTAGTCACTAGGCTACAGGCTGCAGAGTTTTCTGTGGTATTGTCTGTGGAAGTGTGGCTCAGGGGCTATGAAAAGAAGCAGCTGGTGGTATCGCATGCTTTGTAGGAGCGTGTGCTTGTCTTCACTCTTGGGCATCTGCTGAGGAGATTGCGGCATGATTGCAGCTGTGCACAATTGGGCATTTCAAACCGCGGAGCAAATGAGGGGGGGGGGCATTTAAAAAGTTTTCATCAAAAATACCTATTCTAAAGACATTTCTGTTCCTTTGAAACCGGTTGGCATGATATTCACAATAATACACTGGTAATAGATTTCTCAAAAAGCATACCATACTGCCAGTCTGAAAAAATAAACATATTTTCCTGTCTTTGAAATGAGTTCAGAAGTTCTCTTTTTTATCTAAGAGATGTGTACTTTTGTGAAGAAAGATTCTGCTTTTGAACCATGTCTAAAATTACTCTGAATGACTTCCGCCCAAAATGAGTAGGGACAGCATTCCTGTCAAATGGCAGCCTAGGTACTTATTTTGTGTCTTGGTACTGAGTCCTCCAGTGCCCTGAGGTAGCACACAATGTAATTAAAGAGTGTGCCTGGGGACTAGGACCATTTGCTTGCAGAATTTCAAGTTAGAGCTGGTCATAGTATCCATCTCTAAAAGGAGCTCATCTCACAAAGAAAACATAGTTATTGTGAATAGTCTTGAAGTGACTTAATGCGACATTGAATCTTGACAAATGTACCCAAATGCATTATGAACATTGTTTGATTTGTTCCAACTTTTTAACAGATCTCAGAGAATTAAACAAAGCAAAGCAGATAAGTAAATAATCCACAATATACCTTCGGACACATGTTTCTTGTGTTTCTTCACAAGGAGCATGCACCTACACAGCAAATTTCTGGACTTATTAGCTCAAACTGGACAAAGGTGAAAACAAGGCTGTGTCTTTTAAGTGCTTTCTGAAAGTTAAAACAGCCATTAAGCACAAGGAATCGTCCTCAGTACTCCCACAAAACAGTTATAAGAAGCCGCCATTTAACGGCGTCGCCATCCTACGAGAGCATTGCTGATTTTACGACGGCTTTTGCGATGTCATCCACCTGCTCGGCACCCCGGCCTTTTTCCCGCCACCTGTGCGTGCCGGAGCGGTGTCTGGACAGGAAGGGGAACCGGAGGCTAAATATAGCAGTCCCCAGACAGGAAGGGGAACGTGTCACAGATGGGCCGTCTGCACTCCGCCACCGGCCCAGGGGAGCGCGGCCTCCAGAAACGGATCCCGGAGACAGAGACGGGAGGCTGGGTCGGGAGAAGCTCGTTAACCCTGCTCACATTGCGGAGCAAGTCTGGAACACCAAACACCAGGGACGCGGCGTTAACTGACACGGCGTTAAATCGGCAGAGGGACGGCAATGAAAATGCGATTAGCCACCTCTCGTCCGGTGAAGCCGTCCCAACAGGCCGAGGTGGCAGGAGGGCCGGCCAGAAGGGCAAGGTAGAGGTTGGCGCTGAGAGTGCCCATGTCAGTGCTCAAGGTGAGGTTTGGTGAAAGGCAGCAACAGGGTCATGTGAGGCCAGTCTAGTATAGGGGTGACATTGGCTCAGGTGGTAAGAGCAGTTTGTCTGGCAGTCGGAGGGTTGCTGGTTTGATCCCGCCCTGGGTGTCTCGAAGTGTCTCTGAGCAAAACACCTAACCCCCAAATGTTCGTTACGCGCCGGTTGGTGCCTTGCATGGCAGCCAATTGCCGTTGGTGTGTGAGTGTGTGTACGAATGGGTGAATGAGAAGCCTCTATTCTACAGCGCTTTGGATAAAGGCACTATATAAATGCCAGCCAGTCTGCTCTGGGTCAATGTCATTGCCTATAAACTCTGAGGGTGCTGAAAAAATCACCCATTTCAGGAGTCATAAAGCTCTTGCAAACCAGTTGGAAATCTATAATGGCGTGTGATAAATAACGGTTTAGGGGGATATACATGGATGGAAGCTTTCTGCAGATTTGCCGACTCACATTTCCTTGGTCAACTCAGGTGAATGAGTTTCTGTTGAACCCAGAGACAGAGGAAGGAACTTCACTTGACATTTACTGCATAGAGGTCATACAACTGTAAACTTTAGCATCAATTATCGGTCAGTCGCTGAGCAGGGAAATGTGCCATTGTTCCCTGGATAATGGTCAGTTCATATAAAAAGTTGAACACAAAAAAAGTATCGCTTCATCATCTGAAAACACACAAGCTCAGAAGCGAAGGTAATTTAGGAATCAATCCTTGTTCTATGTGCTTTTCATAGTTGTAACACAATGGGGCTGAACAATAAAACAGTGATGTGACAGAGATAAAATGTTGTGTATAATAGTATGAGGCCAACCCCGTCCATAGAAATCCATTTGCACCTTACAGGTTACAAAAAAGTATTTATCAACTGTACCAACAAGCTTGCTGATTGTTTCAGCTAGCTAAATGAAAGACTGTAAAATGGTCAGACCAAAAGATCCAGCACAGAGGGAAAATTACCGTATAACCATAATAGTAATTAAACTGTTTTTCAAACTTAAAATAATTAACTGTGTTGACAGTCCATTTCTTGTGGGAACCACTGTGGTTTTACTGTGTGCTACCTTTTAAGCTGAGCTATTTGAGAGCAGTCACATACGGCTGTTTCCCAAAGAAAATGGGCAAAAAGAGAGTTGTTAAATAATCGATACGCTGGATACTCCATCATCTTCATAATCACTGCAGCTACATCTACTGCTTCCTCTGTTCCTGTCCTACCACACAGGAGACTTCACTTCTTTCTCCTCTTACAGTAAAATTAAAGGTGGGATCACCATTGAGTTATATTACATATGCTCCTAATTATGCTCTTAACTATATTACACATGCCTCAGCCACTCTTACAATGTTTGACTTGTATGAATTTACTTACAGTATATGATCACAACACAGGACTTAAAGTGTTGTATCGCTGCGCCTGAATATTATTGCACAATTGACAATGGACTTTTCTAATGTAAATATTTCATGTACCCATTGTTATTCTGTTGTGTGACTGTATGCATTGTGCTGTGTGAGTTTTGACATTTTGGGGGTAACCATCATGGTGCTTGGTGTTGTCTGTTTGTACCCTTCTGTTCTGTTCCCCCTCTGAATCAGGCTGTGCCTGCTTGCTCTTTTTTGGACCCAAGGCTTGCTGCAATATGTTACTTACTTATTCGTAGCTTTTTTGGCCAGGTCAGGTCATACATTTGTTTCAGTGTAACTCTGAGACAGGTCCTTTGTGAGGAAATGTGCTTGGAATGGAAACAAACTAGACAAATGGTAGAGAAAGAGCCTGGGGGCAAAGGGAGAGGAACACAGCCACCTGATTGCAGGTTATGCTGAAAAGGTAGAGTTAAACACCAGGGAAACGCCAGAGAAGAAACAAAAGTGGCAGATAGAGCAGACTAGCCAAATCATCAGTCTCAAAGTTTGCCATAAGTCTACAATAATCAATAGCAAATGTGTGTACATACTCCTGCCCCCAAGGTCAGAACATGATCCTTCCTTGTTTTGTTTTGCTTTGTAGTTTTTCTGTTTCTTTCTTGTTTCTGAGTTTAGGAGCATTAAATGCAGACATTTTTTTCTGAGACAGGTACCTGCTTACCAAATTCAGAAATTAATTGAATTCATGAGTGCATCGAGTCTGCTAGCAAGTAACCCCCAGACACTCCCCACCTCCTAACATTGCCACTTTTAATAATAATTCAGAAATTTATGAAATGTCAAGGTTTTTTTCCACTGGATAAAAGTATACTTTGCCAATTATTTCCTGTAAAATGCAAACCGGTGAGCTCTGGCACAGCAGGCTAACCATTTTGGTCTGCACTGTGATGCCATTTAGAAATTAGTAACACTTGTTGTTTATTTCCTGTTCGTTTTAAGTAGGCAAAATTAAGGCTGTAATTCCTGTGGTTCTCCTGATATGGATAGAATTACCTGCAAATTGAAGCTGACAGTCTACCCTTTAACCTGATATTCATTGTTTCATCAAGTCCAATGTGCTGGAGTACCGAGGCAGCAGTCTGCAGTGTATGCAGCTTTTCATTGTATTTTCCAAAACCATTAAAAATAATTGAGGATACAAAAGCGATTTCCTACCCATGATTCAAACACTATAGTTTTCTGAACTCAAGTTCCTGATATAAGACCTATACCCCATCCTGTGCCCCACACTGTATTTACACTGCTGTATGAGACAATAATAGGAGAATGTGTAACTTGAAGTCATGGTGCAGTTCGATTTCCACAGCACCCTGCATGGCTGTACCTACCCAGGCCCAGTATGGAGCCTGGGACCGCCCCAGTAGAGGCGTTCAGTGCTGATTGGAGTCGATGCAGCCCACATCAGTTGTGCATGGCGTGTGATCTCCCCACATCTCCCCTGGTGACGAGAACATCTTGAGAAATATTGATTGTTTACCAAACGCTCACAGGAGGGGTAAAAAGCTACTCTGGTGAGAGGAGAGCAACTCTACAGGACACACACGATAGGTTAATTGACATACCAGCTGGAGGTGGTAGTAATAGCTTACCCAACTGATGAAAACCAAGCAGAGACCGCCCTACCAGTTCCTTCTTGATAATGCAGCACAGTGATGACACTAAGGGCTCAAATGCACTTGCCTTTTAGGCCAGTAGAGCGGGCTAGCATGCTGCCTGCCCTAATGTTGAGCTCACTTGCCCAAAATAAAATTAGAAGATGCCATATAATGCATTAATAGGTGAATAGGATTTAATTCCTTATGAAGAATAAGTGAATTCACAACGCAACACAAAAATTTCACAGCCCATAAATTGACTTGAATCTTAAAAAGTATGAAGGAGGCAAGTGTTGTGATATCAACAGCTGCTGTTGTCTATGGGCTGCAGACTTAAGGCAGTGTTTGTGCAGAGTGATATGCAAAAACAAAAGAAAATTAGGATTGTGCATTCTGTTCATCAAAAGAGCAGAATGTTCCCTCACTTGCCAGGGGCACATCAGAATCAGAATCAGGTCTCCTATTGCCACACATTAGTGGCCCCATTTCCCCTCCTCCTCTTCCTCTTTCTCCTCCCCCATCAAAATCTCAATCTTCAATCCCACTGACCTGTACAGCTTGGACTCACAGTTGTGACTGATAGTCTAATTCAGTGACGCTATTATCCTCTTGCTTTTGGCGCAATTGTACGTGACTCTGGATAAGAGTGTCGGCAAAACGTCTGTAATGTAATGTAATCGAAATAGAATCTTTTCGATTTAAATATATATTTTTGTCATCAAATATTTGTTGAATAATTGTTATACCTTGTTTTCCAAGTAAAGACGGCTTTTTCAGCAAATTAATTCCAGTTTTGCCTGGTACCGGAAACCAGATGCCGCTAGAAAAAGTAGCCAGCTGGAAAAGGGTAACCTGGCTTGTAGAAACACTGGATGCTAAATCTAAAAATCAAAAAGTGATTGTTATTCCCCTTGAATAGAATATCTTGACATTGACTCATTTAGTAGGATTGAATCGGACCGTTCACTTGTCAGCGTTGCTCGGAATTTCCCTGCACAGTGCAGAACAGCAAGCTGTCACATTTCTCCAGCCAAGGAAATTCCCCTTTCCATCTCTCTGCAAATTTTAACTTATGTCCATCAACATGGTAGTTGTGTTTGGATGTACAGGTAGCATTTGTGGCAGTGGGTACTGGCAGCGCACTTACCAGGCACCTTGCCTAGCTGCATTACGAGGCTTCCGAAAATCCTTGTTGTGATCTTGACAGCCAGGATGGGGCAGCAGGTGAGTTCTGGAGCACAGCCAGGCTAACAGTTTGCTAGCCTAATCAAAAGGCACCCTGTGGAACTGGTTGTACTGTCAAAATTCTGAATAATATGGGTAGCGTGGAGCTCAAAAGACGTCAAAACACACGTCGAAGTTTCAGACCATTTTTGTTAGACCATCTTAAAAAAAAAAAATCCCATACATACATATAAGACAGTTCAGTCTCAATAATAAATGCCCTTGTAAGCAAGCAATAATAATAATAATTGTATTAAAAACCAGTATGTTAATGTGCACAGATCACTCGCTTAGGGAACTGCATCCTTTTCATCCTTTTCATTGAAAATGACTTAAAATGATTATGTTGGGGACTACAGAACCCATACATGAGAATGTGCTGAACCAACCTTACAGTCAACTTCCTGAGTTACCGCTCTGGTCTCTGACTGCTCACACTGTACCTTCCAGTCACACAGACACTATGACCCTGCAGGCACTACAGCCTTGTGCCGTTTGCTCTGTAGGTTTGTAGAGGAGGTGCAGTGAAATGCACAATGACAGGTAGTCCTGTTACTGCTAGCTCCTCCAAAGATTACACTGACCATGTGCGATCTAAACAGGAATGACTTGATATCTTATCAACCAGACAGACAGGCAGAAGCCACAATGGGGAGGGGGGGGGGGGGTTCTTACAGTTGGAGTAAACTTTAGCTCAGTTGGAGTAAACTTAGGTTTGGCTCGGAGTCACTGAAAACTACTCGGGCATTCATAAGTTTTGGACTGATGTCTGGCCTTGACATTTACAAAAAAAAAACACACCAGTATCTAGTCCAATGGACGGGATTTTTTTGTACTCATCTCTTGGCCTGGGAGGGTGCAATAGAAGCACATTCAGCTGTCAAAATTGCCATAATGTAAGCCATAAAAATGCTGAGGTTTCATAAAGTGCGGACTCCCACATGGTCAAACCCCAAAGGGCCAAACCTGTCAGCTTATGAAAATCTCAGACAATGGCACACTTAGACATTACTATTTTCAAGAGGGCTGGGAAATGCTGTCCCTCAAGGACCATTCTGTTATAAGCAGCCCTAGTATGATAGCATCTTAAAATACGCAGATGAGATTCATTTAGGACACTTATGTTGTGAAAATTGTCACCGCGCTTAATTTAACTGCCTTGTTGCATTTCTGTGGGTTCGTCTATTCATTCAGAAATGCTCAGGGTTTTGATATGGTGCTAGATATTATCTAGCTTTTAGGCAAACTAAGCTGTAGGTACACTCTAGCAGTAGAAAAAGGCAAGCATTGCTGGACTGCATGGCCTGTTCTCAGTATGTTATGTATCCTTTATCACATCATTGCTTAGTTAATTCTTTGTTTTGTTGCCAAGTTATTATTATTATTATTATTATTATTATTATTATTATTATTATTATTACTATTATGAGCACCCTTGGTCAAATCCACAGGAGAAATTCCCCCATGGCTCAATAAAGTACAGTATATCTTAACTTATCTATCTTTTCTTATCGTACACTGAATGAACTTTAAGGACGTTCTGGCAATAGAGGGAGTATAGAACTCCACTGAATCCCACAGTTCATCACATCTTTCACATCAATTTCCCCACAGAGGCGGCAAAAAATGCAATATTTAAAAATGAAAAAAATGATGCTTGATAAGCATTTTTAGTCTTGTAATAATCTTTTTTTTTTTCACTCAAGTAGAAAATATTAGCTTGTTTTTACGTTATTGTTCACTTAAGAAGTAAAATTTTCTTATGCCTTTGGCAAATCTTGAAATTAATCAAAGTCTTTTAGGTCTCAGCATAAGAGTAAAATGCAAGTAAAAGTTGAGATTGACTTAAGATATTTTTTACTTTTTGTTCTTTTCAGTGCATTGTACTGGAGAAAAACAGATTTGTTGGCTTGAACTGACCAAGAATACACAGGTCTCTTCGCAATCATTTGATCTGAAACATGCCTTTGATCTTGAAGGAGTCAGAGGCCCCAGGACTGTAAACCCCCCACCCCCCCTTTTACTGAGACAGACCTGAGATACAGTAAGATCCTGTACATCAGTGTCCCCCCCGAGGCAGAGGAAACATTTCACCTTGAAGACTTTCCAACTGCATAATGCTTTAATAATGGCACACATTTGTATGTATAATATAGTATAATGGGGATTCAAGCAAAGATGTGCTGTTTGAAGAATATACCTTGTAACAGAAATTATTCAGATTGGGTGGCTGCTGGATGGCAAGAGTTTAAAAGAGCAGTCCTGCCTTGGAGAGCATGAGTACTGTGTGAACCTGAATCTGCTCGTGGAATACAGTGCAGGAGAACGTTCATGCCCAATGTTCAGATGAAGTATTAGTTATTTTGTTGCCCCCTGCTTCCATACTCAGTACATATCTGCTTTGATGTCTGTTTTATTTTCAGGAATTTGAATATCCATTTGAGCTTACAAATTCTCTTACAAAAATGTGTATTAATTTATTTGTTTGCCCTGTGATGGATTGGCAACCTGTCCAGAGAGCATTCCTGCTCCAGCACCCCCTGTGACCCTGACCAGAAATAAGGGGGTTAGATAACAGATGGATATACATTTCTTTTGTTTGTTTGCTTTTTGTTTGTTTGTTTTTTTGGTTTGTTTTTGCGCTCATATTAGTTTCACGGACAATTACATTCCTGGAAGCGCTTTTATCAAATAAGGACACGCCATAAGCGTGAGTGACAAGGAAGAGCTGGTTTTGTGTTCTTAGAATATGCACCCCCGTCTCTGTTTTCCTTGCAGCTAAATGCAGTGCAAGTTCAGGGCAACAATAACGACAGTACACTGCTTAATAACAACCGAGATGAGAATAAAGAGAGAAATGCAAATGTGCAGTAGACATTTTGAGTGTCTGTGTTTACACATTTCTGACAGGGTGAAGCACTGAGTTCCTGTGCATGGCTCTGTTGTGCAAGTAATTGCTGTAACGTCACAAAGGCCTGGCACTGTGAGGCAGAGAAGCAGCACAGCACAGGAGGTGACAGCTATGAGTCACAATCGCATTTACTTCCGTTTAAATTTATTTTTTTCATCTATTTGTCCTCAGAGCCATCTACTTTTTCAGTTTGTTCTTGTGCAGCTCCAAATGGTAAGTGCAAGAGAGCAAAATTATCATTTTCAAAATGACAGCTTTAGTGGTAACAGTTTAGGATGTGTTTATTCACGATGAAACCTTTTGAGTAGCATGAATATTCCCGAGAGGGAAGAATGTAATCTCTGCGCAGTCCTGATCTCACAGTGGAAAATGCCAGCCTTAAGGGAAATCTCACTTTATCAAATTCGCTATCTCATGCTATCGCCATTAGCAATTTTAAAAAGTGCTAATTATAGTCTTTGCAATAGCAGTTATACCATGGAAGTGGTAATTATTCTATTAACATGTGCCCTTTCCTGGGGCCATGTAAGTGCTTGACACAAAAAGGCCTGATCTTCATGAAAACAATTTGTCTTGCTCTTCAGGAATGCAATTAGTCTTGAATACATTAGTACATAAGACAATAAACAATTATCGAATCACAAAATAACATTAACATTTTTAAGGGGGGAAAAGGATAGGCATGGCTCCATCAAGTCGTACTTCCCTCAATCTTAATACCTGGAGCACACGAAGCAGTTCATTAGCAAAAAAAAAAAAAATGATGTGCCCAGACTACGCTACCCTGATACATTATACATTGTTAAAAGCATTCAATAAACTAAAGGTGAATACTGAACTAATACTGAATACTGAATAATTTCTTTTCACTGTAGGTCACCTTTAAACCTTTGCCCATGATTCTTCCCCCAAGTCTCTGAATCTTTTACTGTGATCTCGGCTGGGAGACTGACTCAAATTTACAGCACACCTCTATTGATCCGCCAGCCACTCAGAGACCTCTCACCGTCCTCATTAGCAGGTTGCCCTTGGAAACAAGGCATAGCATTCCGTAATGAGAATCTTAGCTGGGCTTAATCGCGATTATTGTTCTCTGTCAGAGGCTGGGTAGGATGAGGCAAGGAGCTACACATGTGATCCATAGATCCTTGGCTCAAGAGGGATATAATTATTATTATTACACACAAGTTTTTGCCTTTGAACCATAGAGGAGCCCTACCAAAGCCTCAGAGAGCGGTGTTGTTCCATCTTTTTATTACGTTCAAAAGTAGCCAGGTTGAGCTAGCTGGTTGTTCTCTCACATTCTTTTTTACTGTTTAATTTATAACATTTTTATTTGTATTGCATGTATTATTTTACATTTATTTCATTTGAATCTCTTTGATTGGACAAATACAAGGCAAACACCAATTCTGTATTTCAGCATTCCCCAGTTTTTACACCTCTGGTGATTGTTGTTGCAGGGCACAATCATGGCGATCACAGTAATCACATAAGCCACAATGTGTTCAAGCCATTCCAGGGCTGGCGAGACGGGGGAAAAAAAATCCAAAGAAACCTCTGGCATGCATTTTTAATACTTTTTATGTAGTAAAAGGCAGGCGTGAATACTAAATAAGGAGTGTAACAGTTTCATCTTTCATCTTGTACCACATTACACAGACAGGTGTAGGAGTTTTATTTCATTTTTTATTTTTTATATGAAAGCAAGTCAAGCTGTTTGAAAAAGGTCTCAATGCCCTGCAAACTGAACCTGGCTATCAAGACAAAGTCACTGCCAAGCAAATGCTTGGATGGTGTGAATGCTCTGACACTGATTTCTCTTATGAAGGGGTGGCTAATAGCCTCGCTTCAGCTGGTATACGGACCTCTCACAGCTGAGATAAGCAAAATAACATGAACCAAAAAAAGCAATGCTAACCAACGCTCATGAATAAACAGCGATAATAGTTATTGAAGCTTCTTGCATTTCATTTCTAATTAAACTGTCATGTACTTGTCAAATCTGGTGTCAGGCTTTGATTATTGGCTCATCCATCCAGTTTTTTTTCCCCTTCACTTTGTTTGTTTGCCTTGGCTGGCTTTGTTGCGGCAGGACTCAAAATAACATCACAATCACGGAACAAATGACTCTATTTTTTCTTCCAAACAGCTCTCTCTCTCTCTCTCTAAATCTCTATGTGTGCATCTCTGATGGGGTGCTTATTTATATGAGATTGAATGGCACCCTGACTGGGAGTTGGCGGGGTCCCTCTCTCCCCTGCTGTAGCCAGATTAATAAAGGCGTCTTATTCGTCTCATTAGATCTTGATTACCCCGCGCTTATTGTCCCTAATGTTCAGCGAGGGGGTGGCTGGGTATTTATCACGCCCCCTCACGGACTCCCAGAGGCAGGTCTGATTGGAGTGAAAGCCTCTGCCTGGCCACGGTGATTGGGGGCAGCAGGCTCCCATTTGAAACACAATGGATGGCCATGGCGTGGCTTTGTGGCCTGATGGAAGGACCTGGAGAGAAACCCGCAGACCAACATACCCGCCTGGCTCAAATGATACCACTCTGTAATCCAGTTTGAAAAAAAGATTCATGACAGTCGATGGCTAAAAAGATGACAATGGTGATGAAAGTGATGAAAATTGCTATTTTCCTTTTAGTTGTTGATTGCAGAAATCCAGCGAGGAAGCACAAGAAGGTACTCCTTGCAGTCTTGCACACTGCCACTGGACATCTTTTATTTGAGGCAATATATTTCGCCCTGCCGTATTTTCTGAACTGTAAGTACATTGTGAAGCCAGCTTAACTCACTCGTTGTTGCATCTTACCAGGGCATTAGTTGTCCCTCTTCATCCTGATTATTAACAATGGCTTAACATGGTAGAGAAAGTTAATTAGTCCTGGGCCCACAACTGTGAATCACTTACGTGTTGTATTAATCAACCTCTGAGTGGTGAGAACCTAGCTTCAAGGCTTCAAGAGTAGAACGTTGTTTGCTTCTACTCTAATTATGTTTGAGACTGGCTTAGGGTTTCTCCAATAGGCATACAGTCTATGGATTTAATGCGGAAATCTCATTATAGGTTAACAGATAAAGAAAATACACGATTGGTTTTTACAGCCTGGGAGTTTCACAAAGAAAACTATTGATATACCTGATTAAGAGGGTTGGGTATTTAAAAAGATTATATGTTAAATACCATTATTCCCCTTGGTAACACTGGGTTTTAAAGGTAATTCTGGTGCTAGACTGCATGAGATGACATTCCTATAAATAGACCTTTCCAGTGTAATGGCTACTTAAGGAGGAAGATCAACGCCCACTGGACCAGCAGGTTGGCAACAAGGGTCAAGCATTAAACAGCATCACATTACTTTTAAAACAGGGCCTCAGGGTGCGATCGTGGTCAAGAGAGAGACGGAGAGAGTTTGAGAGAGGTAGATAGAGAGAAAGAGAGAGAGTGACAGATGGGGGGGGGGGGGGGTGAGAACTGAGGAACTGAGCGTTTTTTTGAAGAGATAAATCAAGAAAAACCACCGAGGTTGTAGAGTAAATCTTTAAGATGAACTGTGGGAACTGTTCAAGTCTAGGGCAGAAGGTCCCGAAAGACACACAGGGACAATTAAAGCATAACTCAAAGCCTCTTAAGTGTGTCTGCCACACTTTTTTCTTTTTTTTTTTACCACAAGCATGATGTCTTTCACGGCAGGACCGACGGTGGTACGAGATTAAGATTCTACATTCGTTCCTCTCTCCCCAGCCTCCGGAGCGAACTCTCACTGTTCTCCCCCCAGCCATATTCCCTTTGCATGCTATCCCACTGCGTCCCTCCAGTAGAAGGAGTGTACCTGCCCTGCATTGAGCAGAACAGCATCCATCACCATCGCTTCCAGGCCCTGCAACCATCCCCACCACAACTTCTGATTGGAGGGTGTTTTTCTGGAACTGGGTTTTTCATCATCCTCTTCTTCTTCTTCTTTATTTTTCTCACAGTTCGGAGCCTGGCTCATTGCTGCAGCCCCGCGAGGGGGACAGAGCAGCGCTCACTTCCTGCAGGGCTGGCGGCCGAAGTCACCTGGTGCTGGCGCAGACAGGCAAGCGCTAACAGAGCAGGGAGAGATTCAAGGATGCGTGTCTGTTGTATAGTTGCCTCAGACCAGGGATCGTGAACTCTGGCCCTCCAATCCAAAACCAAGCTCATTAGTCCTACTGAGTGGCCAGACTGTCTCCACATATATTCTAGACAAATGGATAACTAAAGGGATAGTTCAGTTTCCGCAGTTTTTTCATATTGCTCAAACTTTAACGCATGAGTTTAGATAGTTCAGATAGACGGAAGTTTCTGAAAGGCTGCTGGCTTTAGAATATGGCTGGTATATAGACATCAACTGGTTTCTTTTAAAGCAAGAAAAAACTTGAAATAACTCAAAAATAGCTTGTACAATGACATTATTGCTCTCAGCAGATGGTCTGAAACTGTAGGTATGACCTCCTAACACGCAGCAATTAATTTCTGTCCTGGGTAGGCATGAGAGTCATAGAACCATATATTGTATATATACTATACTGAAACCTACATGACTGGGGACATTCAATAAAGATACTTTTATTATTTTTTTATTTAACACGTTTTTGTCATCCAAGACATTATATTGCATAATGTCAAAAACAATTCTGTCATGTCTCAGGAGGATAATTTATGTACCCTTGCAAACATACAGAAGAGTATGTGTAAATTCATATAGAATACGAAGGCCTATACATTAGGATTTTCTGTATATAAAATTCAAGCCTTCCCGGGTTTTTTCCCCTTTTGGCTTAGTTTTTGTTCGGTTTTTCTTTTCTTTTCTTTTCTTTTCTTTTTTTTTTGGGGGGGGGGGGGGTCAATTAAATCCAGAAAACACACTTTGTTCAGTGTTCATTTCAGGAATGCATTATAACAAACACATTTTTATGGATTGATTGATTTTATATGCCACCTTTTCCTTTCTTTGTGCTCACAATTCTGAACCCGTGGCAGGATCGATGCGTGATTACCTCAGGTCTCTGCAATCCCATACCTTGGTGGATTCTCTTTATTTTTTTCTTCCAAACAGCTCTCGCTCTCTCTCTCTTGCTCTTTCTCTCTCCGTCTGTCTGTCTGTCTCTGCCTATCTTGTCTGTTTGACTCTCTCTCTGTCTGCTTGTGTTTCTGTCTGTCAATCTTGTCTGTTTGGCTCTCTCTTTCTTTCTCTCTCTGTCTCTGCTATGGGGGCTGCTTGGGTTTGTTTATTTGTTATTGTTGGTTGCGTTTCTTTTGAAGTTCTATAATTTCTGTTGCTGGAAAATGTTCCAATACAGGTGCTTTTAAATCTGAAATCTCTCTCTCTCTCTCCCAATCAGCTCCTTGATATTCAACAAACACATACTATCTCAAACGACATCCTATTAAGCAATGAGTCCAATTTTTTCCCCATGCTCTCTGGGGCTTCATATCCAACGCACGTGAAGAGAGTGAAATAAAAACAAACCGCCTGCCAGGAGAGGGAGAGCCTCTCTGGAGTAGAAGAATCTGTAACCAGCAGCCTCACCTTTAACACTGTAACATCATCTTCACAAAAACAAGCACAAATGTGCATACACAGACACATACACTGATGCACACGTACACTGAGGCACACCTGTTTGCAGACATATTCATCTGCATGCACAAACATGCACTCAGTGAGCACTTTTAGGTATTTTAGACTTATTGGTCTTATGCTGCTGCAGCCTATCCAGGTTTGACGGGTTGTGTTATCAGAGATGCTTCTCTGCATGCCACTGTTGTAATGTGTGATTGACCAGTCTAGCCCTTCTCCTCTGACCTCTCTCATTAACAACACGTTTTTTTGCACCATTCTCTACAAACTCTAGAGATTGTGGGTGAAAATCACAGGAGATTAACAGTTTTTGATATACTCAAACCACCCTGTCTGGCACCAACAATTATTCTACAGTCGAAGTCACTTAGATCATGTTTCTCCCCCAATCTGACATTTGGTCTCAACAACAGCTGAACCTCGTAACCCACGTCTGTATGCTTTTATGCATTTAGTTGCTGCCACGATATTCGCATTGACAAGCTGGTGTGCAGGTCAACCTAACTAATTGCTCAGTGAGTGTATAGTACACGTACATAGAAACATAGAAACACACAAACACAGACATACATGCTCACACTCACGTTCTCACTCCTACTCATCTCTAAATGGGGATTGTTTTTCACTCTGGCCTCCTGGGCTGCACTTCCAAATGAATTCGCTCAGAGGGTTGCCTTGTCGTCCAGTTAGGAGTTAGATCAATAGGAGGCCGAGAGACGCTGTCAGGATGATGAAAGCACCTACGCTCAGACAGATGCACTTATCAGGTCCTGACAAACGCGCCGGCTACAGAGTTAATCCCCTGGAATCCCGGCCGTTCGGAGGGAGGGCCGCGCCGGAGAGGCCACGGTCGCCGGACTGGACCGTTCCCCCCGACCGCACGTCGACGACCCGGTTCGGGCTGACAGAGAGCCGGAGATCCGTAACGCTCAAGAGCGCGCCTCTCATATCGCCGACCGCTGGGTAGGATTTATGTCATCCTCTTCCACCAGAGCGGTCAACTGAACCGTACAAATCAAGGTTGGGACAGCTTCTCCAAGCTCCTCCACAGATTGCACGGTTGAGCGGGTGCCTTTCGTACACTGGTCAGACATGACCGGTGCTTACAGTCATAAAGGTCTGGAATGTGATTTTTGATTATTTGCGTGCTGGTGAGAGACCAGCAGGATGGTAAAACATGAAGGGACCTGGGGTTCTCTATTTGCGGCCTTTGTAAAAATCAGTGGGGCACAATTTATGGGGAAGGTGTGCGGGGGTTTATGGCAGATATTTTTTTGCTGAAAGAGTCAAGCTTCTGGCAACACTGCCACGACTTTGGAATTTTCTTTTTACACTGCTCGACTTCCTGGTGCCTTCGTACACTGTTTGACACACGGCTGTTGTGAAACCAGCAACAAAAAAGACTTTCAGTCAACAAAAAAAAAAAAAAAGACTGGTGGATAAAATTGTACACATATAAGCTGCCGTTTTATTAACACAAAACCCCCCCATCTTATACAAGATCAGTGTCAGTTCAGTGGTATCATTTGAATTTCTGCCAGCTCGTATCTGTTAAGCCTGAAGACATTACTGCGGAGATGTGTGTACTGAAGCATAAAAAACTTGGTGCAATGGTGAGGACACTCCACCTTTATAGCTTTGAAGAGGCTAGAGAGCATTTTTTCAGCCTGAGACATACCTTTATGGAGCCAGTGTTGGCGGCTTTTCCTCTGTAAAGCAGGAAGTACTGCATGGCACTTATTTACTCCCGGTAAATCCGCCGCATGCACAAAACCTGTCACGATTTCACAGTGGCAATGCGAATATTGTAAAGGCACACTCGTAATTCCACAGCTTACTGTCCTCGATAAGACCTGGGTTCAGCTCGACGAAAACAGCAGTAAGGTTAAAGCGTTCTATATCAAAAAGGAGTTATCGCCACAAGTGTATTTCCGTTTTTCATATCTAGCCAGAGCTGAAGCGCTTAAACTCCTTCATTTCCTCTGAGCCTGCCATTACATAATCAACAGGGAGGTAGGAAATTCAGATGATTCGTCGCTTTCTTCGGATTCAGAAAGGACAGACCAAAATAAAGATATAACTTGAGGCACTTATTCGTACATACTGTATGAACACATTACAGAAATGGTTGAAAACCGCTTGTGCCTGTTGCAGGGCTAGCAGTATATGGACCAAACAATGCGCCAATTAAGTTGATAGAGGTAGGAGATGGAGGAGAACTGATGTCACATTTGCAGGAAACAACTGCTGGAACAGGAGGAACATATTTCTATAAATACATACCACATTTAAAATGTGAGACAATTAAATGCTAAAGTTATTGAAAGATCACACATTTTAAGCATTTAAGATATTATAATTAATGACTCATTTATAATAATATGCAGTAAGATAAATATTAATTAAAAATATCTTACATATATTAAAATAGTGTAAATCATGAATATTAAAAAAGGTCAGTCATTCATTGAAAGTCCACTGACATTGCTGACGTTATTCCTGGTAATAGTTTTTACATTTTTAATAAAATTAAGTCAATCTCAAGGCTAATTTCTACAGCAAAAGTCAAATAATCTCTCCACTGGTGTGGAAACTTTGAGGATTATTTTCATTTCTAGCCAACATGAGTTTCACCTTCATACGCAGGTGTGTGAGTGTTAGACGCGTTTGTAAAAGTAGTGGCTGATCGGCAGAGAAATCGCACTTTCAACCACTCACGCACAGAGAAACAATGCACACTCACAGATGTCATGAGGAAAGGTGTAGAATTGTTCACATTTCTTTCTGTCATTTACATCCAACTGTCGATGAACAGAATGAAACAAACCCCAGCTTATCGCAGCATGAAATCCATCTATGAGCTCTCCACCTAACAGTTCAACTGTCACTTGGAAAGGAGTCAACGCAATTTGCAGGACTGCTTTCGAACCACAACAACAAGACAGTAACCTCGATGAGTCATATACACCTCAGAATTGTGAAAAGAATATTGTCAGAAAAATGAAGTGAGTGGATTTTTTCAATAATGTGCGCTGTCTTTTTAAATACCCCCTGCGCTCCCCAGGGGAAGACGGGACCGAGGACGTAATGTCAGCGCGTCTCTCCGGAGACCGTCCCGCTCTAATCACGGTTGTCTCATGCAGTCAAAATGAATTATAAAGCAGCGTCTGCAAAGCACTCCATTAGACGAAAGCGCACATTTACATTATAATTGCTTTGAAATTAAATCCTGTCTACCTATGCCATTCACAGTCCATTTTTTTTTTTAATTCATCAACCAAATTCTTGTTCAGAATGTGCGTTTTCCTTGAGATTCCAAAGTGCAGGCACGCAGAAAAATATTTTAACTTATTTCGGCTGATTTGTGCATCTGAACAATATTGAAGTGAAATGTCATGTAATCTTAGAACATTATTAAATTCAAATACCTTTTCCATCAAGTCTAATTTCTGCTGTTTTTTCCCCATGTTTGCCCATTCAAACTCACTGTGAGTATTTTGCAAAAACACTTTCTGTGAATTCCACTGTGGCTTGCACATTAAAACTATTAAGCACTGAGAACTGGAAAAAAATAGTTTTTGTCCATAATCAAGGAGGACCTGATCTTTTCGTCTTTATCGGGAAACAAATAGGAATAATTGCAGTGTTCCATTAAAGAGCAGATTGCTGAAATGCTCCAGGTGTCTGATTTGTATGGGCTCCAGCACCCCTTTATTCCATTAGACGACCCAAAATAAATGCAAAGATTTTGTGAGTGAGGCTGAATAATACATTTTAAGCCTGACCCTGTCTTCTTTGTAACGCTTCTTATTCTTTTTTTCCCTCCAAAATGCTGACATTAATAACAAACCCTCATACTGGGTGTTCGTGTTTATTAGAGTTCACTCAAAATTGATTTGCAATTCCTTCTGCTTTCAAAATGACTCAACATCATTACAGATGGTAAACTGTGTCAGACATTTAAAAAGGGAAGGTGCATCTTGAAATTATAAGAAACATCACACTCATTTAGGACCAGAGAGTTGGTTAATATGTTGCTATGGTAGCTACATGCACAATTACCCACTGGTCGCACTCTTAGTGCATGAAGCGAAACTCTTCTGTGCCCCCTAGTGATGCTAGTGGCAGCTGAGGCAGTGTAGTTAGTCCTGAGCTGCATAGCCCAGGTGTGTCCCGCCCCACTTGCAGTGTTAGCAAACGTCATTGACTTTGTTATCTAGCTGGGATGCCCAACACAACTGAGCCTGATGCTCCAATCCCACCATGGTTTCCATGGCAACTCTGATCCCTTAAAAAAACCATCACAGGTTTCTTGCCATTTACTAGAGGGAAGGAGGGGGGGCGTGGGGCAGGGATTAGTGGACATTAGAGTTTACATTACAAAGAGTTGGGGCTAGTATGAAAGTCACAGCCCAGGGAGATTGATTACAACAGCCTGACTTAGCCCTTACCAGGGAACAAACGGATTTAATTAAAATGATGTCAGTCGCAACGGTGAAAATAGTGAAACAGTTGTTTCAGACATTTATTTGCTTTTACCTCTGGAGTTATTTCCTTGGAAATAATAAATAGTGGCATTTAAACCACTATACTATGAGACTGTTTTTTTCTGTAAATCATTGTGGAACATTAATATACACTGAACAACTAAACAATTGGTGAAACACATATAAAAGCTCTCTGTGAAGCATTGAATTTGGACAGAAATATGATCAAATAGCCATTTTGCAAAGGTCAGCACTTTAAACAATTGTTATAATAAACTTATTTTCTGTCATGAGAAAATCACAAGTATCACTCAACACAGTGATTGAATTGATCACCTACCAATGCCTTAAGCTCAATTTTATCATTATTTCACAAATAAATATTTGATTTCCAGATGGTATCAATCATTAGCATCATATCTCACTTAAAACAATTCAAATGTTCCGTTGGTGTCATCCTCTTGGCAGTGGTATTTCTCAATGTGTAACTAGTCTGTCTTTCATTGATTTTAAATGCCGGGAGGGCTGTTAAGAGACACGTTCTTTGCTTTAAAAAAAAAAAAAAACCAGTTGCTCAAATTGACTGTGCTGTGTCAAGGGAAGTAATGGCAGCAGATGTACCAGTTAAGCTATTGTCCTCGGAGCATCATAACCAGGCCAATCAGTCGTGAAACTAAGCTGAGTAAGATCCTTCCGAATGAAAGATTGTTCTCCAAGAAATCGTTAGGTTAGCGGACAACCTAGCTATTCTGAAAGGTCCTGCACCATTTCACCACCTCAGATATGGAAAGCTAGCCGGGAGAAGCATTCATTAGCGCATTGATCTGGAATGTTCCTGTTGCTCCCAGAAGGTTAGTCCTTCGCTTTGTTCTGAGACTGAGAAGAACAGAAGGGGAGTGCAAAGTGACGACAGACAGTCTCGAGTTCCTCCTACGAGCTACGCAGGCACCCTTCTCTCAATGCATGCTTTATTTACCTTTATTTAACAATGTTAGTCCCTTGGATTAACACAAGAAGGATGGCACCTCACAGCACTGTGTGCCCATCACTGCACTGATTCCATTTTGAGAAGAGTGTGCCCTGGCCCACCAGGGCTGCCGGGTGAAACTCCCAGGGCCAGGACAACTTATTTTGTGCATTACCCCCCTCTCCCCCACCCCACCCAGGGTCCAGGACAACACGCCCAGTTGTTTCCCCCCTGCCCTCGACAGCATCCCCACTCCCACCTGGCCCACCATACTGCCCCACCACCGTCTGGAAGCAACTTTTTCAGTGATTTTTTCCGAGGAGGTCTCCCATGAAAGCATTAACCAAGCCAAATCCTGCTTCGTTTCAGATGTTTGACAGGAGAAGGCAGTCATGTGTGGTTGTTGCCCTAAAGCGCATCTATCTGGCTGTACTCCACTTGCATAATCGCTATTGATCCTGCGTGGTTTTCTCTGATACTGCATGGCGAAGCCTTGCTCATTCATGTAGAAATTCGTGCTGAAGGAATGTATCCATTTCTATCAGACACCTGATTAATGGTATGGAGGTAATGAATGATGCATCTGACAACACAGCCAGGAAAGTCAAGGCAGTTTGTATTTTGTCACCAGAACCCCCTGCAGGTAACCGATCACAACACTGGTGCCCAGCCATTCATTTATTCTGGGTTGAGTTTTAGAAAGTCATAATGACTCACATTTGTGTAGCAGGCAGAACTGTACCCGCGTGGTAGGGGTAGAGAATGCAGGCTTCTCCAGATGGCTGGAAAGTCAAGGATCTGGGTCCTGACCCCCAAACACAATTAGTTTCAAACTTAAGCTGCACTAAACAAGGGCGGAGGGATTAGGCTTCAGGATTTTGCAATGTCACAGCCCTAACCTGAAGCGTTACTTTAAGGAAGTGTGTAACCCTAGTGTATCCCACCTAGCGGCCTCCAGCACTCCCTCCCCCTGGCAGTCAAGATAGAAGACGCCCCTACTCTGGAGAGGATGCAGACTGGGATCAAGTGAATCAAGAACAAAATGATTAAGAGATTAAATAGGAACACATTTATTGCCAGAGACCAGATACGAGCAATAAAGAAGAATAAATTGATAGAAATCAAGTGATTACAGCTGTATAGCTACTCTTGTCACTTATAGCAATACTGAATTACCTCTGATCATTTTCCCCCCAAAAAAACAAGATTCAAGTCCCAAATAGGGTAGGAGAATCTACCTGCTTAGCTGGCCAACTTAAATCACGAGTATAACTGACTAAAAAGAAACGCACTCTTTACTCAATATATAAACCAAAATCGAACCTTACTTTCACATCTCAGTGGATGTTCCCTTTAATATGAAATATAATAGCAACACTTGAACCGGAAGTTCACCTCCTTTCTGTATTGGAAAATTATCCCTTTAGTTTCTACCTTCAATGGCTTATTTTACGGAACTGAACCCCCGAGAACTAACGAACCACAGTAACTGCGTCACAGATTAGAACACGATACAACTGTTTTCACCAGGAATCAAACCGAATACTGGGCTAATAAATTGCTAACATGAGCACATCCACATTCAATGTCTGCACATTAACAATGGAGGAATGAGTCACAAAACGTCCGTTAACACAGGGTTCATTTAAGTACTGCCCTTTGTTCCTCTGTACAGTTCGTAAGTTTAAAAGTCACGAATGTATTGCAGTTACAAAATAAATGGGAGCGCCCATTTTACTGGGCTGAAGTTAATGGGTCTGTACTTTAGTTCGCGATGATATTATCGTCCCCAGCACTTCTCATTAAAACTACTATTACATAATGTTGCTCCAGCGAACAGCACACGTTACTTGCAGAGCCCAGAGCTAGCTGCGGGGGGAGTGTTGTAGCAGGGAACGCTCACAAGGGTAGGAGATACTAACCGTGGCGTTTGTACACTCGTCAACAATATTAGTGAGAAAAAGGATATTTAAAACTCGATCTAAGCCGAACTGCTCTCCCTGATCCTTTTAGCGCTCTCGTTGCAGCTTCCAACGTGCAGCCTCTTCATAAATGGATCCAGGCAAACGGCTGAAGTATACCCTATCTTAAATCTCACTTTGTTGTTAGCTAGCTAGTGAGATTGTTCTCACGCATCTGATAGCGCAACACTTCAGAGAAATGTGCAGGCTCGTAGTTAAAACAATATGAGTGTTCCAATCTTCTTCACTCATCGAAAATAACCCTACACTGTCACGTAACTACAATGACTGCCGAGACTTCTTCCATCACCCTAAAAACGTATCGCCATTCTCTTCAGAACGCCGCCATACGTTCCACCATTTTTCTTGTCTTCCCGCTTCTTCTCCCTCTCTCTCCTGATTGGTTGATTTGTCCATCTCCCCAGCCACAGACTGGCGAAAGAGATGCCCACACATTGGTCACGCTGCCCATGCATGGACTCTAAACGCTCCAAAATGTAAAAGGAATAGAAAGCATCTTGACAAGTTGTCTTTACATCCATATGGCTCACCAAATTTGCTTGGTAGCTTCTTGCAAGCTACCAAGGATATGATTGCACAAAGGTCTGGGTTAGCCTACAGTGAACATGGTCATTGCTTGGTCACGGTCAATTTTTGTATGAAGTGTATCCACACACTCACATACACAGATGTATAGTATAAATACACTTACTAACACTTTTGCCACTATTTCCCATCCAAAAGCCATACAATTGCAATGATTTCATATGTGTTGGTTTGATTCTGCCAGAGAAATTGCCTTCTTCTAAGAGAAACAATATAAATGTTGGTCCTGTAAGTTAATAACGTTCTGTTTAAATGGGTTACGCACCAGAACTGCTGGGGGAATACCATAGCAGTCATGCATGAATCTTGCATGGGTTATCAATCAATCCTTCAGTCGGAAAGGCATATTTTGAACACGAGCAGAATGCAAAGCTCAATTCACGAGAAATCAATAACATAATTGCAATGACATTCATTTGTAATTGTTATTTTATACGTGCTACACCTGATGGAACTAGAAGGAGCTTGTAGCAGTGCTGGTCTACTGGAATGTTTGATGTTCATTGAGAGAAGGCAGGTCAGCCAGAAATGCCTTACCTTACCCATGTACAGTACCCAACCTCTCCCCTCCACTCGCCCCGTAGGTGACACAGCAGAGAGGCATGCGGTGGCAGCTGACAGGTGTGTGAACAAGCAACACAGCAGGCCCTAAGGTTAGCTGTTGATGAAATATACTTTGTATATATAATCGCAGGGCAGTGCTGTTGGTGTTACTTATCTCTTAACAATAAATAATAAAGAATAATGAATAAAATTGAATATTGGGGAAAAGAACGTTTGCCCATTGGCAAACCCGGGGAGAGGAGGTGCTGGGCCGATGAGTGGGAGTGAAGGGTAGTCAGAGAGGGCTCCTGCTAGATTTAAGAAGCTCTCAGATGTTCCTGCTTTCTCCAAAAGCCTGGGAGGCCTTGGGGCCAGGGACTGTGCACAGGGAGGTTAGCCTACAGGCATGTGCACCATACGATAATTCTGTCATTTTTTCTCTAAAAAAAATAGTTCTTCATGGATAGTACTCTGTGTTCTCTGGTGTTCTAAAAATGTTTCCGCCAGTGAAAAAGAAAGCACAGCAGCACTTTTCATTTATGTTGGGGTTTTTACTTTTGTATTGTACTTCTTCTTATTCATTCAGCAGCCAGCACAACGTCCTCATTTGGCACCATGCCACAGAGTGAACCTACAGAACTATTTTTGAACAAATTTTTCACCATGAAGTTCAAAAAACTTAAAACCTCATATGCAGTCAATACAGCTTTGTGATACTGTAGATAATTAGCTTGATGGTGGTTTGGAGGGTCTCCCAATCATTGTTGCTTGAACAGGGCCATTGATTTTACACCGTTCACATGTAACATACAGAGCTGTTTGTTGTTAAGAAGATTACAAGCAGAAACTTCCCCGCATGGTCATCCCACATAGGCAATTTGTAATTTGGATGCGCCACAGTCCACTTACCTCTGCTTTGCCCACTCTCCCCCAGATCTTTGCTGGAGTTGCCTAGCAACAGCAGACAGCATTGCATTGTTAAGAGGTGTGTGTGCGCGCGCGTGTGTGTGTGTGTGTGTGAGAGAGAGAGAGAGAGAGAGAGAGAGAAAGAGCATTATTTCATTATTTTACACAATGAATTCAGTCAGTCCATCAATGACCAGCAATGTCAATCTCTGAAAACTTAATGTGCAATTGTGTGATCCAGATTATTTCCTGCACTGACCACATACTAGCTTCCATATTTTCCCTAAAAGCTCAAGCACACAATCCATAATCCTCACAGAAATGCATTCTGCCTAATGTACTTCTTATGAGATCAGTAGGGGATCCCCAATCCTGAACTCAACCCACATCTGCCATGAAATGACCATAATTATCCATTTTATACAATCTTTGTTGAGTCTAACAGCCTTAAAAAAAATGCTTTTTAACAGCTCTGCTGTCTATATTGTGTACATTTTGGGCCTTTTTTCAGAGAGGAAGGGCTGAATGTTTTTTCCTTTAGCATTCCTTCAGTTTCCTCAGCCTTTGTTTTTGTGAACCTGGGTACAAAATAAATAATTCATTTTCATTTTTTCAACAGAAAAAAAATGTTCACAACTGTATAGCTAAAATATTCCATGCATCAGTGCCTTTATGTCACAGTGAAAATATGCACCTTGTACATGTCGAGTGGACTTCCAGCCTTCCCTCAAGGCCAATCCACATAAAGGGTCCTGTCCTGGCAGAATTTTCCCCCGGACAGTGCCGTTATTTAGTGTGAGGTAAATAATTAATGTGTCTCATCTCATTGACTTTGAACACTTCGACTTTGAATTTTAGCGAGGCGGTATATTAGTCACCTTAAAACGCTCTCTGTGACGGCGAGGGCCGTGCAACTTTGACTTTTGGCGTCTAACGTGCCCGCCATTCGAATGACTGAGAGGCGCTCGTAACTTAGTTTTTTATCGAGTCTTTATTGCATTGAGGCCTCCTTATAAGCGTTATGTAGGATGTAATATGGGCCCATAAATACGGCACGGGGGCCGTTTTGTGGCGAAGGCTGTGTACCCGCGGCTCCAGCACCGCACCGCCGAAGCAGCAGGCTGAGTTATTCTCGGCCCTGCAGAGGCCTAATTGCACACCATTCCTTTCCTCCAGCTAGCCCTCATAACTCCAGCCCTCCCTCTCTCCTTCGCTCCCTCTCTCTCTCTCTCTATCTCCCTCTCTATCTCTATCTCCCTCCCTCCCCCTCTATCTCTCTCTCCCCCTCTCTGTCTCTCTCTCTATCTACCTCTCTCCTTCTATATCTCTCTCTATCTCCATATCTCTCCCTCTCTGTCTCTCTATCTCTCTCTCTCTTCTCTCAAAACTAACCCGGTGAACAAGTAATTTTTTCTTATTTTGTCTTTCAAGATAATACTGACGAAATATTCCAGTCCTATGTACTGTCTGCAGCATTTGCTGTTCCCCTTTGAGTACTCGCTGTAATTAATGGTGAGGATTGTAACGGCAGCAGAGGGGGGCGAGACGCTCACAGGCATCTTTAAAACGAGTCCCTGTAAAGTGACGCACACGCAGATGGCTTCACACTTTGCTTCTGACAGATTGGACAAAAGAAACATAATAGCCCGTATCTTTCTTCAGTGCTCAGCTGGTTACTGAGGACCCTAGACACTGTTGCACCAGTAACATGGCTTTGGAATATGGATCATTTAGTCTCAATGAAAAATAGTGGTAAGATTAGCTGTAATAGAGCATCACTTTAATATGTTTCTGCTTTCAGCCCTGTGCTACATTACCACCTTAGGTATGCAAATGTGCTATTTCAGATCCTGAGACACCTAAGATGCTTTATAATAATTTTGTTATTTAGTTCAAGCATCTAAAAATAAGTCTAATAAATGCCTAATCACATTGAGTGTACATTTGATATAGAGTATATAGCATGAGGCAGACATTAGCTCAGGAGGTACGAGCGGTTGTCTGGCAGTCCGTGGGTTGCAGGTTCGATCCCGCCCTGGGTGTGTCGAAGTAAATACTAACCATATAGCATAGTAATCACCCTTAGAGATATGTAACCTGCGTTTCAGTGTATATTTGAGTAACCTGGCCGTTTTCATTATGGAAGAGGGAGTGGAGGACTGGATCATCTGCTGGACGCTGCTGCAATTCCCAGCTCCTCTGCATGCTGACAGACCTGTCTCAGTTTGGCCAAAGCTGGAGGAGCGAGATCTGAGCCTAAATTGGACTGAGTAAATGTACAGAGTACATCCTCGCTCAATGCACTCCACATCCCGGTAAGGGAGGAATTTGGCGATAGATATAGATAGCTCTGTGGGCGTTGCAGCCCTCCGTTTGGCCGTGTGACGGTTTGTTAGTCTCCGTTAGCGTCGGTGACATTTTCAGCACCGGCACAGACGCTTCCCCTCTCCTTTGCAGATGGCTGAGTCTGAGGGGACAGATTTCACCTTTGCGCTGCCTCGCAATTAGAAGGAACGCCACAGAAGGACAAGAAAGCTGTTTGCATGCATTTTAAATAAAAAACCATGTTTCCCCGCTGAATCGCAGGCTCATTAAAGAACATGTAGGACACTCAAATCCACTCTTTATTGGGATAATAGCAGGGAAAACATTCTACCCATGGAATGCTTAGCTGTGATTAGAACTGTATCTCATGGCAGGTTGTACGTGTACATGTCATCTAATTCCCAATTTCTGACATGCATGATGATGACAGATGAAGGGAATCTTTCAAATGAGCAAAAAGTTATGCTGTATAACCAAGAGTGGAGACTGCAGTGTGAATGCCCAGTGACTATACAGCTCAAGAGCTCTAAAGATAGTTTTTTGGAAATGTGTGAAATAACTGATGAAATTTATGAAACTAAGCTGTTTATGAAATGGTGCTGTGCCTAGACAGAAACAGATGTAGAATATCTTTAATAATAGATATGGAGTTGCCTTAATCAGGGCTTCTGACCTGGCATTCCATACTTCTTACCACCAACAACATTAACAATAAACGTGATTGAACTGACCTTGTCACGTCTGTAAGTAAGTAAAGTAAAAGTAATGGACAATCATGGTTAGTATAGGGACACCCAATGGGCCATTATTGGGTCCAGTAGCTACTATAAGCAGCCTTCACTCCATGCTTCAGAAATGTGGTACATACTATACCATTTATTTGTACCATTTATTTTATACTGATTATTTATTTGTATTTCTTATTTATATTGATTATTAATAATAAAAATAATGTTTGGTGGCAACATTGGGCCTGAAACGATGGCCAGGCAAAAAGAAAAAGGCAGTATGAATAGGCTGCAAAGGATCAGTTTCAGGTTTAAGCCCCTAGCTGGCAAAATCCCATGCTTATGTGAGTATGACAAGGATAGGGGAAGGAGGGTTAAGGCCAATTATACCATGCAGTTTTTTTTCTCAAGCATTTTTATTCTTGTCGCGGTCTCTGTCCCTTCAAATCATGACCTCGATAAATTGGGGAAACGCTAGTCTCGTTTCCAGATGCGCGGGAGTGCATTCGAGGCATGAGCTTTTTAATCTCGCACGAGCCGAGGCACTAAACATTTACTGCACAGAACAACATTAAAACATCATAAATAAAATAAGGAGACTGCACCTTGAGAGCGGGAGAGCACATCAGACCGATTCACTCCATCAAAGACCATCTGTCACATCCTGTTTCAGAACCAACATTCTTGGAAGCAGTAGCAGGGTCCATGGTGGACCCAATTAAGTCTCTGGCTGCTTCATTCACAAGCCACCCTAACACCTCTGTTTTCACACCTGTGATCTCACTATTCTTCCTGCTAGGCATGGTAACATAATGTCCCCCACTAATAGCAGGGCCAACTTCTACTATTAATGAAAAATAAGCTATCTAAAAGCATGATATTACACAAAGCGCTGTGGAAACAAAAAACATTTTGATGAAAGACTCCACTGGACCAGAGCAGATGCAGGTTTAACTGCCAAGTATGTGGAAAATAATTATGGAAAGTACATGACTGGATTTGACTGCTTCGAGCCAATATCTACAGGTTTTGTGGTAGTATCTGGCAGCATTTAGCACCAGGCTGAGCTCAGAGCCCATAAAGCTCCTGTTGCAGTGAATTTGGAGTCTCGTTAACTGCACATGGGGCTAAAGATTAAATTGTATTTCAAAACTGGCCAGATATGATTTAAGATCCTCTGGAATCCAGAAACCCCAAGGTGGGAGAGCAGATGTCCAATCAGATGCCAGTCTGAACCAGACCAGACTGGGTGCTTGCTGAGGAAACACCTGGTCCTGTCATGGAAAACCATGGCAACCACATATCTTTCATAACCAGGAATGTCTGCATGCTTTCTCATTGGCTATGGATTGTAAACAAGAATTTTAATATCTATGGGGAAAAAACCTCCTAATACATTGTTATTGGTGATGATATGGAATTAGCATCTTTCTTAATTTTTCTTCTAGAATGATTTGATATGGGGGGGGGGGGGGGCTTTGAATCCATCATTGGTCAGCCCATTTAGTGTTTAGTCAAAAAATTCCATATTTACGGAAGAGCAATGATTCTGCTTTGGTTCATCCACTATCAACAATACCATCCCAGCAGTGCAAACTCATGACGTAGTCGGAAGAGACAAGACTAACAAAATGATGTTCCGCTGTTTGATAAAATGCATTGTTGCACAGGAAATGGGAAGGTTCAGTCCACTGCTCTCTAGTGACCCCTGCTGGCCAGGCGATCAGGCGCCACTAGATTGCAGAGCTGCATATCAAAGGTCATCCTCTGACTCCACTCTATGCAAGCTTAGCTGTTGTCTATGCTGTGTAAAGAAGCAGCTGGCAGCACCACACATTTCAGAGGAGAACTATGGATATCTACACTGTCACGAATTGGCCATGGAGTTCGGACATGAACACTGCTGTGTTTGCAGATGTGTTTTGGCCATTCCAAATTGAGATGGGAATTTGATGAAAAATATACTGCATATATATATATATATATATATATATATATATATATATATATATATATATATATATATCAAATGCTATGGTTACACCTCAAGAATGGAGATGCAGGGTGACCTTTCTCACAGTCATCATTAAATGACAGTGCCTTCAGAAGGAATTTTTTTCACATTAGAATATCATGCTTTGATAGGGTTGTAACCATGCTGTGTGTGGAAGTTAAGGCTATATTTACATCTCGTCAGATTATTACTTTTAACACATTTTATGCAGTTCATTTCATCATTCTCTCAGCATCTGTTTATGTTCTTGGAATGAATGTAAGGCCATGTGAGAAACAAATTGACCAGAACAGAAAAACAACATACCGTATACATAAAAAAGACCTCAACTAAAGAGTGGCATTGTGAATGAAGTAAAATATAGGCCTTTACAAAAGACTGAAATGGGCAAAACAAACAAGTACAAAAACATGAATACAAGGTAATAGGGACTGTATCAATACAGAGGTCACAATATGCCACATACGTCTCCTTCAGCGATAAGAACAGACCACAACAAAGAAAATAAGAAGTGGACATTTGTAGAAATGGCAGTTAGAGTGGATGCATGGTTATGATGTATTCAGGTTGATTGATAGGGTTATAGTCTGTCTCAATCTGTTCTTCTGCTGTGGAAAACAAGGTGACATGGTATATTCTCATTGAGGAGAGCTCAATACCTCTTGTAAGGCTTGATTAAATTCACTTTTGGAATTTCATTGGTCCCGCATTTCGCCGGCATCTTGTGCATCAAAGGACATAAAATCACCATGCCAGCACGGGTTAATTTATCACCTTCAACCACACTTCCATCCAGCAGAACGAGGCCATGTAAAGTAAACTAAGTTAAGCAACAGTCAAGCACACACAGTAAAATATCCAGTGTTCATTCAACACTAACAGAGTAGTCTGTACACTCTTTACTCTGTAAGTCAGGGGTCACCAACCCTGTTTCACTCCAACCTCAGCACAGCTCATTCAACAGCTAAAGATCCTGTTGAGCTGCGAATTAGTAGAATCAGGTAGGTGTGCCAAATTTGGGTTGCAATGAAAACCTAAAGGATGGTACATCTCCCTTAACAGGGTTGGTGACCATTGCTGTAAGTGTTGATTTAACACTGGACATTCGACTGTGCAGTTACATTAGTAGATCCAGATGGATAAAAATTATGAGGAGGAATCTTTACTTAGTGAATAAGAAGGCTCATAATATTGTAACCCCTTTAGCCCATTCAGTTATGATTAATTTCTCGTAGTAAAACATGCAGCCTTGGTAAAGGATTTATCAGAGAAATCTGGTGTATGTTATTGATTTACCTGAATTCTTTATTCTGTCAACTCATAAACAAATAGCTAGCAAGGTGCGAAGTTTGCATTTGGAATACTTATTGGGGCCAAAAAAATGAAAACCTGAAAAGGTTTGTCATTGCATTGTCATTGCAAATGAGCCATATCGCCCGCCTGCGAGAACATCAGTCTTGTTATTAGGACAGCTCTGTGTCTCTGAACAGCAGCCTGTATCCACTGTTTAATCTCTTAAGTGCTGCAGTGCAGCGAGCTCTCTGGCTGCAGGCTCCTGGAAAATAATATTAATAAAGTCATCTTCTAAATCGGTCACACTTCAAATGCTCCCCGTCCCTGTTTGATCAGCAGGGCCGTCCGGTCTAGCTCTAAATTCGAAGCCGATGAAGCAATTACAGACAATCTCCGCGGTGATAGTCTCCATTCAGGGTGCTTTTTTTTCTTTTTAAGGAGGACTCAGCAGTCACACACTCCTTCATCTGTGACTGCTCTGGAGAGTCCCACTGAGGATGCTCTTACCAGAGAAACGCTGCCTTCAGAACCTCTGACATCAAGGCCCAGCGAGAAACACACGGAGACAACAGTGTAGCTTCCATAGGCCACCTTATTTCCAGTTATCCTAACCAATTAGCAGCCCATCTTTCTGCTATTGCCTGAGTTTAAGACTTCAGGTCTTGCGCTTTTTCGCTGCTGAAGAGCAAAAGTCAAGCAATTTCTACTAATGACGATGGAGGTTACCACCGGCTGATTCCTATTTATAGAATACACTGTGGAATTTAAGAAAACATTTTAGAATGCCGCCAGTTCCCTGCATTGGTGTGCAAATATGCAAAGTAGAAGCTTAAATCCAGCTCTAGTAATCAAGATGGGAGGTATAGGATTTAGATCCACCATGTCAGGGAAGAGTCAGGCTGCTATGAGACCATTTACATTTACACACCACAGCTATAAAACAATAACTGTCAAAGTATCAAAACGATCATGACCTCCCTTAGCAGTAGCATTTCAGATCAGCAGATACAGTTTTAGTGTCATATTTTTATAGAATATGTAATGCTGTTTTGACAAATCAGAAGTTTTATCAGAGACAAAGCATTCCTCATTCTAGAATAATAAAATGTCTGAGCTTATTAACATCAAGCTTATTTTGGGTGAGGATTTACCATTATATATGCATACATAATCACATAATCACATACATATATGGTGAGGAGAGATTCAAATATGGTTACCTTTTGGTGCCAGCTCATCATGAGACCTCATCCAGAACCTACCACGCCAACGGTCAATGATGGTGGTGGGAGCAGTAGTTTTGTGGAGCAGTCTTTAAATGTTGACTGATGTTTGGGGAAGACAATAACAATAGCCAGTAAAAGTCTCATTCAGCCTCAGCTGTGTCTGAATTCACAGGGGACAATATCTCATGTACCTTCGATAAACATATTTCTTATGACTGTGTCCCAGTTTCTGGGGATCCTCTAATGCGCACACATTAATATTAATTACTCATTAGTCTTGGCTTAGGTGAATGCTTGAATGCCATCCTCCATGCTTATTTCGATGATATTCCCATTCAAACTTTACAGAGACAATACATCTCACTTTCAACATACCACCTGAGACATGGAGATTGTTACAGGTAAACATGCATCAGTGTATAACAAAAGCGTAACCTATTAAAATAATAATACTGCTCAGTGAGAAACATGCAGCGATTCAGTCAAACAATGAGACACATAATTACACCATGTTCTGGAAGTGGCTATTTCAGTGTGGTAGGGTTGTTCTTCCATCCCACAGGGTTTTCACTCACAGTTGGTGGGCGGGTCAGAGTTCTGATTAAATCTGAACTCCACTCGGAAGTTGTCAAGCTTTTCCGAGACTCCTGTCAGATCCTGTGCGTTCATGATGAAGAAATGTTCCAATTTTACACTTTGCAGGACCTTCTGAACCACTGATTGAAGTGTTTTCTGGCTGCCGGGAATGTGAATTACTCAAGTTAACTTCACAGGCCGAGATCCGCGAAACCCGGAAATCACAAGATTAGTTTTGTGTGATGCCAAATTAATTCCCATGTCTCAGCAAATATTAATGGAATTATATTTCAGAATAAAGATCGTCAGGAAAGTTCTGTATTTGTATCTGGACATTATGAGGTGTGTTGTTGCCTGCACCATTAAATGTGTATTATCACTTTAATGTAGGCAAATAATGCAGCATAATTTGCTGTGGCATTCACAGTGAGCAGACTTAATTGCAGAATTACAAGAGAAAACTTTAAGCAATGGAGGCTTTTAGCTTCCGTTGTAAAAGTCAATGAACACAATAAAATAAGAGATTTTTTTTCTCCTTTGCAAATGTCACTAGTGGTAGTCACTGCACCCATATTTTCGCCTGATCCTGGGGGCCTGCCTAAAACAGTAATTATCTGCAACTGAGTGACTGACTGACCTACTCACCTTAGATATCAAATCAAAAAATATCTCCAATAGCTTCACAGCTCAGAAAGTCTATTTTTAGATTGATAGCTAATGTCGGTAGCGATATTGCAATTATAAACCAAAAGATGGCTTGATACTCTTAGCCTACCAGCAGGCCAGTGTTTCTGTTATCTCATAAGGCATTCATTTGGCTGTTCCTATTGGAAAATTGGTGAGTACATATTCCAGTCATCCAAAAAGTCATCATTATCGGCTAGTTGAAAAGGAGAGTAGCTATCCAGTGATTGAAAGTGTGATGGGCTTGGTAAAAAAAGAAAAAGATTTGTTGAAAACCACCAACAGGAGTGGTGTTGTTTAAATCTGCACAAATATTTGGTATAATATAAGGTACATTTTCTATTTTTTAATGACAGAAAATCTGAATCAAGCTCCTAATTTAGGTCAAGGTCTCAATGACCCTCAATGGGGAGGAAGTGTCTTCTGGAACCTGTGGGAAAACAAGGGCCCAGCCCAGTTATGGCCAGAAAGCTGCATGCCTCACTTACTGGGAGAGATGTTTACGCTTGGTAGTATGGTCTGGCTCAACCAAGCTTACCTAGTCCTATTTCACAAAGCTTCCAAAAATACTTCTATATTAGAGTGCCAGATTTGTGATCTGGCACTGTCGGGAAATATGGGCCACTGCAGGGTCTACAGATGAATGATAATGTTATAAACGTATCTGTGACAGATTCATAAGTCACTGTTCGTTCTGTGCTATAGAATGTTTTAGAATATAACTCCAACCCTCTGAGAGGGTAAAATACAGACTGCGTAGCACATATAAATAAGTAATTATGGATTGTGTGTAGGCACTTACCTGTAGCGAATACGAATTTAAAGATCCGCTGAGACCTGACCTGTGTTATGCAGCAGTTTTAAATTGCACTGTGTAAATTCTCAAAACAAGAAAAGCCTCTGCTTCCAAGCACCTGCCTGAGGTCCTCATTGAAAAGCATGTAAAGCAGCTCCAATCAGCTGTTATATTATTTTTACTGCTGAAAATGTAATCGCCGAGTACAGCTCTCAGAGTCCATCTTTCAACTTAGCCTCTACCAAACAGTAGTAAATAGCAATCAGATATGTCACAGTTTTTTTATTTGACAGTGGGAATATGAGAAGAAACTGATTTTATGCCTCTGTTAACCACACCCACCATAAAAGGTCTCCTTCATGCTGTTGTTATTGTTGTTGTTTTGCTGTTGTTGCTGATGTGTTTCTGTTATTGTTGTTCTGCTGTTGCCCAATCACTATGTATTATTTGTTATTATCTTGTTTCTGTTCAGTGTGTTGAGACTTATGTGCAATGCACGTTAAATAAATGATGACTTGCAACTGTTACAATGGCATCTCTCCCATGATGCTGGTGAGGAAAACATTTATTTTACAGTTATTTAGCTGACACTTTTATCCAAAGCGACTTACAGTTGATTAGACTAAGCGGGAGACAGTCCCCGCCTGGTGTAATATTGGGCTCAACAGCTATGCCAATCTTATCATAGATACACCAGGGATTGCATGACCAACCGTGCGGGTCCCAGTTGTGTGCCTTAACCACTAGGATACAGGCTGCCCAAGGTATATAATTACAGTCTAGTATAATCATATTCTGTATTGATTCAGCAGTTCCTCCCGACCAACTATCTCAGGCTTTTCTTGACAATCTCAAAGCGTTCTTCTCTGGGTCTGAGTACAGGAAAAGCGTGTTTCCTGGGGGTGGGGGGAGGGGGCTTGGGGCTGCACTGAACTGTGTAGGTGCATTGAGCGTGTCGGCAAACACTCCTCAATTTCCACACGCTGTCTGGTTCCTCACCTTCCAACACCACTCTATTCGATCCGTAGCCATGTTCAAAGCCGCACAGATCCCTCTAAGAACGACTCACAATTCACTACCATTCTGATACACACCAGAGCCTCCCACATCAGATGGCATGAGCTCGTGTAACGGGCACCATATCTGGAGAACCTGAACACACCTGATTATCAACGTGCAATCTGAAAAAACATCGGATTTAGTTCATTTCTCAGTTTGTCTAGCCACCATTAACTTTCTAAACTGAGAGAAGACCCCTGTCTGTAGTCAATTACTGAAATGTTTTATTTCATTGCACATATTTCCTTTTTTTATATGGCAAAGACCATTGATTTTTATCATTTTACTTCTGTGAATCCATTCTTCATTTTATCCAAGCAAGTAGGTTTTAGTAGTGGCACAGAACACTGTTGACCAGCAGAGCAAGCATATGGAGTATGCATCTCCCTACCCTGGCATCAAGAAGGCCAGATGCTCCTTTTATAATTAATTCATTATTAATACCAAGTTGATACAGAACCTTGAAACCGCCAAAACATATTTTCATAAAATTTGTTAAGAAATAATTGATATTGACACGGCTACCTTGAGAGTTCAAGAGAGGTGGTACCTCTCATGAAAACAATAGCAAAACATATTTTTCAACAAAACATATGTTTATAATGAAAAAGGGACTTTCATTTTTAGTGATCATTAAAAAAAACCTTTGTCCCCAGCTCCTGCTATCTGTCGTACATTTTAATCATCGCTATATCTCACCTTTTCCTTTTCCTGATTAAATTTTAAGCTTTTACAGCTTTTTCCACCTCAGGTGAAGCCAGTTATATGCAATCAGGCATATACCATTAAATATATAAAGCGTCATTAAAGGCACTCTGAATTAGTGCATGGAATTGTGCATCAATTCAAAAGAGCCATAGAGGCGGGTAATGAATCAGTCGACAAGATGGGCAGTATATCGCCACTTTTACTGTGGCCATTTGGCAAGCCTATAACAGTACAGAAGAGCTGGAATCTCAAATTCCAGTAGAATTTGAAGGTGGGGGGTGGTGGGGTGATCAGAAAAAGGCAATGTTGTAGCAACAAGGCCACCATTAATAACAGCTGTGGAGGTCTAGGGCCTTGTCTTGGCCTTGGTTATCTCCTGCATGCAGAACACAAACCGCACTTCTTATTAAAGCGCAGCCTTGGCACGAAGATCGAAAAGCCAGCAGTGTCGCCGGACTGGCCCCCCTGGCAGGTGCCTAAGCCTGACCGCTAAACCGCCGCTCACATGGAGAAGCACGGCGGCTAATTACACGCGCTGCACAGGGGCCTACGCGAGCAGAAGAGACAGCTGTGCGGCTACAGTTAAGTGTGGTGCCCGCGCGTGTGCCTGATTAAAACACCGAGCTTATCATCGCGTTCCCCCGCTCCAGCACTTAGAGCAGCTCTCCCCGGAGAACCCTGCACTAAACACGGATGTAATTGTCATTACCATCTCTCGCCAGACGAGGAGAAGCGCACAGAGTACATGCCTGTCGACTCCCCTCCTCTACACAGGCACGGGCTGTCCGAATCGTTCTCCCGCTCGCCGTGGAACGAGCGCACAAGCCCATTAAAGAGAAAAGCTGACGACATTACGCCTTCCCCATTTAGACCTCCCCTTGGCCACCGTCCAAGAGAAGGCATTATTAGGGCCTCCTTCTGATTATCCAGCAGTGCTGGGGTGACAGAACAATAAACTCCCCTACTCTTTTTACGAGGAAATCCTTGGAGGATTAGTCCCACTATAATGTACTTCTTTATGTGACTGTCTCCTCATTTTGATTATTTAATGCCAAGTTTCAACATCTCCAAACCGCCCCCCCCTCCTCCCAACCTCCCCCAGCCGCTCCCCCTCATGAGCTTGTCTTATCTCACACTCACAAGCCCCTCCACACCGTGTCTCTTGAGCCCCCCCGCAGACGGACGGTCAAATTTGCAAAAGTTGCAGAAAAAGAAAAGAGGAGGGAACGCCTGAATTAATAAAGATGGGGCGATGCGTGGCATCCGGGGAGCTGATTATAGACGTGTTCTTTGTGCCGGAACATTCCTCTCACCTCCAAACAAACCTTCCTAGCCTGCAGCAGCCTGAATATTTGAAAGGATCGCCAGGAGGAAGATAGCAGAGCCGCAGATTCTCAGAGCGGCGTCACACACGCCGCCGGTGATACCAAACACAAAAGCAGAAGAAAACAAAAGCGCCCCTAAGCCAGGTGCAAAATGAGCAGCCATAATTCAAGCGTTTAAGAACCTCGAGATAGATTTATAAAGTCGGTCAGAACACGTGCGGCTCCGAGAAAAGTTGAGAGTTTTTTCCATGATACATTTTTGTCTTTATTTAATAAAGAAATAAAACGTGAGCTCTGCGGTGGTGGTTTCCTCTTCAGTATGGGGTCAGGAAAGCGTGCCTGCAGAGAAAGGCCATTGCAGTCGCTTACACTGCAAAACTCAGGCTGTAAAACAACAAGAACAAAGATAAAAACATCTGTTGCTGAGCCTGTTCACCCATTTCATGCAAAGAAACCCATTCAGTCTGATTGGATCTTCGGATTTCATCCACCAAGAGAAAATGATATTCAAATCGTTTAAATACACAGAGTTTGGAGCTGCATCTTCTTTCCTTTCTGCTTAGGCACAAAAGCACATTCAGTGCTCATGATGGGGTCAAGTTTAAGATCACTGCCTGTAACAGAAACGATGCAACAGTGCAGGAGCACTGGCAAAATAGTCTGCCTCGTTGTGAATTGCTATTTTAAACCTTCCTTGCTTCAGTATTAATTGAAGTCGAACAGAGACCGATAAATATAATCCGTCCCACAGTAAATAGTACTGCAAGTGAACATTTTACCATAGCTACATTATTTGCATTGCAGTGCTTTACTAAGCTGGGAATATCTACAGTAAGAAGGTAACTGAATCTAACTGTAGATAATAATTACAGCTATTCACTGTACAGTATGTGCTCACAATTCAGTTGCTTCATTGTAAATACTGCTTTTGTCCCTTCCGTTCTTATCTGAAAACAGCATGGGGTCCAATATAATACCTATATAACCTGAACAGGTTCTTCAAGAACCTGCAATCCAAAGTTAATACCCTGTCGCATCGCACTGAATGTATGAGGCTAACCTGCTAGTTACAATCAGCAAGTCAGTAGGACATGGAGGGCCCTCTTTCAGAACAATTATTCGTGTTCCAATGCAGCATTAGGACCAGTGTTATCTAGGACATGTTCACTTTGGGATATGACTTTCAAAATCCCATGGCACTTATCGAAAAGGGTAAGGGCCCTAAAACTAAACATCTGCGCCATATTTCTAATGTGACTCAATTTCGTGATGTAGTTATCCCGTGTTCCAATTACATGATTCAATCCTAGCATCTCCATCACAGCTGCTTACGAGGAACATTTGGGAGAAATATGGCTGCCCTATACTATCCTCACACTGTGCATCGGCAATGGTTCAACTGAATTGCTTTCTCGCTGCCGATCTCTCAGGAACCTTTGAAAAGAGTTGCTTTATGAATGCAAGCCATTACCAAGAACAGGTGGTTTCATAAGCAGCGATCTCAACCTACCGCCTGAGTGCACCGCCACGAAAATAGCGCAGCGTTATTATTTATGACTCCCACTTCCAAAGACTTAAATTGGTGAGCCGTCGAAAACTGTTAGGAGTTCCAATAAATCTGTGATAACCGTTTGCAAGAGTTTCGAAACTTTGGTGTAATGCTTTTTCATTTCTGAACCCTGTCGCACCGTGTTGTGTAAAAGTTTGTGAGTTTTAACTTACCGGCCCACTGCAAACCCTGCCAGCATGAAATGACTTACAGTAAAGCCACCATCTCGGACCAAATAAAGAAAAAGTAAATAGTCTCTCTCTGTATATGCTTCACCTCTCTTATGTAAAACAAGGTTTACTGGCTGTATGTGCTCAGCATTAGGAAATGGCTGAACTAGATTTAAGGATTTTCACAATGCGTTAAAATCCATAGTTTTTGGGAGCCAAGCAGCAATGCTGCATAGGCTCACAGTGTTCCTACCTTTTCATATTATTCATAATCTTTTTCTTCTGGCTAGGGTGTCGATGGCAGCCCCTAGAACCGTATGGTAAAAAGTTTTGAAATTTGGTACACTAATTGGGGACAGTCCCAGGATAATTTTCACTAAGATTCATGTTGCAACCCCGAGTGCTCTAGCACCACAAATAGGTCAGATTTATGCATGCAAGTCTTGAGCCATATGTCCGATTTTCAGATGGATTCCTATGCACTTTTATGCACTGCCAAATTACTAAAATGTAAAATGTAAATGATTCCTTGGATCAAGCCGAGTTCAATTCCCTTACGTCAATTTCCGCCATATTAGGTTTTCTGAAAAAAATCACAGGCCACAAATTTTGTCCAATCTTCACCAGAAAATGTTGAGACCAAGCCGCACAAAAGTTATGAGATGAATTTTTGATTTTCAAAAGCATTCGTCCATTGCTGCCAATCAAAATCAGCTGAAAAGTCGCCAAACAGGAAGTGAGCTAGGAGGTACTGTAAAAAGCACAATTTGTCTTTGCTAGTAATTGTTGATGTATTTTACTTAAAATAATTATTCTTATGTATGCTGATACCTTGGTGAATCCCGAAGTTGAGACAACCTGATATCTCAACTTATTTAATGTGGCTGCCATATTAGACTTGATAAAAACATTTCAACACCAACATATTTCATCCAATCTTCACCATGGTACGGATAATCTTCAGACCAACCCTCAAAAAAGTTCTCTGATGCATTTTTGATTTTCAAAAATATTCACCCATTACAGCCAAATCAAAGGCAAATGACCTAAACAGGATGTGAGCTCATATCTGTTACACCCAATCTTCGGTCAATTGTCATAAAACTTGCTATCAGTGCTTACAGCCACACTTTTAACATGAACCGATCAAGTTGCCATGGCGACCCTGCCCTGCCGGACTGCTTGGCCCCCTTCAACCCTGCTTGCAGGTTTAATATTTACATCTTTTTTTTAAGGAGAAGAGAATGTCCATTCTCCTTAGGTACATTTCCCTTTATTCAGACAGGGGAAAAACAAACTGCTACAGACATGAAAATAAATGAGGGTTACAAGGTCATGTTGTCTGTCTATTATAGTAGAAACCCTGTTGAACAAAAACATCAAAAATTAACAACTGCCTCTCATAGCAACCTGGTTCCTCTGTGTGAAGGGACACTGGCCAATTAGGCATTCTTATTAAATGGAACAAAACGGATCAACGCTTGGGGAATGTTTAAAAAGCCTGCAGGGTACCCGGTTTTGAGGAAAAGCAACACATTAATTTTATCGTATATTTTTCCAGACGAAGAAGAATGAAAGGCAGCAGCATCGGGGCGCTGCTCGTTCCCGGAGCCTCTCGCTCCACGCCGGCGTTCGCCGTCCCCAGGAGCGAGCCTCAACGCGGCAGACGCTTCTTCTGAAGTGTGCAGCCGCCCCAGATGCTGCTTCTGTTCACTCCGCAGTCAATCATCGGAGCCGCAGTATTCACTGCCCCGAAGAAACAGCGCAACCCAAGCAGCTGGAGCAGGCTGACTACCGGCACCTGATCAACCGAGGCCATAGCTGTTGTGTGATTAGACGGGGAATACGAAGCCGACTATCCCAACACCAGACCAATACACGTACTCACAACACCCATACTCACGCTCCAGTAATGCACACACATTGCTTACTTTCATCTTTTTCTCCCCTTTCCCGTTAGTGTGTGTGTTGTCTATGTATGTCCCTATTCTTCCCTAACTGTTTTATTACAGTTGGTACTGTTGGTATTGAAATAGTTCTGTCTCGGCTATCCCCTTCCCTCACTTTTTTGAATTATGATTCTGAATAAAAATAAAGTTGACCTCCCAAGAGGGTGGTGGTGGGGGAAAAAGAAAAATGGTGTTACTGCAATTTTGCTGCTTTGCTAGTATCTCCAATCTCCTCTAAGCACAAGTGGCACTTTATGGAAAAACTATTAAATTAGTTAAAGAACCTGTTCAACCTCCATTTGTACTCGGCTGAAAAACAGTTGAAAAGAATAAAATACTTTCCAATAAAACAACTGCAAGCAAAAGTTAAGTGAGTCTGTATTTGGGATTATCAGAAACAGCAGCCTGTTAAACCAGTAGCCCCTCAGTGTGTTAAGTTCTGTTCACGTATTGCTTTACATTTTGTTTCTATTTGATCAACACGATAAGAGCACATTCTTCGGTCTCTCTCCATGGAATGCTAATGCTTATGTATTGAAAAGAGGGACAAAGTCCTGCGATGGATTGGCAACCTGTCCAGGGTGTATTCTGCCTCACACCCACTGCATGCTGGGATAGGCTCCAGCCTCCCCCGCATCCCTGTCCAGGAATAATCGGGTTACATAATGGATGGATAGATGGAAGAGGGGTAAATTGATCGCTTAAATAATGAAAGTGCAAGTCACCTCAGAACCGGTGTTCATCTCCCTACACTTTAGGTATTTGAATGTACAAACGGGTGAAACAGACCACTAATTATTGTCAGAAGAGCTTGATGAGTAAATCAGTACTTGAATCCAATAAACTGACAGGTCAGGACAATAGCCTACCAAATTTACATTGCATTAGTACCTGCACCCACAGCAGGTATGAATGTTCAAATGTACACAGAGACAATGGAAGCTAAATAATGCAAGGCTAATTTCAATAAGGCACAGTAGTTTCTTCTACTGTCAGTCGCCAAGTACCACTCTGTTCGGCATGGTTCACATGTCTTTGGCACAGACCATAATATCTGCCAATTTGTGTTGTGGGCCAAGACTGCGGAGGTGGAGGGATCAGTGGGGCAAGGAAAGTAGGATGTGGACGACTTGAAAAATAAATGGAAAGACCTACGGCCTGCTGTTAAAAATAAGTTGGCCAGCCACAAGACATTTGTGGGCGGAACAGGTGGCATGTATGTAACCCATATGTTATATTACAAAATATGCACTTCACAAATGCTTGTGGTTCATAATTATTGGCAAATGTATTCTTTCTTGTATAAATCATTGATTTGGAAAAACACTTGCTCAGTCCTTGGGTAAACAGATATGAGAATAAATGTATAGAACGTTAACCTTTAATTCCATCGATACTCATGAACTCATTAATAGCTTGAACAATTTTGGAACTGAACCATAGGAGTAAAATGTACAGTTTAGTTAATAAGAAATATATAATTCATTAGGCAGCCTTTGTGAAATAAAACCCATTGTTGAACCCACTTGTAATTATGCAACATTCCCTCATGGAGCATATTAGATATTCCGCCATTTTGTGCATAATCTGTACATGGGGAAAAGGTGTTTAAATCAGAGTATAAAAGCCCTTACCTCAGTCTAAAATTGGACACACCTTCAAATTATGCCCCACACATGGATCTACTTCTCACTCATAAGCACCCAAGTCTGAATTTGCTTTAATTCTCAAGGTACACGATTTTGGAATTAAATTGATTTTGCATGCATCTATCTCAAATCTGAATAGGCCTAAGTACCTGGAGCTCTAACCACAATTGGGCAGACATGAATTCCAGATGAGACATGACAGCATCCTACCACTTGGTTGGTTTTCTCAACTCTTACAGTGAATATTCTGCTTCATAAACAGACACTATGAGAAGATGTATGCCATTGTATTGACCTGGACAAAGTATCACCACAAATTGCCGCTATTTCCTAAAAGCTTGGGGTTTTGTCTGGCCCCGAGTCCTCCACAGCGTGATCAGTGCAGCTGCCTCCGATCTTGGTGAAGAAGTCGGCCCTTTTTTAAGTTGTGGTGATACATCACTAGATAAATGTTCTTTCAAGTTCTCGTAGAGTCATTCCTATTCCCAGCACAAGATCTGTGGCTCTAAAACAGACGACTCTGTGTTCCCTGGTCCCACCTTCACAGACCCCAGGACCAAGCAGAGTCAAAGCCTGACCTAACGGAGCACCCCAGCGAGAAAAAAAAACAAAGCCAGCCAGCCAACCAACCATGAGACGTTTTTCCTTCTGAAGGTGACAGGGCACCGAGTGATTGGAGGAGCCGGTAAGATATAACAGTCCATCACAGGCCTGACAAAGCAGCTTTCTAACTGCCCATTCCTCAACAGTCACAGAGGCCGCCATCCCCCAGGTAACGGTGGCCATCTTTGTAATGAAGTCTCAGCTTTGGCTTTACTGTGGGGTTTTTTTTAACCCGACTAGCGCAGAACACACCTCAGAATGACCGGAAGAAAAGCAAGTCATCTTTGCTCTCTGCATTCAGAAGAAAACAAAGCAGTAACCAGACAGCATCTTTAAAAGATCAGCCCCAAACCAGCTTTCTCCTGGAGCATCAGAAGCACTTCTTTTGGCTGTTATGTGCAAATCACATTGGAAAAATCTAGTAAAGTGTTTTATCCTTACAGCACTGTAAAAAAAAATGAATAGAGGGAACATAGGAACATATTTTTGCAGGTACAAAATGTATTAGTGAAAAAAGACAGAGAAGCACTAAGCCAGCTGAACTTTTCATTGAGGCAACAGAGGTAAGGTAATTAGAAGTAAAAACAGACAAACAAGATGTAATAAAGCCATTATACATGGCAAACAGGTGCAATTTGACACAAAACACAAATGACATGCCAGCGAACTGCACAGAAAGGAAGAGATGCGTACACCTGACTCCATCGCGAGTGAACGCTAAACATCCATCAGCGGCTGCAGTCCAGCCCATCCCACAGGGGCATGCTTTATCGCGTTCCCGGCTCAGAACAGTCCTTAACAAAATCAATCTACTGGAAGAGCAATGGCCAGGGTTCACTGTGGGAGTAGACCGGTCCATTACAGTCAAAGTCTGTATGTAGGCAGTGGGCCATATCACCGTGAATCATGGCGAGGAGGTGTGCTGTGGTTCATTTTGAGACCTGATAACTGGGGGTTGGTGTGCAGGAAGGCCTGGGGCATTTTGATATGGAGGCCCAGGCACTGTACTTTGTCTTCTATTTACTACCGTGCGTCATGATAAAAAAATGCTCCATGGGTAGAACAACATAATACTATAATGGGATATTGTATATGGACAGCAGGATGTATACTACAAAGGTAAAATATATATGTTGTGAAAATTAGTATTAGAATTTCAAATAAGAATATACAGGGTTCATTTTGAATAAGAGCATGCTCTCAAACAGTGGCTTCAGAAAGTATTCAGATTCACATTTTCCCATCAATCTACACAAAAACTGAAATCTCTCATTTACATAAGTGTTCAGATCCCTTGGTGTGGCACTCCAAATTGTGGTCAGGTGCATCCTGTTTACTGTAATTATCCTTGAGATGTGTGTACATTTTGATTGGAGTCCACCTGTGGCAAATTTATTTTGATTGGACATAGTTTAGAAAGGCACACACCTGTGTATATAAGATCCCACACACTGCATGTCAGGACAAACACCAAGTCATGAAGTCCAAGGAATTTTCTGTAGATCGCCAAGATAAAATTGGCAAGGCATAGACCAGGGCCAGGGCATAAAACCATTTCTAAAACTTTGAGTGTTCCTAGGAGCAGAGTGGCCTCAATAATTGTGAAATGGAAGATGTTTGGAACCACCAGGAATCTTCCTAGAGTTGGCTGTCCAGCCAAACTGAGTAACCAGGCAAGAAGGGCCTTGGTCAGGGAGGTCAGCAAGAACCCAGCTGTCACCCAAACAGACCTTCGGAAGTCCAAAAGATGGGACGACCATCATAGCAGCACTCCATCATTCAGGCCATAAAGATAGTGTGGCCAGATCAGGGGTGCACAGCAAGGGCCGAACCGCTCCAGGAATTTGTGCCAACTTCTGCTCTTAATTACAGGTGCAGACTGCCAATATATCCTAAAGATTGTACTGTGCTCAAGTACAGGAGAGAACCAACAACATTTCTAGAGCTGGCCCAGCCATAGCCCAGAGTTAAACCCCATAGAGGATCTGCCAGGAAGAATGTGATAAACTGCCCAAATAAAGGTGTGCAAAGCTTGTAGACTTCGCCAAAAGACTCAAAGGTATAATTGCTGCCAAAGGGGCTTCTACAAAGTACTGAATTCTTGTAGAAATGAGAGACTTCAGTTTTTGAGTCAATACATTTGCGGAGTTGCACAGTTTTATGTTAATACATAAGATTTCCAAAAACACTCTCAGTACCTCCTCTCCAACTCCAAAGTTGAATACATGTTCACTTTGTATTTAGGAGTTGAGTGTAGACGAAGAGTGAAGGGGACTGAATACTTTCTGAAGACAATGAAATTTGCTGAAGTTTCTTTGTGTCTTATGAGGTTTGCTGACATTCTTGTAAGAAAGGACACATGAAAGGAAGAGAAGAAAAAGTGTCATTTACCTTCATGTTGTGACATTACATTTGGCATTACAGCAGTCTTGTTGAAGAACGGTGTCAGGTCCTTTCTTTTTGACTGTGGATATGTAATAGCCTGATTCTGTCACAGATGGCACATCTGAAACACGTTCCTGACTCTTTCATTACAGTATTTTCACCTTTGCATCTCCCCCTGAAGCAAATGTATTTTTACTTTCCAGTCCTCTCCTCGTCCAATGTAGTCTCACCTTGGGTATGTAAATATATTTCACACTACAAACAAACAAAGTTTCCTCCAGAGATCAGAAGTACTGATCAGAAGGGGGTACAGCTTTCATTGAGGATAACTGGTAACTTTAAACCATTTCACCTGTGAGTTTTTCCTCATTCGGATTCCGTTGACTCACTGGACTGCGAGAACAACACTTTTCAGCCTCCTCGTTTGTTCTTTCGGCTTCTCGCGCCTTCAGGCAATAAACTCTCCAAAACGCTATTGACCGAGCGCTAAGCAGCCATCCTTCAGACCCTGTTTACTTATCTTAAAACTGTAATAGGACATTTTTATGAGAAAGTGCCAGAAAAGAGGAGGCTGCTAGCACATGAAATACGGCGCTAACTAGACCTATCGCAGTATCTACTGTGGTCACACAGCAGGCCGGGGTGGTGGTGGGTAATGGAGGCGCAGTAGTGGTCAGACCCCGCTGTCTCCCACAGTGTGACCACCCAATCAGAGTGCAGCGAGACCGCTCTACAGGCGCGTGGCACAGGCAGGGGGAAACGGGTCATTCAAACAACCGCTACCTTTCCATACCGATAGTTTGCAGGGGAAAGAAACTGGATTATCAGCGCTGTTTATTTATCAAGAATGTCCCCTCTGTTCAAAGTGCATTTCCCTCCTTATTTCTCCGGCGTACCAGTGGGGCAGTGTCGTTTCCGGCAAGATCTTCCCGGTCGTGTTTGAGGAAGCCATAGACTCAGGGCTGTTCATTAATCTCAGTATGCAAGCTAGACTGTTCTTCCCCAAGGATGACACTGCCCTTCAAAACTCATCTTCCAGGAAGCAGCTGAAAAGAAACTACAAAACCCCAAACCTATTCATCCATGAAGCGCATATAAAGATGGCATCAACGTATAGGCTACATACATAACAGCAAGACATGTCGCTATCAAAAGGAAGCAGTCGTAACATTCATTAGTGTTTGGATTCCAGTCACGTTCGGATTAACGCATCAAAACCCCATTACGGCTAATATAATGCAAGCCAGCTTTATTTTTTGCGTGTACCTATTACCACAGTAGCCTTTATTAGTGACCAAAATGGGTTTTTAATGTAGTAAAATAAAAATAAGTCTTGGTCCAAGCTCTCGCTCTGCGAGGGGAGGGGAGGCCCCTAGCCTCCAGGGATCAGCGAGTTGTTTCATTAAGAGTAACAGGAGGTATGGAGGAGATGGATGTTGTCGGAGGAGGGGAAGGGAACAGGACAGGGAGGTGTCGGGCGGAGGGGGTCGTCTTTGTATTGTGCCGTGGTATTTTTCCGTCACGACTTACCGTTTTGAAAGAATCCAATGAATACATCGGCGGGGAGAGTGGCAGGTCTTCCTGCAGCCGGTCGGTTGGCGGGCGGGAGGCCCTGAGGTTTGGGCGCTTTCCCCGGTGCCCAGCACGCCGCCCTGTGCCGGTACCGGATCCGGTTTCATTAAGGGCCCGGATGTCCCGCCGGGCCGGTGCCGGAGCGGGATTAGACCGCGCCCGCCGCGATGGCTACACCCGCGGAGAAACGCCGGCCCTGTTTATAAAGACGGCGGCGGTTTCTCCCACACCTCCACCCCCCCCTCTCTAACCCGGAGAGGTTTAATACAGACAAACCCGCAGCCCGGTGCCCAAAACGCACGCGGAGGCACTCACAACAGCTCGATAATTCCCCGCGCAGCCGCGTGGAGCGCCAATTAAATGCGCGGGCTGAATTGAGATGAGCCGGACTCGCCGTGCGTTTGGTGCAGTTTCTTTATTCGGGGCTTTCACATACACCATCTCCACAGGAAACGACAACAACAAAGGACATAAAAACACAAAACCAGAATCCAACGTGTTCCGCTTCAACCTCAACCCCGACACGTTGCTTTAAAGTGCATTTCTGATTGAGATGTTCTCTTACATGTTTACAACTCAGGGGACAAGTATCACATTTATAGCGTTTAGAATATTGTACCCATATAGATAATGTATAGTTTGTATAATTATTATTATTTTTTTTACAGTATTGCACAAAATATAAATTAACAACGTCGACACGAGAATGCAGCAGGATTGGTTTGGGTTTTTGAAATGATTGAAGGGATGAAAATGCGTTTCCTCTTGAGAATATTATTAGTTCTGCAGTACAGTAGTATCCAGCCATAATCAGGGGAATAGATGAACATGGACTTCCCAGAGCCCTCCACTCCCCTACGCTTAAAGTGAGCATTTTCTGTACGTACTTTAGCATAGCCAGGTCAGTGTTGTAAATGACAATTTTACCTGCTTAAATAAAGGTTAAATAAATTAAATTAAATAGCGTCAGCCTGGCGCTATAACAGTCAGCTCTCTAGCATGTAGGCCTATAGGGCTAATAGAGCGGATGGGTGGATGGGTGGATACGTGGTCTGAAATGTCCAGAAGGCAAAAGAAAAAACAAGACTCTGGGCGCTTTCCAATCACTTATTTTTCACCTCTCATCTCCTTGTTCTTTGCCTGACCCAAAATTGATTAAAGTCATTTTTAAGGATGCTGTAAAATGTTGAACTGACGTTTGAAGGCTTGCAAGGACATTCCATTTGCCTTAAGTTTTCCCAATTTCCCCATCTTCATTTCCTTGTCTGGCCTCTTTTTGCCCCTCTGATGGGTGGAGACACAGTAGGCACAGGAAAAGGAGCAAGTGAAGGAATAAGGAGGAGAAAAACAAGAGAGTGGAAAGAACCCAGCATTAGATACTTCCTGTGCACCAACAATGTCCCACCAGAACCCTCTCCTTATTGAGCAAATGCTTTTGTTGCTTACAATATCTTCCACAGTAACTGCATACAATACCTCATACACGCCATGTACTGTACACTGCTATGAAAGTAGAAGGTTCCGAGCTCCGAGCAGGGTCACCGCAGCTGCAGGGTGAGTGACAGCTAGGGGGAGGGGCCAGCCTCCACATCACTCCACAGGGTAAAGAGTAGGGGGGGGGGGGTGTAAATAAGGCTCTAATGAGGTAATGAGCATCGAAGCGGCAGACGTTAACGAGGAGAACACATCTCCTGCTGTTTCTAAGCTGCTATTTTCTAAATTGGACCATTCACCATTTCAAGCTTAACTCTTAAATAAGCACCGAGGATGCTAGATGTGTGACTTCTCTGAACTGAGCCAAGATCCAGGCAAGAGGAATGAATCAGAGTGAAAACTCCTTACACAGGTGTGATCTCCTTCCGCAGCACCACTCACTCACTCACTCACTCACTCACTCACTCACTCACTCACTCACTCACTCACTCACTCACTCACTCACTCACTCACTCACTCACTCACTCACTCACTCACTCACTCACTCACTCACTCACTCACTCACTCACTCACTCACTCACTCACTCACTCACTCACACACACAAATGCAGATACACCCATGCAGACAGGGGACGTCCACAGACACAAAAACAGACTCACAGAGACAAGCAGACAGACAGGTGAATTCATTTTCTTAAAAAAATTAACGAGATAAAAAATAAAACAGACGCACACAAGCACACCCACACAAATCCAGGCTTCGTTTGAGGAGGCTGGAGACGGAGACATTCGTAGAGTGCAAGAGCTTCAGGCCTGCGGGCTCATGTGATTACGTTCTTCATTGACCACTCGGGTTAATACGCCGCTGCAAAGCCCCACAGAGCCCTGATTAAATCAAGGCCTTTCTAATTCCACTCCTCCGTCCTCTCCCAAAGCCAGGGGCCTTTACCACTTCCACTTAAAATTCATTTATTTACCTATTTGCAGTGTGTGGGAGCGGTGCTAATGGGGAGAGTTTCCTGAGGAACAAGAGCAAGGCGAAACTTTTCTCACAAACATCGGTTTGCCTCCATAAATCAAAGCGCCGTCGAAGAGAGACTCCGGGTACGGAATCCCCCCGTGCGACAGTCATCGCGGCGGGGAGAGATTTAAGCGAGAGGCGTGATTTCTTCCCCCCGCGTAAGCGAAAGGAAGCCGCGGCTTCGCGCCGTATCCGCGGTGGGCGTGAGCTCGAACCCCCCGAAGATCGAGCCCACGATCGAGCGAGCCTCGCCCAGGGAGGAGGCAACAAAGTAGGAGAGTGGAAGAGATTACAGGAGAGCTGGAGCGGCGTCGGAGAGAGGGAGAGCCTTAGCGCAGAAGTGTTCTTAAGTCCGGCTTTAGGGATTACCACGTGGTGGGTGTCTCCATCTAATCAGCCCGCACCCAGGGAGGCAACGGCCTTCACACCCCCCCCCCTCCCTCGCCGCTAATTAGCGTCGATAACGACTCCGGGTCCCGGCGGAACGGCCCCGCGTCGGGGCCCCCGCTCCGCCCCCTGCTCCGAGTGGCCCCGGGCCCCCGTGTGTGACCGAGGCGGATTTTAGGGCATGTCGGTCACGCCTGGAGGGCTTAACACGCCTGTGAAAGCGGCGGGGGAAGTTAACAGCGCTCGCCGGCCTTTAATGTGCGCGGAGCCCGCTAAGGAGAGAGCGGAATAAACCAGCTGGAGCTCCTGTGACGCTACGTAGCGCCCGTTAGCGCTTCCAGCAAGGTCCCCGCTAAGTTGATGGACCCAGTGGGGGGGCTGTGGCCTTGGGGACCCGGGCATACCAATGTGGCCTGAGGGGAAAGCAGTGCGCTCAAAGCTACGACAGCCCTGATACCCCCCCCCCCCCCTCCCCCAACCTCAACCCTCGCTGCCCTCCCCCACCCCCACCATCTACCTTTGTTGCATAGAACGAAGGCTCTGATAAGACCTTCAGCACAAGAAGAAGAAAAGAAAAAAACCTTCATTAGCAGCCACAGGAGGTCTCAAGGCAAGCGTGTGGCCTTAGGATTCCAGCTCAGTGCGCTCACAGGGGTGTGAATCAACAGGGTGCTGGGCGCTGTTTGAGAGAGAGCAAGGACAACCGCGAACACAAACGCTCCCGAAGAGCTACAGGTTCAACGCGTCAGCCGAACCTGACAAAAAAAAAAAAAAAAAAGACTAAACTGGCACACCTAATGAAGTACCTTTTTCGTGTAAAAATCTTGGGCCGCGGCTCTTATCCGCCTCCTCTGCCGCCCTGCTCCTGCACCTGCCTGCTGTTCCTCCTCACTGCTCCTTCACCAAGCCAAGGACAGAGCAGCGAGGGGGCGGAGGAGGCAAACCGAGGAGCAGCCCAGCTCCGGGCGGGGAGGACGCTGATGTGACACCTCCACCTCCGGGCTCGGTGGTCCCTGCCCTGTGCTCCTCTCTGGTAATAACGGGCGAGTGTGTGGGCACGAGCCCCAGGGGATATTTAAGGCACCGGCCACTTCCTGCACCGGCTCCCTCCCCTCTCTTTCGCTCTCTCTGGATCCACGTGAAGGCGGTGGCCCAGCTCTCGGGCTCAGATGGGCCCCTGGGGAGCCTCCGCTGGAGAACGTTTGGGGGCCAAAGCTACAGAGATGCCGGGTATTAGGAACTACCTGACCCAGTCCAGTATGGGTGCGAAAGGGCTCCCCACTGCCCTGGCCTCCTTGAATCATGAGAACTATAGCACGGAGTGAGAGAGATAAATATTTCAAATATTATAATATTATATAATATTTCTTTTTTTTTTTGTACGCAATATTTGCTTGGGGAAAAGTGTCTAAGTGAAGCGCATTATACAACTTTCCGCACTTTCGAAAAGCTCTTTTAAGACCACCTTTGGGGAGCCGTCGTTCCTCCGAGGCTTTTTTCGACGCGCTTGAACGATGTTGCCAGCGATCGGCTCCCCTCCCGCGACGCGGCTACGCCGAAGATCCGGCGAGGGCCCGCGTGGGCTCCCCGTGAGCACGCGTGACGCAGGCGTGTTCCAGCGCTCACCGCCGCCCAGGAGGAGAGCGCCTCCTTCTGGTTAAACGCGGAACAGCGAGCGAACCCGTTTCCCGTGCTGCCGTTTGGGGTTGAGCGGTGCGCCCGCTGACACGGTTCTCCAGTTACCACGCCGGAGAGTCCCCGTGGTGGGACCGGGGTTGCCTTTGGGCTATTCAACGTGGTGCTCTATGCGGAGGACGCCCACCTGGCGACCGGGAAACAGGTTGGGAGGCTTTCCTGGGAAATGTAAGGGGTTCGCCGCCCGACGCATGGCAACAGACAAGCCGACAGCGTGCTACGCGTCCCCAGCCAGAGACACCATTTTACAGAAATCACGCATTCAGGCATTCGCATTCAGGCACAGTGTTAACTGCCTACGCTACTAAGACAAATAACCCAACGCTCTCCTCCCTTTCCCTCTCCTCTCCAACGCTCTCCCTCTCGTTCAATACGGAAAGCCAGGATGGATAGGGAGGCAATGTTCCTCCTCTGTTTTTGCATTGAACATCGATGCTCCCTGTGGAGGAGATAAAACTGTGTACACTAACAGGCGCTGGGTACTAATTTCTCCTACTCAAACAGGCATCTCGCCCAGATTTATGCTGCTAGCCCTACCCCTGGCTTTGAAAGCGTGTTGTTCTAAGAATCCGATTTTCTACTCAGTTAAGCAATAGATTAAAGACCAAAGAAGAGGTGTTAAGACAGTGTTTCTATCCCGAGCTGGGAGTATTATGGGATGCCCAGGTGGGATGTTGAGGGGGGAGGGTGTTCTGTGGCGTTGTCCATGTGAGAGTCAGTGGATCTTTGGTTTGGGGAGGCGTGAATGGTTGGGGGAGGCGAGCCCTCCGGCTTTGGGCAAAGCGGTCCCGGGGGGCCGGGGCAGGCCGAACAGGGTGGGGCCCCGGGCGGGGCCCGAGGCCTGGGGGCCGGAGCTGAAGCAGGGCAGGCCTCGCGTGGGGGGCGGGAGCTGCCTCTTCTTCAGCAGGGCCACGGGGCCGGCGGAGGGCCGGGCGGGGCCCTCCTGCGTCAGGGTGGGGACGGACACCTTCCTGTGCAGGCGCAGCGACTGCAGGATGCGCGGGCGGCCGCCGTCGCGGTCCCCCTCAGCGCGGGCGTGGGCGGGGTCGGCGGGCGGGGCCGGGGGCTCCGGGGCGCGCATGGAGGCGGCGGATTCGCCGGCGGGCGGTCTGAGGCGTGAGCCGGGGGCGGGGCCTGCGGAGGCATCCAGGCAGGGGCGGGGGCGGGCCCCGGGCTGTCCGTCGGGCCCGGCGTCACTGGGGTCCGCGCTGGAGGGCGTCCTTGCTAGTCTTTCCTGCGGCAGGCGTTCGCTGAGCCTGCAAGGCTGTAGTACTGGAGGCTACAGAGGAAGAGGGACAAGGACAATTCAGCAACTTACCAAATTATTTTCTAACAATTGCTATTTCCCGCAAGTATTAATCACACAATTACACTGCAGGGCAGCGTCACTCAACTCCACATCCTGCGGGCCGCAGTGGCTGCAGGTATCTGCTCCTACCGTGAGCTACGCCAACTGATTTCACTAATTATTTTACCTGTTTGTTTCCGATAAGACAATTAGTGAAACCGGGTGGCGTAGGGAACGGTTGACGCAAATGCCTGCAGACACTCCGGCCCGCGTGGAGCTGATTTCCCACCAGAACAACCGCCCTCCCCTACCCACCATTAGGCAAATTATTATTACTTAAATACTTACCGTAATTACTACAACTACTAGTGCCGTGCTAGGGAAGGGAGGGCTGACTAGGCCGAAGCCTCCCGTCTATTGATGAAGAGGAACAGAGGCGTACGCAGCGCGGGCCAGACGGGCGGGCGTGTTGGCAGTAACTGCACATCTTCAGCTACAGAAAGGTCAGCCGCCGAAAGGGCTAACTCCGGCGCCTTATTAACATTTAACGCTGCTCGTTAGGTGGAAACACACAGGCACATCTCACACCTGGAGCTCCCCGCCGCCCGGCCATCCCCGCACCTGTCAGCTAAGCACACAAAACCCGGGGCGGCTCAAAGAGAATAATTCTGTCTGATAAACCCCCCCCCCCCCCCCCTCCGCTCTTTGTGGGGGCTGAGAGCTGGGCAGGGACTGAGGCGGGCCATTGTGAGAGGAGGTCTTTGATGTGCGGCAGCAGTCTGGTCCGTGATTGGGCGGGAAGGGGGGGGGGACCGTATAACGCGCTCGGAGCTTCCGATTTCTGCCCGATCTTTTAGGGAGACGTGCCGGCCCCTCGCGCGCTACCTGGGAACACGAGCCGAAAGTAAAGACTCGTTTGGGGCACGCGGTGCGCTCGCGGTTCATGATAAACGCACGAAAACAAGCCGCAGTTTAACCGGCACGGAGTCGCTCCGCTGTGGGTGGAGCGCGTTCCTAGCTCTCGCCCCCGGGCCCGTTCGCCGCGCTCGACTGATGCGTTTCCAGGGCTTTGCAAGGCAAAGCCGTGTGTTGTGTTTGGCGCCTGGCTTAAAGATTAGCCCAGATCCCGAGCATGAGCAACTAATGCATGACAGTAATGTGTCTGTGATTCGACAACCCTGGTCCATGACAAACAAGCGTGTGTACACAAGCAGTGCTGGTGGCAGTGGGCTTTAACATCGGCGTGCAGCTCTGGCAGCCTCTGGGCCCGTTACCGCTGCAGACCTGGCGGCCGTGAGGATTCACTGGCCCACAGCACCACCTGCTGGCGGCCACCGGCCACTGCGGCGCCCCTCTCTACCTTCCGAAGGTCTATTATTAATATTATTAATATTATTGGCATTTGGCAGACGCACTTATCCAGAGCGACGTACAGTTGATGAGACTAAGCAGGAGACAATCCCCTGGAGCAATGCAGTGTTAAGGGCCTTGCTCAAGGGCCCAATGGCTGTGCGGATCTTATTGTGGCTACACCGGGATTAGAACCACCGACCATGCGTGTCCCAGTCCTTTACCTTAACCACTACGCTACAGGCCGCCCTACAGGTCTCTCTTCCGCACCCTGTCGACCAGAGACTTCTTCATCGATTGGGTAGAGCGGGGATGGTCTGGGGCTCTCCTTTTAAGACTGTACGCTCTCCGTGTGGAGAACTGACACTGGCTGAGCAGGCTGGTGGAGGAGGGGAGGGGGTCATAGGGCAGAGACGGAGGCCAGACAGGTCTCTCTGTCCTGCCGGGAGGAACCTTTGAAGGTGTGGAGCGAGAAGGGACCGGGGGGGGGGGGGGAGGAGTCGAGATAAAGCGCTGGCCTTTCAGAGCGGCCTCGTGAATAATGTACGGAGACTCGGCGGGATTAGGAAGCCAGGCGACTGCGCTCCGCGGAGACGACCAGAGAGCGTGCGCTCCTGAAAGGCAGCCGGCGTCTCCAGGAGGAAGCGAGGAAGCTCATCCCCGAGAGCCTGACAGCGGCGCTCCCCGCTCCTAAAACCGTCGCCCTCCCTCTCCCGCCGCCCCACCCCTACCATCCCAAACGCAAACACGGTGTCTGCGTGCCGGCAGACTGCTGCATCCCCATCATACCAGATGCTCCAGTAGCACTCAACCGATCCTCCCTTTTCACTTTACTTCCTCTCCTCAAATTGACCCAAAACGCACTTGAATAATGACGACGGTTATCCGCCAGCGCTTTCGAACAAGCGGTCGCCTTTTAAATAATAATTACAGCGCCGATACAGAGGTAAAAGGGGGGGGTGCGGGGGGTTGCACGTGAAAACAATTTTCTCTCCGTCAAGCATGGACAGAGCGCGGAGGAGGAGAGAGACCGGGAACGCCGGAACGGAGTCATTAATATGTGAACTGTATCCCGTCCCCGGGGGAACGCCGGGAAGAGCAGACGGGAAGCGCTAAAGCTCGGAGCGCAGCGCGAGCCGGAGGTGGCGGGAGAATCTCAATGCGACGAACGCGCCCGATATCGCCCGTCTCCTCAGCGCTGATAACATTACGGGAGCTCGCCGTTTCGAACAACGAATAGCGCAGCACAAACTGACGGGTGGTCCTTCCTAGATGCGCTGTAATTTTCTGCCGTCTTCTGGAAATTTCTATGGAGAGCCCCGGCTAGGCTGATTAGCTGGCCGTGATTGTGGTGACCCGCGAACACGCTTTGCCGTTCCGCTGTAATTTGGGACAGTGATTAATGTAGATGGGGGGAAAAAAAATAAGCACTCTAAATACAATTTGCAGGAAAAAACGTTTAGAGTGCTTTTCCTGTGGTAATTACCGGCCCTGCGTAAGGTAGAGGGGTTTGATGCTTGATGTCGGCGTGCGTTTGCCATGTTGTTGTTCTCTAACCGGCACCATCCACAGACATTACAGGAGTGACTCAGGCACACAAACGCATGCACTGCGGCTGTTTGAGTTACACTCCATTAACAGAGGAAAGATGGAGAGAGGAAGGGAGCATTCCTCCATCTGAATTTTAAACAGAGAGAGAGAGAGGGGGAAGGAGAGAAAGAAAGATGGGAAAGTGAGAGGAAGAGAGGGCAAGACTGACAAGGAGCAAGGCAGAGACAGAGGGGCTGAGTGAGAAGTAGATAGAGAGGCAGTAGGGCATAAGGGAGGAATGCAGCAGAAGACATAAGAAGGGAGAGAGAGGGAAGACCAGTGAGGAGAGAGAGGGATGGAGAGATAAGCAGTGAGGAGAGAGAGGGATGAGCAGTGAGAAAAGGGAGAAAGAGGGATGAGCAGAGAGGAAAGAGAGAGAGATGAGGAGAGAGAGAGATGGGCAGAGAGGAAAGAGAGAGAGAGAGATGAGGGGAGAGAGAGGGATGAGCAGAGAGGAAAGGGAGAGAGGAAGAGGGATGGAGGGATGAGCAGTGAGCAGTGAGGAGAGACAGAGAGAGAGAGGGATGAGCAGTGAAGAAAGGGAGAGATAGAGAGATGAGCATTGAGGAACGCTGGTGGACACAGAACACAGAGCACACACTGTAACACCAGCAGACGCCTGTCAGACAGACGGGGGCTCTGACAGAGCGCAGACCCTGCAGACGGGCTGCAGACCCTGCAGACGTCCCAGCCGAGAGCCCGGTTCATGCAGGGGGGCGTCCGGACGGGCATGCGGGTGGGGGGGGTAGGAGGAGGGACTGGGTTTACAGAAATGTGAAACAGTACTGTACCACGCTTTATCACTGAAGTAATGCACTAGTTGCTCCACTCCTTGACCAAGGCATTATGGGAGAGGCAGAGGGAGAGAAAGGAGAAGGAGAAGGAGGTCACACAGAGACAGAGCGCTGGGACAGACTCGGCCAGAGCCTGCCCGTCAGCACCTACCCCTCAACCCAGATATATACCGACAAATACCGACACGCACCCGCAGGAACACACACACACACACACACACACACACACACACACATAAACACGCAAACACACACACACACACACCCCCATACACACGCATACACACACCTACATACACATACACACACACACACACACACACACGTACAGATTCACATACACGCACACACACAAATCATACATAGAGTGGTCAGCAATTAGTTTTCCCTTGAGCAGTGTGCAGGCATTCAAAAACACAAGCAAGTGACAACACTGGCAAATTGGATCAGGAGGCATGCGTGCAAACAGCTGACCCCAGATCAGCCCAGCTGAAAGTGTTCACAGAGAGGACCGCTAATGAATCCTGGCCCCATCCACACGCCTCCCGTGTTCCCTAGAGCAGTCTCCACATGCAGTGTGCATCGCTGCCCCCTACAGGTGAGCTGCCACTGCACGGCAGCACCAAAATTCTTCAAAAAGAAACCCTTCATTTTTGACAACCTTGAATGACGTTACGCCAGTGTCGAGGCTAGCCAGTGTAGCGAATGTGACGAGTTCTAAATAAAATATCCGAGCGCCCTTGAGTGGCAGAAGGACTCAAAATAATGGCCGCCGAACCGCAAACTTGTAACAAGGTTGTGATGAAAAAAAATCCAGCGATTCGTATTCAACCGGCTGCTACTTGCTATGCATAATGCAGTTTCCGCAGGCGAAAAATCCGGGAAGTCACACCTCTCCGGTTGCCCTCTGACGACACCCATCTCCGGAATCCGCCCGGGTGTGTCGGAGACGTCCCCTTCCCGCTCAGCCTAGCGTGCGGGTAGCTTCCCGCGGAAAGAGATGAAAGCGCGCCGTCCTCCGGCAGGAAACGACAGCATTAACACAGCCGATTCCGCGGTGTCCCTACGCACAGCGCTAATGCTAAGCGCTAATGCTAACACTAAAGCCGCCTTCAATTTATGAGGTCTTGCACTCATAAACAGTAAATAATCCAGTGGACATGTTTTTTTTTTTCTGCCCCTAGTCACACCAGATGTGAGAACAAAAAAAAAAAGGAAATTTCTGTAAAGCTTAAACTTGAAAGAATTCAAGAATGGTACGACATGAATCTGTGAAAATCTAATTAAATGGAATACCTGCACGAGGCTCGCCGGACTGAGAGAGGGAGCTGCCCAACAGCAAGTTATTCACTTTCGATTACTCGCTGTCCGCTGCGAACTCAAGCAGCTACGCTACGCTGGTGAAGCGGGGGAGAATGAGGCTGTGAGGCGGACTGGCGTTACCGAGGGCCTAACACAGCACTGCAATCCAGTCAGGAGAGGCTCAAAGCTAAACAAAATCCCTTCTTTTACAGCGCCCTTACGATACTGTGTGCCTTTCACTGAGGGTCTGTACCCTGAATGAAGACTTACAGGTCCTCCCACACTGTATGGCATAATCACCATCATCCACACTGCAAAAAAAAAAAAATCCTGTTTTTGTTGAGACTTAAAACCTTTTTCTTTTTTTTCCCCCCCACTCAAGTAGAAAGTACTGGCTTGTTTTCAGTTACATTTCGCTTGTCAAGTGAAATTGTCTTACCCCATTTGCAAAATCATGAAATGAGTCATACCGTCTCACCTCATTGTCTTTTTGTTTTATTTCGCAAAAAAGTAACATAAATACGATGCTCAATAAATCTAAATACAAGTCTAAATACAAGACACAAACAATTGTGAAGATTGATTTTATGTTTTTATGATACAAGTTAAGAGAACGGAGGTGCTCTCACTGAATGCGTTTTTGGTCATTTCAGTGTTCTGTATACACTGCGCATTTGGGGCATCAGTTATTAAGACCGTTAGCATACCCAAGTACAATAAAATGACCAATTAGTGATTTGTTTTGCACCAGTCATGGTGTGTGTTATTAGCTTTGCGTGCGCAAAAGGTCTTAGTAAAGCTAGCACTAGTGTCTGAACCTCCAGCTGTCCTGGGTTGTTCACTGTGTGGGTGGAGGACATAAATTGTCACCTCCATTTTGTGACACGGAGGGGCAGGACGATTGAGAGCGGTTGTAAAGAGGTGAAAGTGGGTCTGCTGCAGGTGGCACGGTCTACTACAGGGGTCACGCCCTGGCAGAGGGGCGGTGTGGGGGGGGGGGGTGAATGGCCACTGCAAGCTGGGAGCGGGAGGCCAAGGCACTGCCGGTGAAGTTTAACACACCCGCATGTTTCACAACCTCAGGTTCTCTCAGCCAGGGAAACGGCAGGCCCGCTCTCCGTTTGCCGTTGGAAACAAACGCCACGCAAGCTGCGATAATTACTGCTATCGCCATTTCAGCTCCGCCATGGACAGCCATTCACAACGCAGTACTACACTACGGTCCGGGTTGTTCTTTTAATAGTCACGTTAAAAAAGCAAAAGACTTCCAAATGCTTTTTTTAAAAATTGTTAAACGTAAAAAAAACCAGATGTCCCACAGTTAACGAAAAAGAAATGTGCGGCCTTGATTGAGTAGAATCTGAAAAAAAATCAATGAAATCTTTTATTTATTTCCTTGCTGCAGACTGCTGAAAAATAAAAAAAGGCTTCTGTTGGGGTCGTGCTTGAAGTCGGCGTAGCGCTCATAGCGGGTGCTAGGGTGGAGAGAGAGAGACGGGGATGGCGGGGAGAGGAACGAGGGAGGGAGGGAAGGTGAGGCGCGGCATGGCTCTGGTGGAGGGGGCACAGGGGTGGAGTTAGCGACTCACTCTGTCTGTGGCGGCGTGCGCTTGCCCTGGGAGTGCCCTGGTAGGAACCCTGGCAGGGAGAGAGGGAGGGAGCAGGCCACACACCCTGTGCAGAGAGAACAGAGGGGAACAGAGAGGGCGTGACACACGTCCGAATACACCGCCACCCAGCCATGCCCACCCAGGTAGGGCAGAGAGAACTGAGGGGAAGAGAAAGGGCGTGACACATGTCCGAACACACTGCCCCACACAACCCAGGTAGGGGAGAGAGAACAGAGGGGAACACAGAGGGTGTGACACACGTCCAAATACACGGCCACCCCACCCCCAAAGCCCTCCCAGGTAGGGCAGAGAGAACAGAGGGGAACAGAGAGGGCGTGACACACGTCCGAACACACTGCCCTACACAACCCAGTCAGGGCAGAGAGAACAGAGGGGAAGAGAGAGGGAGTGACACACAACCGAGAACACAGCCCAGCCAGTCTGTGTGGAACACAGACCCCGTAATTGAAAGCTCTGCAGTCATCCCAAAGACACGCCTACGATACACCCCAGTTGCACATACACACATGCACGCACACTCCTACACCCCACCACGCAAGAGCCCACATACAAAAACACCAGACGAGAACTGCACACAGACATACTGTCATCCAGCAGAGCTTGAATTCAACTTTTAAAGCTTGCCAACTGTATGGAAGCCCTTTCTGCTGCATTCCCTCAGCCTCTGTGCCAGTTGGAGGACTAACACAAACGAAGCCTCAACCTTTCCAGAAAAAGGACCAGTCAGAGCTTGTGAACCTCTGAGGGAGGATGGGAAATGTAGTCTTTGGGCACACACGGAGCGCCACCTGCAGGGCAAGGACATTATGCGTTTAAATATTGGCGGTTTCCCCCGTTTTTCTGTCGAGGACTTCCTGAGCGCTCGCCCTGGCTCCTCTGCGGGCGGCGACATTGGGGGAAAGGAGCAGACTTTATTCAGAGTGTTTGTGAGTGTGGCGCTCAGCGCTAATAGCCGGCCGTCTGTGAGAAGGCAGTCTGGGAAACAGGGGCTCCAGATTAGGGTGGCATCAGCGAGACGGCAGTGACACTCGCGGGTAATCTCCTGGCGGGGTGTTTTTTCGTTGCCGTTTTAAATTGAGCAGATTTGCGGCGTGAGGAAAAAGGGCCGGGGGCCGTGGGCCCCGGGGCCCCTGGAGACGGCAGGCTATTTCCTGCCGCCCCCTCCCTCGTACCGGCGAGCCGTCGCTGTCGATTCCGCGCGAGGGGTAAAGCAACTTCGACGTCCCCTCTCCGCCACGCAATTACCCCCCCCCCCCCCGCCAAAAACTTCACGGTCACCAGCTACGGCTTCATTTGCAGGGGGGCGGCGGGAAATGAGAGGAAGCTCTGCTCTATCTCGTCTCCCCGAGGGGTCCGTGACGATGACGGGCACTTTGATTGGGCTGTCTCGGGGATGCGCGACTCCTGTTTAGATGCTTTAGAGGTTATCCCAGCTTTGCAGCTGCGTTACTTTCAGAACGCGTCTCCCTCTCCCGCTAATGTCGCCCGTCTCCGCGGAAACCAGTTTCGTCCCGCCGCGTTCGGCCGCCGCAGCGACCGTCGCGATCGTCATCAGCCCGGTAATTTTCCGACTTACGTTTGCTTATCCCTCCCGTCTCTGATGCTGCGTCGAAAAACAGCCCGGCACGCAACCGCAAGCACGTGGAAATCAGAGCTTTGAGAAGTCAAAGTCAAATCATACTGCCCTTCTCAGATCATGTGAGCTATGATGACATCACGCCCTGGGCAACCAGCCAATTAGCATCAGATTTCTAGACGCTGAACGAACCACCTCTCGAAGAAAATTGCGCATTCGTTGGGCCGATCATGCTGATGTTTAATTAACTCTTCTGTCTTTGCAGGCAGCTTGCATTCGGATCTCCATTTATAATGGCTGCCTGAGTGCATTTAAGGCACCGAGCTGTTTCTGGTCGGAAGTCGTGCCTGCGCTTAATTGCCGTTTGCGATTCTGTCGGTTGATTTCGGAATCGATTCGCTCGGGCCTGTGAGAGCACGAACCGTTCAGCCTGTCCACGCGTGGCCTAATGAAGGCCTGAAGGCCAGACTGCACTTTGGCTTACCATTTTTTTTATAAATAACCAAAGACTTTTCCCTTTCGATTTTTACCTTCATTTCTCTCCGAGAGTGACTTAAATTTTTATATCCTTTATCTCGTTCCTCCTGGGGATCTACATCCCCTCTGCTCGGTTCAGACTGGATTTTCATCCATCACCTGAGTTTAGCTAACATGGTTTTACCTCCCTGCCACTGCCGCTGACAGCTGAAGAATGATTTTAGCTTCCCAGGGCAGAGACGGCACCCTCAGAGGGGCTTTTCGAAACTCGGATAACTGTCGGAAGTACCCTATTTTTTAATGTTGGGGCGCAGTGGCGCTTTTCGCGGTCCACGATGGCCGTTGCTGGAATGGGAACGCTCACGTGAGCCCATGACACTGATGCGGGAACACAGAGCAGAAGGTATCAGGAACATAACATGAAAAGGCAATAATCCATCCATGGGGAAGAATGACAAAACAACGACCTCCGGATAATAGTGAGAGAACAGGCCATTCAGCCCAGCAATGCTCGCCTTTCCTACCACTAGGAAGTGTACCTACTGCTTAGTATCTAAAAGCTAATAGTATCTAGCACTTTATCAAGCCTGGTCTTGAAAACCCCCTGCCTCCACTACATGTCCCGACAAGCTCCTCCATACACTGACCACTCAGACTGCTGGTCATCATGCTGACACAAACTGTGTACTGACCGTTGATTCAACTCAACACTCACTGCCTGTACGAGAGAAACCCACAGACCAGCATGCAGGCTTCTACAGGCAGCAGCATGCAGGAGTCTCTGGGGCCTTGTGATGCTGGCATAGGATAAGAACAATGATTCTGGACCTTGCCTTTTACAAGCTTCTTTCCGTCCCGATTCCTGGGCCGTTTCCACTACATAAGAGATGACACTGGCACAGGAGGCAAGAGCCGTCGTCTGGCAGTCGGTGGGTTACCGGTTCGATCCCACCCTGGGTGCGTCTAAGTGTCCCTGAGCAAGACACCTAACCCCCAATTGCTCCTGAAAAGCTGGTTGGTGCCTTGCATGGCAGCCAGTCACCATTGGTGTGTGAATGAGAAGCATCAATTGTACAGCGCTTTGGATAAAGGCGTTGGATATAAATTCCAACCATTTAGCATAATGTGCAGCAGTTTTTGACCATCTTCTTTGAGACCACATCTACAGCGTTTCGGTATCTGCAATAGGCCGACACACGTCCGTGTCCCAAGGGGTTCCTGCCGCGAGTTCAAGTAGAACGACATTATCCTGCCAATTTACATGCTCCACAGTCCAATTCCCCCCAGTGCTCAGGGCTCAGAGATAGAGGCCTGATGATATCAGGTCAAACATCAGTGTGACTGGGGTAATGGGCTTCTGCACTGCCTCCTGGCCAAAAGCCAAATTCCAAAAGTTAGCTAGGGACTTAATATAACAGAGAATGGTAAGCTTCACAGAAATTCTTATGGTTGAACTTGATTCCATGAGACAACAGCATTTATATTATCAGTCTTGGAAATTGTGGCCTGTTCTTTGCCCAGCTTAAAAAAACGTAAGGGGGTATACTCACCCATAAACCGTATTGACAAACTCGATGCGTTTTCATGTTTACATGAAGGAAACTAGTAGGCGCTCTTATCCACAGTGACATTCGTACAAAAATACAGGTTTAGGCACCAAAAAATGCTGATGGAAGTCGGCATTAAAAGAGGCAGGAGCAGCCAATACATAACTTTACAACATAAAGCTAAATGGCACAGCAGATGTCAGAGGGAGACAGGATGTAGGGTCATTAGGAAGCAAATGAGGTGATGCCCAGATGCTGACTAAATAGCACGAGGTGAGCCAAGATGCTGTCGGAATAGGTGTGCGGGAGCAGCGCAAGATGGGCAGTGACTCGGCTGTCCTGACTGTGGTGGTGGTGGGGAGCTCATTCCACCCCCTGGGGGTTCACACTGAGGGAGGGGAGAGGAGGGCCCATTTTGGGAGGGGACAGGACTAGGTCCAGCGGATGCATGCTGTGTTGAATAAAAGCCCAGCATGCAACTGCGAGCACGCGGAGAACAGAGGTTTGAGAAGTCAAAGTCAAATCATACTGCCCTTCTCAGATCATGTGAGCTATGCTGACATCATGCCCCCGGGCAACCAGCCAATTAGCATCAGAGTTTGAGGTGCTAAGGCCATGGCATGGTTAAAGGACCTTCGTGTGATGTGTTTTTCTTCATTATAATTTTTAATATTCATATTTTATACTTTGGGGCCTAACTGCGAGTGACATGCACAAAATATTCTGGGACCAGTGGCAGCCCGCAAGTATGGCGGTAAAGAGCCGTCACTGCGAGTTTTCCACGCGCGCTTCCGAACCGGCCTCGAAATGCATAACGGCACCCGCCACACGTAACACGTTAACCATGCCCCTTCTCTACACGGCCAGTCGGAAAGTTCCGGATCAGAAGGAGCAGAAAAATGAACCGGACGAACCCCCCCCTCCCAGCCTGACGTTCTGCAGTGCGGAGAGGAGCCTGGGTTAAGCGGAGGGCAGAGGCGCTGACAGGAGTCCGCTGGGTGCGGGGGTGGGTGTTTGGGGGTCTCTGGACTCCGCAGCCTTTAGGGGGGAGGCGGGGCGGCGGGTTGGCGGGTTGGCGGGTTGCTCTCCAGCAGCTGTCACCCCGCTCCTGTTTGTTTACTCACCGCGCTGCTTTCTTCCCTTATCTAAGACAGGGGCGAAATGATATTACTATTTCCACCCTAACCTTTCGGAGCGATCGCGTGCGCCCGAGCAAAATGAAATGTCAAAGCTATCACGCCGCGTTTCCCTTCAAACGCCATCCGTTTCTCGCGGGGCGGAAAGGGAGGCAAGCCGGGGGGGTGGGGGGGGGAGGGAAGTGGGGAGAGAAAAGAGAAAGAGGAGCACTTTAATTTCGCTCAACCTGCCTGGTCCGCGCGGGCTGGGAGCGCCGGCGAATTCAATTAAGATGCGGCGTAGGCCTCGAGGCTCCGGTGCACCATTACCGCCGAACGGCCTTATCTGCAACTCCTGATACCCGCGTTGCGGAGAGCTTCATTATCCTGTTCAGGTGTGCGGTAAGCAAAGCTGTAAATCTCAGCCTCAGAGCACAGACCCCCCCCCCCACCCCCACCCCCAAACTACCACCTATTACCCGTTTCATAAATCAAAACACGGAACACAAAAGGAGGTAAATGTACACAATCACGAAGGAACACGGTAGCGAATAAAAGAGCGCCTCACCCCCCTCCGCCATTTTGTGACTCGGCAATTCACCGGCCTGTATGCTAGCGACGTTAGCCGTTTCCTTGGAGTGGGCGCGTGAACTTTCCGGGCGCCGAAAACGAACAGCGGTCCGATGGCACAGGCGTACACGAGGCAAAGGCCTGCTTATAAAATCTAATCAGCTGGCGTTTCCTTCGGTGAGCGCCTGGGTTGCCCTCAGCGGAGGCCATTGCAGCGTGTCAGGCCAATTTCCATGTTATTACCGCGGAAACGCTTGTTGCTGCAGCCAATGTTCGCTCCGTCCCAGCTCCCCAAACAAAAGCCCATTCCCCCACCCCCCCGGAGAGGTATCCTCGTTTGACATCACGGACACGTCCGTGACTTATGGTGGGGGCTGGAGTTGCGCTTCACTGGAGAACACGGCGCCATGACGACAGGTCAGGCAAGGGGCTTGAGGTGGGCTGGATTTGTACAGCCCCCAGGTGGTACCGGCATGTGGGACACACCCATTCGCCACCCAGCCTCTCCATGCTGTGACACACCACGGCATTGGTGCAACGCGCTGTCAATCAGCGGCTAGGCGGACTGCCGCCCATACGTTGCGTTTTACGTCCCCTGAAGGGGGGTGGCTGGGGGGAGGGGCAAACAGACAGGAAGGACAGGCAGAGGAACTCACGCCGTGTGCTCTCCAGGGGGTCTGGGTGGCCTTGTCGTGATTGGTCCGCCTCTCTCCTCTGGACTCGGGCCGTCTCTGCTGGCACTGACAGCTGGCGGCGTGAGCAGAAAGCACGGCCTGCAGGAGAAGAACAAACAGAATGGAGCAAAGGAGGACCGGAGCACTGTGGAGCCCTGCAGGAGTGTGTGTGTGTGTGTGTGTGTGTGTGCTTGTGCATGTGTGCGTCTGCCCTAATTGGGAATTCCGCTCAGTGTTGGGGAAGGGACCCTGCAGCCCAGACACGGAGCGGGACAAACCAGCCTCACTATTAGCCTCCCAATTAGGGCTGCTGAGAGACACTGAGGCGCCATTACTTCAAGAGCTGCCTGTACATTAGAGATGAAAGGAAGTGCTAAAGCGTAACAAGACAGAAATCTGCGAGAAAGCAATCACCCACAGCCCACGCAGAGTCCTCTGTCCCTCTTTTCTCTCTCTCTCCCTCACTTTCCCTCCCTCTCGCTCTCACTCTCGTTCTCTCCAATCCCCTCTCTCTCTCTCTAGCTCTCTCGTTCTCTCCGTCTCTCCATGCCTCCGTCTCTCCGTCTCCCTTGTCTCTCTCTCTCTCTCCCCCTTTCTCCCTCTCCCTCCCTCCCTGCACAGCGGGATAAGGACACCCTGTTCCTGCTTCAAACGGTTTGCGGGCACCGCTCGACAGCGCCTCTGACCAGACCCTTTCATTTCCCAGAGAAAACGGCACAAACCTGAGACAACGAAATAACCGCAGCGCGAGAAGCAAAGCATCGCAGGACAGGTTTTCCACAGTCAGTGGGGGGGGGGGGGGGGGGCACGCACACACAAATAACACGCGTGCAGACAGAACCGGGACGGGGCCCCGATAAAAGCGGTCCGTGGAGATTTCCCAGGATGCTTTGTCATCCCCGGGACGGGCAACAAATTAACCGAGTCTCTCGGGCAACCGCTCACTGTTCCACACTAGTCCCACAAGGAGAGAAAGAGAGGGAAACACCGAGAGAGAGGGAGGGAAAGAGAGAGAAATGCAGGGAGGGAAGAGAGAGAGAGTGAGAGGGGGAGGGAAACAGACAGAGAGGGAGAGAGGGAGGGAGAGAGGGGGAAAGAGAGAGAAAGGGAGGAAAGATAGAGGGAGAGAGGGAGGGAAAACAGGGGGGGTGAAGGAGAGGGGGGAGAGAAAGAGGGTGAGAAAAACAGGGAGGGGGAGGGAGAGAGAGAAAGAGGGAGGGAGGAAGAGAGAGAGAGAAAGAGTCTGCGGCCTCCTTCAGGGGCTGGAGTCAGAGCGAAAGGAGGAGACGGGTCGTTGTGAGCTGTGAGTAATGACAGGGCCTCAGGCGAGTATATTTACAGTGTTTGCATTCGTTCTAAATGCCACCAAGCTCATACATTATCTGCACCATTTCATTCATTTAGGCCACACAAATGATCGTTCACACAAACCCCGGGTAGAAAGGCAAAAATAACTGGGGAACAAAATAAAATATATGACCTCTCCTTAGGACCGGTGTTCACTTTTTAGCAATACCGTTCCATTAGCATGATATCAGCACTTCAAGTGGCGTAGGATGAAAATTCAAACGCAAGTATTTTTTATATAACGGTTACATTACCAAATTTGTACTTTTCGTTTCAGCAAAGTTCATAGCTGTAGTGTTGAGCTCTTGTAAATGTTAGCTGTGTAACCTAGTTAGAAAAGTAACATGCACCACAAATACCTTCATTCGTACATGCTAATTGTGCAGAAATTACATTTCATTTCTAATTTATCATCGCTTTATTGGTTAAGGATCTAAGAAAGAGATGAAAAGTGAACTAAAAGGATGAGATTAGCACTGCTTAATTCCATCATTATTGAAACCTATGAGACAGAGTAAGAAAAGAATTAGCTTGTTTAAAATTGCTGCTATTTCTTTTTTTTTTTTTTAATTATGCTCATTTGTAAAGTGGGGCGGTAACTGCTAAATTTGCGAGGTATAACATGCAGGTTTATTACATGATAGCACCAGAGTGGTACTCTGAAAATCAATACTAATTTTAAACTAAACTTATACCACGCCACAAAAAACACCAAGGGCAAATCCGGAATTCTGATTTGCCGAGACGTGTCACGTGCGAGTGCTTTGTTTTTGTATAACCCTGAGAACAGATGGGAGATGTTTCAAACATAATGTAACCACGTGTTTCAACTTAGGCAGCAATAAGGTATGCTGAAATGGATCGTGTATGTGACTCAAACTAAGTTTTTATGAAAACGGAAGGAATTAGACTAAAGCTGATGTGGAAGTAATCTTTGATTTATTCATCAAGAGAACATAGTGGAACATAGTCAGCTAACTTGGTGTTCAGAACACGGTGAGTTTACATTACACTGATATTCCATGTAAACTACATATTGCATGAAGTTGGTAATAATTTATTGTTTAATGTTGTTTTGCGGGACTGGCTGCAAGAACGAGACATGCGAACTGATTTCGACAGCTGTGCAACTCAACAAAATATTGAGGTCTTTCTATGCTTCAGTTCAAAATGGGAAGGTCTCCGTTCAGTTGCATGGTACTGAAGTCTGGAATACAGTGTCAAAGTTCTATAAATTGCTTACTATTGCAAGCTAACATTGGTTAATAACCTAACGTTGCATTTCCATTCGGCGATGATGCACTAGTGAACTTTTCTTTGCCGATGATGCAGTTGGTTTTTAGTTGCAGCAGGCAGTTTTAGGTTGTGTGAATATTTTTTTCTCAGCAACAGGGACAATTTTTTCTCCCGTTTCCTTTGAGTTTCAATTAACACATTTGTTTCTAAACCAAAAAGAAATTGTCCATAGCTACATTACTTTGGCAAGTTAGCCGTGGTATAAGTGGGATAATACTGCAAAGCACCACCCAAATAGCACCAACTGTCAGGCAATTATTTCCTCATAACTGTCTCGTCCATATGGTATTATCCTTTACTTAACCCTACGTGATTTTTTTAAAGGTATTTATCATCCTAAAAAACACAATCATTTGTATTCAGAAAAGCAAGAGGTTAAGCAAGAGAGATAAAAAGAAAAATGAGATGACAGAGAGAGAGAAAGAGAGATGGAAAGAGCATATGTGCATAGAGCAGAGAGAGAGAAAGAGAGATGGAAAGAGCATATGGGCATAGAGCAGAGAGAGAGAAAGGTAAGGCTCAGGACTGCGGAGTGTACCCCGCCCATCTCCGATCCCGCGCTCAACCCCACACCCACACACCCTGAGGGCGAATGCCACTGGTCAATCAGTCCGGCATGCTCAACAAACAGAGGTGGGGTTCAGATGCAAACAGGACACGGCCTCTCGGTTCAGAGAACGCATCGGGGGGAGTTTACTGAGACGCCAGCCGCCAACAACAGCCACCAGGGCCGGTGCTGTAGGGGGGTGAGACCTGGTCCGGGACTACAGCCGTGGCGAACCGAATAAGCTTGCCGGAAGAAAAGGGAAAGAAATAATGCGTGGCGGGTTTGTGCCGACCATCTCTCTAGGAAATCTGACACGGATCCCACCCCCTGTCGGGCTGCGCGAAGGCCGCCGTCGTGTTTGCGGAAAATCGCCTCGTAAATAGCCCCCGCTCGGGTCATGTGTCACTCGCAATTTCGACAGCGTCAGCGGCAAATAACCGCTGGCCTGTTACCAAGGAGACTGCAACCGCTAAACGGACTGCTGAGCAGACCTTGGCCGCGGCGGATAAAGAGGCCGGATCACTGGCAGGCCGCCAACGACAACAGGTAGGCGCGGAACTCGCCCGCGTCCTGCCAAATGAACGGGGTAATCGGCGCGCGTCCGTCTGCTATCTCCTGACCGGCTGACGACACCGATAGGAGCTGCGCTATCCCCAGCTTGTGTCTCCAACTCTCCAGGGTCCCGGCGGGACTCCGGCCGTACCCGCGGCCCCAGGTTCGAGACTCGTCATCAGCGGGCGATGTCCCTGCCTTCGCAGCGGTGGGATAAACCTGATCTCGTCGGCCTAGAGGCTGTGCGGGTGTACTGCAAGCCGGCTTGGGTCCCGAGACCACCGACGCGCTACCAGCTGGCATCGCTGCGGGGGGGGGGGGGGGGCGTCTCTGCTGGTCTACACCTCCACGTGATGATGACGCAGCCTGGCATGTCATATGTCAGCCTTATGGCAGATCAGGTACAGCGTCGTCAGAAAGTATTTATTCGTAGGGAGAGTTTAGGGCGGCTTCCCGATACAACACTGCCATCAAACGATCACCAGCTCCCATCTCAGCTGCTTAACAACAGCTTTATCCCTTTTCCAGATTCAGTTGAAATGGCAGCGCTGGTCACATTTTTTATATCCACCACCTGCTATATCTCACCTATGGTTGTGTCTGCATCAGTTTTCACTGACGAAGACATCTGAAACAATGTGACATTTAGAAGTGGAGAACAGGTTTAGGTTTAAATAAGAGAGCTCTCGGTTTGGAATGCAGGCAAACAACAAACCTATTTCCCTGCGAGAGACTATTGGACCATGTACAACTACATTTTACAAGAAAGCTTGTTTAGTTATTTTCTCCCTAAAGCAGGGGACTTTGTTGATTTGTATGTTACAAAGAAAGGCTAAAATAACAGTTTGGACGATAGCCACCAGCTAAGATTATAAACACATTTTACACACGGTTATGTCCTGAGCGCCAGTGTGCGCTTGTGTGTTGCGTTTTCTTTTGTTTTCCTTGCTTCTACTCCCCTCTCGGCATCCTGCTACACGGTTACACCCTCCTATGAGGGCTCATCCGCGATATGAATGGGACCTCTTGCCGCGAGAATCATACGCCTAGATGAAACGCCGGCATTTACTGGTATCACAGGAAATATCACAGGTTGTTTCCGAGCGATTCTCACCCCTCTCTCCCCACCCCATCCACCGCTGTAGGGACTGACACTCACCACCTGCTGGGTCATCTGAGAGATGGTCTTATCTTTACTCCTCAGCTCCTCTCTCAGCTCCTCCACCTCCCTCAGCAGCTCCTCCACCTGCGGGAGAGAGAGAGGAGAGAGAGGAGTAACATTCATCACGGGAGCCGACCTCCGCGGCCGGCCCGGGCTTCCCACAATGCCCCTTCGGCTCCCGGCCCGCGCGCGCGGCACAAGAGTCGGGAGATGAAGGATGCTCTCGTTTATCTCCCCCCCGCCGAGGGGACGGGGAGAGAGTCGAGGCGTAGGCGTGCAGGGCATCGGCCGGGCCGACCCGGCGCCGGGAGCCCTTATCGGGGGCCCCTACACGGCGCGCGCGAGGGGGGCCGGGGCGGGGGGCAGAGCGAGCGGGGGGCTCTGTGCAGTTTTAATGAGGCCGCGGTGATAACGCAGTGGCACATGCGGGGCGAGGCCGGGGAGGCGAGCGGAATGCTGATGCGTCCCGGGCCCAGCGTGGTTTCGGCTGCCCCCCCCCGCCGCTGCTGCTGCTGCTCCATAACAAAATGAATTCTGCCCTCCGCCTGGGTAGGTGCCTCTCTGTACGCTACGTGTTGGTATGAATGCTAACTGCAGCCCCACGACGGCTCTATTGTCCAACCCTGGGCTGTGTGTGTGTGTGTGTGTGTGTGTGTGTGTGTGTGCGTGTGCGTGCACGTGATTCTATGTGTGTGTGTGCACGTGTGCTTGTGTGCTTGTTTGTGTGCTTGTCTGCTTGTTTGTGTGTGTGTGTGTGTGTGTGTGTGTGTGTGTGGTCCCAGACATCCTGTAGGAGACAGCGAGGTCAAGAAAGCCAGCAGTAACCTCTCCTTGGGTTGGCACGTTTCCCAACGCTGCGAAGGTTTCCAAATTACTGGTGCACTGTGTCTGGAGTCCAGTATATCGACACACACCTCCGGCACCTATCTACCCCTCACCCCGGTGTATAGAACTTGCCCTCCCCATCCTTCTGCATCGACTGCAGGGAAACTGAGCCACAACTTCGCTTCACCAAAAATAAAATCTCAGCCAATCAGAGCAAGCGGTTCAAAATCAGCCAGCCATCATTCTCCACATCTGACCCAATCGCAGCCCGCCGGGGGTCAGCGCTGAGCCTGGAGCCGGCCCGGGTTCCAGCTGGGTGGAGCGGAAACTTGACACTCAGCAGGCTGCGGTTTACACAGCCGTGTTTACTGGGGATTACAGCACACAGGCATCATTATGCTAAGGGGCTAAAGAGCTTCCCACTTGCCCTTGAGGGACGTGTACTCTCTTATTCTCTGGAAGATGTAGTGCGGTTGGAAAAAGAAAACTACACTCAAATTCCACAGCAGGGGCACACAGGATGAAGCTAAACAGGATTACTTTACAGCTTAGGGTGGCTGGCGCACAGTGCTTACTCTGCTTTTACACAGCAGGGTTTTCTACTGAAGGAGTTCAAGTGAAATGCCTGAACCTCAATAGAAAATTGAACCGGTGACCCCCCTGGCTTGCAAAACCCATGTCCTGGCCCACACATTGCTCGATATGGGCAGACGGTGACCTATTCAGCTGTTCAGGCAGATGGCAGGGTTTCATGGAGAGAGAGGGGGGGGTTCGAGGGGGTACTCACCTGTAGAGAAGTGCCAACGTCCTCCCTGGGCTCCGGACTCAAGATCCCGGAGTCCAGAGCGTCCTGGATCGTACCTCCATCTTCCACCTATGAGAGAACAGGGGGAAAAAAAAAGGTCAGGCCCAATTTCTCCCTGAACTTTGACCCCTGAACCCACACACGCACAGTAACCTTTGGGAGGGTGTGAGGCCTCGTTGGGTGCGGGATACGTTTCATTACCTCCCAGACTTTAGGATAGGCAATTCTAATATTCTAATTTTCTCGGTCATCAACGCGCAACCGAAGTACATAAGTAACACGCAACCAACTAAATAAGTAAATAACAAATTCCATTCCCAGTGCCTTTATTCACGACATGCAACGGTGCAGTTAAACAAATGGACATTAACGGCCTGGTATTTGTAGCAGTAAGCAACTCTTTTAATTATAATACACAAAAAAAGCAAGTCACTGTTTTCCAATTAAGCTCTGACATCCATTATAAAGGAATTAATTTGCACCAGAGAGCATGACTTCAGCAGCCAGAGATGTGGAGCCAGCAATCTAAGGGGCTAGTGCTTAATTACAGCCCGTATACAGAGGAGCAGAGTGCCTTTCTGCAGGGCGATGGGTCGAAGCTAGCACAGACAACAACCAATCACATCGCACGGCACTGTGGCATTCAGAACACGCAGGCATACGGGTGAAACACACGCGCAGACAAACACACACACACGCTCACATGCTCAGCCAGGCAAACACACGCGCGCTCATACACTCAGCCAGGCAAACACACGCACTCACACACTCAGCCAGGCAAACACACACACTCACACACTCAGCCAGGCAAACACACACTCACACACTCAGCCAGGCAAACACACGCGCTCACACACTCAGCCAGGCAAACACACACAGACTCACACACTCAGCCAGGCAAACACACGCGCGCTCATACACTCAGCCAGGCAAACACACGCACTCACACACTCAGCCAGGCAAACACACACTCAGCCAGGCAAACACAGACTCACACACTCAGCCAGGCAAACACACACAGACTCACACACTCAGCCAGGCAAACACACACAGACTCACACACTCAGCCAGGCAAACACACGTGCTCACGCACTCAGCCAGGCAAACACACACAGACTCACACACTCAGCCAGGCAAACACACACAGACTCACACACTCAGCCAGGCAAACACACACAGACTCACACACTCAGCCAGGCAAACACACACAGACTCACACACTCAGCCAGGCAAACACACACAGACTCACACACTCAGCCAGGCAAACACACACAGACTCACACACTCAGCCAGGCAAACACACACAGACACACACTCAGCCAGGCAAACACGTGCTCACACACTCAGCCAGGCAAACACATACTCGCTCACACACTCAGCCAGGCAAACACACACAGACTCACACACTCAGCCAGGCAAACACACACAGACTCACACACTCAGCCAGGCAAACACACGCGCTCACACACTCAGCCAGGCAAACACACACAGACTCACACACTCAGCCAGGCAAACACACACAGACTCACACACTCAGCCAGGCAAACACACACAGACTCACACACTCAGCCTGGCAAACACACACAGACTCACACACTCAGCCAGGCAAACACACACAGACTCACACACTCAGCCAGGCAAACACACACAGACTCACACACTCAGCCAGGCAAACACACACAGACTCACACACTCAGCCAGGCAAACACACGCCCATACATACACTCAGCCTGGCGTTAACTGACATGCTCACACTAGCTGACCTCCGCAGGCATTCGTACACAGAGGCCTTAATGTTTACGCACCAACTTGTGACTCCTCGACCGACACGCACAAAGACATGCCATAGCGCACGTCATGACACGCTCATAAACAAAGGCACACACATGCGCGTGCGCGTGCATACACGGCACACAAAAACAAACAGAAATACACAGCACACACTCGGACACAACACGCAGTGGCAAAGCGTCCGCAGACTGCACAACTTGTTATAGGCCATATTATTAGCCCCTCTTGCTTTTGCTGGTCCTCTTTCGATGAAAGGAGCGATTTGTGACCTCAATGTGATCAGGGGGGGAACGCACAGCGGCTATCGCGGTTAAGAGACCGCGCAGGGCGGTTTGGCCCGAGCGCAAAGACTCGAGGACAAAACCCTCCCCGTCGACGGAGGTATCCTGTCCGCGGGGCCTCTCCTGTAAACACCGCGGGAGCTGCAATCCCTTTCCTTTCAGCCGGGGTTACCGTGATGGATAACGCTCCTGCTGAGCCACGCTTAATAAGAGAGAAAAACAGACTCGGCACTTTTTATTCTCCCAACATCATCTTTAGCATTTCTGCCACAAGGTCTACCATGAGGGCTGGGGGAGGAGGGGGAACGGTTAGGGTTAGAAATAATTGAGCAGTTATTACCCGTCCGGTCCCCAAAGAGAAAACACTCACAGCCTTTTCCCAGAAGTCTGCGGTCTCTTCAACCGCCATCCGCAGAGAGGACTTTTTTTTTGATAATTACAATAATTTCCCCCTCCCGCTACATTCCCCATGTTAATGAGTCTCTGGGTAGAGGCCCGCTCCGTTTATAGAGGGAAATGCGGGGCAGATGAGGTAGGGTAACCGCCCGCGTCTCGGAGGGAGGGTGAGCTAGGGTAAACGTGGGCGTCTCGGGGGGCCAGCGGGGTCAGCGACGAATCACGCGGCTCATTACTGCCGCGTCTGCATAATGGCCTACCCTCCGCCGGCCTGCCCGCGCCTGGCACCTTGCTTCCCCGAGTTCTAAGAGGCGACGGGTGATCAATACCAAGTTGCCAGGCAACCAAAATTTGTTCGCTAAGGTGGACAGAGTCGCAGAGTAATGTGTGGGGGGGGGGGGGGGGGGAAAGATGAAATGTTTAGTTTTTCTTAGAGTGGTCGCTGCCACGTCCGTGAAAATAATGACACTTTTCGGACGGTAAGACGAAACTGGCGATTAGAGTAATGAAGCCCCAACTGGCTTCCGCAGGGTACCTGGCACAGCCATGCGGCCGAGCCTGTTCGAGAGAGACATCCAGCTTGTGAGCAGGGTTTGCGGGGTAAATTGATGAGGGGCAACCATAATTACAAGGAGGATGAGTTTGTGGAGCCTGAGGGATTGGCACTGTCTTTTCCTCCAGAATTCCGACGATTGGCCCACGCTCAATGCCGCCCCCCTCCCCAGCCCAGCAACGGGAGAGTTTTACACCACCCTCCTCTATCCTAGCTCCCTTGGGCTCCCACACGGATTACACTGTAATGTCTGTTGATCTGGCCGAGATTCTCTCCAAGTCCCAGCGCAATTATCTATAATTCCAAAACAAAGGCTTCTTCGATCGCGCTCCTTTCAGAACCCAAGGTAGGAAAAATGCGTTTAGGAGAGGTGGTGGAGAAAATAATTTGCGTTTCACGCAATGAAGAGGAATACACTGCTCTATCTCCATTCCCCTGTGAATTTTTAATCGTCGGACTAAACTATTTTGACCCCACCCTGATTTCGGTAATGCCGCAAAGCGCCGTAGTCAAAACAAAGCAACGCAACCTAGTCCTTCGCATGCTCCCCTGGTTATGTCATCGCAGACCTGCCCCTTTATTGGCTGGGCTGAGATTTGAGATTTTTACAGCAGGGTTGCAGCAGATCTTTTCAGCTCTTGTCTCGGGTGAAGTGAGCAGGGCCTTGAGGCTGTCCACTGGCTGTCAGGAGGGAAGGTGAGAGAGGACAGAAGTATGGGCAGGGAATGGACGTAAAATGATGGAGGCACAACAACAGAAAGCCAGTGACCCTGACCATGGGAGGATTGACCATGAGCGGTAGCAAATGCTAACATAACATAATGACTAGAAAAGGCCATTCAGCCCATCAATGCTCGCCTTTTCCTACCACTGAAGTGTACCTACTGCTTAGTTTGAAGGCTAAATAGAATCTAGTATCTCAAAACAGTTTCCCACTAAAGCTGAGCTGCATTAGCCTAAGGTCCTCTCCATGGGGTATGTGTGTACAAACTGTCCACTTCACAACTCAGGGTAAGTGCAAGTAGTCAAGTGGTGAAACTTCTATGAAATTCAAGTCGTCTTTTCAGATGGGAACCACAAACTAGGACCGCAAAAAAGCCGCAAGGGTTCCCATTCACGGTTCAATTGCGTTTCCCATGACGGCCTCTTCCAAGATCAGGCAATCAGGGGAGCTTGAGAAGAGTTAATTGTTTTTGGATTACAGATAATCTACCACAAGGGAAAGCTGGGATGCATACTGCGATTTTTAGAGCAACGTCTGCCATTAGCTTTTAGCTAACAGCATGATGTGTTTATTTGTGATCTGTCTTGTTAGTGAGTTAACTAAAATATGCGTTCACAGCTTCGAACAGGCAAATAGCCATTTGGTATGTCTTTGCTTACTTAAACTGCCATTTGTCAGGCACCACATTGCAATTTCAGCTCTAAATTAATAACCACTTCTATATTCTGGTTTAACTGACAGAAAACTAAGAACTAACTAAAGTTGTTATTTAATGAATTCTGCCAGAAACAGAAGAAATATATTTTTACAGGGTTAAGACGGGTTTAACACTTGATGCGTGGTGTAGGCAGTGATGGTGTCTTAAGCACGCAACAGTTAAAGTATAAGAGCCTAGTGAGATATCGGCACATATTTTAGCAGGTCGAGCAGACTATGAATCAAAGTCGAAAGAGGAACACAAGATGTCTGACTGTGAACCTATCAACAGATGTGACACCAAAAATTGGCAGCAGACCTTACTTTAACAAGAGTTCCCACACATACAGAGAAATTATGACAAACTGTGACAAAACCTGATTGACAACTGAAGCTGAATATCAATGCTGCAAACTCTCTGTTAGCTGACAAGTGGTCCAATCCATCAATGCCACACTTAATGGTGGCATTTCTTTCTGAAAGGATAAAAAATATATATATAAATAAAAAAATAATAACATACTTTATACATTTTATTACCTTTCTAGTACCTTGGATTATAACCATTATTTAGTTTGACATTTAAATCCATGAAAGAAAACTTTTTAAATGGGCCGACTAGCCAACCAGAACCTAAGCCATTTGTCCATTTGTGATGGACATCTCGACACTGAAATATGCAGCTCATCCACCCACGAATCTGACTATGACTGACTCTGGCAGTGCAGCTCTGCAGCCCACAGGCCAAACTGCGCAGTCGTAGCACCAGAGGACAAGGCTACAAGCGCAGTTGTTGCAGGCAGGCTGCAGGTGTGAAGGAAGCAAGGACTACGGCCATTCGCAAAAGGCTGCTGGGTAATGTAGGCACTGGAAGTTCCCTATTCCGGACTGTCGGGCCTACAGAAACCCTCCCTGGCTGGGTGAACCCATGGCCAATTCTACAGGCTGTCACCTGGGGGCATCGGTGTAGTCAAGAGCCCATTCTGGACATTGGGCCATTTCAGTGCAGTAAGGACGGGGGGCTTAACTCCCACACTACCCTTCTTTGATTGATATAGCCATATCAAAGCTTGACATAATTCTCATTAGCAAACTCGGACGCCAAGGCACACTCTCCAAACAATGCATCCAGCCTCCTGTATCCACTCCTATCAATGTTTAGCTTCCCGCTGCTCCTAGGCAAACATTTTCATGCATGGAAAAAAGCCCAGAGCAAACCAATAAAAAGTGTGCAATCGCAGGGCTCCCGCGGAGACCGCATTAATCTCGCCAATGAGCCCCGTCCTCCACAAAGACAAATCAGCCCGTCGAGCCCTGACGTCTCGCGGCCCGAGATACTCGCCCGCGTGTAAACAAATCTGTACTTTTCATTCTCCTATTGATTTTCGCACCGAGTGTGAATAATGGCCGGAGGCGGATCGTCGTGATGTCTTGTGCCCGTGAAAATGTGGCGTTTTTTGGAGAGGGGGGAGGGACAGAGCGACTGTGGGGCACGTTGTGTGGTGCCAGGAAGGCCTATGATTTCACCTAGTGTGGGTCAGGGCTATGGCTTAGCCTAGCGTGGGTCAGGGCTATGACTTAGCCTAGCGTGGGTCAGGGCTATGACTTAGCCTAGCGTGGGTCAGGGCTATGACTTAGCCTAGCGTGGGTCAGGGCTATGACTTAGCAAAACCTCAAATCTTCCAAGGGCATCAGGTGCAAGCATTAGCAGTCCTGTCACTCTAAATGACAAGAACATAGCAATGTTCTGTTAGCACGCTTGCAGGAGTGGTTAAGGGGGGGGAGCAGAGTGTAAATGGACAAGCTAGAGGCTGGTCACATGTATGGCTACCTCCTCCATAATCTCAGTATCATTCAGTATGAGTATACAGACCCTCTAGTCATGTACGTGTAAGCTAAAGGTCAGGCTGCAACAATAAATGTGGAAGTGCATATGCCGACAATATCCTCAGCCAGCTAGCACCGCAGCTAACACAAATGTCACTGGACTGTTTTTGTCAAGGTAACATTTGTGTCCCTTCACGGCAGCAACATTGCAAGAACGTTTCGTGTCCGCTGCCAAACGAGCGTTGCTCTGAAACAGCGCCGTTTCCCTGTGCCGTTAATTAATTTGTCGAAACTGCCAGATATCAGTTAGATTATGGACCCAGCCTGAGCGGACTCTCACACTGAGAAAAGTGCACTGCAGCCGGCTCGGTAGTGGGCAAACGACACAATATGAACCATTAGGAACGCAATAATTAAACCTCCCTTTATCCGCACGTTACAATCACAGCTGCTGAAGCATTTCAACCAAGTGAGAATGTTGATGTCTCGACAGCAATAAGCAATAAAAGTAAGTGTCAGGCTATTCTATCTTTACACTCGCACGTCTGGTGCTCCCCCCCTTTGGTCTCACCTTCGGCCCAGCTGTCTCGGAGCCCGTAATATTAATCCTCCGCTATGGGAGAGGAAGAAGTCCCTAGGCTGTGCTCTGGCAGACACTAAGTGGTGTGAATGTGTAAAAATAATAACTTGAATCGTTCAGGTGTTGTTCCGTGAGAACTTTCCCATGTTCCCCACGCTCCCCTATCGCAGATCGAACAGCGGTGACTATTTTGAAACAGGTTGTGTCGTGTAGTAGGGGAAGTAGTGGGTCTGATCAGCGAGTACACATCAACAAGTCCCAACAACTGAGGGATAATGTCAACCCCGTCCCTCAAAACGATAGAAAGGTCAAGTCTGTCAAAGGAACAAATTTGATTGGGTTAGGGGGTAGACGGTAGAGTGTACATTGGAACTGGGGACAGGTGAGTGAAGTGCAGGAAGGTATGTGCATGTCGAGGTCGAAATTCAATGTAGATTTAACAAAAGAAAACCTCACTGGCCAATTTTTTGTGTAAAAGTTTGTGAAACATGGTGGTTTTCAGTCCTTTGTGATATTTCCTTTGGGGAAATATTTATAAAAATGTTCATATGTTATTACATATTCTCACAATCTGCTTTTCTTTTTTTTCCTAGTTTCAAAAGACCATCAGGCAAGTTTTATTTTGCCTGCAAAAGTGTGATATTCCCATATTCTATGTGTGTGGTAGGCAAGGTTGTAGACTGGCCCACTACAAAATGGTGTGTGTGTGTGGGGGGGGGGTTAACTGTACATGGTTTTCTAACAGCGCCCCCCCACAGCTCTGTCACTGCAACGCAAAACACGTGTGCGAGAAAACTAAAAAACCTCACAAAGCACACAGGTGCGTTTCCCCCCCCCATAGCGTCTACGCCCCCTGCTGGCCAGCGGGAGGGAAGGTGTGAGAGAGAAAGGATCGTTGGGAAATCGACTGGGAGCAGCGGGGAGTCGCCCGTTTCTCTCCCCTCCCGTGCCACCGGGAGAGCGCCTCGCGCCCTCGCCGGCTGCGGCATCGACCCGAAACGGGGAGCCCGCGCGCGGCAGAACAGGGTCGCCGCGGGTCAACGGCCCGCTACACAAACACGACGAAAGTCCTGACGCGCGCTGAAAGACAGCCCGCTAAAAATACCGTCTCATCAAGCATTCTGGAGCGCTTTCCCGTCTTCCCGAGCAGCTCCCGGAGGACCGCATAAATACGGAAAAATAACATCCACCGTTAAAGCGGAACCCGGGATAAACACACACAAATGTAAAACGGTAAAATGTCTCTCCCGGAGGAGAACATCGGAGAAACACACAGGAGCACTTGTTGCTTCTGCTTTAATTAACCCCAGATAACACGCGCGGAGGAAAGCGATAAGATTAATACATAAATGCATTTTTACCACCAGCGCGTAATTAAAAGCAAGTGGCCCGTGCTGCTCCACTTAGGCCCGAGGCTTACTGGAGACGCACGGCAGGCTGCTGTGGCAGTGTGTGTGAGTGTGTGTGTGTGTGTGTGTGTGTGTGTGTGAGTGTGAGTGTGTGTGTGAGTGTGTGTGTGTGTGTGTGTGTGTGTGTGAGTATGTGTGTGTGTGTGTGTGTGTGTGAGTGGGTGTGTGTGTGTGAGTGTGTGTGTGTGCGTGTGCGTGAGCGTGAGCGTGAGTGTGAGTGTGTGAGTGTGTGTGTGTGTGTGTCTGTGATTGCCCGTAAGAGTAGTGTGTGTGTGTTTATGCATGCATGTGTGTGTCTGTGATTGCCCGTAATAGTAGTGTGTGTGTGTTCATGCATGTGTGTGTGTGTGTCGAGTGTGCAAATGTGTGTGCGTATGTATGTATGTGTATGTATGTATGTATGTGTGCGTGTATGTGTGTGTGTATGTAAGTATGTGTGTATCTGTCTGTGTATATGACTGTGCCATGTTAAGGGAGGTCGCTGACCTGTAGCAGCATTCTCAGTTTCAGGAGCTGGGTCTTCACGGAGGAGCAGTCCTCGGTCATGTGACCCAGTGTCACCTCGTCCAGCGCCACCGTGTGGCCGTCGGCCCACACTACAGCCTGCTGCTGACGGGCCCCGCCCCGGCCAGCCCCCGGACTCAAGAGCCCCTCAAACTGCTGAAAGCCAGTGCTCCTGGGAGAGAGAGAGAGGGAGAGACTGAGGGGGAGGGGGAGGGAGAGAGATAGAGGGAAGGGGGGAGAGTGAGAGAATGAGATAGAGGGGGAGAGAGAGAATGAGAGAGAGAGGGAGAGAGAAAGAGAGAGAGAGGGAGAGAGGGAGAGAGTGAGGGAGGAAAGAGAATGAGAGAGGGAAGGGGGAGAGAGAGCGTGAGAGAGGCAGTGGGAGAGAGAAAGAGAGAGGGAGGGAGAGAAAAAGAGAGGGGAAAAAGACAGAGAGGGAGAGAAAAAGAGAGAGAGGGAGAGAGAAGATAAAGATTAGGTCTGTCACCGGTCACTTGACTGGACCTTTTCAGACGGGCAAGCGGGGACACAAGGAAAAACCTGCGACTGACATCTTCCCACAATTCCTCGGGGCCCTCCGACACGACAGCACGTCGGCAGACCCGGCGCCCCCTGACCACAGCGCCCGGCCATCGCGGACCCGGCCCCGAGACCACAGGAGCCGGGGAGACAGGTCTGGAGGCACGGAGCCCGGGCTCAGACAGGAAGCCATTACAGCGTCCCCCCGGGCCGCCGGGTCGGACCAGGTCGCCAGACCCGTTCACCTGACCGAGGGCGAGAACGCGTCTGTGGCAACCGCCCCTAATCGCCCTGATATAAACTCCCGGTCAGACGCATTGGCGTGAGCTGTAGCCACTCTCGTAAACTCTCCTCTACCTTCTGACTGAAAGAAAAGCCCACATATTGCGCTTGAGGAAAGAGGCAGTAGTTATATAATGTTCCCGGAGTGGAGAGTTAACGTTAAGAGCCTCTAAGGGGGTCGAATCAGGCAACACTTCAGACATAATGCAGTGCATCTTTTCAATCACCTACGCACATCTCATACCGCACACTGATGAAGGTATTTGGCGCAGTCCTTACGCTGTAATAAAATGTTTATTTAAAAATGTTTTAGTCTTGTAGTGGGTCTTCAAATCTTCTCTCAACTAGAAAAAATCCTCTCAGGAAATAATAGCTCGTTTTCATTTACTGTTTGCTTGAAAATGTAAATTTTCTTAGCCCAATGGCAAATGTGGAAATGTGTCAAACTGTCTCAGCTCATTAACAATATTTTCATTAGCAAAAAGTAATAGAAATCTGATTAAATGTAAAATGTAATACTAAAATACTCATTGAATCTGAATTATTGCGTTTGCAGTGTAGGGTGGCCCCCACTTGGACTGTGGTTCAACCCCCACCGCCCAAGGCACTTCCTCAGCAGGGGTCTCCTCTGTCTGCTACCCTCTCTGTTTCCTGCCTGTCGGACTAAAGGAGGGGAGTGTCTACTGTCCTTTAAAAAGAAAAAGTCTATGTGCCAATAGGAAAGAGTTTCGGAGAAGATCGAGTAATATGCTCGCGTATGAAAAGTATGGTTGAAAAGGTTGCAGACACCTCCCAACAGGCCTGCGTCAGGGGCTTACCTGTTGTCGTTGTGGAAATGGTCCGATCCACTCCAGCGATGCTGGCGCCTTCTCCAGCCCTGCCTGGCCCCCCTATCAGCTCTCTCAAAATGGGACATCCCATCAGCATCTGTAAAATTAAATCAATAATTTGTTATTTAGCTGACGCTTTTATCCAAAGCGGACTTGCGGTTGATTAGACTGAGCGAGGTTAAGGCTCAGGGGCCCTACTGCCGCGCGGATCTTATCGTTGCTACACCAGGGCTTGAACCACCACCTTTCTGAGTCCCAGCCATGTACGTCAGCCGCTAGGCTACAGGCTACCGGCTACCGGCACAGAGGCACCAGGTCAGAGGGGCGACATGGCTCAGGCAGTAAGAGCCGTCGTCTGGCAGTCGGAGGGTTGCCGGTTCGATCCCCCGCCCGGGCTGTGTCGAAGTGTCCCTGAGCAAGACACCTAACCCCTAAATGCTCCTGACGAGCTGGTCGGCTGCCTTGCATGGCAGCCAATCGCCGTTGGTGTGTGAGTGTGTGTATGAATGGGTGAATGAGAAGCATTAATTGTACAGCGCTTTGGATAAAGGCGCTATATAAATGCAGGCATTTACCGTTATATGTTTTCTCCTACACCATCCGGCAGGTCACTTATTACGCGGTGCAGTGCGGGAAACTGGGCACAGCGATGTGCCTCCATATGTATTATGCGGCTGACCTTTAAACAGGAAGCCCATCCTCTCCTCAGTGACAATAAGGGCATACTGAGACATGCACATGGACTCACACAGAGGCAGACACACAAACACACAAATTTACCCGACGCAAAGCTCATCTGTTAGAAGACAGGCCAGATGTAGCACTGTACAGAGGGAAAAACCACCCAAACCCCCATATACACATACACACACACACACACACACCGTATTATTACCTCCCTGCTAAATTCCTCTCCTCCTTTTTCCACCATGCTAAACCCACTCTTTTCACTAAGTCTTTCCACATGTTTGCCGTCTAGAATACAGAATTCACTGAAAACTAACCTTTAGCCTGCTAGAGACTTAGATCATTAAATAACTTGAATATGACATATAACCGGGATACATAAATACACACTAACAAAAATTGTACGTCGTAAGTAAATAAATCGTAAATAAATTGTCTCAAGTATATGAAATGCTGAAGTAATCCAACATAAGCATGAGAAATTACAGAAACAAACCGGTTCGGATTTCACCTTAAATACAAAGGTCTCGTTTCAGTGTCAACTCAAGCGAGACAGAGGTAAGGAAAGGCAGTGTGAAAGGAAGCCTCAGCCACCCAAGTCCTACATTCCACAACCGCAGATCAGAGCTGAGATACTGACCCAGGCAGCTGTTAACCACGCTGTGGCATTCCTCCGGTCTCCGCTGCTTCTGACAACATACGGCTTTATCCACAGAAACTCAGCGGAAAGTGCCGGAACAAGCGAAACAAAGCTCTTTAAAAAGCGGCCCGAAAGAGAACGTAGCGGACACGAGGCCGTTTTAGCTGGAGGCCCGAGGCGGCTTTAGAGACGGCTGTCTGCGCTCCGTCCGCTCTGAAGGCGTGTGGCTCGTTCTGAGACGGGCGTCTGCGCTCCCGGGGGCTGCTGGGAAGACTGCGGGCGCCGGGGGCGGGAGGCGGCCAGCTGTGGGACGGAGGCCACATCAGCTGAGACGGGGAGTGTTTTAGCTTTTTGGCCGCGCCTGTCGTGGGAAAGCGCTGTTGGAAACGGCCGGGGCCTTCCTTCCTGCCTGCCTGGCCAGCTGACGGAGCGTCACTGGGAGAGGGGGCCCCGGCCCTCCCCTCTCTTCCCCTCTCCTCCTCTCGTCTCCTCCCAGAGCCAGCTGCGCTCTGACCCTCCCCTCACTCCCTGTCTCAGAACTGCTCAATAAACAGCCAGCTCTGTCACTGTCCAATGTAACACACTGAACCCCCCTCTGCAGGACAAGGGACACTCAGTCAGCCTGCATTCCTCTGACTAACCCCGACCCACACACATATATATAGAGACAAACACACAGAAACATACAGAGACACACACAGACAGACAGACAGACAGACATATAGAGACAAACACACATCCACATAAGCCAGACACTGACAGAGACAGCGACACACATACAAATACTCACAGACACTTACATATACACACATATACACATATTTACCACAGAGACACACACACACACACACACACGACCCTAATCCCACTTACCCATATGTCAATGTACACACAGGCTTAAATTCTTATACATAAAAGAAAATATTAACAGTCAAGATATCTCATCACAGATCATCAGGAACAAACGTCACTGTACTGTAAGCCCTGTGTTAATGTGTCCTGCATGTGTCCTAGCACACAGTGGGGCTGTGGTGTTAATGCTCCGCAGTACGGGCACAGGGGGCTTTTCTGCACACGTGAGCGTTTGAAAGGGAGCCCTTGTTCGCAGGTGCCGTTGTGCTTTGCTGCCCTGCGTTTCTAGAAGGCTCTCGGGGCGCGGAGCGTGACGGGTGGCATTCTGCGCCCTCCAGCTGACCCGCCACAGCGGGGCGTCGGGCTGGCTGTGCGCCAGCGGCTCAGGCTGGAGGAAGGGGGGGGAAGGTTTCCGGAAACACTGGGCGCCTGTTCCCCCGGGAGAATAGCCCTGGCTGAGGGCGCGTTAGATGGACTGTCGCAGCAATGAGGAGAGGTGCTGAACATGCTCGCGCACACACAACACACAACACACCACACACACAACACACAACAACAACGAGAACAGGCCTTTCAACTAAGCCATGCGTCCCCTTTCCTACCACTGAAGTGAACCTACTGCTTACTTTGCTTACAAATAGTATCTAGCACCTTATCAAGCCCGGTTGTGAAAACCACCAGTATTTCAGACACGTACAGAGGAGGGGGAAAGTTCCAGAAACACTGCGCTCCTGTTCCCAGGAAGAATAGGCTTTGTTGAGAGCGCGTGTCAGTGGACTGTCAGACCAATGAGGAGAGGTGAAGTGCCCCGGAGGGCAGGGCTTGGCCTGGCACTACCACACTCACCGCTGTGCAGAGAGCCATCTTCTGGGAGGTCCACATCGAGCATGAGGTCATCGTCTTCCAGGTCACATGATTCCAGGTTGTCCAAGTTGTTCAGAATGTCCTACAAGAAGGAGAAAGAGAGAAAAAGAGCCTTGTAAAAATAAAATAAAAATCCATCTTTAAACGGCAAGATAAGTTTTTCTCCTCGCTCTCGGTGAACGACAACACAAGTAATAGGACAGGAACAATGACGGAACAATTGAAAAGTCTGCAAGGGAAGAGTTGCTCTTGTGACTTATTGAGTTTTTCATTTCGCAGAAAACAAGTCCTGCTCAAATTGCCCATTAATGTGAGACATAAAACTCCCTCTATTAGCGGGGAGGCAGATTGCTTTTGTTACCACAATTCTATACCGCTGTTTCTCCATTCAAACTGCAAAACTTAAGTGACCAAGGAAAGTCAGGGTACAAATCAATAAGTTCAAAACCTCAAAAGTAAAACCATTCTCCATTATAACACAAAGTGAAAATAGATTGCTTGGGAATTTTTGTCTTCTTTTAAATGGGCAGAAGGCTCTGCTAATGGATGTTGTTTTGTACTTATGGGTAAGAATAGGACTATTGAATATCTACAGAGGACAGCAGAACTGGAGATAGCATTAGCATGATGAAGACCGTCATTTCAACCGTAGAGACGGCGGTTATCTTCTGCCCCAGAACCCCCCACCCTCGGACCGGCTTAGTCACAGCTAACCGCTCCTTGCGAAGCTAAGTTCGTCATCAGGAGACATTCCGAACGGGATAATCTCTCTGCGGAGAAGTCAGGCGGGACGGTGGGTTAATCGGGGTCCTCGGCAGATTCTGAATCGCCTCGTTCCCACCCCTCAACCCGTCAGGACGTGTGAAGGGCATGGTGGTCTTCCGGGCTGAAACCCTGTGTCGAGCTGGTGCTAGCTAGATGGGCCACGTAGCGAAACTTCGCCCCACCTGCTTTCTCCTCAGGTGCGCTACGGTCAACACCGGTTCAACAAAACAAGGCGAGATGCCGGCTCCAAACCGACAATCAACAAATCACACCACTCACAGAAAATAAGGGGGTTTTGGGCAAAATTGTGAAACCCCTGGAATGAAAATATATGTTTTCATAGGCAATCAGAACATGGATTGATCACATAAAAAAATGTTAAAAATGTAAAAAATTAAATTACAAAACCCACCTTCCTTGCATATTTGTTTATTCAGACAGAGAGAAAACTCATAGGTGGTGTTGTTGTTTAGATGGGGGGGGGGGGGGGGGAGCGGGAACTCATATATGGCTTAGGAGTTGATTGTCCTGTCCTACATTTCTCCCCTGAACCATCAGTCTTGAAACATTTCACACTCACACAGCGAAAGTGTAAGCATACTGACCTTGGCATCACACCAAAAACAAACAAAATGGCGGCTTACACACACTCCTGGGAGTCCTATACCCTGCTGTGTTTAGGAGTGGAGCATTCACAGATATCATCCTGTAGATATGCTGCATATGAAGCAGCGCTTCATCCCCTTTCATTTTCGTTTTTACATTATCGTAATTACTTGACTACTACTCACAAATACGTCTTCAGCAGCAAGACAGCAGAATAAACTCTTCTGAAACGCACATTTAAAATAAGCATATAAATAAAGCTGTAGTTAACGCAGCTTCATATAAACAACAGAATATCATAGCAGTGCAGATATAAGGAGATAGTTCACCACGTAAGCTGGTTGGATGGCCACAGTAATTAGCTTATCTGAGTGTGTAATTATGAGAATCACCACCATTTTGTTCTGAAGCAGCTCTCTCTTGCATTTCAGTCATTCCATAGCGCAAGGTCAGCAGAGCCTTCTTTCATCACAGGTGTTCGGCAATTATCACATTACACCTCCCAAGTTAACTGCCACTTAATCAGTCATGTGCTGCGTTCTGCGTGGTTATTACAACCAAAGACATGTGAAAGTAGGATATTTTTAGTGTTATATAATGGCTTTATTGTTTTTTTTATCTGTGGGAAGTAGCCTAAACGCATATAAAGTGCATAACTAAATGATACATTTAAGGCAATTCACACTCATGAAAGGGTTTACAGAAGCTGTAATGACTGAAGAACAAGTTCTTATTTCATAGTTGTTATTGTAAATGTGGCTCTATTGGTGTTTTATGTGCATGTATGGATATATTTAAAACTAGGCAGCATATATTCAATTAGCCTGTGTGCAATGTACCAGGCAGGAAATGGTGCACTTCGTTGCACAGCCTTTTCCTTTCTTTGAAATTTTTTTCATATTCATATTCAATTTCATAATTCTCACGGCTTCAGAGAACATGGCGGCCCAGCACAGTGATAATCAAACCATAGGACAAATGGTGAGATATGGAATATATACCTACAGCCATACAAGGTGCAAATTCAATACACGGACAGCTAGCAATAAAACACAAATATGCAACCTAGCCGAGCTGTTACGTGCCAAGCATCGTTGCGAACAATCCAACCATTCTCATGCGCAACATTCAGCCTGTCCATACAACACATCAGGTTCCGGTTTTATTTGGTCGACTTAGATTCCGTTTTCACATAAATTTGTAAATAGAAGTGAAGCAAGGCTAGAGACAAACGGACTACTTGTTATGTTCGGAGTGAAAATAACACTAGAGAAGAAACCGCAGAATGGATTGTCCCAAAAAAGACATCTGTGAGATTGCCTAGCCTAGGGATCGTCAAATCATGGTCCTCGGTGGGTCCTGCACATTGCAGGTGGTCGAGGCGAGCATCCCCCCTCATCACAGTGAAGGGCTTTCAGTGAGAAAAGCGCTACAGAAATGCAACCATCAATCTACCCATCTACTGGTCTTCAGGTGCCTTGCTGTGCTGAACCCCCAACAGCCAACAGCCTCCTCCCATTTCCGCCAGGCCCACAGCACAGCAAAAACTAAAAATAAGTTCAAATAAGTCTTTCACGCATTAGCCATTGTTCTGATGAGGCCACAGTCCAATAGGTTACCACAAAACAATCAATGCTACAGCCTAAAGTACGATATGAAAAAAATATACTAGCATTTGCAGAAAATGGAGCGCCGCAGTCTGCCTCGGCCTTTTAATTCCGCTCTCTTTCATCGGCTGCGAAAGCAGCCTTGATGCGTTCCTGTCGTCTCGCCTGGATAACAAACGGCTGAATAGACGCATTTTCCCTTTTTTACTTGGTTCTTTTACCTTTTTCAAACCTGCTTGCGCAGAGCAAGCTTTATTCAACATGCGGACAAAAATGTTGTTCATTTCCTCGCTGGATAAAAAGCGGGGGACGACATTGGCTCAGGAGGTAAGGCAGGCGGTTGCCAGTTCGATCCCCCACACTAGGTGTGTCGAAGTGTCCCTGAGCAACCTACTGAGCAACATAACCCCCTAATGCTCCTGACGAGCCGGTCGGTGCCTTGCTTGGCAGCCAATTGCCGTTGGTGTGCGAGTGTGTGTGTACGAATGGCTGAATGAGAAGCATCAATTGTACAGCGCTGTGGATAAAGGCGCTATATAAATGCAGGCATTTACCGTTATATGTTTTCTCCTACACCATCCGGCAGGTCACTTATTACGCGGTGCAGTGCGGGAAGCTGGGAACAGCGATGTGCCTCCATATGTATTATGCGGCTGACCTTTAAACAGGAAGCCCATCCTCTCCTCAGCGACAATAAGGGCCGCTCATGCATGCCCATACTGAGCTCTCGTGAGGGGCAGGGCTCCCCCCTCCCCCCGTTTTACAATGAGTGCTCAATACGTAAGCCCTGGAGCAGAGGCCAGGCCAAGCTTAGCTAGGAGCCACAGCGCTAATCATTGGCGGATTGATTTCCACGCGTGGACTTCCCAGAGGAGCCAGGGGCAGGAGAACCTCTTCAGAACAGGATGAGGGTGAACGAGGGTGAGGGGGATACCAATACCAATTCCTCTGGTCAGGCAAATCCGGTAAATCCGGTAAAAATCTGTGTTAAAAAAAAGTGTATCTGTATGATGGAGAATGGGGTGGCATTCCAGGACGCATTCATAAGGATAGAAACAGGAAGGGAAGACAAAACGGCTTGTATTCGTCTAAGCACCTGGGTGATGAACTCCAAAAGCATGGGGTTAAATCTCAGAGTGAATGATGGGACAGGAAGTCCGGAACTACTGTAAATATGTTCCCCACACTGAATTTCATCAGTACACATAAGAGTATTTATTTTGTGAAAACCCTCTTCTGCCTATTGAGCTCAGCGCGTAACTGTGACTTAATCAAAGAAAAATATTCATATATTGATTAAAACAAAAATAATTCAGCAATTACTCAGACCATTCACCTCCACCTACACATTATCAAACATTGCGCTTGCTATTCATGGAATCTCTGTTCAAGGATTTCCAAGCATTTAAATCTGTGTTTTCATACTTCTCATTCCATTGTGAAGACCGTTTGTCCCCATTTGAAACCGATCCCAGAAAATGTGCTTTTGTTCCGCTTCGTCACAACTCATCCACTTCAGCGCCTAGTATCCACGCACAGCAGCAACCTTCACCTATGTCTCGACTTCATCGGCGTCCTCGAGAAATACCTTCTGGCCCTCTCGCTGGTTTCAGATGAGTTTTCGTCTGAAGGAAAGTGACCTGTATTGGAAAGCGAGGACGCACAGAATGGACCGTTCTCGGGAAGTCACGCTTCCTTCTTTTCACCCGAGGAGGTCCACCACAGAGAGAGAGGACGCATACACATTCTTCTGAAGCGTGCCCACATAGGCTGGAGGGAAAAAAAAAAAAGAAAAAAAAACCTGACTTGACCTCCCACAACTTCCTGCACTTTCGAATCTGGTGTGCACTGCCCAAGGAATTTATGCAGCTTTGCTCTGCTGGCTGGTACAAAATTCATGAACTCGGTGGCAGCATCCAATTTCATCTGGAGTGAGAACGCTGGGAGCCTCGCCTTAATCATTCACCTGGAAGCCACCTGTCATTCAAGAAAGTGTCCTCAAAATACTGCCTGCGGCATCAGCAGGTGATGCAGCTCGCTTGGGAGGGGATGGAGAACATCTCTACACCCCTGTCAGCAATGCCCTGGAGCGGCGCTACTGAACTCCATGTCCTGCGGGGCCGCGGTGTCTGTAGGCGTCCGCTTCAACCGTGCGCTACGCCACCTGATGTCATTAATTATCTTATCATCATCAAGCAGGTGAAATAATGAGTGAAATCAGGTGATGTAGCACATGGTAGGAGCAAATGCCTACAGTGGCCTGCAGGACGTGGAGTGGAGTAGCGCTGTCATAGAGCTACGAATGCATTCGGCTTTTTAGAGGTCAGATGTTATGGAACAGCTTTCCAGCCAATCACGATCTTCAGTGAATCCTGGGCCGCAAAACCCAAGACCTCGTGTTGAGTATTCTTCAGGAACCAGTTCACCAGCTTTGCTAGGTGTAGGCCCACATATTTTCAAGGACCTCTTTCAAGAACATCTTGAAAGTGTACAAAAGGCTATATTAAAGTGCCCTTCAAATCCTGTACCAGAAGTGGTGTCATAGCTGTGTCTGAAATTTGACAAGATAAAGCCACTCTCGTTCATCCTGCTGAGACAAAGCTCATTTTAAGCAAAGATAAAATCTCAGCTCAAAATGTTGCTGCCATTAGTGGGTACAATACTGACTATTACAATAAAGGATAGATCAGGTTTGTCCTTTGTATCGGAAGCATTTTGTGTTGCCAAAATCTGCGCTGAGCTTTTTCTGCTGTTTTGACAGCCCAAACCCTCCAAGGACAAAGGGGGCACGGTATCATTCACTAATCATTTCCCCTTCATTACGGATTTCCGAAAAGCTGTAGATTAATCTCAGTTTCGCTCCGGTGTTCTACTTCCAAAATGTAAAAACAAGCTCATTTTCTTAGCCAAATACTGCACACAATAGCTATCCGGTAGAACAATGGGAAAATAGCAATGCTTGCGGCATTAAAAATAACACATAGCCATTTCAAAAATACAGTAACTGGTTGAATGAAGAAAGCAGACGGGGCAGCCTGGGTACTGTAGAAAAATGATGCAATGATTTTTCTGAAGGATGTTGTTATGAACGCGGTTATTGGCTTTTGGCTTTTCAAGGACAGGGGCATTATTTGACCGTTCCATGCATTTCCAAGATAAATGTACTTTGCCGAATCGGAGAGGGTTTTCATTGACCGTGAGCCGGGTGAGTTTTTTTTGGGCTTTGTCCTGGCGCAGTGCAACTTTTGAACTTCAGCCGGCTCCATTAATCAGAAATGGGAAGAACGGCTGCGTGAGCCTCTATAACAGAACAGCCATTGTGACATTGTGGGCCTTTTCTGAAGAGGCTGTGTTTCGTACTCTCGAGTGGCAGCTCTCGCTGAGGGTTCAACGGAAAGCCCCTGAACCCCCGACTCCTATTCGCAGGCCTGCGAGTGGCTCATCCTGGCTTTGAGCGCCACGCTCGGCTGGCGATGAGGAGGGAGAAGGCTGACCAGATTGTGGGGGGCTCCCCTACACGGAACGGGGCCAGTGCCGCCAGCAAATTGGCGTTGCGGGTAGAGCGGCTTGCTAAGCTAATGGAATTGACAGCTAATATCAGTGAGGGTCAGCCCCGTCAACGCCGAGATTCAACCTGCGCGTGCTCCGCAGGCCGGCTTCGACCGGCGTCGTCTCGGTGAACTTGTCTGGTTGAGGGTGGGGGTGCAGTCGGCAGGTTTTATGAAAGCGCTCTGGGGAAATAACTCTTTATTTTCTTAAACGGAAACATCCAGACCGTGTTTTAATAGTCCACCAGTCAGCAGTGGAACTCCACTGTCGGACAGCCATGCCCGATTCCCTGTTGAAGAACTTGTGAAGACTGAAGCGCTCCACATCATAATGGAATCCACAGGTGCCCACTAAAATTCAGTACATTTAGATAACAACAACTGCTCAAGGGGGAGTGGGTATTTACACTAGTTTTATGGGGGAATGAAGACCATAAGCGATGCTTAAAATCCATTTGTGTTTTTAAAGCACTGCAAGTATTGCTTGTTTAGTAGTCACAAAATGGCTGACTAATCTACTGCTTATCCTAATGACTAAAGATGGTAAAACAAAGGACTAATGCATCCATCTCATTTGCTCATTTACTAGCTAATGAATTGCCATCTAAAGGCTCTGCCAGGCAGACGGAAAATAGCAACAAAGAAATGACAGCCAGAACAGGCTTTGATGCATAAAGAAGAGACCTCCGCGTTTTATCTGAGAGGATCCATCCAGGGAAAACAGAGGAGCCTGTAACTTAACAGCTGACTGAGATATGAGGATCTACCGTTCACTGCTGTAAGGGATCTGGGGATCTATTTAGATTCATATCACGTGATCTGCGTTGGAATCCCCTTTTATACATAGTCTCCCCCTTTTCGGGGACCAAACGTTCCAGACAGTTTGTTTGGGTAAGCCTATTGTTTGGTCTAAGGCTCTGACCGTTTACTTGTGGGGGTTTTTTTTCTTCTTATTTCTCAGCCTCATAATTGCTTCCTTGACTGTCATTGGCACGACTCAAGGCTAGATGCTGAAAGCTTTATTATACCTGCAACAAGAAAGTGATTGAATACACCTGACTAATCAGAAACAGAATTACTTTTGGTCCTGTAAAACTAGGATTCTAAAAAGGAATTTAATTGCTGCAAGGATCTCCCAAAACAGATGTAAATACATTTAAAATGAAAGATGGGTGTCTGCATTTTAACCTCATATTCATCGTTTCAATTCAAATCCAGCGTGCTGGAGTACAGAGCCAAAATAACAGAAATTGTACCAATGTCCAAATACTTACGGACTGCAGTGTCAAGGAAAGATCTAAGGATCTACAGTTCATATCTGGTAGTTACCTGGAGACCTACAGTTCATAAATTAAAAAGATCTGGAGATTTAAAGTTCATATCCGGGAGATACCTGGGAATGTACAGTCCACAGCTGAATGTACAGTATGTATATATTTCTTCCTTTTCTTAATTAAAATTTAATGAGTCATGGCTCAGACTTGGATGTCAGTGGGGCCATGCGATTTAAGTTAATACACAGTAATCTACAGTGCTTCTGAGAACAGATAAGTAAGTAAGCCCATGAGAGAAGAAATGCAGATATCCTCTCCTTGAATGTCAAACAAATGCCACGAACAGATCATTCAAACACTTCAGAACCACAAAAAGTTATCACCATTTCCACTTTCCAATGGTACATAATTTTATTTTATTTTATTTTTTTTTTAAACTTATGCCAGTTTGGTTCTTTGCTAAATAAAACCGGCCTACGCACTTTTTTACTCGCATATATAGACTCTCTTCAAAAGCCAGCAGGTGGATGACACATCACAAAAAGCGCAAGGAAGAAGACATTTACACATCAGAGTGGAATATCTAAACTCCGACGCTACAAAGCAGACGTGTGTAAGAGACGGGTGAGGACGAGACGTTTCCGGTCCCTGGAGCATCTTTAGTTGGCTCGATTCTACTTAATGCTCTCCTCCTGTGTGCCCTCTGGCCTGCCAGTGCAGATTATGTAAAGCGCAGGAAGCCCGGGCCCCCGGAGGGCCGCTGTGGAGAGACGTGATTGGTTCTTAGCGTGCGGTCCCCTCCCGCCTGCTTCTCTGCGCCAGCACAGCTCCCCCCTGCTCACGCTGGAGCAACACTGCCACCCGGTGGACAGTGTGGGTAACTACGCGTCAGAAAGACTGGTCCCATTCCACAGAAATGCTCCTACTAAGATGGAAGCGCTTTATTAAGAAGGCAAATGTTGCGGAGGTGGATCAAAAGCGGCCTATCACAGGGATCAAAACCAGGGTCTATGCAAGCTGATTCAAAGTGTGATGAGTAAGAGAACAAAGTAAAACTTGATGCTAAAACATACCTGCTGTCTGACAACTTGATTATTAAGTTGACACAAACAGAGCTTTACTGCCTGTATAAGGTGCAGCAGCTCAGTGGGCCTAGCACTCCGCATCGACACTGGCAGCAGAACGGGAGCCAGAGGACATTCGGAAAAGTCAACTGAGGAGAAGTCAACTGCACAGAAGCAGTGAGAGACGGAGAGAGAGGGGAGGGGGTGAGATGTAGAGAGAGAGAAAGAGAGAGAGAATGAGGGAGGGAGGGAGAGAAGCGTGACAGAATCGCATTCCGTTCCGCGCGCATCGCCGCGGTGAGTTTAACCGCTTGGCTGGCTGCGTCTCGCATCCGCCATCGAGCGGAGGCGTGCGTTACGCCCGTCCCCTGCCGGGTACATTTCCACACCGCGGGTCCTGACGCAGCTTCACTCCAGGCAGAGACTCCTCCCACTGCAGCCTGCCCGCATCTGCCCGGCGGGAGAGAGGGCTAGCCCCATCCCCCTCTACGCCCGCAGTCTGCCCCTGGCCCTGGGGCCTGTGCACAGCAGGATGAGGCGGGCACTGAATCTGAAATGTGGGGAAGTGAATGACACCCACAATGCACAGCAGTTTCACCCATTCCAGGCCCAATACACTTTCCTTCCCTCAGTGAAGCCAGGAGGGCAGCAGCTTTTAGAACTAGAAAACAAATAGGGCCATATTAGAAAACTAGCCAGCTCAGTAACATAGATACAGATAGCTTTGATAAAAAATACATTCAAGAAAAACTCCCTGCGAAGACATCATCTGCGGTTGGCTGAGCTGAGCCTGCTGGCCGACCTGCTGTTTGCGGTTTTGGACTTGGAGACAGCAGCTGCCTTTCATGCATCACTGAGGGAAGGAAAGTAGGCTACCATGGGTTCCCTCCAGTTCTTACTATACATGAAGTAAGTCAGTGTACAGATTGGAAACCAGCAAACGGAGGGCGCCTTTACATTTCATTATTATTGGCATTTGGCAGACGCTCTTATCCAGAGCGACGTACAATTGATTAGACTAAGCTGGAGACAATCCTCCAATGCAGGGTTATGGGCCTTGCTCAAGGGCCCAACGGCTGTGCGGATCTTATTGTGGCTACACCGGGATTAGAGCCACCGACCCAACCTTGCGTGGCCCAGTCATTTACCTTAACCACTACGCTACAGGCCGCCCCCAAGCTATCAGTTCCATGCGGCACACTAACGCCCTTCTCGTTATAACCCGCACAGGCGCACACTGCTATGCGCAGGGAGTGCCATTTACATCACCGTAAACCGGAGCGACTTCACACCGTTAATAGCGCATCTAACGGCCGTTTAAGTGGCCGTCTCCTCGGGCTGTCAATTACACTGCGGTTCTAATCAACGTGAAGTCAATCGTGCCGCGGTAGTCAGACTGCTTTCCCACTCCACGCCGCCACGCAAAAATAGCGCCCGGGTCTGGCGTCTGTTTCTAACGAACCGGCCTTGCGTTCGCAAGACGGCTCGCTCCTCTAAAACGAGGAGATGTCTCCCATTAGGAGAGATTACAAGCCCCTCCTATCGCAGCCGCGGACGGAACTAAGCGTATTTGACTTCGCTAACGCGTCAGATATTCGTAATGAATTCAACTTAAATGAAAAGGCGATTCCCCGCGTCAGCCTTGACAGCGGGTTAGCGCGGGCGTCGGTCTCCGTGAGCGCTGAAGCTCTCTCCCTGCGGCGGTATAGGGAAGGCTCGTCCACCAGCAGAGGAGGGCGGCACATTCAATTACCGGCTGAAAACGCTATCAGATGAGCTCCGCGCTTCTCTCTTTAATGCTGGCTATCTCTTCAGGAGGTAGCTTAATGCGTCTCAGAGCAAGGCTCACTCTCTCTCACGCAGGCCGTCGACAGCTCTCCGCCTTGTTCTCGCTGCCGTTTAATCTCCTGCCCGGCAGGAGACTCGCTCTGTCCCGTTCGCAAGAAGAGGTGGTTTAAAGGGACGCTATTCGGCTCTTCTCCTCCTAAAGAACGAACTGCCGAGAGGGGAGTAGGGGTGGGGCAGGTTAGCTATATTCACTCAAACCTCTTTCGGCAGGTTTTGCGGAGTATGATGATGAGTTTGCATTCTGGGAATGGAAGGCCTATGTTACCGTCAGAGTTGACAGCCAAAACAGTCAATACGATTTTGACATTTTATTTATTTATTAGCACCTTTAACGTTTTATCATCGTATCCCTTTTGATAATTTCCTGTCTTTTCTTGGTTTTACTGATCGATAGGCCTACAATTTATCAGGACTGTTGACCGGCCATTTTATGCTGTGTCATCAACACACGGCTTCGCTTCAAACAGATGGGCAGCACAGGTAACAGGAAGCTGTGAAAGGGCCTGAGCAGTGATCAAACGCCCCAAGGCGCAGGCGGGGAGAGTCGCGAGGGGCCTCCCACATCTGCCTTCAGCTGCTGGGCTGAGGTCACTGCTTCAGACAGGCAGGCCCGTTCGCGGTGTGTTCTGGAGGGGGATCGATCGCTAATTGAAGGGTAGCCGTAAAGTAAAAACATGCAAGGCATGCTTCCACACTAACATTTTTACACTACCGCTGAGTGCACTACTCTGGAGCACATTAATGCATTTACAATTGGTAAATGTGCTTCTAAATAATTTTGCCAGTTAGCACACATCAATTTTCAGGAGCAAATGGTGGGTTTTTTCATTTTTATTTTATATTCCTGTTTTGTCATGCATGAGGAGCAAGAGAAAAGTGCTCCCACTCCTACAATGCACTCCTACAAGCCACTGGTCATCTACAAGCCACTGCAGGCCATGCAGTTCTACAGGAGAACGGCTACCTGCTCACAAGAGAGCATGCATTTTCTTAAGTAATACCGAAGACATAAGGCAATGGTAGCTTTGCATGAAAATGATCAGAAGCTGAAAGCGTGCTTTAGCAGGCCCGTCAGTAGTGCTTATGAATCTAAAGAGCACAGCGTTCAGACCGCCTTCCCCCTGCGCCCGCACTGCCATTACCGGGGCCAGAGCGAAAGCTGAGCGATTCGGAGGGATTTTGAGTGCTACATCTCTCGGGGAGAGATGGATCGCCAAACTAATTCTGAAGCGCACACTTCCCGAGCAAGAAGTACTGTAGCCTACACTGCTCGTGAGAGATGACAGGATACATTTGATGTCTAACAATTGCCCTGTCAAAAAGCTCTGAAGAAACCCCCACAGCTGCGCTTCGCCCGACGCCGACAGGTGAGGGTTGAAACATGAAATTTTCTATCGGAATAGCGCGCGACTGCGAGGATGTTGGTTAATATAACGATTTTCTGTTATTTTCTTCAACTGTTACCAACAAAAAAAAAAAAGTTGAAAGGAAATGTGGAATTGCATGCAAATGAACCGGCCTGACATTCAGCTCTGCCGGCGAGGCGTTCCTACACGACAGCCGCGATGCAGTGCCACGAGGACGTTATGGGAGAGAGCGTGCGTATACGCCCGTAATTAGGCTTCGGATCCGCTCTGTGGGTTTCTGTCTGTCCTCCGATGACGGCTGAGGCGAAGCGGGGCGTCGAGCGGGAGACTCGGCGGTGAGCGATGAGGTGGGAGGTGGTGCGCTACGCGTCTCCCCGCGTCTCCCGGAGTGACGGCGCGGTCTGTTCCGATCCAGCGTCACAGCTGCACGAGTGCCGTGTTAACGCGTCAGGAGAAGCATCGGCTAGCCTTTTCAACTTCTCAATGTTTTTACCAACATTTGAATATTCATTAGCGTGTCGGCTTTTACCGTCGGGATAAATACAACTTGACAAGTAAATATTTGATCGCTCAAACAAAGATGTAGGACAAATCGATTGGAAAGGCGGAATGAACACACCTAAAAAAATTAAAACCATATTTTTGTATCACGCATTCTGTCCGGTTGGCTCCCTGAATATTTTTACGTTTGCTTAAATCTTTCAAAAGAGGGAACTTCTGAATGGAGTCCAAGAGCTAGAACAAGCCATGGCTGCATTACAGGGATTCTTGTCTCAGCCAAGATTATCATTGCATGCCTCTGTACGGCTACCTGATTGAGCTCCATCCACACACAGCCTAAATTACCATTACAATAGGGAGAAATACCAGCTCTATAATATAATATTTCTTGTATCATAACCCAGTAAAATGCACCACTTTCACTGCGCCAAGCCCTAAAACACTTATTGGTCACAAGCCAATACACCTACACATTTATTTCATTTCCATGTGCCATTGTGTGCATGTAGTTTCATGACTGTTCACAGAAATGTGCGACCTACACTTCCTTTAGTCAGCAAGTCGAATACAATTTCAGAAATATAATTTTAAAAAAAATTCAGCTTCTTTTTTTTTTTTTGTTAACAACCTGTCTTTAAAACAATGCATTACATGGCATTAAATTACAGAAGCTTTCACCCACTGCCACTGAGGACTATGCAGGATAAACATAAGTCTGTTCATCTGTTGCCCACAAAACTGCTGCTCACTGGATGTTTTTTTGTTTTTTGCACCATTCTCTGCAAACTAGAAAAAATCCCAGGAGACCAGCAGTTTCTGAGATACTCAAACCACCCTGTCTGGCACCAACAACCATAGTCAAAATCACTTAGATCACATTTCCCCCCCATTCTGACAGCTGGACTCACCTGCATGCTTTTACGCATTTAGTTGCTGGCACACGATTGGCTGATTAAATATTTGCATTAACAAGCTGGTGTACATGTCTACCTAATAAAGTGGTCACTGAGTGTATAAACAGCAAGTGTGTGTACATACACAGTGCAGTCACTGAGTATTTGGATACTGACACTTTTTTGTTTTAGTTTCTGCTCTGTACTGAATCGCACTGGATTTTTCTTTTCTTTTTTTTTCATTAAACGGGCTGTAATTCACCTGTATCCTTAAATTAAAACTGACAGTCTGGACTTCATATTCATTCAGGTCCAATGTGGTGGAGTACAGAGCCAAAAATAAAAAAAATTGGGTAACTGTCCAATTACTGAGACTGCACTGTATTTGAAACAGTCAGTACTAATGTCCAATCCATCTGTGTGTATTATTACCCTGCAGTTGATACGTACAAGGCACTTAAAGCAAGCTAGTGGTCAGCTGCAGTCTGCTCTCCATGTTACCCTCTCTGATTTCTACCTGTCTGAATAAAGCAAAAAATATGGAATATGGAGGGCAGATTTTCCCACTCTCCTTTAAAAATAAAAATCCCAACAACCAAAATAGCATAAAAACACCACAAAAATCATCTGAAATGATGTACCGTTTTTCTTTACGAGTATGTGGTCATTTGATTCATCTAAAAAGTGATTGTGTGGATAGTGGTCTGGCACTATGATTTAAGGCAGTGTTGTATTTATAGACATAGGCTAGGCCCTACACTCATTTCAGTAAGATGCGTGTTCTCTCAAGAATAACTGCAGGCACTATGCTTTTAGTGTCATGTGTTTTATTATTACAGCGCTGAGCTCACACTTGATGCCAATTTTCCTCTTGCCCCTGTGGTATGTACTTTGTACATTATGGTAGCATTAGCCTCATGAGTCATTCTGGGTAACTGTGTCCATCTGAATAGCTAAGCAATCCATGGCATATCTATCCACTGAAGCCTCAAGGTAAACAAATATTTTTTTTTTTATCCAGTATTTATCCAATAATATGAAATTCTAATATCCAAATGTCACCCAATGCTTTACAAAGGTGTATACATTACCCTACTTGGCATCAACAGAAAACTTGGGATGTGCTGCCCAGAATTGAGGAAGAAAAGTGCTTGTAATGACGGAAGTTGCCACAAGGGGTCTCCCTAGGATCATTCGCAAAAGCTCTGAACTCACACAGCTTGGCCCAACCGCAATGGAATTCTTAAAAAGGATCAACAGATTAAAGGTAACAGTCAAAGTCTGTCATGCAGACTGATTAGCGCTGAATTGGAATCAGTCCTTTTATGTTTAAAAGGCTTTGTCCACTAAAGCCCCATTTCCACTTTTCCTTTCTTGTGAAATATATCCCATTTCTTAATAAATCCTTTACGCATTGCCATTCACAACTGTAGTCAAAACACAAGAAATTGGATATGGATCGGATACGTCCAAATGCAATTTGAGTAGTATCAGGAGGTAGTCGGGGTCGGATTCGGCCAGGATTGGATCTGAATGTGAGCATTAACACCTACATCCCGTCATCAACATTCTACTGACACACAACATCCCATAATAAGCATGCAGGAGTTATGAATTGCACTGCTGTAGAGATAGTTGCCAGGTCAGACGGAGGAACAACTTTTAATGTGATCTCAGTCTAAAGTCACAGAGTCAGAGATGCAACCCATTAAACCCAACCCAAGTGTAAACAAGCACATATCAGATCGGAAATCCAATTTCACAAATGTGTCAGATATGAGTGTAAACAGGGCCCAGAAAGGCGTGGGTGATTCCAGAACTTCTTTGGGTGGAAAGTCCATCCATTTAGCCAACCATACAGAGCAGGGCAGTTCATGCAAATAACATTAATGATGAGATAAGGATATGGATTTAGGAAGACCGATTCTAGAGCCACACTACAACTGTGAGGCTCTATAAATATGGCCTCAGTCCAGTGAGAAACCATAGTTACTGTGCCACAAAGGAGCGAGTGGAGCCTACGATGGCTAAAGGGCAGAAATCATTCAGTTTTTTCAGATCCTGTACCTTTATGTGGACAATGTGTTCTACAGAGAGAACTCCACAGAAAGAACACGAATTGCACCATCTATCGGACATTTGGCTTTCGGTCATGTGACTGCTGTCTTTTTTTGTGCGTACGTTAGCCACAAACGAAGGTTACATAGTCAGCGGGAGAAAGGGGTCACGTAACATCCTAAAAATGAAAATGTTCTGCTTTTGGATTTTGTGCAGTGCATGGAGTTAGGGACCTGAATTCCACAGCATCGTGCATTGTATGACTAAAGTTTCACGTGTGTTCAGACACAAATTATCTCGGTCACAAGAGCACAGACACAGGACTCACACACACAGACACAGACACAGACACAGACACAGACACAGACACAGACACAGACACAGACACAGACACACACACACAGACACACACACACACACACACACACACAAAGTAAAAGGTAAACAAACGCTTCCCCCCCCTCCCTGGACCAATAATCAACAAAATCTGTCCAACAAGCGGCCTTTTAGGTCCACAGTTCTGAGCCGGACTCTTAAAGCGCCTAAGGGAGCGATTAGGTCACAAATCCCAGCCGTGCCAGGATTTAAAGCCCCCAGGCCCAGTGAAACTGAAGGAAAAGGTGAATGAACTGAACCGGTCTGGAAGGTCACATGGGCGTGCTTTTTCAGGAAGGGGAACGGGGGTGCCCTCGGGCCTGACCAGCAACACGGGGGAGTGGGGGCTGGAGGGGGGCTATCGGTCAGCCTTGGCCCTCTCATTGCATCCCATCAGGAGTCTTAATCCCCCGTAATCCCTAATTAGTGGGGGTGTTAACAAGCAGAACCAGCTAAGAGAATGAAATTAGCCTGGCACTGGAAAGTAATTGACTGGCTGTACCAACAGAATGAATCAGGGCTATTGGCCAATATCCAAGTCCATGTTGAAGAGTGAATTTCTCACAACCCTACAATATTTACACATAATAATGTAATACTGTGTTATAAACTTAGAAAACCATAAATGCTTAAAGACCATAAATGCTTAAAAATAGCTGGAATTCATGCTCTTTGCCAGCATTCCCTTATGAATATAAAGCTGGATACGTGTTAGCAGCACCACTGTAAGAGCATTTCTAGGGACTTTGGTTTATAAGTACCACATTGCAGCAGTTAAATGAACTCCAACCAGTTCACAAGTTTAAAAGCACACAGAGCTCATTAACTTTCTGTATCACTTGGCATTAACAAAATTACCATTTTTTGTTTTCGCCATTCCATGGTAAGCGCGTGCATGTGCACGTGCACGTGCGTGTGCATATTTGAGTGTGTGTAGGAATGTGGCGCGTTTCAGTTTGTGCTTGAGGCAAAAGAGTTGATGCTCATCTGGGGCAGAGGTGAAAGTCCAGGGGTCAGAAAGTAAAAGCCCTGTCATACATATCTTCCACGCATGAACTCACCCAGCTGATTTCACCAATTACGTCAACCTACTCGCTGAAGAATTGTGCTGAATAGCAAATCCAGGTGATTGGAACAAAATACTGGAGAGGATGTGTAGTTTCAGAACATGGATTTTCCAGCTCAGAACTTGGGATAGTGAAGCAGGGGTTTTAGTTAAAAAGGGAAACATGGCTTTGAGTTACACAGTGAAAGGGGTTTGAGTTATACAGTGACATGGGGGTTTCAGGTAAACCGTGAAAGAGGGGTTTGAGTTGAACAGTGAAAGAGGGAGTTTGAGTTGAACAGTGAAAGAGGGAGTTTGAGTTGAACAGTGAAAGAGGGAGTTTGAGTTGAACAGTGAAAGAGGGAGTTTGAGTTGAACAGTGAAAGAGGAGTTTGAGTTGAACAGTGAAAGAGGGGTTTGAGTTGAACAGTGAAAGAGGGGTTTGAGTTGAACAGTGAAAGAGGAGTTTGAGTTGAACAGTGAAAGAGGGTTTTGAGTTGAACAGTGAAAGAGGAGGTTTGAGTTGAACAGTGAAAGAGGGGTTTGAGTTGAACAGTGAAAGAGGGGTTTGAGTTGAACAGTGAAAGAGGGGTTTGAGTTGAACAGTGAAAGAGGGGTTTGAGTTGAACAGTGAAACCAGGGTTTGAGTTGAACAGTGAAAGAGGGGTTTGAGTTGAACAGTGAAACCAGGGTTTGAGTTGAACAGTGAAAGAGGGGGTTGAGTTGAACAGTGAAACCAGGGTTTGAGTTTGACTGACCAGGCTGTTGAGCTCAGAGTCGTAGCTCCCGCAGGGGCGGGCGATGGTCCCCAGGGGCTCCAGCCCCTCCTCGTCCCACATGTAGGTGCCCCCTGAGCTGTCCGACGGGGAGAGGTCGAGCGAGGAGCCGTGGGCAAAGTCCACGTCTGGGGACCCGGCCTGGTTACCACGGCAACACGGGTCTTCTTTCATTCCTGCAGGAGGGCACCAGAGACGGATCAAACTCTTCAGTCCAATAACACTTTTTTCCAATAACACTGGTGTGACCTTTCCCACTATCACACTACTATAGTACATAACCTTGCTCAGAAAAGTACCTAAGCCCTCCCACAATCACTATTATAGCACAGAACCATTTCCACAATTACACTGGTATAATACAGAACCCCTCCCACAATCACACTGGTATAATACAGAACCCCTCCCACAATCACACTGGTATAGTACAGAACTCCTCCCACAATCACACTGGTATAGTACATAACCTCACACAGTCACTCACACTGGTATAGTACATAACCCCTCCCACAATCACACTGGTATAGTACATAATCCCACCCACAATCACACTGGTATGGTACATAACCCCTCCCACAATCACACCGGTATAGTACATAACCTCACAGTCACAGCTATAGTATATAATGTCCCATAATTCCTCACACTAGTATAGCCTCACCTGTCAGTCCCATCGCTGCCCAGTCCACGCCATCAGTCAGGAAGCTGCAGTGGCGCGTCCGGTTGGGAGTGTCAGGCGGACTGTCGACAGGAGCGTTGTCATCAGGCTGCGATTGGTGGAGCTCGCCATCGTGGGCGGGGAACAGCAACATGCCTCCCCCGACTCCCAGGTTGTCAAAGTCGTCCAGGTACTCCTCGCTCATGTCGTTGCGCTCCAGGGAGGAGGTGGAGGAGAGCGACATGTCCTCCAGCACCTCCCCCAGGTAGCACGAGGAAGGTTCCGGATCACAGATCATCACTAGCTCAGCCGGGCTGCTCTCCGGGTCTAGAGCATCCTCAACCTCGCTGGGCGGGTCTGGAGTGGTGGGGGACGTCTCCAAAGAGTCCCCGGCCCCGGCCCTGGGCTCCTGGTCGCTGCTCCCCTTCCCTGGCAGGAGCGGGCGTGGCTGCCTGCCCAGGGAGGGCCGTGTCAGTCTGTAGGCTAGCGCCGGCGGCTTGCTGGGCACGCAGGAGGGCAGCAGTGACTTCTTCGGGCTTGTGGTTACCGTGGGGCCCCCAGAGGGTCGGGCCCCGGGGCCCTTGCCGTACTGGATGGCCCCTCCTCTGGCCTGTGTCGGGGAGGGCTTGCCCAGCAGGCTTTTGGCTCTCTCCGCCGCCCGGGTGAAGGAAAAGGAGCGGGCAATGGGCTGGCCCGTGGGCGAGGGGACCTGTTTGAAGTGGGTGAAGCTCTGGGAGCGCACCATGTTCTCCGGGTCCAGGGACGGGGCCTTCAGGCTGTCGCTGGACTGCGACAGGCCGTCTCGCAGGGCTCCGCCCGCACTGGGGTTGGACCCCGTCCGCTGTAGGCCCAGCCCAAACCGGCCAGCGGCCCCATTCAGTCCCAGCTTGTTGCCGTGGGGTCCGGGGGTCAGGGAGGTCTGGGTGGAGCCCCCGCGGGGCGTGGGTTTGGAGGGCTGGGGTATGGTCCTGGAGGTGGTGGAGGAGGTCACAGCCGAGGCGGACCGGCGCACCTTGGCGGTAATTGTCGATGGCTTCTTCAGCTCTCTCGGCGCGGTTGGCTGCTGCTGAGGTTGAGGGCGGTGCCCGGTCCGGCCCTCCTCCCCTTGCTTCTGCAGCTCCGCCCCCTCCGTGGGGCTCAGCAGGCCGGGGACGGGGCCTCCTCCGCCCTTCTTCCATTTCAGACTGAAGGGAGGGGCCAGACGGACCATGCCGTTAGGCTTCCCCACAGGCCCCGCCCCCTTCCCCTCCTGGCAGTGCAGGGGCGGGCCGGTCCCGTTGGGGAGCGGGTTGGTGCCGCCCTGGGGGCGGGTACCAAATTTAGGCAGCCTGGAGACCATGGTGGGCTTGGGGAGTGCCTTCTCTTCCATCAGCTGCCAGCTGGGTCATTGATGAGAGCGGGGGGGCCGGAGCTATGTGGATAAAGATGAAAACAGAGAGAAAGAGAGGTATAATTCAGCATGGCCACTAGAGGCACCTCATTCCTGCATTTTACAGAAAACACAGCATCTAAGGTGACTTACAGTTGGTTAGCTTAAGCAGGGGACAATCCCCTCTGGAGGAATGTGGGGTTAAGGGCTTTGCTCAAGGGCCCAACAGCTGCATGGATCTTATCATGGCTACACCGAGTCATGTATCTTACCCACTAGGCTACAGGATGCCCCAGACACTATAGGCCCCCATCTGTTTACCAGCCAGACCTGGCACAACCCCTAAATGTTCTCGCAACTCTCCAGCATAATGTACAAATTCTGTCCTCTGGGCCTTAGGAAGAAGCCTGAAATATGACCCTGAAACAACAGCGGTACAGAGTGGGGCGTTGGCACGCGGGCCATGCCTCTCTGCCAGCACGCCCTGTGGCAGCGTGCGGTGACTGGGTGGGGCTGCGCTGTTCAGCACTGCCTGAGTCTGGACTTGCCTGTACGCAGTCACTCGTGGGAACTTACACCTGCACCACTAAGCACACACACTTTACTCCGCCATTCACATCGCTTCTGCTGCTCAGTCAATCACACTGCTTCTACTACTCAGCCAATCACACTGCTTCTGCTGCTCAGTCAATCACACTGCTTCTACTACTCAGCCAATCACAGTGCTTCTACTACTCAGCCAATCACACTGCTTCTACTACTCAGCCAATCACACTGCTTCTACTACTCAGCCAATCACACTGCTGCTGCTGCTCAGCCAATCGCATCCTTTCTGCTTTGCCTAAACCGGAACATTCTGAGCTACAGTGGACATCCAGCAAGCAGAGGTATCTGCACAGGACAATGACACAACATCCAGGAAGGACTTTTTGCATAATCAAATTATCATGAAAGTGTAGATCAGGCAGTATAATTTGATTATGCTGAGTTCCTCCTGTTTGTTGTATCCATTCTATTGTCATGTGCTCCCCCCAACCGCAATCCTTTAATTCAGCAGCAGTTAGTATGTAAACATCTTCACCCGTAAGAATTGAAGAATGCATAATTGTTGTCATCCACCAAATGTCACTAAATGCGTCACGCTCTCCGCTCATTTGCCGTGCTGTTCAAGTGATTTAGCTCAGAGGTTCTGTTAACCGTGTCAAACCTGATAAGAAAACATGTGCACACCCAGAACCAAAGGCGACGACGAGAGCCAAAATGGCCACAAGGTAGGGAACAATAACCACTCCTGTAAAGCACCGACAATAGACAATGCCCTGCTTTCGGCCACATTTACATGTGGCTTTTTACCCGCAGCCAAGCCGACTGCAGCCAGGCCATCATCAGGAACAGTGAAACGGGAAGCTCTGTTCTTTCAAAGAGCATGAGCTTAACCAGGAGTCAACCCCATGCTGAAAAAACCTTCTGTTCCCCAGACAGCTTCAGGCTTCAACCGCATGACCGGGAATGACCGTATCCACATTAAAGGATATTGGATATATCTGGTCCATTGTTTATGGGTAATATAAGGGTCCGAATCGATTTGAAATGACGTTTTAGTTTAGACCATTATTACACTCACAGGGGTATAATCCCATTGGTTTTTGGTTTCTTACAGCAAATGTGTGGCTTAGATAGCCTCTTAAGTTCTGCTGTGTTATTTTGCCGATTAGACACACCAGAATTTGTCACAGGCTAATATTTTAAGAGTTGGGTAATTAATACTGAATCCTAGTACATGGAAAGATTGGGACTATGTATTTAATTTCTACAAGGTGAAGCCAAAATGTATAAAAATACCTTTTGATAAAAGCAGAGAATCTATGTGAATTGTTTGATTACAGAGCCAAATCAAGAAAAGATTTATTTGTCCAAAACATTTGAGCCCACTGCACACACCTGCGACACCTCCACCCCCAAAAAAAACATGCTGGGGATTTTATCATGCTTTGGAGCCAATTTTTGCTTCAATTTCCCTCCCAATTCAGAATTCCACAATTTGTGGCGGTGTTGTCTGGACCAGCCAATCACAGCAACCCCCTCAATCAGTTCAGGAGAGAGCAGACCAGTGCAGGCGGTTAGCATGCTGGTGGCTATCCTGAAAAGCAAATGTCCCTGCTGCTGATAAGAGAAGGTAGCTGGGTAGCTAGTCAGTTCATATCGAGGTTTATAACTGCAGTAAAAGAGCAAGCTATCGTGCTCAACCCCAAATGAAACCACACCACCACACCAGTCCACACCTCACAGAGGAGCACAACAATGTGCCGATTCGTGGTGGCAGTTGTGTGGGAAACTAGCTTGTGGTGTTACGCATTAACGTTTACAATCTAACCGACTGTAGATAGCAGAGGTTTCTAGCAGGGTTACAGAACGAAGGTTTGCGTGGCCTCCAGGATTTTCTGCAGTTTCGCCGCTTTTCCACCTGTCGCTTCCCCGTTGCTGCAGTCACCTGTGACTGAGCAGTGATCTGGTTAAGCCGCCAGACCTCAGTACAGGGTTATCTCCAGCCAGAGGGACAGGACTCATCCCTAAAATCAATGGAAGGGGATTAAGGACAAAAAGGCTCCCTCTCTTCCCAAATTCCCAGCAAATCTCCTGTGTGGTTGGGCTCCTGATGAGAACACAGAATTTAGCAACCAGGGTTTTTTTGAGGGGATTGGGACTTTGGGTGTGTCCAGCAGGCCGTTGTGAAGGGTACGGTGAATCGGACAACGCCAGCACAAAACGTGATCTGCATGCTCACATACAGAGACACAGACAGCACAGGAGTACATTAACTCCTTCATTAGTGTTAATGCATCCAGTGTGTCTGCTAGTGGTGTCCTCCAAAGCTCAGGCCCATTAATCCCTGTTAATGCCACACTGATCCCCTGCAGGTCCCATGGGAGGTGTTTCTATCTCTGCCTCTCTCAGTGTGGGCAGTGTGCCCTCCTGGAGGAGGTGCAGGGAAAGGGACAGGGAGGGTGTTTGGTGTTCCTCTGGGCTGAAATAATGAGTGAGGGAGGAGCAGGGTCGAGGGTCCGAGGGGGAGTGACACTGCTGCATAAGGGACATGGAGCAGTGTGTGTGTGGATATGTGCGTGTGTGTGTGTGTGTGTGTGTGTATGTGTGTGTGTGTGTGTGTGTGTGTGTGTGGATATGTGCGTGCGTGTGTGTGTGTGTGTGTGTGTGTGTGTGTGTGTGTGTATGTATGTCTGCCTGTGTGCATGTGTGTGTGTGTGTGTGTGTGTCTGCCTGTGTGCATGCGTGTGTGTGTGTGTGTGTGTGTGTGTGTGTGTGTGTGTGTGTCTGCTAGCATGCATGTGTATTTGTGCGTGGATGTGTGGATGTGTGCATCTGTATGGAGTGATAGTTATCCTGCAGGGTAGTGACACAGCTGCAGAACAGCAGATGGGAGTAGGTGCTAATTAATCTGGCCAAAATGAGCAAACTCCAGCACAGCCACCATTAATAAGCTGTGATCACTTTACGAAGCAAAAGTACAGGAGGGAGCCAAGGCACTCCATCATAGACACATGGGACACGGTGTTCCACCGAGCCTTGTGACTTCATGCAATCCTTTTCTCCAAGAGCACCTAGGGCATTGTCACAGAAGGGAGGAAAAAGCAGGAAAGCTTTAAAGCGGGCGACAGTGTTTCAGTGGCCACCTACGCATTCTGTACATCCATAATGGCGAATTTCCGTCTGCATTCACTGGGCATTTCCTGTGGGTAATTTATCTGGTGTTTTACCATCTACTTTTTACAGGACTTAATCTCCAATACCCCTTTTTGTGTTCAAAGACAATATTCAACTCAAGGCAATTAAATGATCACAGCAAGGACCTTGCATTGCTTTAAGGACTATAACACCCAGTCCCAGCTGACAACACAAACAAGCCAGGTCAAGGTGAGGTCACTAGGACTAAGCCTTGAGGTTCGTTTTTCATTACCTCATCAAGAGGTGTGAACGTTTCGCCGGTACAGTAACAGTATAGCCAGTGGACAATTGCGGGCCTAGTCTAAATCACCACCCTCTGGCTTATTACAATGGGAAGAAAAGAGTGAATTGGGAGCCAGGCCAGCTCTCATAGGACGATAAAGGAAATGGGCAGACACGCTCGGGCATTCACACACAGGAGAAGGAGTGAAGCCGAGCGTAACGAATGGTCAGGAATCGCAGCGGTACACACCATCTGTCCTGGTTCCGCCAGGTCTGCGGTAAGCACGGTGTTGGACTGAGATGTAAGGGAGGCTGGCTTCTCTCCCTGCACAGCTCAGAATGAACAGCCTTTTAATCAGAACCACACTGAACCCAATAGCCTTTTAAGGTGTGAGGTCACAGATATGCCATTAGAATGTTTGTAACTGGAAATTCTAATGCTGATGTAACAATCACAACCAACAATTGGAAGCAATAGAGTTCTAGAACATGGAATTCTAGAATTCTAGAACAAAGAATTCTAGAAGGAAAAAGCTATTCCAAAATCAAAGAATTAAACTAAGCAAACAGACCCACCCCTCTGGAGCAGGTAAAAACAGACTGACAAACTGAAACATAGCCTTTGCCTTCCTGTCGATTTCTTACAGTGCCAGGCCCATTAGCCTGCCAATCTTTTCCAAAAGGCCATGAAACAACGAAACAGCAATTCAGCAATTCAGTTGCATCTCAAGAGTCCACCAACCTTTTTGTAATTCACAGCCTGTTAACGTGTCTCATGAATTTATGCATTCAAGCTAATTTTGAGAGACACTTCAAAATAACCCTCACTGCTTGTTATGTGGAGGACTGATAATTGGCTGGCAGACCTCAGAAAAGCAAGTCATCAAGCCAATGTGTATTTATGCTGAAGTGTCAAAAACAACAATGTGTGAAACTACCTAATAACACAAGTTATTATCGACTACCCTGGCTTACCCTTGTAGTAGGTACACTGTTTTTAGCTATTCAGTGCTTTTACATGCATTATCAATTAATCTCTTTTGGACCGTCATCCCAGCACAATTGTGAATAGCTAGCCAGAAAAGCTAATACTGTTACAAGTATTAGGCAAGCAAAGTAATAAGTGAACATGTCCTTACAGTGCTTGGTCTACAACTGGAACTATAAGAAATGAGTATTCAAGCTGGCCAACACACATAAACAAATACATAACAGGCTGATTGTGACTGTGAGACGTTGTTGAACAATCGGGCCGCCCGTTCTGCCCCTCTGTTGCATAAGCCGATATCCTGGATAGAGTTACGCATCTGCAGTGTATCCTTGAGGACCAGAGACACTGGATACGGGCAGAAAATACACCTGTTTCCATGCCGATCTGTCACACTCGCCCGTTTTACAGGGTGCCGGTCCTTATGTAGACGCAGTTTCTCGTAGCATACGGAGGCACGGCTGACGATCGAATTCAACGCACCATAACACACATGACCTCCGTCCCAACCCCCCTCCCCCTCCCCATCACAGACACAATCCCCCTACCCCCTCCAACCCCACCCACTGCACCCCCCAAGTTCACCCTAACATTCCCTTTGTAGCATACAGAGGCATTCCGCACCACAATTCAACGCACCATGACACACATGAACTCCACCCCGAATACCCCCTCTCCACTGCCACAATCCCCCTACCCCCTCCGACCCCCACCCACTCAGCTGTGCAAGTTCACCCGAGCAATCTTTCACCCCTGCTCCAGCTACACTCCTCACCTGAAGGTGTAAACCCAGGAAGGCTAGCCACAGAGAGACTGCTAAGCCTGAGATATAGTGAGCGCTACATGAGCCAGCAAGCGGCATTAGCATGCAGCATTACCTGGCAGTTAACAAGCAATGAGAATAAATAATCTAGCATGGCCATGAGATCACTGGCTCATTAGTCAGGTTGGGCTTCAGCGCCCGTAATTCAGCCGAAAGGAAGATCCGGTGCTGCTATGCTAACTCATTGACGATCATAAAGCAAAGCCTGTGAGCCCGGCATAAAATGCAATAACTCATTTTACTATTCGTTTTTCTGCTCGACGGTGAACGGCGATCTCTGTGCAACCGGTCGTAATTCACACCGAGTGAAATGGAGTTTCGTTTAGCAGTGGGGAGACATGGTCTGATTACCTGAATATTAATGTTATGGGAGTGTTTCAATATAAGAAGATGACATCATTTGAAAGGCGCATCCCTATTGGATACCTGGGTTTGAGCAGGATACATATTACTGGTTTTAGTGAAATTTGACAGGAATTCAGACAAGCAGAGAAATGGTGACAACATTGTGGACTGGCATTCTTCAACAGCGGGTGCCAGACCACCCACACACACAAACAAACAAACACAGGCAGGCAAGGCGCACACACACACACACACACACACACACACACACACACACACATACACATACACCGACAGCCCCGCGGGCAAAAACCAATTAGGCGCAATCGTCATTCAAGTTGACAGAATAGGCGATCAAACCACGGTCTGTGGGTTTGCCCGCAGAAAGTGTGTCACCAGTGAAAGTGTGTCAGCCCCTGAGCAGGGGGAGAGGGGGAGAGGGGAGGGGAGGAGGGGGAGGGGAGGAGGGGTGTTCATGGACCCCTAGAATCAACCCTGGCACTGTGAGCGAGTGGCGTCATCTCGACAGGGAGCTCAATAGAGAACCAGCTCTAAAAAGAGTGGTTTGCATTCACTATGGTGGGGAGGGGTTCAATTCCCTCAGGAATGCCCTGGAGACACACTAGCACTTCAGCTGTCGGTCTTAAGTCTGGTGATGTGTGTGAGAGCCTGGTGGCGAACGATCCCGGCCTTCCTATAGCGCAGTCCCTCAGAGCCTGGCCGTTCAGGGGAGGAAATTCCCATTCCGCAACAGCTGTTTGAGAATCCGCTCCAGGGAGATCGGCGGGAGAGCCCATTAAAAACAGTTGCTACAGAGCACCAGCCCGGGGTTGGCCGCAGGCCTGTCTGCATTACTGAGGGCTACAATAGGAATGTGCTCCAGTTCAGTACGGCCATACTCCTGCATGCTTTTGGATGCTTTCATACAATGCTCCTTTAATAGTTATTGGAAAGCGGTTGAATGTGGTTTCCTGGAGCGCTTGGCCAAAGCGGTTTTGGTCCAGAGTTCTCATGAACCCTTTGAGGTGTGATATCACAATGTGATTAGAATGTTCTTATCTGAACATTCCAATGCTGATGTAACAATCACTATAGACTGAAAGCAATGGAGTTCTAGAACACAGATTTAGAATATTGATAAAGACATTCCAAAAAGCTTCTTCAAAGGGTTAAGGCATTTCCTATTGTATGGCACTGGGCAGAAATAAGGATCAGACTATTACCAAGAACTATGTCCTGTCACAGAATACGAGGTGAAGAAGATTTGTTTGTGCTGGTAGAGTGTTTCTGGGGAAGAGCAGGAAGGGAATGAAATGAAAGAGTAACGGAATGCATTTCTGCAGTTCACATGAAGATTTATTTTGAGAGGAATCCACATTGTGTATCAAATGGCCTGTGCTGAAACCATGGCATGCTGGGATTTTCCACTCTGAAAGCGCACCCCAGGAATTGATCCATGTAATGGAACCTGAAAACATGCTGTAATGGGAAAGCACTGGAGAGCTCGGTTTTAACAGGGAAATGATTAGGAGCCCAGAGATAATGAAATCCAGTAAACTGCTCTACTCTCAGACTAGAATTAACTCTCCTAATCCACTACATTCTCCAAACACAATACATTTCTTTAATATTTAATGTTCAAAGATAAATTTACATATTTATTTTGCCATTTTCTATGGCAAACCCTTTAAGGCCACACAAGCACGATATGCATCACTGATCCGGTCTTTGTTCGCCACACAATGAACACATGCACACCTGTCTGTAAGTCTCTGCTGGCGCACACATTGAAAGCAGGTGCAATGTTAGTTGACAAATTTACACAGTGAAAAACCAACAGACAGACACAAAAACGAACAGACAATCAGACACTGGGCATAACATCCACTCCACCCACAGGAAATACCACGGAAACAATCAAGACAAGACATAAAAAAAATCCTCATCGACCAAAGGAGGATTAAAAACTACATTACCAATGACACATCACACCTCCCCAGAGACATATCATAATCACAGACTGTAGAAGACATACTTCTTATATGGACACAAAATGGTGCCTGGGAAATCTGGCTGTCCGTGAAACCGCATACTTAATGAAACATACTTTCAATGAAATTCAGAGTAGTATGCTAGTATACGGCTTTGAACGTAGCCTCTATCTCTACTATGTGTCCCCAAACAAGGAATTGAATGTGCAGGGAAGATTCAACTCCACACTTTGATATAGCCTAAGTGCAACAGACTGTGGCATGATGTTTAATGAGGACAGGAGTACAGCAGAGTAGAGAAACACACAGACACAGAAAGAACAAGAAGTGGGCCAAGAACCCACCCTCCCTCTGACAGCCCTCTGTCTCGGACGTGTCTGATGAAAACGGTGATAAGTTGCACAGGGAGTAACTGCGCTCCCACAGGAAGCTCCTCCACACACAGCCCAACGCTGTAATGACCGCCAGGCCTAACTGGGTTACCGGCCACTCTCCGTAATGGCTCCTGGCTGTGTCGGCACGGTTACGGGAAGCCGGCTGAGGTGATGCGGCAAAGCTAGGCCTATCGATCGAGCTGTCGGCGCCCTGCCGGTACGCACCTGGGGGACCGGAACAGTGACGGAAGATTCCGGAGATTTAGGGAAAGAGTGCCTCTCGGGACGGTGCGGCTCATCCTCGCCGGTCTTTAGCACTCGCTAATTACATTAGCGCAGGAGAATAAGGACCGAGTTACTCTTCAAAGGACCCTTATAAAGCACTTGTTGCCACATAAACTGTACGCCACTGAATGCCACCAGTTACACAAGCCAGCCGGTGCTCGGAGATTTAATGTATGGTAAATGCACTGCATTTATACAGCGCTTTTATCAAATGCACATTAGCATTAATTCACCTTTAATCACATATACACACTCACACACCAGCAGCGATAGGCTGCCATGCAAGGCACCAACCAGCTCCTCAGGAGCTTTGGAGGTTGGGAGGTTAGGGGTCTTGCCCAGGGACACTCAGGGTCGGGGATTGAACCGGCAATCTTCTGACTGCCAGACAACCGCTCTTAACTTCTGAGGCAATGTCGCTTCCATAATAATATTATAGCCTCAGTTTTTGTCTCTCTTAACGAGATTGCTTGCGGCTGCTGAAACGGAACTGGCTCAGGATCCGATAAGCCTGGCTGGGAGGGGTCCGATCCCGCCTCTAGCCCTCCCGAAGGTTTTCAGTTAAGAACAGGCAAAAATATTCAAACGGTTTAGCGTCAGTGACACAGTGTTATGCTAGTGGCAGTATATGCTGGTACAGCACCTTTTCAGTGAAACGCTTCAATCTTTTTTAGCAGCTATTATTAAAAAGATCGTCAGGTTAAAGGTCTTTAGATCTCGGCACTTCTGAAATAAGGGCCAGCCGTTTCAGCTTGAGACGTTGTAAAGTGCGGCCCTGGCACCATGAGGACTATGGTTTAATATGTGATGAGTCATCGCTGTCCGGCCCTGTTCCGGTAGAGGGGAACAGGACTCGGGCAGAGACTGGAAGCTCCTGGCAGGCTCCACATCAAGTCCCCACAAGTCCTGTGACTCCTGCTCTCTTGAGTGTGAGTGTGTGAGTGTGTGTGTGTGAGAGTGTGTGTGTGAGTGTGTGTGTGTGAGAGAGAGAATGAGAGAGATTCCGGAAAATATTGCTGATTCACTTGGTACCTCAGAGTGAATAACTCAAGAGCTAAGGAGACAGAAGGTTAGTCAGAGATACAGGGGCAAAGCTACAAGAACACAGGGAGAGACATAGGGCAGGAATGTCATGATGTTAAACTACTACATTTGATTATTTTCATGTTCTTGATATTTTGCAGCTCATCAGTCAATACGAAGCAGATAATTCAATTCCGGTCCATGAACATGCAAAGTCCACGAACTAGCGCACACATCCACACACTGAGTCAGAGATCAGGAGTCGCACCTCTGCACCCAGGACTAAGGACAGATGACATGGAATGTGTAGAGTGTTTATAGTGTGTGTTTACCAAACTGAAGGCCAAGAGAGTCTAGGGTAGCCCAATGGCAAACATCAATCACTGCTGTGAAAAGAGAAAGCTGGGAGCTGACTGGGTTCACTACAACAACACAGAGTTGGAGCATGCTCAGTGCAGTCAGAACACAGAGCTGGAGCATGCTCAGTGCAGTCAGAACACAGAGCTGGAGCATGCTCAGTGCAGTCAGAACACAGAGCTGGCGCATGCTCAGTGCAGTCAGAACACAAGAGCAGGAAAACGCTCAGTCTAGTCCAGACAAGATGGGTTCCAAATACAGCCAGTGTACACTGCGGCTTTTTGCCAAGGTTCAAGGTTGTGAATCTGGGGCAGACGCTGGACTAGAACAGGCCTTCAGAGACACATTTCCCACACACCTGCAGCCATAATATCCGTTCCCAGATTCCTGGTTTGGGGAGGAATACTGGAATAAAGGAATAATGCCTTTGAGGAATCCCGCCCGAACGCCAGCGTGGTACAGCAGCATGTCAGAACCCGCCTGGCACACGGTCATTACCCAGCGCCGGCATTCGATTGGCTGAGATTTGCGCCAAACCCTCCGTGACACAGCCATAGGAGGCTGCCTCTGAGTCAAAGCGCTCATTAGAGCAGGGCGGGGAAGGGCAGGCGTGAAGCGGCAGGAGCCGACACACCTTTCCCTCCGCAAGCAAGCGCTGCAGGGCTTGGACGGAAAACCATTATGTAACCGCTTCACGGGGGGGGCCAGAAGGCTATGTCAGGTAGAGCATGGTCACGAACGGTCTTGCAGACCACGGGCTCAGGTGACAGGGCTGTGCGTTTGAGACAGGAGGGTCAGTGTCCAGCAAATGAGTCCTCACTCCTCATTTCATGCTCAGAGATGCGTGGGAGAGTCAGCCTATACCATTTACTAACAGTGAAATCAGCACACGCAATTTACTAACAATGGAGTCAGCCTAGACTATCTAAAAACATTGAAGTCAGCCTAGACTGTCTACAAACAGTGAAGTCAGCCCAGAGTAGAGCATCTACAAACAGTGAAGTCAGCCAAGACCATCTACAAACAGTGAAGTTGGCCTATACCATTTACTAATAGTGAAAGTAGCCTGAGAGAAAGGCAAGGCCTTTCAGTAAGTACAGCTGCAGCTATTAATGGTTCAGACACAACAATCAACAGTAAGTACAGCTATAACCATTAACGATTCAGACACAACAATTAACTAAAACACAAGCCAGCTGCCATTTCTGTGTCAATGTGACCAAATTGCTATTTTACTAAATATGAACTGTAAGTTAACTGACGTAATTAAATTTCATTTAATTACATATAATTATAATAATTATTATCCATGCCCTTCAGCCAGCATGAGCATATCACTTAATACCAACCAATACAAGGACAAGCCAGAGCAGAGCTCGCATTGTGGTGATGCTGTGGATAACATGCCTTTCTGTTACCCAAGGGCAGAGTGACAGTTATAACACAGTTTATAAAACAAATAATCGACACAAAACGGATACTACGAAGGTTTAGCATATACATCACACAGCTGGGAGTAATTATATGTCCTTTCAGTTTGGAGAACCCAAGTCTATCACTTTCCCCTGTAACTATCTCAGGTACAGTAAATATGAGTAACACATTATTGAATGTGCTTGAGGTTATTGTGCAGCAATTATATCATCTGTTTCATGCACTGCAATTCCGGAACTGCAGTGATCCTTTAAGAATCCTACGTAGAAGTCAACAGTCCCCTCTCAGAGAAATAGCATGCTTATGCTAATATTCTGTTCCATCACACTGAAGTTATAGAGTGCATTCATTCCAACATGCCAGGTGTCCAGAGTCCATGTGCACATATGGCACACATGCACGCCCGCACACACTCTCTCTCACACACACGCACACACTCTCTCTCTCTCTCACACACACACGCGCACACACTCTCTCTCTCTCACACACACCCCACACACACACACGCACAGTGCACATACCGGGCAGCGTTTTTTCACCTTACCATCTCACATGTCCTTCAGTGAACATCTGATCCCAGTGCTACAGTGGCCCGTTCCCACTGTAGCGCTGTGATAAAGCTGAGTTCAGGTTCCAGGGAGGTTTTCACAATCTATTTTCCTCACGACACAGTTAGCTTCTCACATCAACAACTGAGCTCCACAACCTGTCAGGTTTGGCCAGATTACAGGCCTGGGCAGGGTTACCCAGCCTGTAACACTCTGTCAGTCAACTGCAAACATGATTACAAGTTGGAAACCTCGCAGGAGAAACTGGCGCTATTCCATGAAGTGTGAGCAGCCAATTAAGCTATCAAAAGATTGAACGTGTCCAAATCACCTACTAAACGGTGCCTTCAATCAAACCAATTCTTCCTCCTGAAACTGTGAAACTATACACAAAAATACAGAAATATTGGCTTTTCATTATTTATTGATTTCTTCTTAAATATATAATTGTAATAGGCTCACTGATATTGCAGACCAGGTGGTAGAAGACTGCTGGCTGTTAAAAGGGTCTGACATTAACAGGTCCACCAATGTCATTATGGCACCCAACAGAGTGCAGGTTCTGCTACAGCACACTTGCCTGGCTATGAACCAGTCAGCAGGGCCTGGGGGAGGTCAGCTATACCATCGCTAAAGGCAACTGGCCACAGGGCCCTGATCAGTAACCTGGGAGCCCTCCTTCAACCTGTCATGGCCTGGTCATTTCATCCCACCCCAAAAGAAACCATAGACAGGAAATGACAGAACCCAGCCTCAAAGTAGCCTGTGTCTATGCTAACAGTCACCGTGTGCTTGTGAACACAGCCTTTACCAACTGACATCACCAGCCATTAATAAAAAATGTCCAACCACATTACCTTTCACAATAGAACACAGCCTGGTTGGTTACCTGCCAAAGCGGCTGCTAGAGTCGAATCTAACTAGCCACAATCTAA